>NC_055994.1:76221640-76821640 GCF_018446385.1 Zingiber officinale
TTTAATTTTTTTATATTAGATATTAAACTGCTAAGAACAGATACTACACTTGATCTTAGCCAAAAGACCGAGAAAGATATGTTTTCTAATGTCACCGACCTAAGATATTTATAGAAGTTTCTTCGTTCGTGGTGTTATCAATTCTAAGATGTGAGATTAAAGAAATCTATAACAACACATAATTTTTATATAAAAAATAATATATATATATATATATATATATATATATATATATAGAATAAAATTGAAAAAGATAACATGGCCTTTCACATTTTAATTTCATAAATATTTTACAATGCTAACATTGCATAGAACGATTTGTTAATTAATTTACAAATTAGTTTCTAGTATAATTTTTAAGGGAAACAAAATTGCGTCCCATTCAATCAATTTAGGATAGATAGGAATGTTTATTTTTTCCAAACTTGAATTAGATATTATGAATAAAAGAGGGTATAAATTTTTTTTTTTAATCTGATTAAACAATTAGATAATACAGTTGAATCATATTTATATCCAACCCAAATATCTGATTAAATTATATATTTATATATATGTTTAATTAATTTTTATTAAATATATGATTAAACTAGAAGTATGTTATAAATATTTAATTTATTTTTAAAAATTATATATATTTTAGATCTGATATTAATTTTAATATATTTTATTTAAGCGATGATAATTAGAAGTAATGAAAAAAATTATTAGCATAAGTCCTCTAATAGGTATGAATATGAGAATAAATATCCAACCTATCCTAAGGATAGGTAATATCTCTCACACCTTAATTGTATACAACTTTAAAATTTATAGATTAAATTTTGTTAATTAACTTAGGTATTCTAAGAATTAATATTTCAATTACTATAACACTAGAAACAATTTTGGTGTTAGAATAATAGGTTAATTATGTTAACTAAATTTAAGAAATAAGTTCCGACCATTGAATTTTTAAATAACCAAATATACAATGATTAATATACTTGGATAAAAATATACAATAATAATTTTTAAAAGTGTTTGTCAATATCGAATTACTATTTATCTTTTAATATCTTATTTTTTATAAAGCATTAATCATTTTAAAATTAATTTAAGATGTGTGAATATTTTTAATAGTGATTTGCTGAAACTTAGACGGCCACGCATCACATCAAACAACTAGCTTTAAGCATTATTTACTAATTGCCTCTAAATCAATTTTCCCAATATAATTGATCAAGGCAGAGGCTTAGAATATTTTTCCCAACAATTTAATAATTAATCTTAAGAGAAACAGAAAGACAGTGATTTTCTCTCTTAATGTGCTTTGGATCGACAACACTTACCAATCACAAAAACAATGGGGATAAAACTTGTGAAACCACCAGAAATATGTTGCTGCTCTAAGGACATCAACGAAAACAAATTATAGGAAGAATCGAAAACCGCTGGGAATAAGAAGGAAAAAAACCAAAGAACAATGAGCAGATAAAACACCACAAAACTTGAGCATTTACCATGTACAAAACCTGGCAGCAGAAACTTATTCCTCCCTTGTTTTCCATCATGGAGTAGTAGCGCTTGAACTAGACGATAGAGTAGGCTCTGACCACCTCGACTATGGGCGCGCGACACAACGGGCACTTACCTCCACTTCGTTCTAACTCATGTGCACACATTGAGCAAGTGCACATATGGCCACATCTAAGGTGAAGAAAAAGGGATTGTGAGCATAATGATCGCAAAGTGTGAGATTTCTGGGTTGGGAGAGGAAGAGAGATAGACCTGTAGAGAAGAGAATCGATATGGTTATGGCAACATACACAGCAGATCCCTTTTCTGACTTGATTCCACTTGAACCCGTCCACTGATGGTTCCTCGCCGCAGACTGCAACGTGCCACAGATGATGATAGATTTAAGAGAGGCAAATTAGCATGCTCCCAATTTGAACAAAGCTACTCAAAGTAACAGGTGAATTTTAGTAAGATGGATTGAGAGAATTTATGTTTTCCTTTCTTCTTCATTTCAAACTTCTAACTCTTAGTAGTTCAACCAAACATTCAAATGATCACCAATAATGCCCTAATGATGGCCATACCATCTGCATGAACTAATCAGTAAGAACACACCTTAAGGCTCTGTTCACCTGGAGGAAAACGAAAGGAGACGATAAGAAAAGGGGGAAAGGAGAGGAAAGGGGTTTGGTGTCCTCCAAACTTTCTTCTGTGCAGAGTGTGGAGAGGTGGGTGGAAAGACATTAATTTGAATAGAATATCCTTAGGCATGAGTATTATTAGGTAAAATTTAACTGATGCTGCCAAGGATATTACGATCACTTTTCTCTTCGCTCATCTCTCCTCTGATTTAATTCAGTTTTGGGCGGATGATTTGCCCACAGCAAATGGGGCTGCAGACTGCTTCCCTCCCACTTAACCAAATCACAGACTTAAGCGAGGAAGTGGAACACTAACTTCAGGAACTGAAAGGTTATCAATCCATTGTAAGAACAAAGGATCATAAAGAGGCAAGTGAATATGAAGATATTTCAGCACAGGAGTTTCAAGGTTATCAATCCACTGTAAGAACAAAGGATCATAAAGAGGGAAGTGAATATGCAGATATTCCAGCAGAGGAGTTTCTAGGTTATCAATCCATTGTAAGGACAAAAAATCATAAAGAGGGAAGTGACTGTGCAGATATTCCACCACAGGAGTATCAAAGCATGCTGAGTTAATATAACTTTAGGCTTCAACACATTAATTTGACGGGGGAGTCAAAGGAATGCTATTTTTCCTACATAAGTCAATGATAACATTCAAAGGAGAGAGAATTCTGACCTTCTCCGGGAGATTGATTCAAAGCTGCAGAAACTTCCTGTCTAACTGCACGTTGTAATTCCACTTGCATATCGATGCAAGCTTCCAGCATTTTCTGCATATTACTCATTCCCTGTTGCAGTCTAGCCATATCTGCCTTCAAGTCATTAATGGCATCCCATTCCTGCAATAAAACAATAGCTTTTAACTTTAACAGCATTTGAAAACTTGGCTGTGCAGTTAAAATAACATTCCCAATGGCGTAATTTGGTACGCCATGGAAAAATGCTGTGAATACCAATATAAATGAAGTCATAAACAGTATAAATAAAGAGATGCCACTGCCAGGGTATGATGATGAACCCAATAAAAGCCAGAGTTTGAACCCAAAAAAATGAGAGCAGATGATAATACATGGATTTTAGAAATTGAGCACCACTGTAAAGCATTTGTTTCAAGTTTGCCTATAATGATTGCAAGAAAAAAAATGAATAATTTAGTGTGTAACTATAGCAGGAAGATGGCGCACAATTTCTGAACGATGCATGTTTTGTCTGGTCCAATTGTTATGATGCAAGCCAGAGTTCCATAGGGGTGGTCTTAGTGGCAATGGTGGCGCAGGAAACACATTAGATCTCCTAGTAGCCTGATTTTGATCATCCCTTGACTGGTCCTCATCTTCCTCTGGAGCAGGGGTAGGCAGTGGTCTGCCTAGATCCCAATCAAACTGAGTTGTGCCTTGTCTTTGAACATAGGACTGTACCAGCCGGTCCAAACTTTCACGAAACCCACTGCGAAGAAGGTTAGAAACACTCCTTCTGAAAATGACAAAACAATTCAGTAAAACATAATGAAATCAATAATTGTGACAAACTAATAGTGGTGATTGGTAAGAAGTAATAATACCTGCCAAGGAGTTCCCTCAGTTCCATACTGTAAATGTTTTCGTCATCAGGAGGGATAAATCTGTCAACTATTCTAATTGTATTGGGCCCTCGGTCTGTTGCTGGATCTTCCTGTTCACCCTGCCAGGCTTCTGCAGTATCAGGAGGTTCATCTTCGTGCCATTCTCCATGAACTTCAAGTAGATGACTATCTTCTCCAACATCATAACTAGTGGTCTCCTGAGGCCAGTCCTGATCCATGTTTTCCTGCCAATTTGAATTGATTTCCTCCATGGGCTCCCTGGTTTCTTCAGGCAGTCCAACTATACCAAAATCAATATTTGGTTCCCAGTCTACTCTATCACGTCCAGCATCTTCTTCTTCCAGTTCTGCTACATCAGTGGGAGATTCCTGCATGTTGTGAGTACTATAATGATCGACACTCTCCAAGTCAAGCGTCTCTTCTCTCTCTGCTATTTGCTGAATGTTATTAGCCTCACTCCTAGGTTGTGCCTCCTCAAGGTGGACGTTAGGTAGATCTGTTACAGTACTATCTTGAAATTCATCAGTAACAGAAATAATTTGATTAGCCGAAGGATCAGGCTGGTTTGATGCTTCATCATGAACAATATTCTCTGATTGGAAGTGAAAGCCCACTCTGTTTAAATGAGAAAATATCTTTAAAAAAATTTGATGGCATGAGAGAAAGTATGCAATATAACCTTGTGTGAGTAATTATCAACAAAGTATCAACACTACAAAAAATATTTAGAAATAGTAGAGTATAAAATTTGACCTAATGTTGTAATTTGTCCTTATTTGGCCTAATGAGAAAATTGGCTTCATTAATTCAACATGTCTAAAGTCTAAACCACATCAGCTGAAGAGTTTATACTCAAGTTGCGAGTAGCTCACATTTGAGGATATGTGAATATGCACAATTAGCCTATAATTATCCATTTGGGATTAAATGTACCAATATAGCCAAATTCCAAGACTTCAAGTTTGTTGCTATCTACTTGAAGCTTTAACAATAAGAAAGAAGCCCAGTAAATAGCATGAACAGACTGTAGAGTTTAGACAAGAAATCACATTAAAGAAGCCACTAATTCAAGTAACGGTAAAGCTTCATTGAGCCAGTCATGACCATCGTTACTGTGTTAAAAAACAATTAATACCAACCAACGTCAAAAGAATTACAATCAGGATACTGTAGTGGTTTGGGTCATTTGATTATCTTCCTCAAGGACAGTAAAAGTCCATCTTAGGTTCTGCTACTTGTCAAGAAAATTCACTCTTCCATTCTGATACTCATATGTTGGTTACTAAGAAAATTATAACAAGTACTAACTAGCTTACACATCGCAAGGCATTTGTGCTATCTTGCAGAGTTAAGTGATAGCTATTAGCCATGCCGCTAAAGGCCATCACACCAAATCATTTGGTATATTGAAAGGCCCTGCTGTCTTCAACATGGATGGTTGATGATTCCAAATTCATATCAAAATTCGTTAGAAAAAGGATTCTTAATTATTGTAGCAACCATGTACCACCAGAACCACGAGGGACAAATCAAGTTATATGACCGAGTAAAACAGCCCGGTCAAGTTTCTAAGTAAACTGCAACCAGTAAAGTAAGAACTACATCTGTAAAAAAATAAAATCATCAAAGGTGGTCAACTTATTGATGATAGGTATTATGCAACAACTAGATCAAATTACCTCAGACCAGAGACCTGTTGGTGTTCCCTCAACTGACCTAATTCACTTTCTGCAATTGAAGGTGGTCTTACTTGATCATCCAGTGCAACTACACCATTTCTTAAGAAACGCCCCCTCAACATTGACTGTGACATTAGAGAAGTGAGATCTCAGATGGTACTCCCATTATTCCTTCTAAGTCATTGGATAGAAGAAAAAAGTGTAACTTTACCTTCTTCATGAGCAACTAATTTGAAGCAGAGATCAATGAACACAACGAGAAAGAAATGCTAAGAGGATAACTTATGATCAAGGTACTAAAACAAGAAAACAATTTTAATTAGTTCAAGTGGGTTAATACTTAATAGGCACAAAAAGCAGCTCATGAGCATATATCATATACTTGAAAGACCAATATGGTGATTGTTGAAGAAAGCAAGCTGAATCTCTGAATTAATATTGTAACCATAGAAGATGAACAAATAACTGAACTACCACGTCAAGAGCCTTCAACTTCTTTATGAAGAAACATTCAATTGAATACGAATAAGAACTCAATTGAATACGATGAGCTCAAACTAAAGCTGCATACTCATAACAGCTCAAACTAAACAAAATACAATAGTTATATCACTAACCAAGTACAAAATTTTGTTTCTCTAACATAAATTGCTATTCTGATTGTGAATAAATGATCTTAGCTTTCTGAAACTAAATAAACAATCAACATGCGTGTAACATGCAGTCTACTTTTAATAAAACAATGGCAGTCTATCATACGTCCATAGAGCCAGATAATTTTGCTACATTCATAAATTTGTAAGCTTCTTATACATCCAAGTGATGTTACGTGGTTTGCTTGTTAAAAAAGATACAAGGCATGATTAAACTACCTGGATGCGATGGCGGTGCTCAAACTGTGAGACTGCACGATGCTCCGACAATGCCAGAAGTTCCCTCTGTCTTTCTGATGCCATCCTTGTGATTAGCTCAAGCCGAGCCTGCCTGCCTCTCAGTCTCAGAGATTCCCTTCTAAAGCGATCTGATTGGACATCTGCAGACCCATTCCGTTCCCTCTGTCTGTCCTCCCTCCTGCTAGCACGGGCATCTCTCTGCTGTTGGCTCGTCATCTGTACCCACTCCCTCACCAACCTCACTCTCTCCCTTTCAATTTCCCCTAGCCACTGCGCCCTCTGAGTCTCATTGCTAGGTGAGATCCTAGATTCAGATTCTGGGATCTCACTCTCTGTCATCCACCCACGAACTATTTGCCGAACTCCCTCCCTTGCATCATCACCATGGTCACGAAATTGTTCGTGATTGGATTCCCGGTGATCCTCATCGGCTGCATTCCGCATAGGAGAGGAATCTATATTTCCACGAATCCACTGTGCATAGCTATTATACTCGGTCTCTCTTGCATTAACCGACTCGCCACCAAGCTCATCCCTTTCCTGAGAGCGAATCTGACCGCTTAGCGCAGACGCTGTCACTGTGCCCCTGTGCTCTGTCCTTGCAGAAGAGGTCATGTCCTCGAGCTCCCGCCACATCTGCAGCACCGACGACGCGCGAGCAGCAACCGGCCGTTCCACCACGGCGTCCGCGGGCGGCGACCTGCGTGACTCCCTGAGGAACGAAGGATCGAGCATGGACACCGTGTGCAGACCGGCAAGCGCCATCAGCTCGGACTCGCGGTTCCGCCGCTCCATGGTGGTAATCATCTCCTCGGCCTGGCGAGCGACCCACCGGCTGAACACCCGCGATTGCCGCCGCGCGGCGGCCGACGACTCAGCGAGGTCGTCGCCCTCGAGGTCGGACCGGCGGCGCCGGCGCGCAGCATTCCCTTCCTCATCGTCCTCGCCGGCGAAGGCGACGCAGGAGGGGGAGGAGGAGGAGGAGGAGAGCGCGGCGCCCATGCAGCCGTCTAAGTGGCCGCGGACGAGCTCCTCGAGTCCGCGCCGAAACTCGAGATCGGCTTCCCTCTGCCGGAAATCAGCCATCTAACGCACTATCTCTTGAAGCAACAGATCTCAGTTTCCGTTCAAGAAAAAACACAAAAAAACGGAGGAAAGCCCGTGAAATCGGAGAAGCCACTCCCGGCGAGGACTTCAATCTCGTCAATTGCCAGCCACGGCGAGAGAGCAATCGAGATGGAAGCGATCGAACAAGCAGAACAAACCCTAAAACACGCTATTTTGAAGAATCAAATCGACCCGAAAAAGGGAAGGAGAAAGGAGAAGGAATTTGGAGGAAGAAGGCGATTAAAGAAACAGACAGAAGAAAATTGGAGAAATTAGTGGAGGATTAAGGTGATATCGTCACCCATTCATGTAATCAACTGCACTTACATTATTCCGAGACTTGGTGTGGGGAAATGGGGTAGACTTTGATTTTATAGGGGTAACTTTATCGTTGTCGTACGATTGGCAGCACAGTCATCTCGCCGTTCCCCGCCCTCGATCCGTAAGCCGCGGGATGAGCGACACGTGGATTTGTCTTGTCTCTCTGGGTATACATATATTTTAATCCCAATATTACAACTAATAATTGTGGTCTCCCTAAATAACATTTTTTTATCTTTAAATTTTATTCTCTTAATAAAAATAGAAAATTTGTTTTTAATAAACATGTCCATGTAATAAATGAATGATTTAAAATCATAATTAAAAATAATAAGTGTAAGAATATTGGTAAGAGCATTTAAGGGTAGAATAGAATTTTTGATGTTAACAAAATTCTAGAGGTATGCTAGAATGCCCTTTATCCAAATAGTCAACTAAATTCATATTGAATTCATGTTAGTTTAAATTGTAATTTATTGTATTGAAATTAAATTTGTAATTAATTTTAGGTAGCAAGTGGTACTCAAGTTGGAGTTGTAATAGAATTCCAAATTAGGGATACTTATTTTATTTTCATCCATAATAAGTTATTTTTCATTAGAAGTTATTGTTTTTAATTTAATATTTATTTATTTTAAAATGGAGGATCTAATTTCCATTAAAGCAGCCTATCCTCTTTCAATATTATTTTTCCATTTTATAAAAGAGATCATTACACTGACACAAAAGCCCCCTTTTAAAAAGCTTCCAAAGAAATTTCAAACCTTTTTTTGGGAAAAAATTAAAGGCACGCTTTATTTTTAGTATTGTTAAAAAGAATTACCTCAGTTTTTTTAAAAAAAAATCAAAATAATGGTTATCTTATTTTTCATTCCAACTACTTTTTTTTTCCTTTTCAAAACTGTTATAATATATATAATAATTTCATTAAAAAATTATTAACTTTATAGCTCAAAATTAATACATATTGTAGAACAATATTAAAGTGAATTTGATTAAGTTTGAATAGTTTTATTAAATTAAAATCATTTCAATCAAGTTGAATAATATATGCTTAAATATTGTCATTTTAATCAAGTAAAAATAATATAACCAAAACTACTATAAGGAAAATATTATTTTAATATATTTTAAAATATTAAAATATTCCTTTGAGCATAATGAAAATAACCTTTTTGCCCAACCTTTATTTTTTTTGCACAACTCACCAAGGGACCCTAGTCAAAACTAATCTAGTATTAAATTAATAAAAGTGAATAATGTTAATATATTTGAATATAAGAGGAAATGTCTTTTTTTTTTTATGATTTAATAAAAAATTAAAAAGGGCATTCTTCTTTTTGCCCTTAAAAACATTATGATATTGTATTTTAGATGGTGACAAGTTTCTCTCTCAATTCCATCCTCCTTTTTCTTTCCTTGCCATCTTTCCTTTAGTTCCATCTATTGATTAACGTATGGTCTACAATTATGATTTAGATAGACAATCAGAAGAAGTTTCCTTCCCAACAAAAAAAAACAAAAATAAAATTTGGTCACACCTGATTGGCACCCCTGTCCCTGTACTATCTAGTCATTGTAGATTAGATCAACACAACTCTTCTATCTGATGCACTTTCTTGATCACCTTTTAGGGCTCAAGGAACTCTCAGAATACCTGTCCTTTCCTACCTGTGATAAATATTAACACAATTTATCTAAAATAAATCAAATCATTGAAGCTTTCATTTTCAAATTAAAAGAAGATATTATTAATATATGTTGGGTAGATGTTATATGCTCATAATCTTAGTGGATTTATTATTTTAAGACTGTCTTTTTAGCACAAGACTTTTTTTTTTTTTTTACAGATGTCCAGTCGATAGTAGCAAGCATAAATTTAGAGCAATAAACAGATTACATTTTCAGAAAACTGTTTGTTTGAGTATTAGATCATTTGTTTTCCATCATAGATTCTGCATCTTTTGCATGTTCATAATGTTTTAGAAATTAAAAATAACACAAGGCATCATATAGACTTGTTTTGAGACAACCTTATGTTATGGCCTTTTCTTTTGACGCTTAGAGGGCTTTGCCTTCGATTTGCTAAGGCCGACCTCCTTAGCTCTGATACCACTAAATTTGTCACGCCCCAGAGGAGTCCCTGTCCGAAAAAAATTCGGCAACATCTCCCCTGTATGGTGGACAATCTGAAATTTTTCTACATCTCATCCTACTACGCACATCGGAATAATAACAAAATAAAATCAATCACCAGTAATTATATAAGTATTCACCGTGGGTATCAATACCAGATAATAATAGTAATCACAAACAATACAATTTACTCTCGAATTCACTACTCAACTACACGTAAAACTCAACAAAAGACGAACTCACTTCGCGCCTTCAAAGAAAAATCCAAATCATATCACAAATCCATCAAACGAAATTCCATACAATATCCATATGTAAAATCCAAAACAAGACTAAAACAAAGTCGATAGAGAAAAAACTAAAATAAAATAACAACTCAACCCAAAGGAGGACTAGCACTTATCTGTGTGGGGACAGCCCAAATGAACTCCCAG
Organism: Zingiber officinale; assembly: GCF_018446385.1. NCBI lineage: Eukaryota > Viridiplantae > Streptophyta > Magnoliopsida > Zingiberales > Zingiberaceae > Zingiber > Zingiber officinale. The sequence continues at coordinate 76,231,940 of NC_055994.1, forward strand.
CATCAACAAAATAACAACAATGGAGGGGGGTGAGTCCAACACACAGCATATGATATGCAGTAAAGAAATAACACCCAAGGTCTAAATGGGCATCTTCGATAAAGATAAAGGTAATTACAAACCCGCCAGAGAAGCAGCAGAGAGAAGATCATTAACGAGCCAGACACATCCAAAGGTATGAAGACCTATATATGTCAATCAAGGTATCCAAGTAATGCGCAGCATATAAGTGCAACAAACACAAACAACACAAATAAATGCATCATGCGTATGATGTCGATATGTCACGCCCGGCCACGACGACCTCCAACATAAGTGGGACCAAGTGGGTAGGGCTGTGACAACCGTGCACTCAGCAACACTACTCCTGATGAGTGATCGAGCCAGCACCGTGTGTTCATTTCACGTGCCCTAATTGATCAAAGGAGGTAAGCTAGTTGGAATTAGGTTAAATCTTGGCAGGAATCTCCAATTTTGATCGTGATTTTCTCTTTGCTACTAACTTAGGTCACGGAATTGGAGAGGAAGTGGGTTGTGGTGTTAATTGATCAGCAACAGTAGACTTAGTCCACATAAATGAGGGTTGTGAGTTGAAGGATGCGGAGTTTTCCTTTTGATGTACTGCTGCTCCTGAAGAAAGAAATGAAATGCACATAAATTGTTCGGGACTGATGACCTTAGCTTTTCTTTTTTTCTCAAATACTTTTTTGATGTGCTAACAAGTATTTACTATTGCAATATTGATCTTCAAGTTGCCTCTTTAACATGTGATTTGAAAGAGATTGAAAAAAAATAATATCCAAAGAGAACTGTGGAAAGAAAAACATGATAACCAAACTCACAAAGCACTAGATTGTGTAAGAAACCTTAACTACAGTAGGCTAAGAAGAAACAATAAGCTAGTCACAAGAGACCCATCTATTTAAAAGTGAGATTCACAACTATGCAATAAATTTGTAAGGAATTGGAATAATGAGATGTGTCAAATAAACAATAATTCAACAGAAACTGAAGAATCAGCAAGTGTAGGCATAGAATGCTTCAGCAAAGATGATAGTTAACATATCCATTTTTTCTCAAAGGTATATATGGAAGAGGGCAAGATGATACAGAGTAGAGAATTCAAGTAAAAATAAAGACCTCTTCCCATTTTCTTTGAAGTTGTTGAAGTTTCTGACAGTAGGCCAGACACTCAGCATGGTAAGCAGCAGCTAGTTCTTTTATCAAGGCCTTTCTTTTTATGATGCCAATCACTGCAAAATAATAATAAAAAAGAACATCATAAAGTTTGATATCAAAGTTTAAAATCTCAAGTTATGCAGAAATTTTGATATTTGACCGAAATGGTATGGTACAATTTTAGTATTATGGTATGGTTTTGAGACTTATTTAATTAATGCTATCAATATTATGATATTCACAAGAGTAAAAAGATACTTTGAGTCATTTTGTTTATGTTGTAACCACACGCCTAATCATTCTATTGAAAGTGATTGGAATTTCAAAATAATTAAAAAGCAAAAAATTCAAACCTGACATATAATTAATTGCATAATCATGGTTTATATTTTTGTACCATACTCGGTGAAACGAAAGAAATTTACCATCCACCCGTCTCCCGACATTGTGGGCCGCTGCTGCGAGTTCATGGAGGCAACGCGATGGGTTGGGAGGCGTCGTGATACCACGGCAACCTTCGTGGGGTAGCAAAGGCTACCACTATCTCGCAGCAACCTCTGAGGAGTCGTGAAGACTGTCGCTATCTAGCAGTGACGTCACGGAGGCTGCCGAGATCCTGTAGTGACCTCCGACGGGTCGCGAACGCAGTCACTAGCAGCATAGAAAAAGGAAGGGCGACGTTGACATCTCTGTTGCTCGAGTGGACGAAAGGGCAACGTTGGCAATGGGACACACTGCGGGGACGCGCGGGTGCATGGCTACAACAGAAACTTGGGTTTTCTAATTAAACTTAAACTTAGGTAAATAATTTTAATCAACTTCTATAATCTAAACAGACTTAGTTAAATGCTAATATATATATATATATATTGATCCCGATCACAGGGAAGCGAGAGAGAGCGAACTGCTTAGGAATGGCGATATGGAAGGTTGACGCATCCTGGCGGTTGATGATACGTAAATTGCGTTGACGAGTGGGTAAAGTCCTCAGACATGTGCACGACGGTGGGTTGCCCGTCTACGGTGCCTCGGTGTCGAGGCGGATCCGCAAAATGCATAAGCGACCGCGTGACGGTAATAAAGTAAGCGTAAGCGGCGAGTCTGACTGACACCACAGCGGGCGCCCTCGGATGGATCGTTGATTGATCTCGTCTTTGATCTAGTCATCGTGTGGCGACATCTCGATCTAATATTAAAGTGAGGCGGCTCGTGGGCGGATATGCTGTTCTGGTCCTTCATGGAAGCCGTGCGTCTGTATGGTGGATGATGAAGATATTCTAAGCATGTGAATAAACCCGGCTCGATGTTGGGTTGTAATCTCGGCGCGATGGCGGAAGAAACTGAGTCCGCGGATGGCGGCTGTCCAGGTAACGGTATTTTCAAGCGGCGTCACCCGTATGGGGCCGATGATGGTGAATCTTGTTGGCGAGGAAGCGACTACGGTTGCCTAAAGCGACATCTTGATGAACATGGCGGCGTCGGCGATAACGAAGAGTACCCTCCGGCGGCGGCGGCCGTAGAGATATCGGCGGGGTATGTGACGAGGAAAAGCGGCGGCGTGGGGATCTCCAGTCTCTGGTAATGGCAAGACGCCCTCCTTCTGCGGCATTAGAATGGCGACTAGAGGAAGAGGATAGAGGAGCAAAGAAAGTGTGGTCTATCGCGACGTGACCCATCAAAAGAGAACCATCCTCGGTGGCGCGGTTCCCCCAAAACCCCCTGCCCCCCCTAAAACACGAGCCGCCTCTCCCTTTAAAGCCCTAGCTTGTAAAAAGACCTAAGTGCCCCTGTCTTTTCCTCCTAATTTCCTCTCTGCCACTCAACTATATCCGGATCATATATATATATATATATATATATATATATATATATATATATAATTTTATTTATTTATATATTTACCATATAAGGATGCCACGATAAAATATTTTTTTAAAAAAATATTTCATTATTTCATTCTTTGTATTTTTAATATTTAAATTATTTTTTTATATGTAGTTAATATATTTTATATTAAAAAAAATATCGAAATCATATCGGCATAACATGATACAGTACTGAACAATACAGTCATAAACCAAAACTCTAATACAGGTAAAAATTTTAAACCATGTATACAATACACAACATCAATTAATTATCTAAGGTCACATATCAATTCACAAGCACAGGAAATTTAATAACATTCTAGTCAGATGGCATCCCTCTTTCCCCAGCAAAAGTGTACAGGAGAAAAGGTGTGTAGGGTAGCTAGGGATTGGGCAATTAGGCATTGGCAGCACAATTTGTGTTTCTTTCAAAAGAATTACAAAGATAAATTGTCATTCTAGTAGTAGTCCATGCAGGAATACTAGACAAAAACTTCCTGTTGCTTAAAGATACAAAAACATGATAAGACCTTGAAGCTTGGAGATGAACTCGTATTTTTGTGGAAGACAAGTCTACTAATCCTACATAAGAAACAAAATCACAATAAAGTGACACAAAGGACAAGAACTGCTAGATCATAAAACCTCCCAACACAAACTTTTCAATGATGACAGTAAACTAATGCATATAACTGATACATTATAGCTATTATAGAAAGAAAATTCAAGTTGGTTCTTGTATAGATATTTTTTCATCCTTTCCAAATAAGTTGTTGATCAATATAAACTAGTGGCAACTAACTTGACTTCCAAATGGACAAGTCTACAAAAGATGTGTCTATAATAATTAGAGATCCTCACTATTCTCATGCACTTAAGGAATAAACCTGAAGTTACAAACACCATATAGAGTAAGCATGAAATTAATACAGTTTTGATACATAACTGATGGATGCAAAAATAACTTACTTCTGCTTGGGTCAAATTCAGGCCCATCTTTGGATTTGGAAGGCTGCTCAGGAGCGTCTGTCGTGTCCATTAGCAATGGCGTCAAGACTGCATGCGACAACAGAACTTTAAGGATGCACATGTTGCAATTTAAATAGGTAGACTCATGGAAATTGTTTATTAATTTATAAACCTAATTTCTATTGTCTACCAAAAAATAGCATAGATACTTTAAAAATGTTCTTTTTTACATTAGAGAATATTGATTGAGAAACTATCATAATTCACAAATTTTCATATATATATATATAAAGGCACTATATGTTTAAAAGCACTACAAAAGAAATAATGAGAATAATATAAAGATTAAAAAATAGAAAAAATATCTAAGAATGGAAACCAAAGGTGAGGTCTGACAACAGGTTCTATGATGTCAAGAAACTAAGATAAAAATGGGGGAAGAAATGAAATTATAAGTATTGTACCAGAGCTGAGTAGGGATTTGGGAGATTTTTAAAAACAGGACAAAAGCAACCCTTCAAAGGAACTTAGTTGTATGAAACAAAAAATTAGATAATTTTTAAGTTCTTAGACTAGTATATTTCAGCTTTCAATTGGATACATATGTAACGTTATATGCTTTTTCAATACCGCATTTAAATATTAAATTTTTAATCAAATTTTATACTTCTTTGAACTATGTTATAGATTGCTGGTAATCATTCTAAAAGGTGTGTTGCATGGTTCATGAAAAACGAAAAATACAAGTTTGGATGGTGAAAACCATTAGTCCATGTAAGCATAAACTATGTCATATTTCTGCCTAATTCTTGACTCCATGCTCAATTTGTTTTTCAAGGCAAATCAATCAACGACAGTTTAAACTACCCGACATATCTGAAGCTTAAACTTAGAACCCATCTGAAACTTTATTGCATATCAAATTCCACCCAAAATGGCATAACAATATCAGCATCCCACCCAGTATAAAGTATTAGATATTCCTCACTTAATTCCCACACTACCTAAGGTGAAACTAACGATTCTCAATCTTCTCTTCAAAATGCTCTACATGTGTAACTAATGTAGCAATTGCAGCAAAGTTTTGGCAAATACCTTTATAGATCAATGTGGAACTTTGCTGCCTGGGTTTGCTGGCACAGTAGAGCACGGACGAAGGGAGGGAGGGGAACGTCAGCCGTGAAGACCCGATACGGGAACGGGGGACCGAACATGCAGAGAAAGGGAATAGAGAGAAGGGAGCTCCGGTACGGACGGGCGGAAGCAGCGGATCGAAAAGGAGGTGTCGGTGTCGGCGTCGGCGTCGGCTAGGGTTCCAGTGGAATAAGCCGACGAACGCGAAGACGGTGGCAACGGAAGGCGTATCGCGTATGTACGTTCCCAGTTACGAAAAATTTAGTTTTACCCCTTTAAATTTATAATCTTTTCCTTGCATGCGCCCCATTCAAGGCAAGGACCATTTTGAAAAGGTTTTAACTAGGATAGTCAAAAATAAATAAAACTCTCTCTTTAATTTATTAATTTTATTGTGTAAATTTCTAGCGATCGAATATTATTATTTATCCTCGTAATTTTAAATACTTATATATATATATTTTAAAATGATTAATAAGAAAAGAAAATTCCGTATTTTCTTCCGAAGAACAAGAACACCTCAATTTCACCTCCAAACACACTCTAATTCCTAAACAGAAAACCTTGTTTGCTACAAAGTTGGCATATGCTCATTTTTGTCTTTTTTTTTTTTTTTTTGTCAAATGGTGTTTTATTCTTTCCTAAAAAATCAAAATGAGAATTAGAATTATAGTATTATGGAATGGAAATAGGTATGTACATAAATATCACTCTTCAAAATAATATTTTATTAGTTGAATATTTTTTATCGAAATAAACTAATTTTTTTTACCCTTAGAAGGAAATAAAAGAAAAAAATATATATATGGGAGAAAATTAATATGAAAGAAATAAATGATGAGAGAGAAAGTGTGATAGAAAGGAAATGTAATGAGAAAGAATAAAAAGAGGGAAAGTGTGATAAGAGAAAATAAGCAAAGAAAGTATGATAAGAGAGAGCATGATGAGAGAGGATGAGGAGAGTAAGAGAAAGTATGATGAGAGAGAAAATGTGATAATAAAAAAATAGGAGAGAGAGTATGTAATGGAAGAGATTGAGGAGAGAGAAAGTATGATGAGAGAGAAAGTATGATACGAAAAATAAGAAAAGATAGTGTGATAAAAGAGAAAGTATGATGAGAGAGGATGAGGAGATTGAAAATATGACGAGAGAAAATGAAGAGAGATAAAGTGTGATGAGAGAAAATGAGGAGAGAGAGTATATGATGGGAGATTGTGGAGAGAGAAATATGATGAGGGAGAAAGTATGATGATAGAATGAGGAGAGAGAAAATATGATAAGAGAGAACAAGGAGAGAAAAAGTGATATAAAAAAATTAAACAAATATATGAGTATTTTTGTCCAAAACCTAATTCTCATTCTCATTCCCATCAAAACCAAAGGGAGAGGGTGAGTTTCATCAATACCCAACTTTTTGGGTTTCATTCCAAAATTTTAATTGATCCCATTTGTTAGGATCGTCGTACTCGGCTAGAGAGGGGGGGTGTGAATAGCCGCCCCAAATTCTTCGCGTTTCTTCCTACGATTAGGGTTAGCGCAGCGGAAATGAAACCGTAGAAACGAAAAGGAAGAAGACAAACCTCAAACTCGATGGATGTAACGAGGTTCGGAGGTGATACTCCTACTCCTCGGCGTGTCCGTAAGGTGGACGAGCCCTATCAATCCGTCGGTGGATGAGTCCCCAGAGAACCGGCTAATAAATACTCCTTGTGGGTGAAGAAACTTCACTACAATAGCTTGCAACAACAATATGGAAATACAAAGAAGAGCAAGAACAAAATACACAATGAATGTACAAATACTCGCTTGCCTTCTCGTCGACTGAAGTCCCGGATGAAGCACCAACTTCATGGACGAATGCCAACAAGCAACTCAGTCGAAGAAGCTCACACGAAGCTTCGGAGCTCAGCAAAGCTCAAGAGCACAGCTTTCAGAAGAACAGCAGCTCAGTTTAGAGGAGGAAGAAGAAGGAAGAAGTAGCCTCCTTCTGTAGAAGCCCTCAGCCTCTTTTATACCGCATCTGCGACCAAGAAGAAGACGGAGAGGACGACAGGAGTGCCAGCGATAGTTAATCTGACCGATCAGTTCGACCGAAGCTCTGATCGGTCCAGACCACGGGGACCGATCAGTTCTAGTCGATCGGTCCCGGACCGATCCCACCTCTCTAAGAGGTGGCTACGCTCGATCGATCGTGGCAGATCAGACGATCGGATGATCGGGTGATCACCGCTCACTCTACGTAAAGTTGGCAACTCCTCTCGATCGGTCTGTCGGATGACTACTTGAGAACCCTTCGTTTGTTATCCGATCGGTCACGACCATCGACGGATACTCACAGATCGGGATCGGTCACACTGACCGATCCAGGTTTAAGACTCCGCCTAAACCCTAAATGGTCCACAGGAGCGCCGGCCTCTCTTGACCTAGTCCGAAACGCACACGCCCTCTCCGACTTCGGTCCGTCAGAGAACGAGCTACCGGCTCTCTCGACACCAGAAGAACAAGTTCGAGCCTCTCCGACTTTCGTGCAAGTCTCCAACTTGGTCTTCTCCGTGCCAAGTCTCCATACTTGGACTTTTCCCGTGCCAAGCTCCCTGCTTGGACTTTTCACTAGATGTCTGGTCAACCTTGACCCATCTGGATTTCCTCGGCTTCACTCACCAGACTTCCAAACGCCTAGCTTCACTTACTAGGTCTTTCCACCTGGCTTCACTCACCTCTTCGCCTAGCTTCACTCACTAGGACTTTCTCCAACTCTGGCTTCACTCACCGGACTTTCACTTTCACCTAGCTTCACTCACTAGGATTTTCACATGGCTTCACTCACGGATTTCCACCGCGCTTCACTCACCACCTTCTCCACTTCACTCACCAGACTTTCCGAACGCCTAACATCCCCATTAGGACTTCGATCAAGTATCGGCCATCCTTGACCTACTTGACTCTTCTTCATCCAACTCGGACCATTCGATCGATCTTCTCATGGACAATCGCTGCATTGTCCATGCACATCTTCTTCTTATTGTCAAACATCGAAACCATGACCAAGGTTTACGGCAGTCAACTAGGTCAACCTTGACCCGGAAATGCACCAACAATCTCCCCCTTTTGATGTTTGACAATACCTTTAAGTTAGGCTAATCCAATAGCCTCAACTTTCTTCATGCCACTAGGTAATGAAACATAAGTTACAACCTTACATTCTCCTTCTAAGAAGGCAACCTCCTTCTTAGATAATGAAGGTCTAACTTAAATCCTTCATTCTCCCCCTATTGGCACACATCAACAAACTCTCCCCCTGAAGAGTAAGTTATCGTTATTCACAACTTCACTCGTTGTGATCAACAAACTCTCCCACTAACTCCAATGTTCTTCCTTGAACATTCTCTAGACATTCTCCATTCTCCCCCTTTTTGACACACATCAAAAAGAGTGAATCAAGGTCAAGAGTTTCTTCCTAATGAAAGTCCCATACCTTTCATTGAAACCCTTAATTTCCCCCTTGATACTAATGTCAATAGTCAATTTAGTGATAATCCCATATCACTCATGACAACTCCCCCTAACGGTCAACTCCCTTTGACCAATAGGTAAAACTCCCCCTAAAAGTCAACTCCCCCTTGACCATTGCATCAACAATGTCTTGGAGAGTTTCAAACCTTTAGAACTCTAAAACACCAATTTCCGAGCTGAAATTTCAGACAACCAGTCGAATTTCAGCAACTTGGCACGCCCTGATCGGTCACCAGACCGATCGGTCACTGGACCGATCAGTCTCCCTCTGGATCGGTCCAGTGACCGATCCACACAGACCTGGACCGATCAGGGAACCTCCTGATCGGTCCACGACCTCTGATTTCTGATTTCTGAATTTTTCTTCAGCGAAATTCAGAAACCCCTAATAAATTACAGAAAATTCCAAAAATTGTGAAATTTTGAGGATACATTCCTCATAACATATACTATCATGGAAAAATAGTTTTCTATGAAAATAACTTCAATTTTCAAATCTTGATACAAAGTTCAAAAGTCTTTGAAATAGCTCAAAGTTAATCACTCTTTGTATCACTTGTTCAATGATGAATGCTATCATTAGAAAAGCTTCATCAAGGTTTTTCAAATCAATTTTAAAATGATTTTAAACCCTTTAATTTGGGACCACAATCTTAGGGCTAAATGTACATGACTTGTACACAAGCTTTCCCTATGATCCCCAATTTAGAATTAGGCTCATCTAGGTACAAGAACTATGCACCTTGATCCTAACTCATCATCCTAATATCTCACACACATCTAAGGTGTATCAAACACATTCAAGTCAATTTTGATGTGAGATATGAGTTTAGGTCATCTTAAGCTAAGTTCTCATGCATTTTCTAAACAACAATTTGATTTTCATATCAAATTATGTTTTTGTCCTTAAATCAAATTAATTGATTATAAATACAAAAGATGATGACATGGCATAAAATAGTATCATAAATGAAAACATGTGCCAATGTCATGATGTCATGGCATAAAGTGTGAAACTTAACTAGAGCATGACATATAAATAACTTAAGCATTATCATGACATTTCAAATGATGATAAATTAAGTATGATGTCATGACATGGCATATGGCAAGCAATATATGGCAAATAACACGTAAGGGTATAGAAAATACCTAACTCTAGCCTTAGTTGCCATTTTTGATCATTTTGCCATAAAATCCATATTCCTAAGTGTATTAGACCTAAAATCATATACTAAGGATTTTTAGATCACTATGTGCCAATTAGATTGACCCTAGAAAACTCTTCAATTGTGATTGGCACATCCTAAACACCTTAGGAATAATTTTCACTTTCATTTTCAAGGCTTGATTAGACCTTGAAAATTCCTAAGGTGCCACCTTTTGCCATGATTAGGTTAACTACTTATTCAAGTAAGGTTGGCACACCCTAAACCATCTAGTGTGATGGAATCACGATCCTAGGAACCCAATACCTATTGGAGCTCATTGGGTTCACTAAGTATTCACTAGGGATGACTTCCCTAGCAACCCTTCTAATGACCCTCCTAGGCTTTGAAGCCTTGGTCATTTGGGACTCATCAAGATCAACTCTAGGGGTGACTCCCCTTGTGACCTTGGTGATGGTCTTCCTTGTCCTAGATTTTGTTCCATAATCTAATGGAACATTGTGATAAGTGGGCTTGACCACTTGGGACTTAGGTTTGTGACCCAAACCTTTCATGTCCTTGGGCTTTGGTTTTTGCCCCTTAGACCCTATATTTGATTTTTCCAAATTTTTAAGGGTCTTTTCTAACATGTCAAGTCTTGACCTCAAGACTTGATTTTTCTTCTTTAATACCTCAAGACTTGATTTGTCATTTTTCTTTGAGGCATTCCTAGGCATGTGTCTAGTTGATTTGGGATTCCTACCTAGGTTTTCCTTAGCCTTAGATGAGTTAATTCTAGGGTTGGCTTTCCTAGTGTTATCCTTATCTAGGCTCACATGTTTGGCACCTAAGCATGTGTATAGTTTTCTAATGTTATCATGCTTACCATTATTAACAATAGCAATAAGGTTACTAGCATGTGTCTTATTATTATTGAAATAATGTGCCTTAGAGATTACCTTAGGGTTTGCCTTAGCTCCCCCTATCGATGTGCTCATCTTCTTGTCCTTGTGAGGTTGCCTCCCCCTCGGACATTGACTCCTATAGTGTCCCCTTCGCTTGCATTGGAAGCACACCACGTGCTCCTTGCCCTTTCGTGTTGGGACTCCGGCTTCCTTGACCTTTGGCGCCGGTGGAGTCTTTCTAACCCTCTTTGGACATTTACTCTTGTAATGTCCAAATTCCCTACACTCAAAGCACATTATGTGTAATTTGCTAGAAACTAAATGACTTGAGTTACCTAGAGTTGAGGATGGATGAACGCTCTCTCCTTCATCCCTTCCGGAGGTAGAAGCTTCTTCTTCTTGCTCCGAACTTGAAGAAGAACTCTCCTCCTCTTCTTCTTTAGATGTTGAGTGGCCCTCAACTTCTAAATCCATTCCTCCATGAAGTGAGCTACTTGGTTCACTTGACTCCTCTTCATGACTTGAAGTGGAGTTCTCCTCATGGAACTTTGCCAAGTTGTTCCACAACTCCTTGGCATCGTTATATCCACCTATCATACACAAAACATCATTAGGTAAAGAAAATTCAAAAATTTTCAATACCTCATCGTTGACTAGGGATTGGTGGACTTATTCCTTGGTCCACTCCTTCTTCTCTAGGGTTTCTCCTTTCTTGTCCATCGGAGGCTTGAAACCTAATTGAACACAACTCCAATTTTCAAGGTTAGTCATAAGAAAGTACTTCATTCTTACCTTCCAAAACGCGAAGTCGTCGCGATCGTAGAAAGGTGGAATTGTGACGTCTTTTCCAAATAACTCCATTCTCTAGCTCGTGCTCCCCCGGGTGTTGATCCGAGCGACCACGCTCCGATACCACTTGTTAGGATCGTCGTAGACTGCCAGAGAGGGGTGTGAATAACCCCAATTCTTCGCGTTTCTTCCCTACGATTAGGGTTAGCGTGAATGAAACCAAGAAAGCGAAAAGGAAGAAGACAAACCTCAAACTCGATGGATGTAACGAGGTTCGGAGGTGATACTCCTACTCCTGTCCGTAAGGTGGACGAGCCCTATCAATCCGTCGGTGGATGAGTCCCCGGAGAACCGGCTAATAAATACTCCTTGTGGGTGGAGAAACCTCACCACAATAGCTTGCAATAGCAATATGGAAATACAAAGAAGAGCAAGAATAAAATACACAATGAAAGTACAAATACTCGCTTGCCTTCTCGTCGACTGAAGTCCCGGATGAAGCACCAACTTCACGGACGAATGCCAACAAGCAACTCGTCGAAGAAGCTCACCAAGCTGAGCCGTAGCTCAAAACCAGCTCAAGAGCGGCTCGATTCAGCGATTCGAGAGGAGGAAGAAGAAGAAGTAGCCTCCTTGAGAAGCCCTCAACCTCTTTTATACACCGCCCACGCCAAGAAGAAGCGAAGACGAAGATGTAAGACCGTGAGCCGGAGCGATAGTTAGACCGATCAGCCGCCGATCGGTGGCTGGTCGCACGCCTCGATCGATCCCGGGATCGGGGCCCGATCTCGATCGGTCTCGATCGATCCCACCTCTCTGTAAGAGAGGTGGGCCTCTCGATCGATCGTGGAGACCGTCAGATCGTCGACTCCTCAGACCCCGTCGCGATCCACTCCTACGAAGTTGGCTCAACTCCTCTCGATCGGTCTCTAGACCGATCGGATGACTCTGAACCCTTCATTTGTTATCGATCGGTCACTGCATCGTCGAATACTCAACATCATCGTCGGATCGGTCACTGCAGAGTTCCATTTAAGCTCCACCTAAACCCTAAATGGTCCACGACTGAGCCTCTCTTTATCTAGTCCGAGCGCCAGAGCCATCTCCAGCCGGGCGTCGCAGAACGAGCTACCGCTGGCTCTCCCGGAGAACAAGCTACCGAGCCATCTCCGACTTTCCGTGCCAAGTCTCCAACTTGGTCTTCTCCGCCAAGTCTCCATACTTGGACTTTTCCATGCCAAGCTCCTGCTTGGACTTTTCACCTGATGTCTGGTCAACCTTGACCCATCTGAATTTCCCTTGCCTGGCTTCACTCACTACCAAACCGCCTAGCTTCACTCACTAGGTCTTTCCCGCTTCACTCACGTGTCTTCCCTAAGCTTCATTCACGTGACTTTCTCCAACGGCTTCACTCACCAGACTTTCACTTTCACCTAGCTTCACTCACTAGGATTTTCACCGGCTTCACTCACGGATTTCCACCCTGCTTCACTCACTAGACTCTCCGAACTGCTGGCTTCACTGTGACTTTCCGAGCTTCTTAGGACTTCCCAGTCAAGTATCCGGTCATCCTTGACCTACTTGACTCTTCTTCATCCAACCTGATCAGACCCTGATCAGTATCTCTCCGCATGGACAACTGCACCTGCATTGTCCATGTTTACATGTCTTTCTGTATTGTCAAACATCGAAACCATGACCAAGGTTTACGCTTGGTCAACTAGGTCAACCTTGACCTACTGGAAATTGCACTAACACCATTAACCAAACATAAAGTTTGGGAATGAATCTATTCCCTCATTTGCAAACTTCTAAATCAAATGCCACCTAATATTTCTTCATCAATAATTTAATATTTTCAAAAAGTAAATAAATATATATATTTTTAGTTATATATATTTATACACAGGAGTGATTTTAATATACTACATGCCTCTACGCATCTGTGCACGATTGAGGCCCCTAGAATATACATAGGTGTCTCAATTGTAAAATTAAAATTTTTTATTTCTTTTTTATTTTTACTAAGGTGCTTGGAATTGATCCTGGCACCCAGTATATGTACAGATTTTTTTATTTTTTATTTAGCTCCGGAGGCAATTATAATTTGTCTTTAGGGTCTAAGAATTGAGTTATAGTATTCAAGCTAAAAAAAATTAAAATGGAAAAAATTATGTTCTTACGAGGTATAGTATATAGTATTTAAGATGCGTAATTTTTGTAAATTTCTTTTTAATTTTTGGGTTTAAGATTTAAGATTTAGGGTCTACTGTTTATTGGTTAGAATATAGTATTTAAGGTGTATAATTTTTAATTTTTTTTAGGATTTAGAATTTAAAATTTAGGGAATAATATTTAGGATGGTAGGATTTAAAAAATTTAGGATTTTAAAAAAAGGTTATGCTAAACTAAAGTTCGAGACACCTGAACACCTACCGCGCATAGATGTGGACGAATAGTCGCCCAACACAGTCAGTATCTGCTGCCTGACGGTTCTGTGCGACCGTGAGCGACATGCATACATGTCGTTACCAGCTCGATTTCTTTGTAAAAAAATATTTCTTTTATTTTCTCTCCCCCTTCGCCTGCTATTCAAAATGACGGCGAAGGAATTTCCCCAAATATAAATTCCCCCCTCTCTCTCACTCTTGCCTCTTCCTTCATCACCATCTTCCATTGTAGCTTGCTCCTTTCGGGCACATAGTCGACCGTTGAAACTTGTTCTCAAGCTAGCTAAAGTTCCCCAAACTATGTGTCGAACACATAGCCGACATTAGTTTTGAAGGCACCCTCTCCATTCTTGATCGTAAGCCTTTCCACTCTACTGTCTGCTTTTCGACACTAGGGTTTACCTTACCCTTTACCTTTGGAGCTCCCCCTTGACATGAGCCTCCATTCTTCCTCTCTTTCTCCCATTTATTCAATTGCGCTAGCTTCTTGATCTCTCCCTTCTTGGGACATTTGGTGTGGTAGTGGCCCTTCTCCCCACACGTGAAGCACACAATGCGCAATCTCCTCCTTTGGGCTTCTTTATTCCTACAACCCTTGTTGTTATTTAAATTAACTTGAATGAGTTTAAGAGTTACCTTCTTCTTACCCATTGGACACCTACTCTTGTAATGCCCATTCTCATTGCAACCGAAGCAAGTAATATGATCCTTTGACTTCACTTTGGCGGAGATGCTCACTAGGTTGAGTTCCAAGACTTCTTCTTCTTCTTCACTTGTCTTGGATTCCTCTTCAACTTTTGAGGATGTCTCCTTATCCATACTAGTGAATGGCATTTCTTCATCGTTCTCCTCTTCGGATGTTGAGTATGGCTCATCTTCCATTTGCTCTTTCTCAACTTGAGCCACTTCATCATTTTCTTTGGATTTTTCCTCTTCGTGTGTAGGCATGAGTTCTTCTCCTAGAACCATCTTTACCTTGCTCCACAAATCATGGGTGTTCTTGTATTCACCTACATGACTCACAACATTTTTAGGCAAAATATCAATTAAAATAGATATTACCTTTGAATTTGCCTTTGACCGTGATGTTTGCTCCTCTGTCTAATGTCGTGGTCAGAGTTTCTTCCCTTTCTTATCCTTCAGGACTTCAAATGGCACTTCCACCACCATCATTGTGTCTCAATCCGTCTCGAACAAGTTTTTCATCTTTACCATCCAAAAGGTGATGTCCCATAAGCTTCCTCCTTCAAACTTCGGCGGATCAATCAAGCTGGTCATCTTTGCTTCCTTGGCGGTTAGTCCAATGGAGAGCGGCCTCACTCTGATACCACTTGTAGGGGATCGGTGGGCGGCTAGAAGGGGGATTGAATGAATGACACCCCCAAATCGATAGATTCCTACAATGTTAGCTTGCGCAGCGGAATACAAACAAAACAAACAAGCTAAAGACTAAAACTAAGAAAGGAAATGCAAACCGCTAACATGTTCGTTTAACGTGGTTCGGAGATTATGCCTCCTACTCCACGGCTATCTGTAAGGTGGGCGATCTCTATCCGTCGGTGGATTAGCCCCCGACAAACTTGGACTATCTCAAGTCGCTCCTTGTGGGTGGAGAAACCTCACCACAATACTCACAAGCACTTAAGAACTAGTAGACTACTAATTAGGGTTTACCAGCTCTAATTTCGTCAACCTTAAACAAGCTCCTAAGGCTTGGTTATATAGGCCACGGGTTGGAAACTCCACCTACCAGTCGACTGCCAAAATCATCAGTCGACTGCCCTTTTATGAAAATTCGACCGTTACATCCCAACGGCTTGATACCAGTTGATTGCTAAAAGTAGTAGTTAACTGCTCCACACTGGTCGAGCGAACAAAAGCATTCTGTTCACTCCCAGTCGACTGCCCCAGTCGACTGAACCAGTCGATTGTTGTTTTCACCAGTTGACTGCTATAGTAACTGCTACAGTGCTGCTATAGTACTGCTATAGTAAAACCCTAAACCTAGGATTTTACCCTGAGTACAATCTCTCATGCACTCATACCCTCACGACTCACTTGACCCTTCATTGCAGCCTTGACTTTTAGCCTTCAAGCCTACTTCCTTTGGCTCTCGTCCCTCGGATGCATCCAAGCCCACGACTTGTCCCCAATGTCATCCTTCGCGTATGCCTCGAAGTCGCTTTCCTCGTCCCTTGTCCTTGCTGCCTTGTCCACGGTCTCTCAGATGCTCCATCCTTCACCGGACCCGAAGCAGTCAAGCTGAGTCATATGTGTATCCTGCAAACCTGCACACTCACATACACATATCAAATAATAAGGGTGAACCTTGTTGGTTGCTACTCGGAATAGCGTACTAGTTCCCCTGTACAAAAATTTTGTACAAGTCTTGAACCATTTCTAACAACCTATTGTGTTCTTTAGAAATTAAATTTAGAATCGCAAACGGAACTTAACATTATTAATTCCAAATTCAACTTATCTGTTCTTAGAGGTTTAGACTTGGATCGCAAACGATGCTTAACATTATTAATCCAAATCCATCTATGTTACAAATTTGATTAAATATTTATTTCAGAGATCGACTTCCAGGTTAAACATGGCGAGACACTAGGCCTTCTTGGGTATGGGATCATCCACCACTTCCTAGACAAAGCCTTTCAACGAAATTCAATATTTAATCTCCTTATAGTAACCCTAGGTTTAACCATTAAGAACAATCGAATCACAAGATCGAAAAACAAAAGAAACACAAAATCGAATCATAAATCTGAAACCTAGAATCGTTAGCCTCTTGTGTTTGGTATTTCAAAATCTATACAAAGAAAACTAATATGATGCGGAATAAGACAACTAGTTATACCTTTCTTTGTAGCTTATAGACCTCATGATCTTCTATTGTATTCCTCTTCTTATATTGGACGTCGTGTGGGTGACGATCTACCAAGATAAGACTCCACCAAAACCTTCTTCTTCCTTCCAAATTTCGGCCACCAACAATCTCCTAGAGATGAAGAACTTCGGCCACCAACCAAGCTCCAAGGAATGTTAAGAAACAATGCCTCCTATCTCTCCTTCTTCCTCTAACAAGATCCGGCCATCTTGAACTCCTTGAGATGAGATGCCACCGGCCACCAAGGAAGAAGAATAGGAGGAAGAAGAGGGTCGACCACCACCAAGGAAGAGAGGAGAGGAATAATAGATGTGTTGTTATGTGAGACACCTCTACCCTCTCTTTTATATTCCTTGGTCTTGGCAAATAAGGAAAGTTTTAAACATAATTAAAACTTTCTTATATTCCTTGCCAATGTCTAAGAAGGAAAATTTAATTAAAACTTCCTTATAAACCTTTAATGGTCGGCCCCTACCTTGTCCTCTAAATAAGGAAAGTTTTAAACAAAAATTAAAACTTCCTTAATTGTTTCTGGTAAGAAATTTTAATTAAAAAATTTCTTTCTTTAAATCCCTTCATGGTTGGTTATAAAAGGAAAGTTTTATAAATTAAAATCTCTCTTTTTAAACATGTGGATGGTTACAAAAAGAAAAGTTTTATCAAAAATTAAAATCTTCCTTTAAATTACAAATAAGGAAAGATATCAAATCTTTCTCTTAATCCTTTTTAGAAAGCTATAAAAGGAAAGATTTATAATTTTAAAACTCTCTTTTAAAATCATGGCTTCCATATAAGGAAAGATTTAAAATTTATCAAAAAAATTAAAATCTTCCTTTTAACTACAAATAAGAAAAGATATCAAACATTTCGCTTAATCCTTTGTAGAAAGCTATAAAAGGAAAGATTTATAATTTTAAACTCCCTTTCAATGTGAATGTAGTGGGCCACCCTTGCTTGGGCTCCAAGATAGGGCCGGCCACAACTTGAACCCATCTTGGTTTGGCCGGCCCTAACTTGGGCTCCAAGCTAGGTTGGCCAGCCACTTAAAGGTGGGTAAGAAGTTGGGTTTGGTGGATATAAGACTTTATAAATAAGAGGTTACAATAGGGATCGAGAGGAGGAATTGATTTTGGTCTCCCGATGAGCTTGAGCTTCCCGTGTTCGCCCCGAACATCCAACTCAAGTTCATCAATAATATCTCATTCCACTAAAGAGTTATTATTGCACTACCACACCAATCTCATATTACTATATGTGCTCCTTCTTATCATGAGTGTGTTAGTCTCCCTGTGTTTAAGATATAGAATATCCACTAATTAAATGAGTTACTGACAACTCACTTAATTAATATCTAGCTCTAAGAGTAGTACCACTCAACTTCATTGTCATGTCGGACTAAGTCCACCTGCAGGGTTTACATGACAATTCTTATGAGCTCCTTAAGGGGGCATCATCAACCTAAATTACTAGGACACAGTTTTATTCTATAATCAACAACACACCATATAAATAATATCATTTCCCAACTTATCAGGCCTATTGATTTAATGAGCTAAATTGCATCTTTTGATAAATTAAAGAAATAAATATTAAATATATGTACTTGTTATTATATCATGATTAAGAGTACACACTTCCATAATAACAGAGGTATTGTTCTTTTATATAGTCAGTATAAAAAGATACTACCTCAAATGGCCCTGCTCAATACACTTATAGTGTACTAGTGTAATTTATTAGTCAAGATAAACTAATACCTAATTACACTACAACCGCTCCAATAGTTTATCCCATTCCATCTTGGTTGTGAGCAACTGTTTATAATTTATAAGGAACTGATAACATGATCTTCTATGTGTGACACCACACACCATGTTACCTATAATATAAATTAAATGGACAACTACACTTAGCATAAATATAGACATTTGACCAATGTGATCCTTATAAATGTTTACAAAAAGCTAGACTTTTAGTATACATTCCAACAAACCTAACTTAAACCCTTTGCCTAAACACCAAAACATATGGTCGCACGGACCATTGGGATTGCTCCAATAGTATGCAGGCGGACGAGAAGGAGGCGCGCGACATTACTAAGGGACAAGAAGCTAGGAGAGAAAGCTTGCTCGAGAATGCCGAAAGTTGGTTTAGGGTGACCCCTATTTCGGATGGCCGAGATCACCCAAGCAAGAGGAATCGGAGCAGAAGACCCGGACCGAGGCGAGCGAAATTGGAGAGGAAGGCTTGGACTGAAAAAGTCAACATGGTTGACTTTCTAGGTCTGGATGCTTGAACTCAGTCCGAGCGCCTGGAAACGAATTCTATCCGGATCACATTTGACCATAATTCATTGTGAAGAGAATAAAATTATATCCCCCTTCAGATACCTAGAATCCTTCCAGGTGCCCCGAGCAAGGCTATATAAGCAGCCTTACTCCCAAAGCTAAAAAACAACAAAAAAGATCAATACAACACTTGTACACACTTCATTTTTTGTTTAGCTTTCTGTTTCTGAGTGTTTACTACTATAAAGAGGCTTCTCCACCTGAAAGAGAATTGTTAGTGCACTTTTACATCTTAGATTAACAACGTCTCCGGTTATAACCAAGTAAATCCACTGAGTCTCTGTCTTTTAGTTTCTTAATTATTTTTATATGCAAGTGTTCTTTTAATCAAGTTATTTGTCCGAGAAAAGTTATTTTGTTTATTTTGTGTAGGGGCTATTCACCCCTCCCCCCTCTAGCTAGCCGCCAAGGGTCCTAACAAATATGACAAAAAGGGAGTTCATGGGGTCGTCTTAGGTTGCCTTCTACAAACCAAAGAGTTATGGAGGTATGAGTTTTCATAATATTTTATCCTTCAAGAAAGCTCTTTTAGCTAAACATATGTGGCAGATTATTCAATCTCCTTATTCACTGATAGCACATGTACTGAAGGGGATGTACTTTAAGCACACTGATATTATGGTGACAAATCTTGGGTCAAATCCATCTTATGTTTGGAGATCCTTGATGTGGAATAGAGATCTTATTTAAAAGGTTTGTGCTGGTGAGTAGGGAATGGACAGAGCATCTTAACAAATTCATATCTGTGGATTCCATGCCTTCCAACTTTTAAAAGCTATTTCAACTCTTTGCCATACCCATTGATTAGAGTAGTCAGTTTTATCACAGACACGGGGATGCGGGATGAGCAACTGGTGCACATAAATTTTGCCACATATGAAGCCGAAACAATCCTTAATACACCATTGAACTGTAATGGAGGTGAGGGCCTTATATTTTGGCATGGAAGCCACAATGGTTGATATATAGTCAAATCTGAGTATCTTTTGGAGACGAACACTGCGAATTCTCCTCCTTTTCAATCTTCTCATGTCAATCAATCATGGTGAAATTTATTTGGCAACCTTAAATTCCCCCCTAAGGTTTGATTTTTTTGTGGTGGGCATCCAAAGATATTATCACTACAGCAAGAAATCTTAAAGCTAAGCATGTTCCGATTGAAGGTTTTTACCCTTTATGTAAGTTCCACGATGGGTCCTAGCAAGTGAGAAGTCCTAACTAGATGTTAGGCAAGTGGAAGTCCTGGTGAGTGAAACTGGGCCCTAGTGAGTGAAGCTAGATGATGGAAGTCCTGGTAAGTGAAGTTGGACCTTAGTGAGTGAAGCTAGGTGGTGGAAGTCCTAGTGAGTGAAGTCGGACCCTAGTGAGTGAAGCTAGGTGGTGGAAGTCCTGGTGAGTGAAGCCAAGCCCTAGTGAGTGAAACTAGGTGGAGGAAGTCCTGGTGAGTGGAGCCAGGCAATGAAAATCCTAGTGAGTGAAACTAGGTAGCCCAAGGGAGGTAACCCTTAGTAATGTGTGACCGACTGTTTTTCAGTCTACCGCGCGCGGTTGACCAGACCAGCAAATCCTGAAATATGTTGGCACTGTTTTACTTTACTATTTTATCTATTGTACTAACCCAGTGTGCAGGAGTTGACATGTCTGAGGGAATCTAGCTAGGTCAACGGACCGACCAAATAGCTGGCATGAAGTCCAGATAGGTCGACAGGCTGACCGGATGTCTGACAAACTGGTAAGTTAAGGTAAGTCACTGGAGGAGAGTGACCAAGTGAACACGCGTCCCGGTTGAAGGGATAGTAGGCGTCGGTCCAGTTTAGATCTATTTGAGATCTCTAAGCTAAGACCTTGACTAGTTCTTGGTCTTGGGAGGACAAGAACTAATTACTATCCTTTATTATAATTTATTATTTGTTCTAATACTTGTTTTGCAGGCTATTTGGACTAACATGGTTTTTGCAGGACAAAAGGAGTTGATTTGTCCTCGGATGAATAGTGCTGAAGGCGCTTTCAAGCAGTGAAGACGCCTTTGTACTATTCATAGAAGGCGTCTTCCATGGCTATGAAAAGCGCTTTCCGCAGGATAAATTTTGGCCGAAGTTGCGGATAAGTGCCTGGCTGTTCAGGATCGATTTTGCCTCATTGGAGGTGCCTTCCATGGCTATAGAAGGCGCCTTCCATATCTTTTATAAGGCTATCTCGAGAAGGAATTGAAGAACAACACATATACGAGTTACTATGCGTCCATTTGAGGCTCCGACTGCTCTGGGCTCCTGCTACGAAGTTGCTGCGTCTGACGACTGCTCCGAGGACTTTCGATCATGACAGGTAGACCAACTTCGACACACAAGTGCTTTCACATCAATTCCTAAAGTGTCAGTAACAAGATTTCTAGTTGTAATTAAATTCTGCAAACGGAAAGTGTAGTCTGTTACACTTCTCCAAACTTTCTCTGTACTCAATTCCCTCTTCCGAGGTACCAGAAGAGGTTTTAAGTGGATTACCCATCGATAGGTCCGAAGGACTTGGGTCTTAGAGTAGGAGTCGCCGAAGGCTCTGAACCATGTAAAACCACTTATGTTTTCCTGTATTGTTCGCCTTTTTAATTTCCGCTGTGCATACTTATGATTTCAAAACCAAAAAGAGCGAGTTCTTAAAAACCATGTGATTCAACCCCCCCCCTCTCACGTACGTAATCGATCCAACACAACCTGCAAGGGATTTAGGTCCTGATAGTGCCCTAGTTATGAAAATTAATTCTTTACTTACCACCCTGAATTTTATCTCCCTTGCTCATATGAAAAAGTTAGCTAATAGTATTGCTCACTTATTTATTGACCGAAAAGTTATTCTTTTTCCTCAATATTTGAATGGCAGGAAGGTTCTTATCTTAGTTGGTTATGTTAGGACCTTCGGATGGTTAGAGAGGGGGGGTGTGAATAGCCTCCACTAAAAACTCAATCAATTTCCTCACAAAACTTTGTTAGCACAGCGGAAATAAACAAAACAAAAACTGATGCAAGGAAAGAAAACCAACCCACAGCTTACACAAGTATATACGAGGTTCGGGAATAACTTGCCCCTACTCCTCGGCGTGTCCGTAAGGTGGACGATCCCTTGATCTTTCGGTAGATCACACCTCGGACAAATTCCGGCTAAGTATTTCTCCTTCTCGGTGGAGTAACCTCTCCACAAAAGTCACAGAATAAATTTGAAAATAAAGCACAATGACTTACAGAGTTCAATGGCTAAAGGATTGAGCAAATGAACTTATAGCCACGAAGTGAAAAATGCAAAGACAGAAGGAAGCTTCAGCCAAGAGCTCAACAACACAGCCTCTTGCGTCGACGGTTTCCGAACCCTTGGCAAACCTCTCTTCTTCCTTCTTCTTATTATGCTTTCTCAGCTTGCCTAAAAGAATCGATGTCACCATTGAATCATGCAACCAACTCAGGCCGCAATCACTCTTCCTCCTCATCTCGGTTCTTTGAACTCACACCAATACCATCCATGGTCTTCATTGGTGTCTCGAGCTCGAACCAATGAGCAAGAGTCCAAGATCGCGCCATCGCCGCCAGTGAACGTTGATGCTCCAAATGCACCATTCGCAGCTGAACACAGCAGAAAGATCACTTGATCTTATTCTTCTGATGGAGCTTAATTTGAAATCAACCATTGGCACGACACCGCAACCTGTAACTTAAAAATCTCACAGCAGATGATTTGATCAGTGAATCAGGAATCGAAACAAAATATCGGGAAACAAACGACATTGTGGTGGATCGGTCATCGGATCGATCCATATCCTCCGACCGATCAAGACACACACCGATCGTGGAATGATGTTGATCGATGATGTGGACGTCGGCATATAGGTGGATCGGTCCACCCGATCCATCCCCTCGCTTTGAGTCCATATCCATCTCTTCTTCGCGATCGGTGGTACCCGATCGGATAACCGAATGAACGCTTGCTTCAGGTTACCGATCGATTCGAGACCGATCGGTTCACTTAGTATCACCGATCGATCGTCAACCGATCCAACAACGATATCACCTGGATCGGTCAACGCATCGATCCATATCCTTGTGTTAGTTTTAGAGTCTCCCAGCCCTAAACCCTACCTCTTCCGGGGAGAACGAGCTACCAAGCCCTCTCTAACCTAGTCCGAGAACGAGCCTACCGCCCTCTCCGACTTTGTTCGGTCAAGAACGAGCTCTACGAGCCACCTGAGCTCTCCATCGGGCGCTGAGCCCTCTCCCGACTTTGTGGGTGGAAGGCAGCTAGGCCCTCTCCCGTCCTGGTCCAGAGCAGGCACTCAGGCCTCTGCAGCTCGAGTCCGAGAATGAGCACCGAGTTCTCCTGACCTTCTCGGGCTAGGGGCCTACCGAGGCCTCCTCTCGTCCGTCCGGAGCCCCGAGAACCGAGCCACCGAGCCCTCTCCGACCTTCGTCCGCAGGTCAGCAGAGACCAGTCCGAGAGCACTGCTACCGAGCCCTCTCCGACTTTACATGCCAGGTATCCATACTTGGACTTTTCTTCTCCACATGATCAATCTTGATCATTAATCAGTCTGAGTTTAATTAATATCTGATACAAATTTAAATCAGTGTCAACATCAAAACAACAGCCAGGTCAGACTGTATCAACAATCTCCCCCTTTTTGTTGTTTGACAACACGATTTAAGTTTAGATCAGAAATGTTCATATTTCCATAATTTTAGGGGAATCAAGATCCTCCCCCTAAGACAGATACAACACCATGTAAGGATAGGAGAATCAAGGTCCTCCCCCTTTCCCTAATTTTAGGGGAATCAAGATCCTCCCCTAAGACAGATACAACACCATGTAAGGATAGGAGAATCAAGGTCCTCCCCCTAAAACCAAACTTTCATTTATCTCTAAACTTAGTTATCTTCTCCCTCTTTGTCAAACACCGAAAAGGTACGAAATAGGTAAGAAAACGTTAAAGGACTCCCCCTTAATCCATACTGTCTTTTTCTTAATCCTCCTAGAATGCCCTCTAAGTGTATTATAAGACAGTAATAAAGAAATAAGAGACATACAAGACATGACATATGAACAGCATGTTAATAATAGATAAGAAGTGAAACATAAAGAAAAATAAGAAAATGAGCAACATAAATATATGAAGTCGACAAATATCCAGGTCAGACATAAATATCCAACAAACAACATAGACAGTCAAAATGACATCAAAGAACAATGTGTATCAATCAGCCTCCTCATCATGAGGAGCATCAGCATCATCAATGGGAGGAATGGGTCCCTGAGGTGGCATGCCGCTGCTCGAGGATGGATAACCCGGGAAATCCTGCGGAGGTGGGTATCTAGCCATCCAATCCATAATCGCCTGATGTGTCGCCAGCTGCTGACTGCGTAAATCATCGTAGCACTGGTCAATCCGGACGCGCAGCCCGTGAAGCTCAGCAACCAGCAGCTCATCGTGCCGATCAAAGCGACTTTCCAGCTCGGCGATATGCCAGCGCAGATCAGGATCGGCCTCTCCATCGTCAGCAGCAGGAGGAGCAGCAACAGGAGCAGCTGCAACCTGTCGTGGAGGTCCCCGTGGTAACTCACCTAGAGCTCTCCCATCCTTCCACCGAACATCCCCATTTTGTCCTATGATGCCAGACTTGGAAAATGCCCGTTTCCCAAGTCTGCAATCCTGTCTGACCATCTTGACTATTCTACCCTTGGAGACATCAATCTGAAGGGTTTCGAGCCAATCTGTAATTATATGCCCATAAGGCATATAAACAGTGAAGCTGCTTGGCTCACTATAGGAAATGATCGAAGAGTAGATGCTAGACATGATGTCAAAGTCGAGACGCCGACGCAATCCATAAAGCATCAGGCAATGATATGGTCGGATCTCAGACAATGGTTTAGATGTGATAGGCAGAAGGCAGTTCGTGACAATTTTAAAAAGAATGTAATCTTGAGGAGATAATCTCAAGGCTGCAAAAGTAAGAAAATCAACATCTAATTCATCTAGCCCACCCGGTCTAGGATGTCTGAAGAAGTACTCATAAATAGAGTCAGGTGTGACATCAAAAGGTGAAGGTAAGGGATCTGGTAAGTCATGATATATTGAAAAGACATTTCCGGAACATCTCCGGCAACCTAGATAGTCAAAGAAAGCTGAGAAACTGAAATCAATAGTCTGCTTAGCAACTTTTGTTTTATAACTTACATCATTAGTTTGATGAAGATTGTTATAAAACTCAGATACTAAGTCATAGTTGATATCTCGTTCTAAATAAACAAGTGAATCAAGTTTGTAGTAGGCAATGATTTCTGACACGGTTGGACAAAATTCGTCCATGAATTTACGATCCACAGACCTACAAGGGAGTAATTTAAAAGTTCTTTGTTTAAAGGCTTCCTCGAAATGATGGTTTGGAAATCTCCCGGAGACAGATGGTTGAGGTCGGGAGGGAGCCTTAGACTTAGACTTCTCAGGTGTCTTAGAGGTCCCCTCACCCACTTATTTCTTCCTAAGGTGTAACAATGTGATATAATGGGGCAAGTAAGTGAGCACCGGAGCCACCAACCCCCGAAACAAAAAGCACACATATATGGTGAGAAATGAAACCGAAATGCCAAGTTCTAGAGAAGTATGGAGTTACCTTGGTGCCATTGAAGTGTCTTTTGGCTAGGGCTTTGGCTAGGGTTCCGGCGTGCAAAGAGAAGAGAAGAGGTGAGGTGTAGGAAAGAGTCGGCTAGGGCTTCCGCGTGAAAGAAGAAAAGAAAGGATCGGGAAGCTTTAAGCGAGATGGGTGTACAGATGATGAAATGATCGGACGGCTGTCCGATCAGGAGGTATCAGGAATCTCCTGATTGGTCCCTGGACCGATCCAGGGACACCCTGATCGGTCTGTAGACCGATCAGGAGACGATCAGCAGTCGCTGATCGGTCCCTAGACCGATCAGGGAACCTTCTGATCGGTCTGTAGACCGATCAGAAGGCGATCAGTAGCCCTCTGCGCACCAGATTGACCTGATCGGTCCCTGGACCGATCAGGGAACTTCCTGATCAGTCTGCAGACCGATCAGGAAATGATCAGTAGCGGGCTCTGCGTGCCAGGCTGACCTGATCGGTCCCCGGACCGATCAGATAACTCTTCCTAGCGTACAAAACGAACCTGACCAGTCGCTGGACCGATCAGATTATACACAGAGGGGTGGAGAGATCGGTCCGTAGACCGATTAGTGTCTGATACTTAAATTTCCAGGAGTTTCAGTAAATGAGATTCATAGAAGTTTTTCAGTAAAACTTCCAAGTCCAATACCTAGACCCTGAAGAATCTATAAGCATAATTGTTTCCTAAAGATTATGGTCTGAGATTGTTTATAGCCCGAGAGTTTCATACATTTTGAAAAACAGACAACTCAAGGCTTGAGAATTGAAATTTTCCAACCTTGTTATGTACAGTTTCAAATTTGTCAAAATATATTCAAATTGCTATTATTACTTCAATAGCTTGTCTTATTTTTCATTCAAAATCATGAACGATATCGAACAACTATATCAAACAACACATTAACCAAAATTAAATAAGATCTAGGTAAAGGCCCAACCAAGTTTCCTTGGTTGGAATATATGAGTAAGATCTAGGAACCAAATACACATGAATTATGTATTGGTCTTCCCTATACTCAATTTATGTCTCTTCAACCTAATTATTCAAGGGATGCATGATACATTTTGAATAATTCGGCTGATCCTAGCATCTCACCCCATTTCTAGCAAACAAAAATAATTTGTTAATCCTATAGTTTGTGTGAGATGTTCCCAAGTTGCCCAAATTAATTTCCCTATTTCTCTTGTTGTTTTAATTATCCTTATTGATCATGATGAGGTCCTAATGACCTATTGAGCCAAACACATTCCCAATTCTCTCCTCAAATGACTAAATTCATTTTTCAGAAGAGGTTTGGTGAAAATATCGGCTAGGTTTGACTTTGACTCAACATATGTGAGTGCAATATCTCCCCTAGCTACGTGATCTCTAATGAAGTGATGACGCACTTCAATGTGTTTGGTCCTTGAATGATGGACTGGGTTTTTCGTTAGGTTTATTGTGCTGATGTTATCACACAACACTTGCACTCCCTTATACGAAAGTCCATAATCTTCTAGGGTGTGGATCATCTACAACAATTGTGATACACTCTCTCCCATGGCAATGTATTCAGCCTCGGTTGTGGAGACAGCAACGCAATGTTGCTTTCGACTTGACCAACTAACCAACGATGAACCTAAAAATTGGCAACCCCCACTAGTGCTTTTCCGATCTAATTTGCACCCAGCATAATCGGAGTCGGTATAACCTATCAAATCAAAAGACTTAGTACGAGGGTACCAGAGACCTACACTAATTGTGCCCTTAAGATATCTCAGAATCCTCTTAACTGCAATTAAATGAGATTCCTTGGCACATACTTGATATCTAGCGCACATGCCCACAGCAAAAAGTATGTCCGATCGACTAGCTGTGAGATATAGAAGACTACCAATCATGCTTCTATATTGCGTTAGATCAACTGGTTTTCCATTCTCATCATTGTCAAGGCGAGTGTTAGTCGCCATTGGAGTGGATACTTCCTTAGAGCCACTTATTTTGAATTTCTTGAGCATCTCTTGAGTGTATTTTGTTTGATGGACATAAATGTCATCTCGAGTTTGTTTGATTTCAAGTTCAAGGAAGAATGTCAATTCTCCCACTAGACTCATCTCAAACTCACTTTCCATGTGAGTGATAAATTCATTCAAATAGCCCTTGTTATTTGAACCACAAATTATGTCATCGACATACACCTGAGCTACAAATATGTTTTCACCATCTCTACGCAGAAATAGTGTTGGGTCTATTTGACCTCTTACAAAACCCTTTTCTAATAAGTAAGTTGACAACCTTTCGTACCATGCTCGAGGTGCTTGTTTAAGCCCATAAAGAGCTTTCTTGAGCTTATACACGTGGTTTGGAGCTTCGGTATTCACAAACCCCGGTGGTTGTTCAACATATACCTCTTCTTTAATGAAACCATTTAAGAAGGCTGATTTGACGTCCATTTGATAGAGCTTGAAGCCTCTATGTGCTGCAAAAGCTAGCATTAAACGAATGGACTCTAATCGTGCCACGGGAGTATAAGTCTCATCATAATCGAGGCCTTCGACTTGACTATAGCCCTTGGCTACAAGTCTCTCCTTGTTTCTTACTACTTCTCCCTTTTGGTTTAACTTATTTTTGAAGACCCATTTGGTTCAATAATGGTGGTCTTCTTAGGTCTAGGAACTAAGTCCCACACTTGGCTCCTTTCAAATTGACCTAACTCATCTTGCATAGCTATGATCCAATCAGGATCGTGCAATGCCTCATCAACTAATTTTGGTTCGATTTCTGAGATCAAAGCGACCTCATTAGACTCATTTCTAAAGAATGATCTAGTCTTAACCCCTTGTTGAATGTCTCCCACAATCTGGTCTTGGGGATGACTAGAGGCTATCCTAGATTATCTTGGTGTTGGCGGTGCCTCATGAGTGATCTCACTAGACACATGCAAGGGCTCAGTATCAGGTAAAGGATCAGACTGAGCCCTCTCTTGCCTTTGCTCATCGTCATCGGAGTCAACTTCGACTCTTTCTATGTTCTGATCATTTAAACTTAGATTTCTAAGTTCAAATTGAATTTCTCCTACATCCCTTGATTGATCATTTGATTTAGGGATTTCTTCAAAAGCTACATCTGAGGACTCTTCAATCAATTTAGTCCTATTGTTGTAGACTCGATAGGCTTTGTTGGTGAGAGAATACCCGACTAGTATCCCTTCGTCAGCCTTAGCCGTGAACTTTCCAAGATGATCCTTGGTATTCAAGATAAACACCTTACAACCAAACACCCTAAGATGTTTAATTGTAGGGGGTTTCCCAAACCAAAGTTCATGGGGAGTCTTTCCTAAAAACCTATATATCAAGACTCGATTTTGCACATAGCAAGCGGTATTTACCGCTTCAACCCATAAGTAGCTTGGTAGTGAGTACTCATTGAGCATGCTTCGTGCAGCCTCTTGCAAGACTCGGTTCTTTCTCTCCACAACCCCATTTTGTTGTGGGGTCCTTCGAGTAGAGAACTCATGCCTATATCCTTTTTCTTGACAAAATTCTAAAAATCTATGGTTTTGAAATTCTCCATCATGATCACTTCTAATTGTTTTAATTGTTGTTGATTTTTCATTTTCAGTTCTTCTACAAAAGGAAACAAAAACATCTATGCTTTGATCATTATTTTTCAAAAAGAAAGTCCATGTATATCTAGTAAAATCATCAATGATCACTAAGCAGTATCTACTTCCATTCAATGAAATAACATTACTGCAATCAAACAAATCCATATGCAATAAATCTAAAGCAGTAGATGTACTTACAGCGCTTTTACCTTTATGGGCCGCTTTTGTTTGCTTACCCTTTTGACATGCATCACATAATTTTGTCTTTTGGTACTTGATGCTTGGTAAGTCACGCACTAATCCTTTGTTGGCCAGCTTTCGAATATTCTTCATGTTTACGTGGGCCAATCTTCTATGCCACAGCCATGATTCTTCTTCTTTTGACATGAAACACTTAGCAGAGGCATTAGTAGCACTTTTAAAGGATACTTGGTAAATGTTATCTACCCTTGTGCCTACTAGTACCGTGTCAAGTGTGTCAATGTGTTTGACCAGACATTGACTTGAATGAAACTCAATTGTGTAACCCGTATCACACAATTGGCTGACACTTAGGAGATTAAAAGTCATCCCCTTGACTAGAAGGACATTTTTGATTTGGAGACATTCAGATATTTGAATATCTCCAACTCCTATAACCTTAAGGCTACCATTATTACCAAAGGACACATTACCTCTATTTTTGTTTTGAAGGGTAGTAAAGAGTGACTTGTCCCCGGTCATGTACTTGGAGCATCCACTATCAACAAACCAAGTTGATAGATGCCCCCCCTTGACAAATGCCTACAAGACACGAAAGATAGATGTTTTAGGTACCCAAATCTTGGGACCTAATGCATCTACAATGAAAGACCTAGGAACTCATGCCTTGGTCACACCCTTCCTAGTCTCATGAACCCTAGAAGCATGTGATCTATGAAATTGGGTTCTAGACACTAAGGAAATGAAACTAGACTCCTTAGGTTGATATCCTAATCCAGCCTTGTTGTAGACCGCCCTTTGGGCATTTAGAATCATATCTAAGGTCTTAGAGCTAGTTGAGAATTTCTCAAGCATTTTCTTGAGTTTATCAACTTCACTCTTTAGAGCTTTGTTTTCATCCTCAAGAAGCTCTTGATGTAGGTCATCAACCTCATCTTCCCTAAGAGTTTTCAAGTGTTCTACTTCATCTTTTAATAATTTGATTTCAGTTTTTGACTTCTTAAGCAAAGTAGATAAATGTGCAATAGTTTTATAGCATTTTTCTAAGTGAGGGGAAGTTACCTCTTCATCATCCGAAGATGATGAAGTCGTGGTTGATGTATCACTTCCGGACTCCGATTCCTCCCTTGCCATGAGTGCTAATTGACGAGTGGTTTTCTCCTTCTCTTCCTCCGATGAGCTTGAGGAGGATTCATCCCAAGAAGCTTTGAGAGCTTTCTTCTTCTTGGCCCTTTCTTCCTTCTTCTTGAGTTTTGGACACTCGCTCCGATAGTGTCCTTTCTTGCTACACTCATAACACGTAACGTTAGCCTTATCAATATTTTGATCAATAGACTTACCTTTCCCTTTGTATCTTCGGCTCCTTCTCATGATTCTTCTCACGAAGTTGGCCATCTCGCTTGATGATGATCCACCTTCATCATCGGACTCGGAAGAGGATGAGGATGTAGAAATCTCTTTCTCCTTCTTCTTTTCTTTCTTCCTTCTTCCATCCTTGCTCTTTTCTCCTGCAACTAAAGCAATACCTTTCTCTTTTTGACCCTTGTTAGCGAGTTCATGAAGTTCCATTTCACAAAAGAATTCATCTAACTTAACAATTGAAAGGTCCTTGGAGACCTTGTAGGCATCTACCATAGATGACCACAAGGCATTCCTTGGAAAGGCTTTGAGAGCGTACCTTACGAGATCGTGATTTTCTACGCGTTCATCTACGGAATGAAGACCATTGATGATCTCTTTGAACCTTCCGTGTAGTTCACTTACCGTTTCGCTCTCCTTCATGGTGAGATTTTGTAGTTGGTTTAGGAACAAGTCTCTCTTGGCGATCCGAGAGTCTCGAGTTCCTTCTTGGAGCTCGATGAGCATATTCCACAAATCCTTTGCACTCACAAATGGACCTACCTTGACAAGTTGATCTTTGGCTATTTCACATTGTAGTGTGACCACCGCCTTGGCATCGGCTTGTCCTTTGCGAGTTTGCTCGGCGGACCACCTTGACGATTCTAGTTCCTTACCTTCTTCATCCTTCGGAGGTGTGAAACCTTCCTTGACCGAGAACCACATGGAGATGTCGGTGTTGAGATAATACTCCATACGGCTCTTCCAATATTGGAAGTCCGCTCCGTCGAAGTAGGGTGGGCGATTGGTACTAAAACCTTCCTTCATAGCCATCTTCTTGCTCTTTAGGGTGTTAATCCGGATGAAGAGCGCCTTGCTCTGATACCACTTGTTAGGACCTTCGGATGGCTAGAGAGGGGGGGTGTGAATAGCCTCCACTAAAAACTCAATCAATTTCCTCACAAAACTTTGTTAGCACAGCGGAAATAAACAAAACAAAAACTGATGCAAGGAAAGAAAACCAATCCACAGCTTACACAAGTATATACGAGGTTCGGGGATAACTTGCCCCTACTCCTCGGCGTGTCCGTAAGGTGGACGATCCCTTGATCTTTCGGTAGATCACACCCCGGACAAATTCCGGCTAAGTATTTCTCCTTCTCGGTGGAGTAACCTCTCCACAAAAGTCACAGAATAGATTTGAAAATAAAGCACAATGACTTACAGAGTTTAGTGGCTAAAGGATTGAGCAAATGAACTTATAGCCACGAAGTGAAAAATGCAAAGACAGAAGGAAGCTTCAGCCAAGAGCTCAACAACACAGCCTCTTGCTTGATCGACAGAGAGTTTTTCCAGAACCCTTGGCAAACCTCTCTTCTTCCTTCTTCTTATTCTGCTTTCTCACTGTCTTCAGCCAGAGCCGAATCACTGTCACCTGTATTGAATCACTGCAACCAACTCAAGCGTCGCCAATCACTCTTCCTCCTCATCTGGTTCTCTGAACTCACACCAATACCATCCATGGTCTTCACTGGTGTCTCTGAGCTCGAACCAATGAGCAAGAGTCAAGTTGTAGCCACTGATCGCCGCTAGTGAACGTTGATGCTCCAAATGCACCATTCGCAGCGGAACACAGCAGAAAGATCACTTGATCTTATTCTTCTGATGGAGCTTAATTTGAAATCAACCATTGGCACGACACCTGCAACCTGTAACTTAAAAATCTCACAGCAGATGATTTGATCAGGTGAATCAGAAGTGAATCAGAAATATCAGAAAAGCAGCAGAAACAAACGACATTGTGGTGGATCGGTCATCAGATCGATCCATATCCTTCCGGACCGATCAGGACACACCCTGATCGGTCTGGAATGATGTTGATCGGTCTGTGGACCGATCAGCCTATGGGTGGATCGGTCCACAGACCGATCCCCCCCTTCGCTTTGAGTCCCAGCGCATATCCCATCTCTTCTTACTGATCGGTCTGTAGACCGATCAGATAACCCACAGAATGCTTCTGTGTGGTTACTGATCGGTTACGAGACCGATCAGTTCACTTAAGGTATCACTGGATCGATCTGTCAACCGATCCAGTCAACCAAAGTATCACTGGATCGGTCAACAGACCGATCCAATGTCCTTGTGTTAGTTTTAGAGTCTCCCAGCCCTAAACCCTAACGTCTTCCTGGTCCAGAGAACGAGCTACCAAGCCCTCTCTAACCTAGTCCGGAGAACGAGCTACCGAGCCCTCTCCGACTTTGTTCGGTCAAGAGAACGAGCTACCGAGCCCTCTCTGACCTAGTCCGGAGAACGAGCTACCGAGCCCTCTCCGACTTTGTCCGGTCAGGAGAACGAGCTACCGAGCCCTCTCTGACCTAGTCCGGAGAACGAGCTACCGAGCCCTCTCCGACTTCGTCCGGTCCAGAGAACGAGCTACCGAGCCCTCTCTGACCTAGTCCGGAGAACGAGCTACCGAGCCCTCTCCGACTTCGTCCGGTCCAGAGAACGAGCTACCGAGCCTCTCTGACCTAGTCCGGAGAACGAGCTACCGAGCCCTCTCCGACTTTACGTGCCAGATATCCGTACTTGGACTTTTCTTCTCCACATGATCAACCTTGATCATTAATCAGTCTGAGTTTAATTAATATCTGATACAAACTTAAATCAGTGTCAACATCAAAACAACAGCCAGGTCAGACTGTATCAACAGGTTATGTCAAGTTGTATCTAAAGACATGATGTTCTCTCTTTAATAAAAGGTAGATCCGCTACCTTAATAGCCCCCTAGTGAATGTACGTACACAAACGTTAAGTGCATGGTAGGGTAAACTCAAAGTTGTCAGTTTTTAAGAATCGATCTCTAACCATTACGCTAGAGATATCATGCGTCCATTGTCTACATTACATATTAGGAAATAATTATTATAAGTAAATAATTATTTATTTTCTAGTTATTAGGGAATAATTATTATTAGAAAATAGTTATTTGTTTCCTAGTTATTAAAGAATAATTATTATTAGGAAATACTTAGGGAGCGTTTGGTTCAAATTTATCAATCGGAATGGTAATGGGTTTGATTATGGGGTCAATGGGAATGGGAATCAGGATTGCACTATTAGCGTTTGGTTCAAAATCTGGAATGGATATGATTATAATTGATAGTGTTTGTTTTGAATCAACATTAGTAATGAGAATCAAATAAATTTCCAGTTTTACCCTTATTAGTTAATGCATTAAAAATCATTAAAAAAATAATATCTCTATTTTTTTAAATAACATACATGTTATAATTATCACAAAAACATTTTAATTTTTTCATTTTAATTATTTATGTATTTAAATTTGATTCATTTTAATTTGAAATAGAAACACCCAATTTTAAAATGTAAAATATTGAACACCAACACGTAGTTGCTCAGGTTCTCATCTTCACAATTAGATGAAGAAAAATCTTTGAAAATAAATATGTGAGATTAGACCTAAGCAACATGGTTCAAATCAACTTCACCTCAAACCGAGTCTCTCTGCATGAGCATGAAATTGGCACCATTAAGGGACAAGGAGCACAAACACCCCTAGGAGAATATGCAGATCAGGATTAGATACAAAAGAGTATTTTTTTGGCAAGGCTAGGTACTTGGAATTGTAAACCATTAGCCATTTTTACACGACTTTGAGTCCAAGTTTTTTGAATAGACTAGTAATTTGTTACCAACTCTGAATAGACTAGTAATTTGTTACCAAAGAGTTGGCACAACTAGTTCATAGAAGTGTTTCACAGTCACAAGAAAGGATCATTTCTTGAAGGAAAAAACATCACAAGGTCTCTCTTTATTCAAAGAGTTGACTCCAGAAATATGAAATACTCCAGACTGAATTAAATTCCAGAACGAGCTCTAAGTTCATGCATACATCATCTATCCATTTTTCAAGTAACATATTCAAAATATCACCAAACCATTTTAAACAATTATCAAGTAACATATTCAAAATATCACCAAAAACAATATCAGTAATAATACTGCCCATAACCATTTTAAACATCATCTACTTGTTTAATACAAAATGAAATGTCTCAATGCAAAACCAACTATGAGAAGCAAAATATAAACCTATCCATAAACATTAACCTCAATAGTTGAGGATAACAATGCCAAAATCAGGATCTTAACCGACTTTAGTTATATTAAAGTGAGCACATATTCCCTCACTTCAGTGGAATCTAAACTGAATAACAAGTCAATATCTAAAGGATCTTGACAAATTATTTTAGAAGCCTTGTACTTATCTGAACCACTGAACCCATGCTTTTCTAGCAGTTCAAGAACTTGTGGCATTCTTGAGTTTGTACCTTGCATCCAAGTTGACATTGTGCTAAGGTGACCATCAAGACTCTTCATAAAACCCCGAATTTCATCATTAAATTTCTTATACTCAGTTTCAGCATTCTTCACAGGTGCAAACTTGGTCTTCTTTGAAGCTTTATGAACTTGATGAGGGCATTTTTTCTTGGCAGCACATGAACTGGAAGAATTAGATGGCAGTGACTCCATGGTAGATAAAAATTCAATTTCAGTGTTGGAATCACTCTCATCTGTCACAGTCAAAGTAACAGCAACATTTCCTAAATTCTGCTCAGCAGCAAGTGGATCTTCAGCTACATCTCCCGTTGCTCGATCCTTGCCATACACAATATCCAAATCTGTAAAGTAAGGGAATGAGACATTATATAAGCCCTTAACATCTTTGTGAATCTGTAAAAAAAATACAAAGCTAAAATTGTAATTAGATTCTACATAGAAAAACAACATAGCCTTTTAATTACAGATTCATGAAGGGTTCAAAAAGCATGGTAAAAAAAAGCATGATTCAAATACTTGTGAATTTGTGTAAAAAAAAAAAGGTACAACATCAAAGTAACATCAACATATTCCTCTAACAGACAATATTATAAAATTACAAATTAAAACACATGAATTGACATACCTTAATCCATTCGGTATACCATGAAAATGTTGGTTGCTACTAGGAAAACCTAGAGGTTCCACTGTACAAAAATTTTGTACAAAGGTCTGAATCTTTTCCTAGCTACCATGTGTTCTTTTAAATTAAATTTTGGATCGCCTGCGGAACATAACACGTTCGACCCAAATCACCTTAAGTTATTAATTCCATTAAATATTAATTTCCATAATCGGTTCCCAGTACTGACGTGGCGAGGCACACGACCTTCTTGGATATGGGAGCAACCACCACCGACTAGACAAAACCTTTTATAGAAATCTAATATTTAATTTCCTAAAATAACTTTAGGTTAACCGAAAAGAACAATCAAATCACAAGGAAAAGAAAAACAAAAGAACACAACATCGAAAAATATATTCGAAATTCTAGAATCATAAGCCTCTTGTATTTGGTATTATTTCCATAAATAACTAGTATGATGCGGAAAGAAAAATTACTAGTTATACCTTGTAGAAAAACCTCTTGATCTTCTACCGTATTCCTCTTCTAACCTCAGACGTTGTGTGGGTAACGATCTTCCGAGATGAGAAACCACCAAGCACCTTCTTCTCCTCCTAGCTAGGTTCGGCCAACACAAAGAAGCTTCACCAAGGACGAAGAACAAAACACCAACCAAGCTCCAAGGGATACAAGCTTTCTCTCCTTCTTCTTCTTCTTCTCCAAGTAGTATCCGGCCACCACAAGAGCTCCAAGCCAATAGAGAAAGGTTCGGCCACCACCAAGAGGAAGAGAGGAAGAGAGGTTGGCCGGCCACAACACCAAGGAAAAGAGGGAGAGAAATAATAGAGGTTGTTCTTTTTGAAGCCTTCTCTACCCCCTCTTTTATAATCCTTGGTCTTGGCAAATAAGGAAATTTAATTAAAAACTTCCTTAATTATTTTGCCATGAAAAAGAAAATTTTATTTAATTAAAAATAATTTCCTTTTTACAAATACAATGGCCGGCCACACCATTCCACAAATCAAGGAAATTTTAATTCACACAAGAATTAAAACTTCCTAATTTGCTTTCAGAAATTTATAAAAATTTCTCAAATAATTTTTCCCTTCATGGTGGTTAATTAAAAGGAAATTTTATAAATTAAAATATTTCTTTTAAACATGTGGATAAAAAGAAAGTTATCTCTAAAAATTAAAATCTCTTTTAATCTACAAATAAGGAAAGATATCAAATCTTTTCTTAATCTTTTGTAGAAACTTATAAAAGAGAATATTTAATTTTAAACTCTCTTTTAAATCATGAACATGATTAAAATTGAAAGTTTTCTTAAAATTTAAAATCCTCCTTTAATCAACAAATAAGGAAAGATTTCAAATTTTAAACTCTCTTTTAAACATGTAGATGATTTACAAATAAGGAAAATTTACCAAAAATTAAAACCATCCTTTAATCTACAAATAAGGAAAGAGATTAATCTCTTCTCTTAATCTTTTGTAGAAAGTTATAAAAGGAAATTTTTAATTTTTTAAACTCTCTTTTAAAATCATGATATCCACATAAGAAATAATTTTAATAAAATCCTTTTAATATTCTAGTGGTCGGCCACCTAAGCTTGGGACCCAAGCTTTGGCCGACCACCAACTGGCTCATCCACTTGGACTTGGCCGGCCCTAGCTTGGGTTCCAAGCTAGCTTGGCCGGCCCCATTGGATGGGTAAGAAGGTGGGTATGCGGTGGGTATAAATCTCTATATACTAGAGGCTACGATAGGGACCGAGAGGAGGAATTTGTTTTGGTCTCCCGATGAAATTAAGCATCCCGTGTTCGCCCCGAACACACAACTTAATTTCATCAATAATAATTCATTCCACTAAAGAACTATTATTGAACTACCGCACCAATCCCAAATTACATTTTGGGCTCCTTCTTATTATGAGTGTGTTAGTCTCCCTGTGTTTAAGATAACAAATGTCCACTAATTAAGTAAGTTACTGACAACTCACTTAATTAATATCTAGCTCCAAGAGTAGTACCACTCAACTTCATCGTCATGTCGGACTATGTCCACCTGCAGGGTTTAACATGACAATCCTTATGAGCTCCTCTTGGGGACATTCTCAACCTAGATCACTAGGACACAGTTTTCTTCTATAATCAACAACACACACTATAAGTGATATCATTTCCCAACTTATCGGGCTTATTGATTCATCGAACTAAATCTCACCCATTGATAAATTAAAGAAATAAATATCAAATATATGTGCTTATTATTATATTAGAATTAAGAGCACACACTTCCATAATAACTGAGGTCTTTGTTTCTTTATAAAGTCAGTATAAAAGAAACGACCTCTAATGGTCCTACTCAATACACTCCAAGTGTACTAGTGTAATTATATAGTTAAGATAAACTAATACCTAATTACACTACGACCTTCCAATGGTTTGTTCCTTTCCATTATGGTCGTGAGCTACTGTTTATAATTTATAAGGTACTGATAACATGATCCTCTGTGTGTGACACCACACACCATGTTATCTACAATATAAATTAATTGAACAACTTCATTTATCATAAATGTAGACATTTGACCAATGTGATTCTTATTTCTAGATAAATGTTTATACCAAAAGCTAGGCTTTTAGTATACACTCTAACAATCTCCCACTTATACTAAAAGACTAAGCTGCCATATCTGCTGCCATACATCTGATTCCCAACCCTTCAACATGTCCATCAAAAGCTCTCGCCTTAAGGACCTTAGTGAAAAGATCTATAGGTCATCATCTGATGCATTCTAGGCAGCAACAACTTCTCCTCGTTTATACAATTTCTCGTATTGGGTGGTACTTGCGCTCTATTGTGTTTACTTGCCTTTATAGACTTATGGTTTCTTCGAGTTTGCTACTGCACCAATATTATTACAATAAATTGTAATAATCTTTGGACAAACCAGAAATCATATCTAAGTCTATCTTGAGGTTATTGAGTCATTCAGCTTTTATGGCTACCTCAGAGGCTTGCCATATACTAAACTTCTATGGTGGAGTCTAAAAAAATACCTATGCTTATCACTCTTCCATAGTTATGACTTTACCTCCTAAAGTAAACACAAAACCCCGAGGTTGACTTATTATTGTCCCTATCCGATTGGAAGTCAAAATCCATGCAACCCACAAGGACCAAATTAACTGCCTTGTAAGCTAGCATATATTCTCTAGTGCTTCTAAGGTACTTCAATATATGCTTTACTGCAATCCACTGTCCTTGTCCAGGGTTACTTTGATATCTGCTAACTATGCCCTTGGCAAAACAGATTTCTGATCTCGTGCATAGCATACATTAGGCTTCCGACAGCCGAAGCATAAAGAACTGCCTTTATTTCCTTTATCTCCTTTGATGTCTATAGAGACATATCTTTAGATAAAGTTACTCCATCCTGAAAAGTAAGAAACCTTTCGAGGAGTTTTGCATGCTTAAAATGAGCAAGGATTTTTCGATGTATCAAGCTTGGGATAAGTAAAATATATTTTTCTTTCGATCTCTTATTATTTTGATCTCAAAAATATATACATTCTCCCAAGTCCTTTATATCGAATTATTTGGACAACCATACCCTTACTTCTGACAACATTTTGATATTGTTTCCAACTACCAAAAATGTTATCTACGTATAGTACAAGAAATACCACCACGCTTCCATCACACCTTTTGTATACACAAGACTTATCCAGTTACTAAATAAATCCATAGGTCTGGATTACTTTGATAAACCGGATGTTCCAAGACCTTGAAGCTTTGCCTCAGTCCATAGACTGATTGAGCTTACATAAGATGCTCTTAGCCCTTTGCAATGAACCCTTCTGGTTGCTTTATATGGATGCTTTCT
This sequence comes from Zingiber officinale, assembly GCF_018446385.1. Taxonomy (NCBI): domain Eukaryota; kingdom Viridiplantae; phylum Streptophyta; class Magnoliopsida; order Zingiberales; family Zingiberaceae; genus Zingiber; species Zingiber officinale. The sequence continues at coordinate 76,271,785 of NC_055994.1, forward strand.
TCAAGACTTCCATTAAAGAATGTTGTCTTGATATCCTCTTGCCAAATAGATAAAAGAATCCGGATAGACTTAAGCATGACTACCAGTGAAAAAGTTTCCTTTTTCATCAAGCCTTTCTTTGAAAGTTACTACCTTCCTGTCTATCCCTCTTTTCCTATTATAGACCTTTTTACACCCAACGGCTTTTACACCATTTGGTGATTCTACAAGCTTCTAGATTTTATTAGAATACATATATTCTAATTCTTTTATTCATTACTCTTTGCCAAAATGTTGCATCTTTATCTTGGAGTACTTCATCATATGACCGGAGATCAGGTTCATGCCCTCCAGGGATCGAGTCCAAAAACTCTCCCAAAACATGAACCTATTTAGGTTGCATAACAACCCTCCCACTACAACAAGACACTTTCTGTAATTGTGTATCAATTTGTGATACGTGTTGCAGTTTTCTTGTGGTATCTCATCTTGTACAGTTGGTACTAGGTTAGACATGTCCTTTATTATTTCCTTAAGAACAAATTTACTTATGAGCACGTGGTTCATTATATAGTCCTTTTCTAAAAAATCAGTCATTGATGCTAACAATGACCTTCTGATTTTTAAGACTATAAACCTACTTTTATTTATCTAGGATAACTTACAAACAAGTGAACTCCTATCCAACTTATCATTATCTCTCTTTAACATATGTGCTGGATTACCCGAATCCGAATATGCTTCAAAATAGGTTTTCACCTATTCAACAATTCTATATGAGTAGAGAGTTCTAACTTGGAAGGTACTATGTTCACTTTCGTTATCAGAGTTTATCCTTAAAACAAATTTGGTAATTTTCTAAATAACTCATCATCTATCTAATTATTTCATAAGAGTCCTTTACCTTCTTTCTACTACACCATTCTGTTGGGGTGTACCAGGTGAAATTAGTTGGGATTGAATCCCTACTTTTGATAAGTGACTCCTAAATTCTCCCAAGAGGTACTTGCCACTACGATCTTACCATAGTGACATTTACTTTAACATTTCTCCGCATCAGCCTTGTACTCTTTGAACTAATCAAAGTACTTAGTCTTGCGGTACATTAAGTAAATTTATTTGTATCTTGAATAGTTGTCTATAAAATAGATGAAATATTCAATACTACCTCTTGTTTGGATAGTCATAGGATCACACAAATCAGAATGAACCGATTTCAACATATCTTTGACTCCATACCCCTTGGACTTAAAAGCTTCTTGGTTATTTTCCTTCCAAGTAAGACTCGCAGGTTGGAAAGATTTCCACTACTAATGAACCCAAAAGTTCATCAGCTACCAATGAATCCTACTTAAGTTAATATAACCTAGCCTTAGATGTCAAAGATATAATTGGTTCATTTTTGAAGGTTGCTTTCTCTTAAGTTAGAAGATGTGTTATTAATTTCCATTTGTTGCATCATGGGAGTTATTGGATTATAAATTGTCAACCAATCATACCAGAATAGATAACTTGCCTATTTTTCTTGATAACAACTTTGTTATCAAAATAGACACAATATCTATTCTATAATAGTTTAGAAACTGAAATCAGGTTCTTTCTAAACTTAGTATGTAAAGACAATTCCTAATAATCCAAATTTTATTCCTATTAGAGAATAAACCTCTCCCACTGCAACAGCTGCTACTTTTGCAGTAGTGCCCATGTGGACGGTGTTTTTTATTTTCATTTAGTTGTCGGGTATCCTGGAACCCTGCAATGAATTGCAGACATGATCAGTGGCTCCCATATCTACACACCAGGTACCGGTAGATAACTCCACTAAACATGTATCAACTAATGAATAAAATACACCTATATTGTTCTTAGTTCTAAGAGGACAGTCTACCTTAATGTCCAAATCCTATTTCCAATCAATTATAATTGGGACCACTAAGTCTATCCTAAAGTATATCAGCTAGGGATTGACCATCTTCCTAAGAATCACAAAAATATTTGGTTAAGACCAACTCCTTAAAAATCCCCATGAATTTTGTATGCCACGTTAGTGTGGACGTATACAAATTCAAAGAGGAAATTTTATTTAATTTTATTATCTCGTCAACCTTACTTTATGACGAATAAAATTAATAGTTGGTCTATTTTTAATCAAATATTTGGTCAAGACTCTAAATTTAAAATAATATTGATTCCTCTAACAATACTATTTAAATTTACCAACACCTCAAAACACCGTGAATTTTGCATGTCACGTTAGTGTGGACGTATACAAAATCAACATTTGTAAGAGGAGGGTTTTACCCATTAACTATCTTGTCAACGTAACTTTATGACAAATAAAATTATCTCAAACACCGTTAATTTTGTATGCACGTTAGTGTGGACGTATACAAAATCAATCATTTGTAAGAGGGGTTTTAACCCTTTAATTTTATTATCTTGTCAACCTAGTTTTATGACAAATTAATAGTTGGTTTCATTTGGTCACACAAATAATAGCAGTGACTCCGATGGGGAGGATACTATTAGATGTATCTAAGTGTATACCATTACTTGACACTAAGTCCATTAATAAGATTATGCCCCTTCCGTTGGGGAAGATCACACGCTCTTAATTAACTTCCTATAGTCATCCAAAAATGGAAGTCTGTTCTAGTGATCCGCAAACAAGCTCATCCGTTATGGAGGAAGGCACTCAGAGCCAACGCGCAAGCTTGTTTGCATCACTTACAAACCAGTAATGGAGACCATGGGATTTACTTAAAAATACCTCTCCCACTTAGTTATTTATTAATGAGGAATTTTAACTATGCTAACCTACTAAACTTGTAAACTAACATGCACACACAGCACAATATAAAAGCAATAAATAGAAAATCTAATTTTCAACTATTATGGCTTTTATCTCTAGTTGTCCTCCGTGTGTTGTCATCCCAAGCTGCTGCCATATTTGGCCAACGCCACCGGGTCCATCTTGCTCCTTGTTCCGCTGCGCCTCTGGTCCTTAGAAGGTTTCACGCTTTGCAAGATTCGATCCGCGACATAAATAGAATTTTACAATTTTGATCCTATATTCCATAAAAGGAATGTACATGTATCTAGATCAAAAATAAAATCCTAATAAAACTAAATACAGCTCCTGCTGTATTTTATAATACAATCATGCACACACATATAAATGCCCTTGACATGTCCAAGGGTCCAATCACACACATAAAACTATAAGCCATAATAGTTGGATCCTGCATCCACAAAGTTAGCACATCCTATTATTATCCTGCCTAAATTATGTATGACATGTGCATAATTAAACTAATACCAAATACACAGAGGCAAAACCCTAGCTCTGATACCAATTGTTGGTTGCTACTCGGAAAACCTAGAGGTTCCACTGTACAAAAATTTTGTACAAAGGTCTGAACCTTTTCCTAGCTACCATGTGTTTTTTTAAATTAAATTTTGGATCGTCTGCGGAACTTAACACGTTCGACCCAAATCACCTTAAGTTATTAATTTCATTAAATATTAATTTCCATAATCGGTTCCCAGTACTGACGTGGCGAGGCACACGGCCTTCTTGGATATGGGAGCAACCACCACCGACTAGACAAAACCTTTTATAGAAATCTAATATTTAATTTCCTAAAATAACTTTAGGTTAACCGAAAAGAACAATCAAATCACAAGGAAAAGAAAAACAAAAGAACACAACATCGAAAAACATATTCGAAATTCTAGAATCATAAGCCTCTTGTATTTGGTATTATTTCCATAAATAACTAGTATGATGCGGAAAGAAAAATTACTAGTTATACCTTGTAGAAAAACCTCTTGATCTTCTACCGTATTCCTCTTCTAACCTCGGACGTTGTGTGGGCAACGATCTTCCGAGATGAGAAACCACCAAGCACTCTCCTCCTAGCTAGGTTCGCCAACACAAAGAAGCTTCTCACACGGAGGACAACAAAACACCAACCAAGCTCAAGGGGATCAAGCTTTCTCTTCTTCTTCTTCTTATCCAAGTAGTATCGGCCACCACAAGAGCTCCAAGCCAATAGAGAAAGGTTCGGCCACCACCAAGAGGAAGAGAGGAAGAGGTCGGCCACAACACCAAGGAAAAGAAGGAGAGAAATAATAGAGGTTGTTCTTTTTGAAGCCTTCTCTACCCCTCTTTTATAATCCTTGGTCTTGGCAAATAAGGAAATTTAATTAAAACTTCCTTAATTATTTTGCCATGAAAAAGAAAATTTTATTTAATTAAAAATAATTTCCTTTTACAAATACAATGGCCGGCCACCATCCCATAAATCAAGGAAATTTTAATTCACACAAGAATTAAAACTTCCTAATTTGCTTTCGAAATTTATAAAAATTTCTCAAATAATTTTTCCCTTCATGGTGGTTAATAAAAGGAAATTTTATAAATTAAAATATTTCTTTTAAACATGTGGATAAAAAGAAAGTTATCTCTAAAAATTAAAATCTCTTTTAATCTACAAATAAGGAAAGATATCAAATCTTTTCTTAATCTTTTGTAGAAACTTATAAAAGAGAATATTTAATTTTAAACTCTCTTTAAATCATGAACATGATTAAAATTGAAAGTTTTCTTAAAATTTAAAATCCTCCTTTAATCAACAAATAAGGAAAGATTTCAAATTTTAAACTCTCTTTAAACATGTAGATGATTTACAAATAAGGAAAGTTTTTACCAAAAATTAAAACCATCCTTTAATCTACAAATAAGGAAAGAGATTAATCTCTTCTCTTAATCTTTTGTAGAAAGTTATAAAAGGAAATTTTTAATTTTTAAACTCTCTTTAAAATCATGATATCCACATAAGAAATAATTTTAATAAAAATCCTTTTAATATTCTAGTGGTCGACCACCTAAGCTTGGGACCCAAGCTTTGGCCGGCCACCTACAGCTCATCCACTTGGACTTGGCGGCCCTAGCTTGGGTTCCAAGCTAGCTTGGCCGGCCCCATTGGATGGGTAAGAAGGTGGGTATCGGTGGGTATAAATCTCTATATACTAGAGGCTACGATAGGGACCGAGAGGAGGAATTGGTTTTGGTCTCCCGATGAAATTACATCCCGTGTTCGCCCCGAACACACAACTTAATTTCATCAATAATAATTCATTCCACTAAAGAACTATTATTGAACTATCGCACCAATCCCAAATTACATTTTGGGCTCCTTTATTATGAGTGCGTTAGTCTTCCGTGTTTAAGATAACAAATGTCCACTAATTAAGTAAGTTACTGACAACTCACTTAATTAATATCTAGCTCCAAGAGTAGTACCACTCAACTTCATCGTCATGTCGGACTATGTCCACCTGCAGGGTTTAACATGACAATCCTTATGAGCTCCTCTTGGGGACATTCACAACATAGATCACTAGGACACAGTTTCCTTCTATAATCAACAACACACACTATAAGTGATATCATTTCCCAACTTATCGGGCTTATTGATTCATCGAACTAAATCTCACCCATTGATAAATTAAAGAAATAAATATCAAATATATGTGCTTGTTATTATATTAGGATTAAGAGCACACACTTCCATAATAACTGAGGTCTTTGTTTCTTTATAAAGTCAGTATAAAAGAAACGACCTCTAATGGTCCTACTCAATACACTCCAAGTGTACTAGTGTAATTATATAGTTAAGATAAACTAATACCTAATTACACTACGACCTTCCAATGATTTGTTCCTTTCCATTATGGTCGTGAGCTACTGTTTATAATTTATAAGGTACTGATAACATGATCCTCTGTGTGTGACACCACACACCATGTTATCTACAATATAAATTAATTGAACAACTTCATTTATCATAAATGTAGACATTTGACCAATGTGATTCTTATTTCTAGATAAATGTTTATACCAAAAGCTAGGCTTTTAGTATACACTCTAACAGAAAATTTACATGCAATCTTTTTTTTCAACATCATTCCAAGAACATCCACTCTGCTTGCACATTTCATTAATAGCATGGTACCTTCCCTTCAAGAACTTGATCCTAGAGTCAATGTGCTTCACTTCAATTATCAACTGGGATAACTTTTGCACCATTAATCTTCTTATCTCAAGTTGGGGTAATTGTTTGTATATATTCCACTTCATCATCATCATCGCTTTCCTCATCTTCGCTTTCTTCATCATCCTCTATAGATTCCTGAGGATCTGTACTAATAAATTTACGAATCAGATTATGGAATAGACAACAGGAAATAATAATACATACTTGGGTTTGTATTGGGAAAAAAGAAGGGAATGCTAGAATTTTCCAACGCCCCTTCAACAAACCAAAACACCTCTCAATTACATTTCTTGCTCGAGAATGCTTCATGTTAAAATATTCTTTCGGAGTCTTGGGTCGATGACCATCAAACTCATTAAGATGATACCTATGTCCACGATAAGGCGCAAGAAATCCAGAAGAATTACAATAACCAACATCCACCAAGTAGTAACAACCTTCGGCAATAAAACAATACTAAATGTAAGACTACAATAAACAACTTAATTTAGAAATTTAAAATTAAGGTAATTAGTTAATTCACAACTTTTTTATATATACCTTGAGGAACTTTAAGCCCAGTAGGCCTACTAATGGCATCATGAAGAACACGACCGTCGTGAGCATAACCTTCCCATCCAGGTAACACATATATAAATTACATATTTGGGGAATATACTCCAAACACATTTGTCGCTATACCTCCTTTCCTTGTGCGATAACGTTGTTTTTCTTCTTTAGGAGGTGTCACTGGAATAAAAATATCGTAGATAAGCAACCCTATATTATTCAAATGAATTAATAAGAAATACTACTAAAACATAATGACCCTAACATGTTACTAAATATTTATCATATATTATTACCTTAAATGGTTTCCATCTGTTATCTTCACAGTTTTCAGATATAGGTTCTGGTGTTTGGAGTAATATGTGGTGAAGCTTCAAAATTGCATGAAGACACTGATTGAAGTGACGGCTCACAGTCTCTTGACTTCGATGAAAAAGTAGACTAATTGTTCTATTTTTCTTGTGATGTGTCAGAACATAGATAAAAAATGCAACAATTTCATCAACGGACACATTTCTTGTGTCTTTTAATCTCCCAATGTCTCTTACCATATCACATAATATCTCAAAGGTTCGCCTATCCATACGGAGTTCACTAATACAAAATGCATCACTCTCTTTTGTAAGGCTAAATATCCATTGCATTCGCTTAATTCGTTTTTCTTCCTTATTTTTTATTCGGCAAATTTTAGTACATCGATATATTCGATATGAATGTTGATAGAATATGAGAACCATAACAGCCATAAGTATAATATGTGTAACCCACAATGTTCACATTAAATTTTGACTTTTGCTATTAAAAGGAGGTTGTGCCATATTTTTCTACAACAATACAAGTAAAAAAACATCAATGAAGGGATTGAAAAGTACAAAAAAAAATAGAAGAATTAAAAAAATGCATGATCAATGTAATAAAGATCAATTGATCTTAATATAAAGTGTTTCTACCTTGGATAAAATAAATTATGTTAACATCTAAAGTATGACCCATGCCTCTTGAACAAAGTTAAACACGATTAAGGCCAAGTATGGCCCTATTCCTTTCTGTTTTGGCACATTTGATTGCTTAATCATTCATCTACAGCACCGCCCCTTGAAATGAGATGATCTACACTTCTAGAAAAAGGAATTACCAACATGTAATTCATGTGTACATGCTTCCCACTTTCCATTTATATGATTATCAACATACTATTAATTTTCATATGTTGTGGGTTTCTATGTATATCTGAAGCGATTTCCTAAAAGGATAAAAAATTGTGATGGTCGAGGAAGAAATAGGCTTTAGTTCAAGTACAAATTTGCATTAGACATAATCTTGTAAGAGGATCTTTATAATACATACAAGAAGATTGTTATTTAAGTATCTTATCATTAATTAGGGTGATATGTAACAAACAGAAACTGATGCATAACTAATGAAGATATGTAACAAGGACACAAAGTTTAATAGTAAAAACAAAAAAAAAAATCATGTCTAGTTGAAAAGGTAATATATGAAACATTTGGTTGATTTCACGACTTACAGTATCATTTTTTTCTTTTCTCTTTCGTAAATCTGAACTATAGTTCCTTTTTAACGTTGTCGGACCTGGACTAAAGCCCATATTGACACCAACCATGAGACATGAGTTATGATATAAACATAAATATCTGGGAATTATTGTAAGGTCTTATATATATGCAATTGTTTATACCATTAGCATAGTAACAAACTCTAATGTTGTGATTACTATTTGTTTTAGTGAAATGATTATCTCCTAATTTACTGGTGGTAACTTTTTTTCATTAGTCATGCTTTGGTTGCTAAAGTAGCGTACCATGTCACAGCCAAAATGTGAATGTGAACGTTGGCAAAGCACTTAACTTCAACTTTAAAACAAGCAGGTTTTCAGTTTGTTTGTTATTTAGAAATTTCACACTCCACCGAAGAAGCCAATTAACGAATTTGTAACTGGAAACAAAAATCTCAGGTTTTGGGTATCATGTTTCATACTCAATTAACGGATTGAGTATCCTGTTTTGGGTGTTTATTTCACAGACCTTTCTAAACGATTGTAGAAGGGATTATGTTCGAGGACACAGATATCTTCGAATCGAGAGGAAAATACATTACATTCAAGGGTTACCTGGTGGTGAGCGTGGGGAGGAGATGCAGCGGTTCATGATCCGGTCGAAATACCTAGGCCACCGGTACGACGCTACTGGGAAGGTGGAGGCGTTCAGATTCGGGGAGGAAGGGGATCTTCGAATCCCCGGTGAGGTGGGGCGTTCGGCGAGGTGGTGGCGTTCGACGAGGTGGAGGCGTTCGGCGAGGTGGCAACATTCAGCGTCGGGCGAGGTGCGACGTTGGCGTCGTTTGAGAACAGGTTGCAAAGAGGAGAGGAGAGAAATGCGATGGAAAATATTAGGTTAAGGGTATTTTAGGAATTAATGAGAAATTTTGATTGTTGCAAATCCAGGAATAGGTGATTGAAGGGGCGGGAGACCGGAATAAGTCATTACCCACTAATAAAAAATCATTCCCTCATTTTTATTTCCATTGTTGTAATCCAAACATTAACATTGATTGTTATTCCCATTTCTTACTTTTATTCCCTTAAACCAAACACCCCCTTATTGTTTTCCTTATTTATGTAATTTTCTATTTTCACTTGTAATGGTATGCCATCATTAATAATATGTGTGAATTCTATCGTCAATATGGTATCAGAGCGTTAAGCTTAACATCAATCTTTTTTAAATTTTTTTCTTTCTTTTTCTCCTCTCTTCCGCGTTTCCTTTTCTCACGGTTCAAAAAAAAAAACCTTAGCTTTCTTCTCCTTTTTCTGCCGCTGACACCAATAGGATTCACCGCTATCGCGTCTTTTCTACTATTCACCTATTGCTGCGGCTAGAGGAGGTGTCGTTGTCCAAAGGCTGACAGCCCACCATCGGCCTTATCGTCATCAAAAAAAAAAAAGTTCTTGATGCCCCTCCGCCGCTAACGTCCTTGTATCACCAACCCCCTTTCCCTACAAATTTAGCGACTCCATCGCTTCCTTCGCTTTCTCCTTCACGGATTCAAGTCCATCCTGTGACACCTTCTTCATCGGTGTCGCCTTTTCTTGGACTTTCTGTCCGGTAGCTTCTGTGATCTCTTTAGCTTTCTTAGAATCTTCTTTCTCCCCTGTTTTCCTTTCTTATGTTTTTTTGTCCTAAAAAAATTCTCTTTTTTGACTTCTTCTTTTCCACCGTATAATAATTTTGTTTTCTTCTTTCAAAAAGTCCATTAATGGCGAGGTTCAATTCCTCCTCTTTTCTTTTTCTCTTCTTGTTTTTTCTCATATCAAGAGCAATATTATTATTTTTTTCTTAAGTTTAAAGATATCAAATTTCATCCTTCTCTTCCTCCTCTCCTTTATTTGTTTGTTTTTTTAAGCAGCAGTCACATTATAGCGGTCTTTCCTTCATGTTTTAGCCATCTTCTAATAGGCCAAATAGCAAGTTTTCTACATCTACTCCAACATATGCAGCCACCAAAATGCAGTCTTCTAAATCTGTTGTTCTTATTCCGATGACAAGTCATATTTCAGCCTTCAAACAACAACACCTCGTCTCCTTCTAGTTGTTGTCTTCTTTCATCAAAGGCAAAGTTCAACAAATCGTCGTTTCGTTGATCACACTGGTGGATTTTGCTCTAAAAAAATACTCATTGGTCGCCTTCTACAATGGTTGTCGCTGACGACATCACTCGCCGGGTATCTCTTACAAATACTCCTGATTCATCTTCCAAACAATGCACAGTTGCATGCTCTTCGATTGAGGTCAAATATCGCATCATTGCCTCTGCGGCATCTGAGATCCAATGGATTAAGTCATTTTTGACATATATGCTTCTTCCGATTACCATGCCTGTTGTGTTTTTCATTGATAATTTGGGCCTCCGAACTGCGTGTTACTTATATTTCTGCTGAGGATCATTTGGTTGATGCACTTACCAAATCGTTTTCTCGACCTCAGCTGTTTGCTATTTGTAACAAGATTGGTGTCATTTCTGGGGCACTATCTTGAGAGGGCGTATTAGGAAATAATTATTATAAGTAAATAGTTATTTATTTCCTAATTATTAGGGAATAATTATTATTAAAAAATAGTTATTTATTTCCTAATTATTAGAGAATAATTATTATATACTTATTGTTTTCTTAATTTATATATTTTCCTATTTTCACTTGTAATGATATTTACATATACCATATGTTATCATTAATAATATGTGTGAATTCTATCGTCAATATTACACATGAGGATATAATATTCTCTCTCTATGATGAATGCATATAGTTTGGCTAAAAAATAAAAATAAAATAAAATTATTTTATAAAAGATAATACAATATTATACCAATGGTATAGCTGTTACAGTAGTTGTAATAGCTAATATACGGTCTCCTCATGGCGGGGTGATGTCGTGCGATGGTTGAGGTATGAAGTGCTGTCACATAAAATCTTAGGGTTAGAATTCAACATGTTCGAACATACTTTCCCTGATATCTTGACCATCTATACTAATGACTAGTAATCATTCATAATTTACCTCATTCTTATTAGCCTAAAAATAGATTGACGAAAGTAAGTGAATTGTGTATTTTTTACCACATGTAATAGCTAATATACTATTATAGCGTAAATCCTCGGTCCCTGTGTAACTCACCCCACCTGTCACATGCTCACTTAGGATATTATAATTTACCTTCCTCGTGATGACCTTGGATCGGGTACGACGAAGGCACTGGGGGCGAGCAATTTCACCTTTGCCACATAATATACTATTATAGCAATTAAGTAACTGCTGTAAAATTTTTAAAGTGATTTTTGACTAAGTTAAATTGATTTTAATAGAGTTTAAATAATTTAGATAAATTGATAAATAATATTTTAATATAATAATATTTATACATAATAATTTTAATTAGAGTGAAATATCATACTGTACCACATTGTAATAGCTATAGGAATACTTTCAGAATAAAAAAAAGATAATGGAGTGTACATTTGATAATTTTTATATATAAAAAAAATACTCATTTGACCGATTCATTAAATGAAACACGCCATTTTTGCCCGTATATTATGAAACTCGACAATTTCCGACATTTCAGTCTAGATCAAGCTCCATGCGTAACTGCCTAGAACTTCCTTCTCCGTTCTGCCCGAGCATTTTGGTGCCAGCTGATCGCTTGCCTGACTGCATCGGCTTTCTTGTCATTCAGCTGTCGGAGTTCTTCTGGAGCGAAAGGCGGAGGTAATTTACATGGCTCCGAAACACCTGTTGATTTCTCCATCGACTCCAACATGAATTTCTTGACATTGTCTTGTGCAGGACAGGCCATGGATTCCAAGCATATCTCAGTGGCTTTCTCTGGCACGGTAGGCTTATATCTTAAAAGTTCGGCATAGTCGGTGAGCACGTGCAACATGTAATCGTAAACATAATCCATCTTCACTTCTTCTTCGAAGAATTTGAAGCTTGCTTTTCCCATAGCTTGTGCCTGTTAATTAATGCCAATGGCGATTAGGAAGCCACATGGATTTGTGCACTAGACATTGTGTTTTGCTCATACCTCCTTATGGTGCTTATTACCCCAGTCAACTGCAAATTTGATAGCTTTACACTTATCGTTCGCTGGTATAGGCCAGTAGTGATGCCCTGGCATGAGACCTCTTTGGAAAAACTCATACCAAGGTGTGTCGATAAACAATGTGGGCGAATCGCATGCCATTACATACTTCTGGCTCACTGACCATGCAAGACCATCTACATAAATTCTGTATCTGTTGACCACAATTGTTCCTAGGTAAGATGTTTGGTTTTCGAGATTGCGTATTCTTATGAAATCAGTAGCAATTTACCTATAGTTGCATTGTTTAGCCAAGTTTGAGCTCTGGTACCCTTGCTCTTCCTCGCGACTCCAATCCTTGGAAGGTAGAAACATGTTTTTCAGAGATGAAAGAGAAACAAGAACCGCACCAAATATCGGTTTCTTTATAGTGCAAGGGATTGCAAAGATTTATAGTTTTACTAGTCGAACTCAAATCTGAAATAAAGCTAATTCAAGCCGTACCTGAGTATAGATTCTACCATTCCAGTCCTGTTCCCTGGTGACATTACACTGTAGAAGCTCCTGCCTATTGGCACCCATAGTTGGATTACCCTTCCAAAAGGCATATGGCTCTCTATCTACCCACTTCATCTCTTCGTTTGCTTGCTTCATCTCCTCCATCAAAGGTGCCCATGGTTGTATATTGGTGTCGGGCCTTCCAATATTGTTGTAACCAGTTAAGCAAAAAACAGCTCAAAAAAGAATGAATGATAACGATAACAAGCAGAGCAACAAAACTACCAGGAGAAATTGAGTCATTACCAACCCCAGAAGGACCAGTCGGGGAAGAGAATATCCGATGTCTGATCATCCTTGCAATAATGAAAGACTGGTGGCAGAGTTGATGGGCTATACTGAGCAGACTTGACAGATGGTTGGTCCATGCAGTTGAACATGAGATCAAGATCAGGTACACGCCCAGGATATCTGTTAATGAGCTGGATGATACCCCAGAGGGTGAACACATTCCTTGCCATTGAATGTCCAAAGTATTCCTCAACATAAACTCGGCCGTCAAGAACCACCAAACGGAAGGTTGCTAAACTCTTAGCACTTTCAATTAATTCCTTTGTTATTCCATCATATTTCCAAGGGCGCAAGTCCTCGTGAATCCACCGAAAGTATTCAGGACAAGTAGGGGATAATTGGGGTGTTTTGAGGGAGAGAGTAGATGCTAGACTAGAAGATCTTTGGCAGACGGGTGCTGCTTCATTTGGACAGTTCAATTTAATAGGGACTGCTTGTGCTTTGGAAGGTTGTGTAGAAGGACTTGATTCTACTTCAGATGGTTCTGTAACAGCAGCAGCAGCAGTAGCAGTAGGAATTGATTGTGCCTCAGATGGTTGTGTTGTAACCGAAGGACTTGATTGTACTTCAGAGGGTTGTGTGATAGTAGTAGTAGGAACTGATTGTGCTTTAGAGTTCCGTTCTATGAGAGATTGTGAATCAACTCCTCGTTCACTCCGACTGAAGCTCTGCAAATTGGATGTCCAAACATGGGAAGAAAATTTAATCTATGTACATACCAATATGTTGTGATCTACCAACGTAACAATAGACAGGCAATGCGAAACTGTAGTAATAGATGCATACAGATACATTGGCACACCTCAAAAACCTTAAAAGAAGTCAATCTATGAAGACAAAATATGTTTAGCTGTGATAACATTTACTGAGAAGTCAGCTAGAATTTTTCATTTATAAGGCAAACTATGATTGTTTTCATTCACTGGATTTTGTTGGAGTTTCTCTTCCTTGTTTACTAAAGGGGTAAAGCAAGAACAACAAAAGCAGCTTGCTTCTGCTGCAATGACTGCAAATTAATGTGAAAAAAGATAGATATGTGATAAAAAATATCGAATGAAATACGGGCATTAATTCATATGAGGTCCATATGAGTATGATGCAGTCTTCTTTTGCAGTTGCTGGTTAAATGGATTCCATAAATGTGATGAGACTATGAGAAGCGAATCAAGTTGATGTAGTTGTTTATTTTGTCTGACAATTAAATGTGTAGTTGAATTGGCATGAAACAATGTACAGAAACAATGACAGTTTCAAGATCTAGCTACAATCGAATAAACAAGGATCCATTCGGTTATCCTTTAACCTATTCCAATCATGTAAACTCACTCTGGTTAAGAAGTTTGAAGCTTTATTGATGGAACTGCAAATTAGGTTAAAATAGGAAAGTGTTTAGGGTTCGTCACTTTCATGCAACTGAAGGATCGAAAAGGGGCATTACAACAGAAACAAGTAATCTGCGAGGGTAATTCCAGAAAACAAAAGCAGCAGATCGAGATCCAACGGAGGGAGAGGAACTCACCGTGCCGCTGGAGTAGAAGTAGACCAGCACAAATAGGGCAACCAAGACGGCGACGATCATCCTGATGGGGAAACGCTTCGGCCCGGGGCTGCCGCTCTTCCCCTTAGTCTCCGACGAAGTGTTTCTCTCCTCGGATCCGTCCCACAACCGCCCTAGCCTCGCCCTCATTGCCATTTTCCGCCCGCGACCGCGTCGGACTCTAGAAGCAGCTAGAGCAGAAGAACAAGAAAGGCGCGGTTTTGCCGCATCCAGGAGGAGCAATCAATTGCGGAAGTGAAATGGTGAATCGAGAGAGAGAAGGGGGAGGAAGTAGGCTGTAACAGCAGCTGATTGACGTCACCACCGCCATGTTCCTCACTGTAGATTTTTATTTTTAGATTTTTAATATTTTTTTAACAACTTTGAATAAGCAAAGATTCAACGACAATTATAAAACCACGTATCAATATTGTCACATATCCAAATAGTAAGTTCAAAATCGCTAAATCACGCACTTAATTTTACTTTTACCCCTCTGTATATTTGATTCATAATTAAAAAATTATTATTCTTAATATAAAATATAAAAATAATATTTTAATAAAAAGAATTAGTAATAAAATTATGCTAAATTTTCTATATCCATCAGTCACTTTTAATCCAATTTTAATCAAAATTAATTGATAAATTAGAAAACTTAAAATTATCTAGAATTAGATTTTATATTTTCATTTAATTCTTTTTATTATATTTATATCTACAAACATTATTTTTATATGTTAAATCGAGAATAATAATTTTCAATCAATTCCAAGTTGATTATCATCATTTTAATGCCCCCGACATTCTTTATCCGTATTATAGTTTCTTGAATCGATTGTACAGTATAACAATTGATGAGAAAGAAAAAATAAAATTAGATATATAATTTGATAATTTTAAAATTTATCTGTGTGATTCCGATATTTGACAACTTTAGCGAGATGGTTCGGCTCAGTGATTTGCCGAAGATTCAAATACAATTCATTTTTGTCCTAAATCTTATATCCAGTATAACAATTGATGAGAAAGAAAAAATAAAATTAGATATATAATTTGATAATTTTAAAATTTATCTGTGTGATTCCGATATTTGACAACTTTAGCGAGATGGTTCGGCTCAGTGATTTGCCGAAGATTCAAATACAATTCATTTTTGTCCTAAATCTTATATCATTTTTTTATAACATTAGAATATCTGTAACGCTGTGAAAAATGTTAATGTATATTTTTATTTTATTTTTTTAATGAATTTGTAACATTCAAAGATTTAAATGCGTTACGGTGTCCTAAAAAATGTCCACATTTAATGTGTGGATGCTCTTGCAATGCATCAATATGATTATAATCTTTTTAATTATAAATATATTTTTAATCTACGTAAAGTCATTCCTTCTTTTATTTTTTTATAATATTCCTATCAAATTAAAAAAAAAAGTTATCATCTGCTAATTTCGTTCTTATAGAAGCTCTTGAAATGAGGACAGATTTTTTGGATTGCTTTTTGCGATCTAAAAGATGATCTTTTAGTATAGATTGATGAAATGAATAATCTCCATTCATAAAATAAATAAACATCATTCATCTCACAAATTACGGACTAAAGATCGGCCCCCACATCAAGGCATCATTTCCTGAATAAAAACAGCCTTGAAACGGAATCACAACGACTTTCCTTTCCCGGATCTTTCAAGATTTTACAATTTTACTGCGGTTAAAATTCCACCCGTTATTTCTTCCCTGGATCGAGCTGGAAAGTCCTTATCCACTGCGCGAGGGAATACAGAAGCGGTTGGTCGCTTGGACCTTTCTTTCCTCCATGGATGGCATGCTCGCATTCATTTCATCGAGGGCGATGTTGAGCAGCTCCGACGCTTGCGCGGCTGGTTTCGATTCAGAAAACAAACGAGTGTTGAATGATCGGAGTAACAATTTGTTGCTCCTGCTCGAGCTAGTAGGTAAAAGTTTCGATTTTTACTGCGAAGTTTGTTCCTCGGATCGATCTCTAGGGCATAAAAGAAATCATTTTTCGCCCCCGTCGCCGTCGTCCACAAGGTTCTCTTTTATTCTTTTCACCCCTACAATTGAATCTATCTGGTCCTTTGTCTGGTTTCTCTAAGTCGCTTTCAATCTCCAAAACCCCAATTTCTCCCCCCTGAGATTGCAGAAAACCTAATTCCGCCTGCGTTTGTTTCCTTCCCAAATACTCCATCCTCGCCGTGTTCCTCAGGTATCTATAAACCCTAACTTTTTTTTTCCCGTTCAGAAAGCCGCCAGATCTAAAACCAGAGCAAAAATCCCACCTTTCTTCTTCATCTAGTTTCCTCCCGATTCAGCTACATGGCGATGGAAGTGGAGGGTTGTGGCTCGTCCTGGACCAGAGACCAGGAAAAAGCATTCGAGAATGCGATAGCAACCCACCCAGAGGGTTGCGGCGAGCGGTGGGAGAAAATCGCAGCTGATGTGCCTGGGAAAACCGTCGAAGATGTGAAGGACCACTATGACCTTCTAGTAGAGGATGTCAATCGCATCCAGTCCGGTAGAGTCCCTCTGCCTTTCTACCCGTCTCCGTCAGATGGTGCTGACCATGCCACTGACGCCGGTGGCGGCGGCGTCGGGCACAGTGGGAAAGTATCTCGGGCAGAACAAGAGCGCAGAAAGGGAATAGCTTGGACTGAAGATGAGCACAGGTTAGCTCACCTCAGTTCCTCCGTTTCGTATACATGTCTTCTTAATTACTTTGTGATGCTTAATAGATCTCCTGTTTATTGGAATCGTCCGAATGACGCCCCTCTTTCATTTATAATCAAAAGAGCGTCTCATCCCGCATCAGTACATTTTTGTTTCCGATACTACTCTTACTTTTGAAGCTGTTGTTGCATCTACGAGTTCGTAGCGCTACACAATTATAACAGCTACGATAAGTAACTGCTACACAATTGTAACAACTAGCTGCTACAACATAGATACTTCAACTCTAATCAACACTAATAACACTGTGTTTTAGCAATCGTGACTGTGACTATAGACACTTCGCCAAAAGTGATAAATATTATATTCTAGCAGCACTTTAACTTTTATCAATACTAATAACACTATGAGATGTAGCAATTACATAACTGTTACAATATGAGCAATTCATCTTTGGTAAACACCGATTAACGTTGGTCGACATTATGTTATAGTAGTTATAAATCGTATCTGATATTTTATTTATGATCAATAGTTCAATACCAATCAACATTGTGTTGTAGTGACTACGGTCTCGTAGTTGCTATAACTGCCCAGTTGTAATAGTTATAAAATCATAGTTATTATAATTGTGTATTTGTTGTGATTTAACTTTGGGAGTTCTCTGGGGAATTTTGAAGGTATTATTTCGAGTAAATAATCTGTCATTTGTAGATTTTCATCATGTAGTATAACTTTTATGTGTGAGTTTAATTTTTCGGAGTAGCGCGGGTTACTTATATCTTGTTCGCTTAACACTTACTGCAAGACAGTGCTATGACACTTAGTTATGGTTTGGTATGAGGTTAGAATTACAAAATTCTTTTTCTGAATGTCGGCAATGTCGATATCGGGTTGATAGTCTGTTATTATTGTGCCGGTACATCGACATTAGGATATTTTGGCTATGCTGAATTGAAACCATGTTATATTTGCGATATATCGAGGCGATACGAGCAGATTGGCACTGTTTGGAACACAAACCAGAGGTCAGATCCTTATTCTATTGATTGTAGAAAGCCTACCGAGCATAAATTTAGAAATCCTACCGAACACAATTCATTCTGTTTCTTATCTATTTAGTTAGTACCAGTGTCCTGTTTCCTCGCTTCCTATATGAGGTGGGGATGGGAAGCTAAATGCCCTTCGGCATTGTCATCTCTGTTGTCTACTTCCATTTGTAAATTGGAAATTATGACTCTATCTAATCATCAGAAGTACTAGCTGAATTCGTATTTGAAACATAAGTTAGTAGTTTTGTCGAGTTTATGTTGCTAGATGTGCTAACCGAACACTTTGTGGAAATTATGAAACTTTCAGATGTTCCATATTGTACTTTTATCGACTTTATGTCGCGAGAAGTGTTAACCAAGCACTTTGCGAGGATGATGAAACTTGCAAATGTTTACATCTTTGAAATTCTACAACTTCTGCATCATGAATCTGCTCCATTATGAGGGGAACTTGTATCGTGGTTCGCTTTGTCGCCTTGCAATTTTGGTTATTTCTATTGCTCGCTCCATATTTGTTCAACTACATCCTGCTAGTAGGCTTCTTATCGATGTCAGATTACTAGTCTGTGGTCTACTGATCTTGTATTGTACAATTGATTGTTTGTAGAATTCTTCACTAATATTTTGAATCTTCTACAGATTGTTTCTCCTCGGACTCGATAAATATGGGAAAGGTGATTGGAGGAGCATTTCCCGCAACTTTGTAATATCAAGAACACCGACCCAAGTCGCAAGCCACGCACAAAAATACTTCATTCGGCTGAACTCAGTGAACAAGGAGCGCCGAAGGACCAGCATTCACGACATTACAAGCATAGACAATGGAGATGTATCAGCAGCTCAAGGGGCAATCACCGGTCATGTTAGTGGGTTGGCTATGAATACACTGAAGCCCATCAAACAATCGTCTCAGCCGTCAGGCACACCTCCGGCCGTGAATGTGTATAGAGCAACCATCGGACAACCTGTTGCCGGCCTTCTCATTCCAGCAGTAGGCACGCCAGTTAACCTCCCCGTTTACGGCTTGCGAGCTCCGGTTTCTGCAAGTGTAGTGTCTGGCGCCCCAATGAACATTCCACCGGCAACACATAGATAGTATCAGCTGAAGGCAGGTTGTTCCTTGTAATGCATCTCGGTAGGTCGATTATTTCAAAATAAAGGGATATACGTCGTTTTCGGTTTTCTAGTACTCTCAAGAGTTCTTAAGTTGCTTAGTTACTGGTTGCTTTTCGTCGGCATCAAAATATAAAACATAGATCGATGTATAATTTGTAGAATCACGATCCTACACAGAATCGATTTAGGGTCAGGATTGGATCGGTCAGGATCGGATCGTAGAATCGTACAATCCTATCAAAAATTCTTAAAATCATATTATATATTATTAATAATTAGAAAAATACTTTAAAAAAATTCATTTACATATAAATAGATAACTAATTTTATATATATATACTATCATTTACATTCAACATTTCATATTACATTATTATTATATGTATAAATTTAAATTAACTAGTAATTTAACTATCATTCATATTTATATTTTCATATTAAAAAAATGAAAGAATATAAAATTTTTATTAAAATAATAATAATAATACATTCAATTTTCATATTAAAAAAATAAAAGAATATAAAATTTCTATTAAAATAATAATAATAACACATTCAATATCAAAAGTATTTTCTTGATTTAAAAGATGATTCAATTTAAAGGCTAATAAAGTATTTGACGTACATAACAAATCCTTTGATTCAAATATAAACGTCGGAAATAATCTTTTAAAGATTAGTTGATGTCACACAATATTAGATAATATGCATCTAAAAATTCATCATTTTTAGGTAAAGAAATGACAAAATATTATTGATAAAAAACTAACTCAAAAATAAATAAACATATATTTAAATAATTTAAAATTCTAACAAGAAGAAAAAAAAGATAATGAAAATAGATTAAATCTTCTGGGTATCTAAAAATAATTTAAATGATATTTTTTAGTTTTGAAATAGGATAGTTAATGATAAACTTTAAAATTTATTAAAATCTCTGAACAAGTTTTGATTTGATATATTATAGGTCCCGTAATTCAATCTCAGTTAAAAGTTATGATCTCTCAAAATTTTAATTGATCCTATTCCGATCCTGTTATGATTCTATTTCGATTCTACCGATCCTGTTGCCGTAATCCTATTATAAAATTCGATGCTACTTGATCCTGAATCGATTTTAAATTTTCAAATCGAAAAATCCTACGATCCGAATCATGATCCAAAGCTTATAACCCTGGTATTCTCGATACTTGTGCGATGAACCTCTCCTCTATCGCGTAACCCAAGTATTTTACACTCACAACAGTTACATTCTTGATGAGGAGATTGATAAAGGGTAAAGTTTTAGGGTTTAGGTCACAAAAACTCTGATTTAGCCGGAGGCCCGGAAGTGACAAGTGAGTCAGGTGACCTAAGTAAATTACCAAAAACACCTTGCAGTGCAGTGTACAGTGTGTACTCAGGGAGGAATAAAAATCTGTAGCCCTTCAACGTACTCAACCCCACACACGCGATGAGACCCTTCCGTACTGCCCGGGCTGTAGCGGCGCTACGTCGAACCCTAACAAACCCCTTTCTTCGCCGCCAGCTCTCCACTTCCTCCGGCAACGCCGCCTTGTGTTTCACCTCCACTCACGCTGGGAGGCTTTCCCCAGCTCCTCTGGCACCATCGGCCCTATGCCGAACCCTAACGATCCCCTTCCTTCACCTCCAGCTCTCCGCTTTCTCCGTTAAAGCCGCCTCCACCAATACCAAGTCCTCCAACGACGATGACAACGAAGACGGCGATCCCGTTGCCGCTGCAAAGTCCGCCATCCGATCCGAGTCTGACCCCGACCGCCTCGTCTCCCTCTTCGAGTCGTCCGCGCACCACCCCTCCTTCTACAGCGATCGCCAAATCTATAAAATTTCGGTCCATAAGCTCGTTCGCTATGGCCGCCCTGACCTCGTCGAGCGCATCCTCGAGGGCGCCAAGTCCGACGCCAACATCAAAAAGTCGGAGGGCTTCTTGATCCGTCTTATCTCCCTCTACTCCGACGCTGGAATGATCGACCACTCCGTGCGCATTTTCGAGGCCATACCTAGCCTCGGCTGCCAGCGTTCTGAGCGCTCGTTGTGCGCCCTGTTGTTGGCTTTTCTGGAGAATAAGAAGTTTGATCGCATACAGGAAGCCATCGACCGATATGCCAAAGAGTACAGCATCGTCCCAGGCATTGCATCTTACAATGTTCTCCTCAAAGCCCTCTGTTCTAGCTACAAGGTTGACGAGGCGTTTGCATTGCTTGATGAAATGCCTGCAAAAGGGGTCGAGCCTGACATCGTCTGCTATAACACCGTTTTGGACGGATATTTTAAGATGAGAGACGATTCTGGATTCGAAAAAGTTCTCAAGGAGATTGGCAAGAAAAAACTTCGCCAAACTATGAACACCTATAATTGTAGGATTGCAGCACTTTGTGCAAAAGGCAAGAGCTCTCAGGCTGAAGGATTGCTTGCTGTTATGCAATCAGATGGAGTCTATCCAAATACTGTCTGCTTCAATACCTTGATTGGTGGGTTTTGCAAAGAAGGGAATGTAGATTCCGCTATGAAGGTATATGAGAGCATGAAACGTACTGGTGTGTCACCTGATTTTAGCACATATGTTGCTCTACTGAACGGTTTTGTCAAGAAAGGAGAGTTTCAGAAGGCTTTGGGGATTTGCAAGCAGTGTTTGGACTCGAAATGGGCACCTCCATTTGCTATGGTAAAAGATTTGGTTGATGGATTGATGAAGAGTTCACAGCTAGATGAGGCAAAGGACATTATTGCAAGAATGAGGGGGAGGATAACTAAGGGTGATTCTAAAGATGCTTGGAGGAAAATTGAAAAAGGATTTGCCTTATGAAGTGTGTTGAGTTCATTAATGCCCGCGAATAATATCAGATTCATGAAGTTGGTGTAGTGAATAGTGAAGCATCCAAATGATATGGTTGTTACGGGGTTCTTTTGGTTTGGTTGCTGCATTTGTCTTTGGTCCCTGTTGTGATATCAAGAAACTTGAAATATATTGGGGCTGTGTAACTTTTTTGTTTTGTTATTGATCCAATGCTTTAACTTTTGATTATCCAGCTCTTCTGTGCAATTAAACATCTGCTTGCCTTCCTTCCAATAAGGAATACTTTTGTTGCTCTCATCTAATTATTGTTACATGTTATATGACTCATGATGCCAAAACTGTTATACACTCTGGGCACTGCCTAAATAGTTACAAAATTTCAAATGCAACTGCTTGTAGTTTATGTAATTGCAGGTCTTGCCCTTGTAGATTCAATATGCTTCCAGATTTGATATGATTGTGTGGAACAAGATCGCTTCAAGAACACAATCCGCTACAAACTTATCATTTTGCTCATTCTCTCCAGTTTTGTGGCTGCTTTAGTTTGTTTTAGATTCAGCAAGTTTGGCATGTTGTTAATACTGTATACTTAATTATTCAAATCCGTGATGTTTTTTGTGACTTAATGAGTCGATGACTACTTGTTTCCTCTAGATTAGATTGTGCTACCTGTTGCCAAATGTTGTGAAATAGACATCTACTATTGCTAATGGGGTAACACATTTTTGTTTCAACCTATCTGTAGAAATGTTAAATATTTTGTAACTAGTATGATTCTGCAACCTGTTGTCACATGGTTTGCAAAAACATCTAACAGTTCTCAAAATTATTACTTTATTGACTTCAGGCTTGAGTTATGCAAAGGATGTTATGTTGCTTGTTTTGGTTCGATTAGCATTAAGGAATCAATGCCATCTTATTCGGTTCCATCTTTTAGGTTTTGGCGATGTTTTAGTTTATGCTTCTTAAAGTTCTGTATAAGTAAACCAAGTGCATACTTTCAAGGGCATGTTCAGTCTTTAATCTACTTCAAGTAGCTGCTTATATAGAATTTCACTTGCACACTTTATTTGGTACAACCGAGCAGTAGAAGCAGGTGAAGCTCAATCCACCTCGTGAGCCGTCAGCAGTGAGCCTTGTAGGAGATCCACAGTGAGAGAGTTAACTGCTGATGGGCGGCAATGGTGGCATTGCTGATCCTTCCGGTGCCATCCCAGAGGCCACATCCATCACATGCTCGGCCGTGATCCTCCTCCTTGCCAACTCCACCACTTCCTCTGCTTCGTCGCATGCGGCCATGAACAGCTGCCATCTCTGCTTCAATTCCTCAAGTGCTCTACCAGGCTGACCACCGGACTTCTCAACCACCTCCACAGCCGCCGCCACAAGCTCCTCGTACTCCCTGCTCATTACTTCGATGGCGCTGTCCATGGCACAGGTATGGCAAGCCTATTCCTTGATCTATTCTCTTTATAGGCGCAACACATGCAAATGCAAATTTCTCGGCTTAACTTGTGCATTGGAAGAAAAAGTTCACTGATGTCTACTCGAGAGCTGGGTAGCTTGGGTAGGCTCTGCGTTGGTGGAGGCCAGTGAGATTCTTTAGGTAAGGTTGTGAACTTGTGATTGATGTGGCCAAGGATCAAACAGTGGAGCGAAACTGGGAACTGACGATCAATTGATAGTGACTGGTCCAATCCTCCGGTCCAGATTCGTAGTCACTAGCCCTGCTGACTGCCTTCCAAGGGATGTTCGCTCGCTTGCTCGTTGAGTCGTTGATTTCAAGCAACAAACATCACATTAGGTTAAAAGAGTGGCGACGTTAGGAAAGTTAAGCTGTTTTATGGTAGAAAGGATAAGTTCACGAGCATTGCGAGGGCATTGTGAATAATTATAGGTTTATATTATTATTTTGACACTTTGATCAAATAATTTAATGATTTTTTCATTGTCAAATAACAAAAAGAAACTAATATTAGATTTATATTTCCTTTATGGTGGGTGTGGTGCAGTGGTATAGTATTTATAGAAACAAACAAGGGGATCAGAGTTTGAATCTTATGTAGGGACGAATGTTTTGGAGATAGATTTTTAAATATGCGTGAGTTATACTCTGGATTTATTCAGTAGATTGTGGCAAAGGTAAATACGTTCGCCTCAGCACCCCCGTCAATCCGTCCCAAGGTCAATACGGAGGAGATAAATTACGGGCGGTTACTAGCCTTTGGAATAGTGACTAACGCATAAGTGATGTATTTATCTCGGCTTTGTCGAGATTCGAACTTCAAACCTCATTGTGACAACATTTCATGCGCTAGCCACTAGACCCATCTGAGAGGACAAATTATATGGGTAAACTTTTTATAGTGATCGACACCACCGTCGAAACGACCCTTTATCAGAAACCCCCGAAGGGATTTTTGGATGAACGGTACCACTTAATTGATAAAAACCTGTACAAGAAGGGTGCTCTAACCTGGCACCTCAGTCAAATGGTATAACGTCATTACCAGAACACTTCTGGTACAATTGTGAATTTATTCGGTAGATGAATTAGGGGGAAGTGTGTTTAATTTTTCAGATTAGTGTGGGGATTTTAAGTGTGCTATTTTGGTTTCTGGAATCTCTGGCTAAAGTGCAATCCTGTTATTGCTTCTGCATCTTAGTAAAATAACTTATCAGGTTACTTATATCTTGTTTGCTTAAGACTTACTACAAGATAGTGCGATGATACTTAGGATGTATTTGATTTTAGTTATTATGTATAATTTTGATTATGTGATTATCAGATAATTATATAATTAAAATTATAGGAAATAAAATATAACCAAATGTTGTTTGATTCAACCTAGATAATACAATAAAAATTTATTTGTTTAAAAATTTTAATGAATAACTTAGTTTAATATTTTATTGTATTACTCTCAGTTACAAAATCAAACTTACATATTATTTTTTTATATTTTTTTATATTTTTTTAACTTTTTAACACTTTTTTATGTGTTTTTAATGTTTTTTACGTTTTTTTTATTTTTTTACGCTTTTTATGTTTTTTATTTTTAAAATTTTTACATATTTTTATGTCTTTTTCCTTTTTTTTAGTTTATTTTTATTTTTTTTATATTTTTCATGTTTTTCTTTTATTCGAGGATATTTTTGGTAAAAAAGTTCATTAACTCTAGAATCAAGAAAAATCTCAATTTTATGAGGTTTTCCGATTCCGGATTGTATGTCCCTTTTGCTGACGTATTGGGCATAGAATATTACTTGGGAATCATTGATTGCCTAAAGGTGTGTTTGATTCAAGTTATCATATATAATCTTAGTTATGTGATTATCAATTGATCACATAACCAAGGTTATGAGAACATAACCAAATATTGTTTGGTTAAACTTAGATAATACAACAAAAACTTGTTTGTTTAAAGATTTTAATGAATAACCTAATTTAATATTTTATTATATTACACTTAGTTATAAGACCAACCTTATTATTATTATTATTATTATTATTATTATTATTATTATTTAAACTCTACGTTTTTTTTTCTTTTTCACTTTTTCTTTATTTTTATGAGTATTTTTATTTTTTTTTAATTTTTTTTTCCATTTTTTGTTGTTTACATTTTTTATTTTTATATATATTTTATTTTTTTATTTTTAATATATATATTTTTACATTTTTTGACATTTTTAAAATTTTTTTTTAAGATTTTACATTTTTTTTTCTATTTTTATGTTTTTTTCCATGGTTTTATTATTTTTTAATTTTTTTAATGTTTTTTTCTATTTTTTAATTTTTAAAAAAATGTTAATGTTTTTCACAAATTTTTATTTTATTTTTTCTTTTATATATTTTTTTATCTTATTTTTCTCTTATTCGAAGGTATTTTGGATAAAAAAAATTTAATTAATTCCAGAATCAAGAAAATCCTTAGTTTTCTGAAGTTTTCCGATTCTGGGTTGCATGTCTCTTACTAACGTGTCGGACATAAAACATTATTCGGAAATCATCGATTATCTAAACCAAATAGAATTTTCATTGATAACCTTGGGGATGAGCATTTGGTTAATTTGGTATTAATTATATATATATAATAAATTTGATTAATTTAGTGTTAATTAAAATAATTAATTTTTAATTTAATTCGATTTTAGTAAAATTTTGATTTAGTCAATATTAAATAGATTTTTAATTAATTCAATTAATTACTCACCCTTATTTAAAATTTTACTTTTGCATCATAAATCTGCTCCATTATTTGCAGAACTTGTACCGTGGTCATCTATTTTCGTCGACTTTCTGGATTTGTTTATCAAGAGGTAAACGAATGGTTTGTTGCTTGTTATATGAGATCACAGGTTCCATAAGGAAAAAAGAAATGCAGCAGGCCTCGATCTTTTTTTTCCCTTCTATCTCAATTAATAGAATATTAGTTATGTCCCAAAGGCTGGTGTGGTGTAGTTTGTGCACACGACCGTACGTCGTTGGGAAACAACAGATGGTTTTCTTTGTCGCCTTGCAATTCTGGTTATTTCTGTTACTCGCTCCATATTCCATCCTAATTAATAGTAGGCTTCTTATCGATATCAGATTACTAGCCTATTGTCTACTGATCTCGTATTTCACAGTTGGTTGTTTGCTTTCCTGCTCTTCTCCTCTTCCTGAATTGCTAACTGTGTCGAATTCTTCACGAACATTTTGAATCTTCAACGTATTGTTCCTCCTTGGACTTGGACTTGGACTTGGACTTGAGATATATATGGGAAGTGCGATTGGAGGAGCATTTTCCGGAACTTTGTAATATCAAGAGACCACCAACACAGGTCGCAAGCCACGAATAGAAAGACTTCATTCGGCTGAATTAGATGAATAAGGAGCGCTGAAGGATCAACGTTCATTTTTTTAGTTACTATCCAGTATCCAAGCCTTGAGTCCGATTAATTTTAGGATGACTGGTTTAGTCCATGAGAATTTTTAACTAGTTATTATGATAAATTAGGGAAGTATATGTGGAGACTTATCTTGACAGTTAGTATTCTCGGATTCATTATCCATAAAGAAGAAAATCGGATCCGTTACCCATAAAGAAGAAAATCAGGTCCGCTATCCATGATAAATAGGGGAAGTATATACGAACCTGCTATGCTTTTATATTTAGTATTTATGTATTTCATTACAATACTGTTTATATACTTCATATACTTTTGCAGATATTGGCTTGACCTTCAGAGTGGAAGACCGAGACAATCCGAACTCTCTCTAACGCTTCGTCTATTTTTCCCTACCTTCTGGGAGCTTTGCAAGCATCATTGACAGGAGATTTTCTGGCATTTTAGTCTCCTCTTCTTGGTCTTTCTTAGAGGTCCAGCGATTCAGTCAACCTAGAAGATAACTTATCACCCCCTTCTCCCTCTGGGGCATGGTGACTTAGTTCATATTCTAGCCACCTCACTAGCAGTCCACTCTTCGTCGCTTCCAGATGGGAGCAATTTTGGCACCGTCTGATAAAACCTCTTCGCTTGATCTGGAACGTGAAGATGGATGACGTTGGAAAACTCTATGCCATCATCATAATCCTGGAGGATTTCAACATACAGAGCACCATCACAGTGTAGGAGCAAGACATTAGAGTTTCTTAAACATCGTTCTTGCTTGACTGTTGTGCTAGAAGCTCACGGATCTTCATCCTAGTAGGATCCTTACTCTCCGGATCTCCGGTCAGCAGATTTATTTTATATTACATTCTCAACCCGACTCTGTGGACTTTGGGAGTTACGAATTGAGTACTACGGTACCATTGCAGTTGCCTGCTCAGTGCGACCATCGTAGCCGTCCGCTCGGCGTGATCGCTGTTGGTTGATACTCGGAATATCGTACCGGTTCCCCTGTACAAAAATTTTGTACAAGTCCTGAATCATTCCTAACAACCTATTGTGTTCTTTAGAAATTAAATTAGGAATCGCAAGCGGAACTTAACATTATTGATAGGGCTGTAAATGAACCAAGCGTTCGTGAACAAGCTTGGTGTTCGGCTTGGTAAGAGCTTGTTTATGTTCGTTCAATATACATAGGATTAATTAAACAAACAAGTTTGAACAGCTTGTTAAGCTAAACAAAAAAGCTTGAACACATATGTGTTCAGCTCGTTAACATTCATGAACAACGTTGGTGAACAATGTTCACGAACCATATTTATTAATAAAACTCTTTTCAATATCCTAAATAAATAATTAAATAAAATAAAATAAATAAATAAATTTAAATTATCAATCTTAATAACCAATCAAACAATTAAAAGTTTCAAACAACCAAACAAGCTTGAGTTGAGAGCTTGATAACATCTAAACGAACCAAGCTCAAGCCAAGCTCAAACCAAGCTCAAGCCAAGCTTGAATTGAGAGCTTGATAACATCTAAACGAACCAAGCTCAAGCTAAGCTTCAAACAAGCTCAAGCTCATAAAAAATAAACCCAGCCAAGCTTGAACACTCATTTCAAAAGCTTGTTCATTTTAAGCTCGGCTCGGCTCGGCTCGGCTCGGTTATCTTATCAAACAAGCTTGAACACCCCAAAGCTCGGCTCGGCTCGGCTCGTTTACAGCCCTAATTATTGATTCCAAATTTAACTTATCTGTTCTTAGAGGTTTAGACTTGGATCGCAAACGATGCTTAACATTATTAATCCAAGTTCACCCATGTTACAAAGTTGATTAAATATTTATTTCTAAAATTAGCTTCCAGGTTAAACATGGTGAGGCACTAGGCCTCCTTGGTTATGGGATCATCCACCACTTCCTTGACAAAGTCTTTTAAAGAAATTCAATATTCAATCTCCTTATAGTAACCCTAGGTTTAACCAATAAGAACAATCGAAACACAAGATCGAAAAAGAAAAAAAAAGAACACAAACTCGAATCACAAATTCGAAACCTAGAATAATATGTCTCTTGTGTTTGGTATTTCAAAATATATACAAAGAAAACTAGTATGATGCGGAATAGAATTACTAGTTATACCTTTCTTTGTAAGCAACAACCTCTTGATCTTCTATCGTATTCCTCTTCTTATCTTGGACGTCGTGTAGGTGACGATCTACCAAAATGAGAATCCACCCAAGCTACCTTCCTCTCCAAGCAAGATTCGGCCACCTCAATAACTCCAAGAAAGGATGAGGTTCGGCCACCACCACCAAGCTCCAAGGGATGCTAGAAACAAAATCTCCTTTCTCTCCTTCTCCAAGCAAAATCCAGCCACCACAAGAGCTCCAAGAGATGATGTGGTTGTTGGTTGGTCCTAGGAAGATCGTACCGGTTCCACTGTACAAAAATTTTGTACAAGTGTCGAACATTTCCTAAACAACCTATTGTGTTCTTTAGAAGTTAAATTAGGAATCGCAAACGGAACTTTACATTATTGATTCCAAATTTAACTTATCTGTTCTTAATGGTTTAGATTTGGATCGCAAGCGGAACTTAACACTATTGATCCAAATCAACCTATGTTATAAATTCAATTAAATATTAATTTTCAAAATTGGCTTCCAGAACTGCATGGCGAGGCACATGACCTTCTTGGGTATGGGAGCATCCACCACCGCCTAGACAAAGCCTTTTAAGGAAAGTTAATATTTAATTTCCTTATATAACTCTAGGTTTAACCAAAAAGAATAATCGAATCACAAATTCGAAAAACAAAAAGAAAACACAAACTCGAATTACAATTCGAAAAACTAGAATCTAATGTCTCTTGTGTTTGGAATTCTTACAAAGAAAAATAACTAACAAGATGCGGAAAACAATTACTAGTTATACCTTTTTCCTTATATGCTAATAACCTCGAGATCTTCTGCCGTATTCCTCGCCTCGTCTTGAACGTCGAGTGGGCGACGATCTTCCAAGATGAACACCACCCAAAAGCTCCTCCTCCTTCTCTAGAATTCGGCCACAACCACCACCAAGGAACAAAAGAGCAAAGGGAAAGGGAAGAGGAGAGATCCGGCCACAAGGGAGAGCACAATCAATGGAATAAGAATAGATGCATACCCTACTTCTCCTCTTCTTCCCCTTTTCTTTGTATCCGGCCACACTAAGCAACCACAAGAGGTGACCGGCCCTAGCATGAAGAAAAGCAAGGGTCGACCCTTAGGAGAAGACTTGAAAAGAAGAGAGAAAAGAATAGAATTCTTACATGAGGCCTCTCCTCCCCTTCTTTTATAATAATTGCCCAAGGCAAATAAGGAAAGACTTTTTACAAATATTAAAATCTTCCTCTTGTTTTTCCTTTTCCCCTTTTATTTTTTCCTTTTCTTTCCTCTTGATTGAATCAATCACCAAATCATAGATTGACTTGATTGGTCGGCCCCTTGCTTGGGCACCAAGCAAGGGTGGCCGGCCCTAAGAGGAAAAGAAAAATAATTTCGTAAAAATTTACAAGCAAAAAAGGAATGCTCTTATAAAATTTTACAAGCTCTCTTTCAATTTCCTAAAGTGGATGTTAAAAAGGAAAGTTTTAAAAAATTAAAACCAAGTTTTAAAATTTAAAACATCTCTTCTAAAATTTCCTTTTTTAACATGGTTATAGAAAATTTCAATTTTAAAACTTCTCTTCCTTTATTTTTTTCTAAAAACCATGAGGATGGTTAAAAAAGGAAAGTTTTAAAACTTTTTAAATTTTCTTTTAAACCATGTGGCCTAATTCAAATAAGGAAAGTTTTATATTTTAAAATCTCTCTTTTAAAACTTGTAGATATCTACAAAGAGAAGATTTTAAAAATTCAAAACACCCCCTTATAATTTGAATATTGTGGCCGGCCCCTTCTTGCTTGGGCACCAAGCAAGGGGCCGGCCCCCATTGAGGAAGAAGTGGCCGACCACATGGCTTGGTCACCAAGCCATGAGTCGACCCTCTCTTGGACACCAAGATGAGCTTTTCCATGAGTGGATTAGAGGCATTAATGAGGCTACAACAGGAACCTAGAGGAGAAATTGATTTTGGCCTTCCGATGAGCTTGAGTATCCCGTGTTCGCCCCGAACACGCAACTCAAGTTTATCAATAATAACTCATTCTACTAGAGAGTTATCATTGCACTACCGCACCAATCCCAAATAATATTATGGGCTCCTTCTTATCATGAGTGTGTTAGTCTCCCTGTGTTTAAGATAACGAATGTCCACTAATTAAGTAAGTTACTAACAACTCAATTAATTAATATCTAAGTCCAAGAGTAGTACCACTCAACCTCATTGTCATGTTGGACTAAGTCCACCTGCAAGGTTTAACATGACAATCCTTATGAGCTCCTCTTGGGGGCATTCTCAACCTAGATAACTAGGACACAGTTTCCTTCTCTAATCAACAACACACACTATAAGCAATATCATTTTCCAACTTATCGGGCCTATTGATTTATCGAGCTAAATCTCACCCTTTGATAAGTTAAAGAAATAAATACTAAATATATGTGCTTGTTATTATATTAGGATTAAGAGCACGCACTTCCATAATAACTAAGGTCTAGTTCTTTTATTAAGTCAGTATAAAAAGAACTTACCTAAAATGATCCTACTCAATACACTTAGAGTGTATTAGTGTAATTTATTAATCAAGATAAACTAATATATAATTACACTACGACTATTCCAATGGTTTATTCCTTTCCATCTTAGTCGTGAGCAACTGTTTATAATTTATAAGGAATTGCTAACATAATCTTCTGTGTGTAACACCACACACTATATTATCTATAATATAAATCAATTGAACAACTACACTTAATATATAAATGTAGATATTGACCAATGTGATTCTTTTATTTCAAATATAAATGTTTACAAAAAGTTAGGCTTTTAGTACACACTCTAACAGTGGTTCGGCCACAAGAAGAAGAAAGGAGAAGAGGAATAGGGCCAGTCACACCAAAGAAGAAAAGAGAGAGGAATAATAGAGGATATGTTATGTGGTGAGGCACCTCTACCCTCTCTTTTATATTCCTTAGTCTTTGGTAAATAAGGAAAGTTTTATAAATAAAAACTTCCTTATATTCCTTGCCATTGTTTTAGAAGGAAAATTTAATGAAAATCTCCTTATTAAACCTCTAATGGCCAGTCACCTTAATCCCTCCAAACAATGAAAGTTTTAAACACAAAATTAAAACTTCTTAATTTGTTTCTGGAAATTTTTAAATAAAATTTTCTCTTTTGAAAATTCCCTTCATGGTTGGTCATATAAGGAAACTTTTATAAATTAAAATCTCTCTATTAAAACATGTGGATGATTTCCAAAAAGGAACATTTTCTTTAAAATTAAAATTTTCCTCTCAATCTATAAATAAGGAAAGATATCAAATCTTTTCTTAATCTTTTATAGAAACTATAATAGGAAAGATTTAATTTTAAAACTCTCTTTTAAATCATGAAGATGGTTACAAAAAAAGAAAGTTTTATCAAAAATTAAAAATTTCCTTTTAACTACAAATAAGGAAAGATATCAAACTTTTCTCTTAATATTTTGTAGAAAGCTATAAAAGGAAAGATTTAAATTTTAAACTCTTTTTTAAATCATGGCTTCCACATAAAAAAAAATTAAAAATAAAATCCCTTATATTTTATTTTGGTCGGCCACCTAAGCTTGGGTTCAAGCTAGGGTCGGCCACTCAATGGAACCAACTCACCTTGGTTTGGTCGGCCCTAGCTTAAGCTCCAAGCTAGGCTTGGCCGACCACCTTAAGATGGGTAAGAAGATGGGTATGAGTGGGTATAATACTTTATAAATAAGAGGCTACGAAAGGGACCGAGAGGAGGAATTGGTTTTGGTCTCCCGATGAAATTAAGCTTCCCGTGTTCGCCCCGAACACCCAACTTAATTTCATCAATAATAATTCATACCACTAAAGAATTATTATTGAACTACCGCACCAATCCCAAATTATATTTTGGGCTCCTTCTTATCATGAGTGTGTTAGTCTCCCTGTGTTTAAGATATAGAATGCCCACTAATTAAATGAGTTACTGACAACTCACTTAATTAATATTTAGCTCCAAGAGTAGTATCACTCAACCTTATCATCATGTCGGACTAAATCAACCTGCAGGGTTTACATGACAATCCTTATGATCTCCTCTTGGGGACATCATCAACATAGATTACTAAGACACAGTTTCCTTCTATAATCAACAACATACACTATAAATAATATCATTTCCCAACTTATCGGGCCTATTGATTTATCAAACTAAATCACACCCTTTAATAAGTCAAAGAAATAAATATTAGATATATGTGCTTATTATTATATCAGGATTAAGAACACACACTTCCACAATAATAAAGGTCTTGTTCTTTTATTCAGTCAGTATAAAAAGAACTTACCTTAAATGGTCCTACTCAATACACTCAGAGTGTACTAGTATAATTCTATAGTTAAGATAAACTAATACCAAATTACACTATGACTATTCCAATGGTTTGTTCCTTTCCATCTTAGTCGTGAGATACTGTTTATAATTTATAAGGAATTGATAACATGATCTTCTGTGTGTAACACCACACACCATGTTATCTATAATATAAATTAATTAAACAACTACACTTAGCATATAAATGTAGACATTTAACCAATGTGATTCTTTATTTATAAAATAAATGTTTATACAAAAGCTAGACTTTTAGTATACACTCTAACAATCTCCCACTTATACTAAAAGACTATACTACCATAAATACTGCCATACATTTGATTCTCATCCCTTCATCATGCTCATCAAAAGCTCTTGCCTTAAGGGCCTTAGAAAAAGGATCTTTCGATTATCATCTGATGCAATCTATGCGACAACAACTTCTCCTCGTTATACGATATCTTGTATTGGGTGGTACTTGCGCTCTATGTGTTTACGTGCTTTATGGGCTCGTGGTTCCTTCGAGTTTGCTACTGCACCATTTATTATTACAATACACTGTAATAATTTTGGGCAAACCAGGAATCACATCTAAGTCCATCATGAAGTTTCTGAGCCATACAACTTTTATGACTGCCTCAGAGGCTGCCACATACTTAGCTTCTATGGTGGAGTCCGAAAAAGCATCTCTGCTTAACACTCCTTCATTGTTATGGCTCTACCTCCTAAAGTAAACACAAACTCCGAGGTTGACCTACTATTTGTCCCTATCTGATTGGAAGTCAGAATCCGTGTAACCTACAGGGAGCAAGTCATCTGCTTGGTAAACCAACATATAATCTCTAGTCCTTCTCTGGTACTTCAATATATGCTTTACAGCAGTCCAATGTCCTTGTCCAGGGTTACTTTGATATTTGCTAACCATGCCCAAGACAAAACAAATATCCAGTCTCATGCATAACATACATTAGGCTTCTTACAGCTGAAGCATAAGGAACTGCCTTTATGCCCTCTATCTCTTTCGATGTCTTCGAAGACATCTCTTTAGATAAAGCTACTCCATGTCTAAAAGGTAGAAAACCTTTCTTGGAATCTTGCATGCTAAAACGAGTTAGGATTGTATCGATATATGAAGCTCGAGATAAGCACAACATTCTTTTCTTGTGATCCATTATTACTTTGATCCCAAGAATATGTGTGCATTCTCCTAAGTCCTTCATATCGAATTGTTTGGACAACCATACCCTTACTTCCGACAACACTTTGATATTATTTCCAACTAACAAAATATCATCTACGTATAGTACAAGAAATATCACCATGTTTCCATCACACTTCTTGTATACACAAGACTCATCCGGACACTGAATAAATCCATATGATTAGATTACTTCATTAAATCAGATATTCTAAGATCTTGAAGCTTGCTTTAGTCCATAAATAGACTGATTTAGCTTGCACACTAGATGCTCTTTGCCTTTTTCAATGAACCCCTCTGGTTGCTTCATATGGATATTTTCTTCAAGACTTCCGTTAAGGAAAGCTGTCTTGACATCCATTTGTCAAACCTCATAATCCATATGAGCGGCAATGGATAAGAGTATCCGGATAGACTTAAGCATGGTCACCGGCGAAAAAGTTTTCTCATAATCGATTCCCTCTTTCTGAGTGTACCCTTTCGCAACAAGTCTTGCTTTGAAGGTTTCCACCTTTCCATCTGTCTCTTTTTTTCTTTTGTAGATCCACTTACATCCAACGACTTTTACACCATTTGGTGGTTCTACAAGCTCCCAGACCTTATTAAAATACATACATTTTATTTCAGAGTTCATCGCTCTTTGCCAAGATACTGTATCTTTATCTTGGAGTGCTTCGTCATATATGCTGGGATCAGGTTCATGTTTACCTGGGACCAAGTCCGACGACTCTCCCAAAAACATGAATATTTCAGGTTGTCTAACAACCCTCCCACTATGACAAGGTACTGTCTGTTGTTGTGTATCATATGTGATACGTGTTGCAGTTTCTTGTGATATTTCATCTTGCACTGTTGGTACTAAATTAGACGTGCCCTCTCTAATTTCTTCTAGAATAATTTCACTCATGAGCTTATGGTTCATTACATAATCTTCTTCTAAAAATCGAGCATTGGTGCTTACAATGATCTTCTGATTTTTAGGATTATAAAACAAACCACCTTTCGTTCCCTTAGGATATCCCACAAACAGACAAACTTCTGTACGTGATTCCAACTTGTCAGTATCTCCCTTCAGCAC
Organism: Zingiber officinale; assembly: GCF_018446385.1. Lineage (NCBI taxonomy): Eukaryota > Viridiplantae > Streptophyta > Magnoliopsida > Zingiberales > Zingiberaceae > Zingiber > Zingiber officinale. The sequence goes on from NC_055994.1 coordinate 76,307,714, forward strand.
ATGTGCTAGACTACCCCATATCTGAATATAACTCAGACTAGGCTTATGCCCATTCCACAATTCCATGGGAGTAGAGGGTACTATTTTAGAAGGTACCATATTCAGAATGTATACTGCTGTTTCCAAAGCATATCCCCAAAATGAATTTGATAATTTTGAATAACTCATCATCGATCTAACCATTTCCATAAGAGCACGTTCTGTCACACCATTCTATTAGGGTGTACCAGGTACAGACAATTGGGATTGAATCCCAGCCTCTGATAAGTAATTCCTAAATTTTCCAAAGAGATATTCGCCACCACGATCAGACCGTAGTATCTGATAAGTAATTCCTGGTCCAGTCATTCGAACTTGCAGCCTTCTTCGATTAGATTTATGGGGGAGGATTGTGATGCAGTGATAGAGAGGGGCCCACCTGACACAGGTCAACTATCGAGGTGGAGGTCAAAATCAAGGTGGTCAACTCCAAGGTGTCAAAAGGCTCACCTACGGTGGTCGTGTTAGAGTGTATACTAAAAGCCTAGCTTTTGTAAATATTTATTTTTGAAATAAAAGAATCACATTGGTCAAATGTGTATATTTTATTTGTTAAGTGTAGTTGTTCAATTAATTTATATTGTAGATAACATGATGTGTGGTGTCACACACAGAAGATCATGTTATCAGTTCTTTATAAATTATAAACAGTTGCTCACGACTAAGATGGAAAGGAACAAACCATTGGAATAGTCATAGTGTAATTAGGTATTAGTTTATCTTGACTAATAAATTACACTAGTACACTCTAACTGTATTGAGTATGATCATTTTAGGTAAGTTCTTTTTATACTGACTTAATAAAAGAACTAGACCTTAGTTATTATGGAAGTGTGTGCTCTTAATCCTAATATAATAACAAGCACATATATTTAGTATTTATTTCTTTAACTTATCAAAGGGTGAGATTTAGCTCGATAAATCAATAGGCCCGATAAGTTGGGAAATGATATTACTTGTAGTATATGTTGTTGATTATAGAAGAAAACTGTGTCCTAGTTATCTAGGTCGAGAATGTCCCCAAGAGGAGCTCATAAATATTATCATGTTAAACCCTGTAAGTGGACTTAGTCCGACATGACAATGAGATTGAGTGGTACTACTCTTGGACTAAGACATTAACTAAAATGAGTTGTCAGTAACTCAATTAAATTAATGGACATTCGTTATCTTAAACACAGGGAGACTAACACACTCATGATAAGAAGGAGCCCATAATATAATTTGAGATTGGTGCAGTAGTGCAATGATAACTCTCTAGTAGAATGAGTTATTATTGATGAACTTGAGTTGTGTGTTCGGGGCGAACACGGGATACTCAAGCTCATCGGAAGGCCAAAATAAATTTCTCCTCTAGGTCCCTGTCGTAGCCTCATTAATGCCTTAAATCCACTCATGGAAAAGCTCATCTTGGTGTCCAAGAGAGGGTCGACCCATGGCTTGGTGACCAAGCCATGTGGTCGGCCACTTCCTCCTCAATGGAGGTCGGCCCCTTGCTTTGTGCCCAAGCAAGAAGGGGTCGTCCACAATATTCAAATAATAATGGGGTGTTTTGAATTTTTAAAATCTTCTCTTTATAGATATCTACAAGTTTTAAAAGAGAGTTTTTAAAATATAAAACTTTCCTTATTTGAATTAGGCCATATGGTTTAAAAGAAAATTTAAAAAGTTTTAAAACTTTCCTTTTTTAACCATCCTCATGGTTTTAAGGAAAAAGGAAGAGAAGTTTTAAAATTGTAAATTTTCTATTTTTGTAACCATGTTAAAAAAGAAAATTTTAGAAGAGAAGTTTTAAATTTTAAAACTTGATTTTAATTTTTAAAACTTTCCTTTTTTAACATCCACATTGGGAAATTAAAAAAAGAGCTTGTAAAATTTTATAAGAGCTTTTCTTCTTTGCTTATAAAATTTTTACAAAAGTATTTCCTTCCTTTTAAGTGGTCGGCCACCCTTGCTTGGTGCCCAAGCAAGGGGTCGACCAATCAATAGATCATCCAATCATTGATTTGATGATTGAATCAATCAAGAGGAAAGAAAAGGAAAAATAAAAGGGAATAGGAAAAACAAGAGGAATATTTTATTTTTTTGTAAAAAGTCTTTCCTTATTTGCCTTGGGCAAGTAATATAAAAGAAGGGGAGGAGAGGCTTTATGAGATAACAATTCTTATTCTCTTGTTGGTGATCCTCTTGTGGTCGACCCTCTCTCCCTCTCTTTTTCCTTTGCTCTCTTTTGCTCCTTGGTGATGATGGTGGCCGAAACTTAGAGAAGGAGGAGAAGCTCTTTGGGTGGTGTTCATCTTGGAAGATCGTCGCTCACACGACGTCCAAGAGAAGACGAGGAATACGACAAAAGATCTCGAGGTTATTAGTTTACGAAGAAGAGGTATAACTAGTAATTTTCTTCCGCATCATGCTAGTTATTTTTCTTTGTAAGAATTCCAAACACAAGAGACATTAGATTCTAGTTTTTCGAATTGTAATTCGAGTTTGTGTTTTCTTTTTGTTTTTCGAATTTGTGATTCGATTGTTCATTTTGGTTAAACCTAGAGTTATATAAGGAAATTAAATATTAGCTTTCCTTAAAAGGCTTTGTCTAGGAAGTGGTGGTTGCTCCCATATCCAAGAAGGCCTAGTGCCTTGCCATGTTTAACCTGGAAGTCAATTTTGAAACTTAATATTTAATTGAATTTATAACATAGGTGGATTTGGATCAATAGTGTTAAGTTCCGCTTGCGATCCAAGTCTAAACCATTAAGAACAGATAAGTTAAATTTGAAATCAATAATGTTAAGTTTCGTTTGTGATTCCTAATTTAACTTCTAAAGAACATAATAGGCTATTAGGAAAGGTTCGACACTTGTACAAAATTTTTATACAGTGGAACCGGTACGATCTTCCTAGGACTAACCAACAGGTCGAGCGGAGGTCGACTACAACGGTTGGTCGGGGCAATCTAGGGTTCAATCGACAAGAGACTACAAAGGTTGGTCGAGTAATAAATGTTTGAGCGGGCCAACGTCTAGTTCGGATAATACGGTAAGATAGCCAGACGCTTAGTGTGGAGCAGTAGGATGCTAAGGAGACAGAAGAACTTGCTCGAATGGAATGGGCATGCTACTACACTCAGTCACTACAGGGAAGAGCAACTGAGGTCGACAGAGAGGAGGGATCCGGCCAAGCGGCTACCCCGCTCGGCCAAGCAACGAGACCCTTGTCATCTCTCTAAAGCCAACGGAGTGGAGGAGTCCCCGCCTAGCGGCTATCCCGCTTGGCCAAGCAGCGGGACCTGACTATCAACAGAGCGGAGGAGTCCCGGTCGAGTGGCAACTCCGCTCGACCAAGCAGCAAGACCATTGTTGTATCTCTCGATATCCTTTTGGGAGATAGTGTCGCTAGTACGAGGCATGGTCGACAGACGGATCACACGGTAGAAGTTTCTACTATCTTGTCAGGGATATGCATGTCCTGTTAAGGTATAGTGTTAGAGGTACTTTCTGATAGTTCCCTTCGTAGGAAATATTGAAGAATGTACCCATGCCTCGAGGAGCATGCACACCATCCACCAGGGCTCTATATAAAGGGGGTCCATCACCGACGGAGGAACGTGTTATTATTGTTTGCGCTTGCGTTATTGTTACTCCACTTCCTTCTACACTTCCAGTGACTGACTTGAATGTCGAAGGATTAATGGCGAGGACTCCTTCCCTAGCTCGACACTAATGTTATTTGTTTTACAAAGCGAAGCACATTCCACAACCAATCAGGATAGTAGACACATCCCTAGCTTTCCACTCGCCCATTTTCGGACAGGACCAGTCGTGATTTTTTCGAGGAATGCTATTCACCCTCCCAGCGTCTTTCTGGTCCTACAAAAGGACTCGATCTGACTTTATCTCTTTTGAATAACACACAAAGCAAAACACTTTATCCTTCTCCATTCGACAAAGGTCGCTTTTTTACTTTTTCATAAATAATAAATAATACACAGCAAAAAAGAAAAAAGAAAAACAAGGTTAACACTTTTCTTTTACTTGATTTGGAGCCTTTGACGACTCCTACTCTAAGACTCGTACTCGTTAAGTACTTTTATTGGATAGTTTATTATAACCTTATAGGATTACAAAAGATACCGACAACTTGAAGAATGTAGTAACTCGAATGTCGACTGTCGGAGTAGTGTTTTAGCATCGTAGAGCGAGTTTCAGAGCAGCATATGAGTATGAAGTCATTTGAAAATAATGTTTTGAAGATGCTGGTCGAAGCTACTTTTATAGGTATTTCTAATCGCCTGGACCATTGCTAGGCACCTCCATTAGAGCTTATCCGATCCTGCTTCGACGCTGAGTTATCCAACTCCAGACGTCTGGACCACCCACGAGTGCCTAGAATGCTGACATGGTTGTACCTCAACGAAACTCTATACAATAGCCTCTATCTACTCCCGAGAACCTGGACCAACCCTCGGTGCATGGACGTTGACGTGTGATAGCCAATCGAAGTGCGCCAAGTCATCTGCATGAGTAGACAGGTACGAGACCATCCAGGTGTTTGGACCCACTTGGGGCGCCCGGACCTCTGGGCGTCTGGACCCTTCCCGAGCACTTAAAATCCTTTTTCCAGCTTTCGATTTCCTGCACCACAGAGTTAGCACAATAAACATAATATATATAAAAAATAAATACTTTGACATACATAGGATTTTCCCGTCCTGATTTTGGATTTTGCTAAAATCATAGGTCAGACTGGTGTTTACTGTTCTCTCAACTAGGAATGTGTCATCACCGAATTACTCTCCTTAAGTGCTTACCTTACTTATCATTTGTGGACTTACTCAACTCTTAACTCACCAGGTCTTCATACCAGATGCCTCATTTGGACTTTAACCAATTGTCAAGTTCCACTGACCCAACTAGACTTCTTGCCAGATATCAACCTATTTAGTCTTCCTATGTCTGTTATCAGGTCTTCCAAACCTAATTGGACATTAGTTTGGTTTCAGGTCATATCAAGTCTTTCAGTCCTACATACTTGGTAAATAGGTTAGAAAACATAAGTCTAACTTTAACCTTTCTCATATATCAAAATTTGAGTTTGATTATTAGTACAAACTGTACCAACAATGTCTATCATTGAAGCTTCTACCGTGGTCATTAATCGGATACCCGATATCCATAACTCTTTTTGAACCTCTCTCTATTAATAATAAATCAATCTTTCTTTAAGGCATATTATTCTCCCAATTTCCCAGATCAAATAAATTATCTAATTCTTCACAACTCATCTCTATATTATCATTTAAATTTTCAATATCATTTGCATCCCTCGTTCCATTATTATTATTTTCTTCAATTTCAGTCCCTTCATGATTATTATTTACTTGCATCTCATCATTCAAAAATATTCTCAGTCAAAATTTGATCAACAACTACATTATCAAGATTCAAAATTTGATCCAAATTTATAATAGTAGTCAAATCTTCAACTATGGAAACTATTTTATGTTTCTTTCTATGGACCTAGTGAGTGATTTTGTAAGAATCTCTTATCTTTCTTTTTTTTTTTCCTCTTCGATCTTCCATATTTGAATTTTCTTTTTCCCATCATAATTCACAATGCAAATTTAACAAAACAAAAACAAAATATAATTTAAATATTAACAGATATATCTAGGATTTTCAAATTAATGGATGATAGGATTAATTGCATTAAGCAGTTTTGATGCATAAAACATTCTGGATTATAACTTTAATAATTGTAATAAACATATTACTTTTAGAACACTAATTATTGATACATTGATCCATCCATTGAGCATTCTCAAATAATAATTAACCACAAGTCCACAATTAAGCATACTCAAAAACTGATTAACCAGAATTATATACGGCTGCACATCAATAAATTAATTCAAATTACTAATCCATATATTTTTTGTGTCAACTATTTAAATATTATTTTTATTTGCTATGAGGCTATAAAAGATGACAACCACTTAAAGTGTGCATTCTTCTTGTCCCATCGATGGCCTAAAGTGCTACTAGCACATATTTAATTTTTTTTTTTTTACCCTTTTCTAACAATTTCTAAATTTTTCAAAGGTCATCTTTTCAATAAATTTCAAAACTAAGTTAAAAAAAATAAATGATTTCAACGGAAACCAAAAAGAATGAGGTAAGTGCCGCAAGTTTACAACTTTCTTGAAACATACGAAAAAAAAAACTTAAAAACATTGAGAAAAAAATGAGAATCAAAATAGAAAAAGAGATTTATTTCTAGATTATCTGTTTTCTTCTATTTAAAAGTAGGATTAAGATAATGAAAAAAATTGATTGAATGGGAAAGAAGATAAAATAAACCAAAAGTAGGTATCATAACCCGCTCTGATACCAAATAAATTGGTATCAGATAAATCTCGAAAATTCAAAATACGAAACAAAAGATCGTAAAACTGTGCTCTGATACCACTAAATTGGTATCAGAATAAATCTCGAAAATCCAAAACACATAGCAAGTATCGTATACCTGCTCTGATACCACTAAATTGTCACGCCCCCCAGAGGAGACCCTGTCCGAGAAAATTTCGGCAGCATCTCCCCTGTACGGTGGACAATCTGAAACTTTTCTACATCTCATATACCTCAGCCACGGGCGGCTGGAATAATAACAAGAAATAAAAACAATCACCACGCAGTTTATATATATATTCAGCCTCTGGCTGTCACAACCACGCAGTATATAATAGTAAGCAACAATAGTACTCTGACTCGAAATCCACCCTACTCAACTACACTCGTAAAGCTCAAAACCGACGAACTCACCTCTTATGCCGTCCAGGCAGGCATGTAGTAGATTAAATCCAAAATCCAAAATCCATCGATATAATAAAATCTATACCATGTCCATAAGTAAATAAAGTAATATAACAAGTGCACATAGAAACGAAAAAGGAAACCAAACGAACCCAATCACATCCTCGAGGTCCGGGGACCAAAGAATCGAACTCTCTCCCTGACAAAGATCAACTCGAAAATATCAACAATGGGCGGGTGAGTCCAACACACTCCAGTACAATTGATATGCAAAGTAAAGAAGCAACACCTAACACTAATCATGCGGTCCTCACGATAAGAAAGATAAAAATGCATGCATCTCGTAAGTAGAAAATACCGATACCAGATCAGGTATCCCAAGTATAAGAACAAAAGAGTGGTATAGGAATCTGTATGCATGTCAAACATAATATCCAAACAATACAAGAATAAATGCAGCAACCACAAACACAGCAATAAATGCATCATGCATGATTGCCAATGATGTGCGCCCCTGGTCACCCCCGACGCGATCATCTCACACACATAGTGAGGCCGAGTGGGTAGGGGTGACAATGACTGCACTCGGCCGTCACTACTCCTCGATGAGTGACCGAGTGGACGGGATGCCGTGAGTACACCTATCCTCCTACCCCAAATCATAGATGGGGAGCGCAATGCTCTCAACTCCCGGTACCGATGACGGGAGGAATCCCTGCCGGATAACACGTTGTGTCACACTACCCATGAGCGGACCAACGGTGCCTAACAGAGTCCCCTACGCAACACACTCTGCACAATCGACCACTAACCCATGAGTGGTGGTGTGTGCAGATCCATGTAACTGGCGATGTGCTCAACAATAATGGAGCGGACTATCGCACAGCATGCAATCATGCAAATGATGCATGGCAATAACCATATAAACATCCTGACCTAATCCATATATATAGAAAAGTGCACCCTAGGTCAACGAATCATATCGAATCAAAGGTACACAGAAGGTATAAAAACCTAGGTCCTGAACATGGTGAAGCATGATATATTACTACCCCCTATAAGCATGTATAAACAGGTAAAATATACATGAGATGCAAAACAATCAATCAATCAAGCACGTACCAAGATTTGGGTAGTGATTAACCGAAACAGATAAGAAACACAATTGATGCAATATGTTAATTTCATTACTAAGCATATCAAAGACAAAAAGTCAAAAGTACCCGCCTCCGTAAATAGAAAGGTCCAATCTGACTCCGAGATACTCGTCTCGCGTCAAAATCCTGTATCCAATAAATATTCAGATTTAGCTAATTTTCATTATAAACAAAATTAGCTAAACTAAATCCTAATCCGATTAGGAAGCTAGAGTATCAATTCCATTTAACTCTAAGTCTATACTTAAATCTAGTGGCAATTCAGTCTTCAACTTACCACCAGACAACCCAACCATAAATAAACAACCAACCACAATATTCAATTTAATCCTTGATCTACAACTACACACAGTTAATCCACTAAACTCCCAATTCATCTTAATTCAATAATTTCACCTAAATTAGCACCTCTTATTAACATTAACGAACTCCAGATTCACATAACCCATCAACACATGATCCATTATATAACTACCACACGTAGCTAAAATTCCTACAACATACCTTAAAGTCACAACCCTGTTGGTTGCTAGAACAAGAGTGCTACTAGTTGAAATTTCTGCCGTAACCAAGAAAACCTCAGCAAGTCCTCCCTATTCCCCTTACCGCCTCTGCTGAATCAATTATCCCATACCATACAACATTAATTCACAGTAAACTAAATCAGAAATAAATTTCCAACCCTTACCCTAGTGCAATATTGTCCCTGTGAACACACGGCCAGGAGATACAGATGCTGAACAATGCTAGCCGGAAGACTTTGCTGCCACAAACCTGTTGTCGACCCTGAGATAGAGCCCCTCGTTCCCTCTGCCAGCAACAGGTAGACGAGCAAACAAAAATCGGCCCGATGATGAGTCTAAGTCACAGAAAGTGAGACTAGGGCTCGGCGGCAGTAATCGAAGGCGCTCGGTGGCTGGCGGCTAGGGCACAGGGAAGAGGCTCGGCTCCACAAAGAAGAGGAAGAAGAAGATAGCCGGCGCTAGGTTTCCCGTGCCCGGCGCTGCCTCGGAAAGGAGAGGGAAGGCCGACGCGAGGGCTGAGGAGCAACACCCGGCGATGTTAAGTCACAGGCGACGGCGGTCGGCGCTCGGAAGAGAGAAACCGCCGACCGGCGGTTAGGGCAGAGAGGAGGAGAAGGCTCGGGCGGCGTCGGGGAGAAAAGAGAGAACGGCGAGAATGAGAGGAAATAAAAGAAAATAAGATAATAAATAAGAAAAGGAAAAAAAGAGATAAATAAATAAATCTTTTCCTCTCTTAAATGGGTAACCCAAACAGGCTTTCTCGGGCCCCCGTTTTTATCCTCGTGAACTCGTCCATACGAGTTCCGAAAATTTTCCAAAAAATGTCCAAAAATTCTGAAAAATTCCCTTATTAATAATCGCCTATTTCCGGTATTTTACATTCTCCCCCACTAATAAAAATTTGGTCCCCAAATTTCGTTATCTACCATCAGCAAGTACTAACAACAGATATAGAGTATAAATGCTGAACGGTAAATAAATCACATACCTCATGTGAAAAGATGGGGATATCGAGCTCGGATCGTATCCTCGAGCTCCCAAGTAGCCTCCTCGTCCGAATGATGCTGCCATCCGACTTTAACCAGTCGGATAGTCTTGTTCCGCAACTAACGCTCTTTCCGGTCGAGAATTTGTATCGAAACCTCCTCATAAGTAATGTCAGGCTGAACTGGAACTGGAACTGGAATATCTGCCAGCACATGCGTCGGGTCGGGCACGTATCTCCTCAGCATCGATACGTGGAATACATCGCACGCCGATCAGGGAACGGTGGTAAGTGCCGGTTACGCTCCGATCCTCTCTAAGATCTCGAAAGGACCAATGTACTGGAGCTAGCTTACCTCCGAGGCCAAATCTCTTCACCCCTTTCGTGGGTGAAACTCAGAAATACATGGTCGCCAACAGAGAACTCTAGTGGTCCGCTCTCCGATCAAGATAACTCTTGGCGATCTCAAGCCTCGACATCCTCCGCTCGATAGTACGGACCAACTCATCTCTCCTGAACTCTATGAGGTCCCAACAACGGCCTCTCCAACCTCATCCTGGAGGGGTGTCCGCAAGGTCTACCTACAACCAAACGGTGCCATCCGGATAGCCGAATGGAGCTGCTTGTTGTAGGCAAACTCTACCAACGCAGATGGTCCTCCCAACCGCCTCCGAAATCCATAACACATGACCTCAGCAGTCCTCTAAAGTCCGAATGGTCCGCCCTCGCCCATCCGTCTGTGGATGGAAAGTGTCATCGAGCACGAGGTCGGCCCAAGGCGCGCGGACTACCGCTAGCAAACGCGTGAACCGAGATCTATCCGAAATGATACTCAACGGAACACCATGTAGTCGGATGATCTCTCGGCAATACAGATCCGCCAATCGATCCAGGGATCAGTCGTGCCGGATTTGGTTAATCGATCAACGATTACCCCAAATCGCGTCATTCGTGTCCTCGGCAACCCTACCACAAAGTCCATGGTAATGTGATCCCACTTCCACTCGTGAATAGGAATCCGTGAAGTAATCCTGCAGGTCTCTGGTCTTCACTTGCGACAAACAAGACATCTAGCTACGAAATCCGCGATGTCTTTCTTCATACCCTCCACCAATAGGAACGTCTCAAGTCTCAATACATACGGGTCCCACCGGATGGATCACAAATCGAGCGGTGTGCCCCTAAAGTAGCTCCCCGTGAAGACCGGATGAGATTGAGGATCGCATAATGCCTCAGTATATGATACCCTCCTCGTCTCGTAAACCTTGTCACGTCAAGCTATCTGCGCTAACAACCGCAAATGCCGATCATCGCCTCTCGGATCCTTGTCCCGATCGGTGAGCAACCATGGTAACAAGAATACCTTGCTCTGTCCCTCTCCTCAAGATCTAACTCAGAAACTCGAATCAAGTCCGTCGGAAGTCCTGGCAAGCCAAAGTCCTTTGGACTTCTCGCTAGGACGGCAACCACATTAGCTTTTCGGGTGGTAGCTAATGGTACAATCGTAGTCCTTCAGAACTCCATCCATCTCCTCTGTCGGAGATTAAGCTCCTTAGAAAATGTATTTGAAACTCTTATGATCAGAGAATCTCAAATGTGATACCATATAAATGATGAGCTTCAGAGCAAAGATGATGGCAGCTAACTCCAAGTCATGAGGGGTAGTTCTTTTCATGCTCCTTCGGTGACGAGAAGCATAAGAGACTACTACGCCATCTGCCGAGCATATGCCCAAACCCCAGGAGACGCTGCTGGTGTAAAGTACAAATTCATCCTCTCCGAAGGTAAAACCAAAACTTGAGCCGACACTAATCTCCGCTTCAAAGCCGATCTCGCAATCCTCGGACCATATGAACTTCACACCTTTCGGTAAGACGTGGTCAACGGTAGTATACATGAAAAGCCCTCGACAAAAGCGCGGTAATATCCGCCAATCCAAACCGCTGGATCTCCTCGAATCGACTTTATCCTAACAACTGACCCTCGATCTTCTCGAGGATCAATCAAATACCCTGCTAGAAACCACGTGTCCCGTAAACCGATCGAGGATAGCCGAATGCACACTTCTTGAACTCACCAGTGGTCGTCGAAGAATCTCCAAGATCGCGAAGATGCGCAGCATGCTCCTCCTAACGAGAGTAGACCAATATGTCATCAATGAAAACGATAACAAACTGATCCATACTCCAGAAAGATGCGGTTCATCAAGTCCATAAACATTGGAGCATTGGTAAGCCCAAATGGCATTACCAAAAACTCATAATGACCGATCCGTACTGGGAAGGTCCTCCGAATATCCGAGTCTCGACTCTCACCGATGATATCCGGATCGCAGATCAATCTTAGAATACAATGATGTACCTCGATCAAACAAATCCTCGATCCGTGGTAATGGATATTCATTTCTCACCGCATTCACTGTCTGTAGTCAATACACAACCTCATAGTACCATCCTTTTCTTGACAAACAGAATCGAGAACCCCATGGTGAAACACTAGGGCGAATAAATCCCCTATAAAGCTCCCGGAGTTGAACCTTCAGCTCGTTCAACTCTTTCGGTGCCATACGATATGGAGCTGATGTCGCTGCGGCGCGTAATCACCAATAGCGAACTCCACCGCCTTCTAGGAGGCAAACCCTGGCACTCCGAAATACATCGGGTACTCCCTGACTACAGAACGCGAGAGCTGCGAACTACTACATGATCAACGACAACAGAAACCATGGACCATGGAGCCGTGCAGAGCTCGAATCAAATAATCGAGATGCTGCCTCACATGAAACTCCACGAGGTTGGTTCGAGGCCGAAGGTGACCACCCTCCGGCAATCAACGTAGCATGATACTACCGGCCCAATCCATGCCAAGAATGACATCAAACTCGACCATCTCCAATACTAGAAGATCTACCGTAAGTATCATGTTGCCAAAGTCTAACGGCAACCTCTCGATCTCCGGTGGCCTAAAGTATCATCACGACGGAAGAGGTAATCGCCGACGCAACCTAACATAGGTAATCTACCAATCTCCGCATAAAGGTACGGGATATAAAAGTGCGAACTACGATCAATCAAATATCGCGGAAATGCATAAATGGAAATCGGACCATGCGAAAATCCGGATCACTGAGCATCCTCTCTCGTAATAGCATGAACACCCGGAGGAGGAGGTAGTATTCACGGCCACAGGTCGCGCGGGCGTGCTCGCCACCAGCAAGACTATCGACTCATCGAGGCGCATGGACCTGATATCAGCGTACTGCGGCGGAGAGGTCGTGCTCAGCCTGCAAGGTCTGAGCAAAACTCGGTGCTGTACTTGAGTACTCTGCCCAAGCATGCCAAATCGAGGGAGTCGCCACCCAGTGAAGATTGGGCGCCCTCCTCGATATGCCCGATCGACTAGACTGTCCCTCTCGACCTGACCCTCCTAGTGCCTCGACAGCTTCTCGGCTCAGTGTCCAGCGCTGTAACAAAGCAAATGTCCCAGAGGCGAGGTGAGGTGATCTCTCGGACCCACATCTCAAACAATGAGTATCACCGAAGGTGGTTGGTGCCGTAGAAACCGGAACGTCCCGAAGAAGAGCCTCATTCGACTTCGACGAGCCGTGGCTGTATGTACGACGCATACTGCCGACTAGGTGACTATTGCACGACCTGACCACGCCTCGACCGATACTTTCTTTTCCCGTCCGGATATGCCTTCGCCGAGCTAACTCTATCATCAAAGCTCAATTCAATGCATCGTAGTAAGATGAAACCTAATCCGCAAGTACATACGGATAACCATCCAATCACATATACGATCGCATGCGTAGTTCGTCCTCCGCACTAACTCGACAAAACCGAGCCAACCGGAATTTAGTATTATATCATCAGGCGATTATTCCCGCCTCGCACTCATAAAATCGCTGTCGAGACATCCGATAGGACATGGAAAGAAACGGCTCAAAGCCTCTCAACTCGGTCCATGTGACGTTGCGCTCACCACATAATAGAACACTGAGTAACCCACTGCATTAGCTTCATCCCAGTAAATGGTAGGTACCATGCTTTCTCACCCGAGCAAGCCATATAGAAGAAAGTTCGCCCATAGTCTCTATCCATGAGAGCCATACCTTGATCGAGATCTCCGCGAAAAGAGTGAAACGAGTCTTCATCGACTCGGCAAGCCGGAATCCTAGCTCGTATCAGGTGTCGTGCCGGAGAGCACTGGCGGGCGGTCGAATCGGACTGACACTGGTGATACTACAGGTGGTACGGAATAAACCTGAGGAGGAACTCCGATGCTACTGATATATACGGAGCATAAGCCGCCTGTGGTACCGCCTGGGAACAAAAGTGGTGGCAATCGAGCGTACGAGGTAATGGTATGGATATGGTGCAGCAAGTCAGAAAATCGAGGGCACAGCCTCGGGGTCACATCGGTAGGTCACCGTGGCGGTGGTGTACTAGGTGAGGTCGCTGCTGAGCAAATGTGCGCCAATGGTACACTGATGGTAAATACGGTGGGAGTGGATACTGCAGTGGCCAAAGTAGGTATCTACAGAGCTATCGGTTTGAGAGCCCGATGCTCCTCACGCCTTCCCGAGTCGTCCTGATGCGACGGATCATGTCATCATGGGCATCTCGCATATCCGAGATCCGGGTCCTCGACGCGGGTCGCCCAAACACCACGCCTCGCAAGAATACGAGTAGATCGCTCATATCTGCTTAATTAAATTACGATATCAATACCAATATAACAAACCTAAAATAACAACATACCTATTTGTCTGGAGATGTTCGTCTCACTCCCTAATTGACCTCAAAATTCGAACGCATATACACGGAAATCCAAATAAATCGAAACATAACCATATCGAAAATCCGATAATGCCCAGTTTGACTCGCAAACCGGCTAACCCAAATATCGAATACCAACAACTGTATCCGATAAATCTCGTAACACCAAAAGTGTATCATAATTAAATAAATTGAAGTATAAGATAAATCTCGAAAATCCAAAATACGAAACAAAAGATCGTAAAACTTTGCTCGATACCACTAAATTGGTATCGGAATAAATCTCAAAATCCAAAACACATAGCAAGTATCGACACGCCTCGATACCACTAAATTGTCACGCCCCAGAGGAGACCCCCGTCAGAAAATTTCAAGATCTCCCCTGTACAGTGGACAATATGAAACTTTTCTACATCTCATATACCTCAGCCACAGGCGGCTGGAATAATAACAAGAAATAAAAACAATCACCACGCAGTTTATATATATATATTCAACCTCTGGCTGTCACAACCACGCAGTATATAATAGTAAACAACAATAGTACTCTGACTCGAAATCCACCCTACTCAACTACACTCATAAGCTCAAAACCGACGAACTCACCTCTTATACCATCCAGGCAGGCATGTAGTAGGTTAAATCCAAAATCCAAATCCATCGATATAATAAAATCTATACCATGTCCATAAGTAAATAAATCCAGAACATAACAAGTGCAAACAGTCTAGAACAGAAAAGGAAACCAAACGAAAACCCAATCACATCCTCGAGGTCTGCAGGGACCAGCAACTGGAACTCTCTCCTGACAGCATCAACCTGATAATATCAACAATGGAGGCGGGGTGAGTCCAACACTCAGCAGGTACAATTGATATGCAAAGTAAAGAAACAACACCTAGCACTAATCATGCATGCCTCTCGATAAGAAAGATAAAATACATCCAGTAAGCAGGAGAATTGTACTAACCAGTCCCGAGTATAAGGTCAAACAGTCCGAGGTATAAGGAATCCTGATGCATGTCAAACATAGGTATCCAAACAATATGCAGCAGATAAATGCAACAACAAACACAAGCAATAAATGCATCATGCATATGATGCCAATGATGCGCCCTGGTCACCCCGACGCCACGATCATCTCACACACATAGTGAGGCCGAGTGGGTAGGGTAGGGGCAGACAACCTGCATCCGTCACACTACTCCGATGAGTGGACCGAGGAGTGGATGTCTTGAGTACACCTATCCTCCTACCCCAAATCATAGATGGGGAGCGATGCCTCAACTCCCCGGTACGATGACGGGAGGAATCCCCGGATAACACTGTGTCACACTACCCATGGAGCGACCTAACTGTTTCGAGTCCGCAACACACCGAATTCGACCACTAACCCATGAGTGGTGGTGTGCAGATCCATGTAATCGGCGATGTGCTCAACAATAATGGAGCTGACTATCGACAGATGCAATCATGCAAATGATGCATGGCAATAACCATATAAACATCCTGACCTAATCCATATATATAGAAAAGTGCACCCTAGGTCAACGAATCATATCGAATCAAAGGTACACAGAAGGTATAAAAACCTAGGTCCTGAACATGGTGAAGCATGATATATTACTACCCCCTATAATCATGTATAAACAGGTAAAATATACATGAAATGCAAAACAATCAATCAATCAAGCACGTACCAAGATTTGGGTAGTGATTAACCGAAACAGATAAGAAACACAATTGATGCAATATGTTAATTTCATTACTAAGCATATCAAAGGCAAAAAGTCAAAAGTACCCGCCTCCGTAAATAGAAAGGTCCAATATGACTCCGAGATACTCGTCTCGCGTCAAAATCCTGTATCCAATAGATATTCAGATTTAGCTAATTTTCATTATAAACAAAATTAGCTAAACTAAATCCTAATCCGATTAGGAAGCTAGAGTATCAATTCCATTTAACTCTAAGTCTATACTTAAATCTAGTGGCAATTCAGTCTTCAACTTACCACCAGACAACCCAACCATAAATAAACAACCAACCACAATATTCAATTTAATCCTTGATCTACAACTACACACAGTTAATCCACTAAACTCCCAATTCATCTTAATTCAATAATTTCACCTAAATTAGCACCTCTTATTAACATTAACGAACTCCAGATTCACATAACCCATCAACACATGATCCATTATATAACTACCACACGTAGCTAAAATTCCTACAACATACCTTAAAGTCACAACCCTGTTGGTTGCTGGAACAAGAGTGCTACTAGTTGAAATTTCTGCCGTAACCAAGAAAACCTCAGCAAGTCCTCCCTATTCCCCTTACCGCCTCTGCTGAATCAATTATCCCATACCATACAGCATTAATTCACAGTAAACTAAATCAGAAATAAATTTCCAACCCTTACCCTAGTGCAATATTGTCCCTGTGAACACACGGCCAGGAGATACAGATGCTGAACAATGCTAGCCGGAAGACTTTGCTGCCACAAACCTATTGTCGACCCTGAGATAGAGCCCCTCGTTCCCTCTGCCAGCAACAGGTAGACGAGCAAACAAAAATCGGCCCGATGATGAGTCTAAGGCACAGAAAGTGTGACTAGGGCTCGGCGGCAGTAATCGAAGGCGCTCGGTGGCTGGCGGCTAGGGCACAGGGAAGAGGCTCGGCTCCACAAAGAAGAGGAAGAAGAAGATAGCCGGCGCTAGGTTTCCCCAGCCGGCGGTTAGGGCCGGCGTCGGGCGCGAGAGGAGAAGAAAGGCTTTCGGTGAGGAAGAGAGAACGGCGAGAATGAGAGGAAATAAAAGAAAATAAGATAATAAATAAGAAAAGGAAAAAAGAGATAAATAAATAAATCTTTTCCTCTCTTAAATGGGTAACCCAAACAGGCTTTCTCGGGCCCCCGTTTTTATCCCCGTGAACTCATCCATACGAGTTCCGAAAAATTTCCAAAAAATGTCCAAAAATTCCGAAAAATTCCCTTATTAATAATCGCCTATTTCCGGTATTTTACAATAGGTGTGGCCGACCATTATAATTGTGAGAAGAAAAATTATTTTTAATTAAATAAATTTTTCCTTTTCATGGCAAAAGAATTAAGGAAGTTTTTATTAAAATTTCCTTATTTGCCAAAACCAAGGATTATAAAAGAGGAGGTAGAGGAGCCTTCAAGAGGAGAACTTCTATTCTTTTTCTTTCCTCTCCTCTTTGGTTTTGGTGGCCGGCCCTATTTCTCTCCTCTCCTCTTGTTGGCCGAAACTTATCTCTTGGTGGAGCTTTTGTTTGTGGCCGGATCAAGGAAGGAGAAGAAGGAGAGAAAACAAGCCTCGTATCTAGCATCCCTTGGAGCATTGGTGGTGGCCGAAATTCTTCATCCTTAGAGGAGTTTATTGTGGCCGAAATCTAGAAGAAAGAAGGAAGGTGGAAAGGTGGTTCTCATCTCGGAAGATCGTTGCCCACACAACGTCCGAGGTTAGAAGAGGAATACGAGGTCTTTCTAAAAGGTATAACTAGTAATTTTTCTTTCCGCATCATACTAGTTATTTTTGGAAATAATACTAAATACAATAGGCATACGATTCTAGAGTTTCGAATTTGTTTTCGATATAGTGTTCTTTTGTTTTTCTTTTCCTTGTGATTTGATTGTTCTTTTCGGTTAACCTAAAGTTATTTTAGGAAATTAAATATTAGCTTTCCATAAAAGGTTTTGTCTAGTCGGTGGTGGTTGCTCCCATATCCAAGAAGGTCATGTGCCTCGTCACGTCAGTACTGGGAACCAATTATGGAAATTAATATTTAATGGAATTAATAACTTAAGGTGACTTGGGTCAAACGTGTTAAGTTCCGCAGGAGATCCAAGTCAAAACCTAAAAGAACAAATAGATTATGTTTTGGATCAAACGTGTTAAGTTCCGCAGGCGATCCAAAATTTAATTTAAAAGAACACATGGTAGTTAGGAAAAGGTTCAGACCTTTGTACAAAATTTTTGTACAATGGAACCTCTAGGTTTTCCGAGTAGCAACCAACAATTGGTATCAGAGCTAGGGTTTTGCCTCTGTGTATTTGGTATTAGTTTAATTATGCACATGTCATACATAATTTAGGCAGGTTAATAGTAGGATGTGCTAACTTTGTGGATGCAGGATCCAACTATTATGGCTTATAGTTATTATGTGTGTAATTGGACCCTTGGACATGTCAAGGGTATTTTATTGTGTGTGCATGATTGTATTATAAAATACAGCAGGAGCTGTATTTAGTTTTATTAGGATTTTATTTTTTGATCTAGTTACATGTACATTCCTTTTATGGAATATAGGATCGATGGATGTAAATTTTATTTTATGTTCGATCTAGTTTACATGTACATTCCTTCGAGGAATATAGGATCAAAATGTAAAATTCTATTTATGTCGCGGATCGAATCTTGCAAAGCGTGGAACCTTTTAAGGACCAGAGGCTCAGTGGAACTAGGAGCAAGATGGATGCGACAGCTAGACCCGGTGGCAGTGGCCAAATATGGTAGCAGCTTGGGATGACAACACACCGAGGACAACTAGAGATAAAAGCCATAATAGTTGAAAATTAGATTTTCTATTTATTGCTTTTATATTGTGCTGTGTGTGAATGTTAGTTTACATATTTAGTAGGCTAGCATAGTTAAAATTCCTCATTTATAAATAACTAAGTGGGAGAGGGATTTTTAAGTAAATCCCATGGTCTCCATTACTAGTTTGTAAGTGATGCAAACAAGCTTGCGCGTTGGCTCTGAGTGCCTTCCTCCATAACGGATGAGCTTGTTTGTGGATCACTAGAACTTCCATTTTGGATGACTATAGGAAGTTAATTAAGAGCGTGTGATCTTCCCCAACGGAAGAGGCATAATCTTATTAATGGACTTAGTGTCAAGTAATGGTATACACTTAGACACATCTAATAGTATCCTCCCCATCGGAGTCACTGCTATTATTTGTGTGACCAAATGATACCAACTATTAATTTTATTTGTCAAAAAGTTAGGTTGACAAGATAATAAAATTAATGGGTTAAAACCCTCCTTTTACAAATGTTGAATTTGTATACGTCCACACTAACGTGGCATGCAAAATTCATGGTGTTTGAGGTGTTGGAGAATTTAAATAATATTGTTTGAGGAATCAATATTTTATTTTATTCAAAAGTTTTGACTAAATATTTGATCAAAGACAGATCAACTATTAATTTTATTTCGTCATAAAGTAAAGTTGACGAGATAATAAAATTAATGAATAAAATCTCCTCTTCGATTTTGTATACGTCCACACTATCGTGGCATACAAAATTCATGGGGATTTTTAAGGAGTTGATCTTGACCAAATATTTTTGTGATTCTTAGGATTTAAAATGTTTGTCAATTCCCTAGTGGTCATACTATAGAAAAGACTTAGTAATCCTAATTGTAATGATTGGAAATAGGACTTGGACATTAAGGTAAACTGTCTTCTTAGAACTAAGAACAATATAGGTGTATTTAATTTATTAGTTGAAACATGTTTAGTGGTGTTATCTACCAGAACCTGGAGTGTAGATACAGATGCCATTAATCATGTCCGCAATTCATTGCAGGGTTCCAGGAAACCCGGCAACTAAATGAAAATTAAAACACCGTCTACATGGTCACTACTGTAAAAATGGTAGCTGTGGCAGTAGGAGATGTTTATCTTTTGATAAGAATAAAACATGGATTTTTGAGTAATTGTCTTTACGCACCAAGTTTAGAAAGAACTAGTTTTCAGTTTCTAAACTATTCAAAGAACTTGATATTCTGCCTCTTTTAATAACAAAGTTGTTATTAAGGAAAAGAGGGAAGTTATCTGTTCTGGTACGTTGGTTGGCAATTTATAAATCCAATAACTCTCACGATGCAACAAATGGAAAATAGTAACACATCTTCTAACTTTAAGAGAAAGTAACCTTCGAAAATGAACCAATTATATCTTTGGCATCTAAGGCTAGGTTATATTAATTTGAGTAGGATTCATTGGTAGCTGATGAACTTTTGGGTTCATTAGTAGTGGAAATCTTTCCAACCTACGAGTCTTACTTGGAAGGAAAAATAACCAAGAAGCTTTTAAGTCTAAGGGGTATGGAGTCAAAGATATATTGGAATTGGTTCATTCTGATTTGTGTGATCCTATGAGCATCCAGGCAAGAGGTTGTTTCAAATATTTCATCTATTTTATAGACAACTATTTGAGATACGGATATATTTACTTGATGTGCCGCAAGTCTAAGTGCTTTGATTAGTTCAAAGAGTACGAGGCTGATGTGGAGAAACGACAAAGTAAAAGTATCAAGACACTACGGTAAGATCGTAGTGGCAAGTACCTCTTGGGAGAATTTAGGAGTCATTTATCAGAAGTAGGGATTCAATCCAAACTAACTACACCTGGTACACTCCAACAGAATGGTGTAGGAAAAGGAAGGTATAGGACTCTTATGGAAATAAGTAGATTGATGAGTTATTAAGAATATTATCAAAAACATTTTAAGGATATACTCTGGAAACGGGAGTGAATATAGTACCTTCTAAAGTCAGAACTCTCTACTCATATAGAATTACTGAATAGGCGTAAGCCTATTTCGAAGCATATTTGGATTCGGGTAATCCAGCACATATGCAGAAGAGAGACAATGATAAGTTGGACAGGAATTCACTTGTTTGTGGGTTATCCTAGTGAAATGAAAGTAGGTTTATAGTCTTAAAAATCAGAAGGTCATTGTTAGCATCAATGACCGATTTTTAGAAAAGGACTATGTAATAAACCATGTGTCCATAAGAAAATTTGTTCTTAAGGAAATAATAAAAGGCATGTCTAATCTAGTACCAACTGTACAAGATGAGATAGATACCACAAGGAAATCGCAACACGTATCACAAATGATACACAATTGCAGAAAGTGTCTTGTCGTAGTGGGAGGGTTGTTAGGCAACCTAAAAAGATTCATGTTTTGGGAGAGTTTTTGGACTCGATCCCTGGAGGACATGAACCTGATCTCCGGACATATGACGAAACACTCCAAGATAAAGATGCAACATCTTGGCAAAGAGTAATGAATAACAGAATTAGAATATATGTATTCTAATAAAATCTGGAAGCTTATAGAACCACCAAATGGTGTAAAAGCCTTTGAGTGTTAAAAGGTCTATAATAGGAAAAGAGGGATAGAAAGGAAGGTAGTAACTTTCAAAGCAAGACTTGATGAAAAAGGAAACTTTTTCACTGGTAGCCATGCTTAAGTCTATCCGGATTCTTTTATCTATTTGGCAAGTGGATGTCAAGACAGTATTCCTTAATGGAAGTCTTGATGAAAGCATCCATATAAAGCAACCAGAAGGGTTCATTGCAAAGGGCTAAGAGCATCTTGTGTGCAAGCTCAGTCAGTCTAAAGCTTCAAGGTCTTGGAATATCCGGTTTATCAAAGTAATCCAGACCTATGGATTTATTGAGTAAACGGATAAGTCTTGTGTATACAAAAGGTGTGATGGAAACGTAGTGGTATTTCTTGTACTATACGTAGATAGCATTTTTGGTAGTTGGAAATAATATCAAAATGTTGTCAGAAGTAGGGGTATGGTTGTCCAAATAATTCGATATAAAGGACTTGGGAGAATGTATATATTCTTGAGATCAAAGTAATAAGGGATCACAAGAAAAGAATATTTTACTTATCCCAAGCTTCATACATCGAAAAATCCTTGCTCGTTTAAGCATGCAAAACTCCAAGAAAGGTTTCTTACCTTTTCAGGATGGAGTAACTTTATCTAAAGATATGTCTCCGTAGACATCAAAGGAGATAAAGGAAATAAAAGCAGTTCTTTATGCTTCTATTGGAAGCCTAATGTATGCTATGCTGTGTAAATCTGTTTTGCCAAGGACATAGTTAGCAGATATCAAAGTAACCCTGGACAAGGACAGTGGACTGCAGTAAAGCATATATTGAAGTACCTTAGAGGCACTAGAGATTATATGCTAGCTCACAAGGCAGTTAATTTGGTTCTTGTGAGTTGCATGGATTTTGACTTCCAATCGGATAGGAACAATAATAAGTCAACCTTAGGGTTTTGTGTTTACTTTAGGAGGAAAAGTCATAACTATGGAAGAGTGATAAACATAAGTGTTTTTCTGGACTCCACCATAGAAGCTAAGTATATGGCAAGCCTCTGAGGTAGCCATAAAAGCTGAATAACTTAATAACCTCAAGATAGACTTAGATATGATTTCTAGTTTGTCCAAAGATTATTACAATTATTGTAATAATAATGGTGCAGTAGCAAACTCGAAGAAACCATGAGTCTATAAGGCAAGTAAACACAATAGAGCACAAGTACTACCCAATACGAGAAATTGTATAAACGAGGAGAAGTTGTTGCCGCCTAGATTGCATCAGATGATAACCTAAGGTCCTTAAGGCAAGAGCTTTTTAAAAGGCATGGGAATCAGATGTATGGCAGCAGATATGGCAGCTTAGTCTTTTAGTATAAGTGGGAGATTGTTAGAATGTATACTAAAAGCCTAGCTTTTGGTATAAAACATTTATCTAGAAATAAGAATCACATTGGTCAAATGTCTACATTTGTGATAAATGTAGTTGTTCAATTAATTTATATTGTAGATAACATGGTGTGTGGTGACACACACAGAAGATCATGTTATCAGTACCTTATAAATTATAAACAGTAGCTCACGACCAAGATGGAAAGGAACAAACCATTGGAAGGTCGTAGTGTAATTAGGTATTAGTTTATCTTAACTATATAATTACACTAGTACACTTAGAGTGTATTGAGTAGGACCATTTGAGGTCGTTTCTTTTATACTGACTTTATAAAGGAACAAAGACCTCAGTTATTATGGAAGTGTGTGCTCTTAATCCTAATATAATAACAAGCACATATATTTGATATTTATTTCTTTAATTTATCAATGGGTGAGATTTAGTTCGATAAATCAATAAGCCCGATAAGTTGGGAAATGATATCACTTATAGTGTGTGTTGTTGATTATAGAAGGAAACTGTGTCCTAGTAATCTAGGTTGAGAATGTCCCCAAGAGGAGCTCATAAGGATTGTCATGTTAAACCCTGCAGGTGGACTTAGTCCGACATGATGATGAAGTTGAGTGATACTACTCTTGGAGCTAGATATTAATTAAGTGAGATGTCAGTAACTTACTTAATTAGTGGACATTTGTTATCTTAAACACAGGGAGACTGACACACTCATAATAAGAAGGAGCCCAAAATGTAATTTGGGATTGGTGCGGTAGTTCAATAATAGTTCTTTAGTGGAATGAATTATTATTGATGAAATTAAGTTGTGTGTTCGGGGCGAACACGAGATACTTAATTTCATCGGGAGACCAAAATCAATTCCTCCTCTCGGTCCCTATCATAGCCTCTTAATTATAGAGTACTATACCCACCTATACCCACATTCTTACCCATCCCATAGGGGCCGGCCAAGCTAGCTTGGAGACCAAGCTAGGGCCGGCCAAAGTTTGGTTCATGGGTGCTTCAAGGTGGCCGGCCCTAGCTTGGGTTCAAGCTTGGTGTGGCCGGCCCAAATTAAAATAAAAGGTTTTTTATTTTTAAAATTTTTCTTATGTGGATAACATGATTTAAAAGAGAGTTTAAAAATTTAAATATTTCCTTTTATAAGATTCTACAAAAGATTAAGAGAAGAGCTAAATCTCTTTCCTTATTTGTAGATTAAAAGGTTGATTTTAATTTTGGTAAAAACTTTCCTTTTTAACCATGTTCATGATTTAAAAGAAAGTTTAAAAATTAATAATTCTCTTTTATTAGTTTCTACAAAAGATTAAGAAAAGATTTGATATCTTTCCTTATTTGTAGATTGAAAAGAGATTTTAATTTTTAGAGATAACTTTTCAGAAATTATCCACATGTTTAAAGAAAGATTTAATTTATAAAATTTCCTTTTTACCAATCATGAAGGGATTAAAATTATTGGAGAAATTTTTAATAAAATTTCCGGAAGCAAATAAGGAAGTTTTAATTTGTGTTTAAAATTTTTATTTGCTTGGAGAATAGGTGTGGCCGGCCATTATAATTGTGAGAAGAAAAATTATTTTTAATTAAATAAATTTTTCCTTTTCATGGTAAAAGAATTAAGGAAGTTTTTATTAAAATTTCCTTATTTGTAAAAACCAAGGATTATAAAAGAGGAGGTAGAGGAGCCTTCAAGAGGAGAACTTCTATTCTTTTTCTTTCCTCTCCTCTTTGGTTTTGGTGGCCGGCCCTATTTCTCTCCTCTCCTCTTGTTGGCCGAAACTTATCTCTTGGTGGAGCTTTTGTTTGTGGCCGGATCAAGGAAGGAGAAGAAGGAGAGAAAACAAGCCTCGTATCTAGCATCCCTTGGAGCATTGGTGGTGGCCGAAATTCTTCATCCTTGGAGGAGTTTATTGTGGCCGAAATCTAGAAGAAAGAAGGAAGGTGGAAAGGTGGTTCTCATCTCGGAAGATCGTTGCCCACACAACGTCCGAGGTTAGAAGAGGAATACGGTAGAAGATCAAGAGGTCTTTCTAAAAGGTATAACTAGTAATTTTTCTTTCCGCATCATACTAGTTATTTTTGGAAATAATACTAAATACAATAGGCATACGATTCTAGAGTTTCGAATTTGTTTTCGATATAGTGTTCTTTTGTTTTTCTTTTCCTTGTGATTTGATTGTTCTTTTCGGTTAACCTAAAGTTATTTTAGGAAATTAAATATTAGCTATCCATAAAAGGTTTTGTCTAGTCGGTGGTGGTTGCTCTCATATCCACGAAGGCCATGTGCCTCGCCACGTCAGTACTGGGAACCAATTATGGAAATTAATATTTAATGGAATTAATAACTTAAGGTGACTTGGGTCAAACGTGTTAAGTTCCGCAGGAGATCCAAGTCAAAACCTAAAAGAACAAATAGATTAAGTTTTGGATCAAACGTGTTAAGTTCCGCAGGCGATCCAAAATTTAATTTAAAAGAACATATGGTAGTTAGGAAAAGGTTCAGACCTTTGTACAGAATTTTTGTACAGTGGAACCTCTAGGTTTTCCGAGTAGCAACCAACACTCTATAATTAAGAGGCTACAATAGGGACTGAGAGGAGGAATTGGTTTTGGTCTCCCGATAAAATTAAGCATCCCGTGTTCGCCCCGAACACACAACTTAATTTTATCAATAATAATTCATTCCACTAGAGAACTATTATTGAACTACCGCACCAATCCCAAATTACATTTTGGGCTCCTTCTTATTATGAGTGTGTTAGTCTCCCTGTGTTTAAGATAACAAATGTCCACTAATTAAGTAAGTTATTGACAACTCATTTAATTAATATCTTAGTCCAAGAGTAGTACCACTCAACCTTATCGTCATATCGGACTAAGTCTACCTGCAGGGTTTAACATGACATTCCTTATGAGCTCCTCTTGGGGACATTCTCAACCTAGATTACTAGGACACAGTTTCCTTCTATAATCAACAACACACACTATAAGTGATATCATTTCCCAACTTATCGGGCTTATTGATTTATCGAAATAAATCTCACCCATTGATAAATTAAAGAAATAAATATCAAATATATATGCTTGTTATTATATTATGATTAAGAGCACACACTTCCATAATAACTGAGGTCTTTGTTCCTTTATAAAGTCAGTATAAATCCTACTCAATACACTCTAAGTGTACTAGTATAATTATATAGTTAAGATAAACTAATACCTAATTACACTACGACCTTCCAATGATTTGTTCCTTTCCATCTTGTTCGTGAGCTACTGTTTATAATTTATAAGAAACCGATAACATGATCTTCTGTGTGTGACACCACACACCATGTTATCTACAATATAAATTAATTGAACAACTACATTTATCATAAATGTAGACATTTGACCAATGTGATTCTTATTTCTAGATAAATGTTTATACCAAAAGCTAGCCTTTTAGTATACATCCTAACATGTGGATAGTAATGTATTCATTCAAGAACGTTTTTTTGGCCTTGTTCATGTATTTGATACTGCGGCTTTAACTTTAAAGGATGCTATATATTCTACTTTGGCTCACTACAATTTGGATGTTCAAAATATTAGAGGTCAAGGCTATGATGGTGCTAGTAATATGAGGGGCGAGTTTAATGGATTGCAATCTTTGATTATAAAAGATTGTAAAAGTGCTTATTATGTTCATTGCTTTGCTCATCAATTACAATTGGCTTTGGTTGCAGCAGCAAAAAATGTGACACCTATTCATCAATTTTTTGATAGATTAACTTTTATAGTTAATATTGTTGGTTCTTCATGTAAGCGTAATGATGAATTGAAGAATGCTCATGCAGATGACATTGCATATTTGATTGCTATTAATGAACTCGAGACATGGCGTGGACTTAATCAGATAGGTACTTTACAACGAGCTGTTGATACACGCTGGAGTTCTCATTTGAGATCATTGAAAGGCCTAATTAAGATGTTTAGTACATCGTGTACGATATTGCTCAAGATTATGGATGATGGGCTTTCTTCTCAACGAGCAGATGCAACAACTGTTTATGATGAAATGACTTCCTTTGATTTTGTATTCATCTTGCATCTTATGAAAGAGATTATGGGGATCACAGATATTCTTTGTCAGACTTTACAAAGCAAGTCTCAGGATATTATAAATGCAATGGAGCTTGTATTATCTACTAAGAATTTACTTCAATAGATGAGAGATAACAAGTGGGATGATTTGTTTGTAAAAGTGAAATCCTTTTGTGAACTTCGAAATATTGACATTCCTGATTTCAATGCTCCGTATATTAATAAACGAGGTCGAGGACGTGCTCATCAAGACAATTTCACCATTGAACATCATTATCAAATAGACCTCTTTTATGCTTCGATAGATTCACAGTTGCAAGAAATTAATGGTCGCTTTAGTGATGATGCTATGGAATTGCTCACTCTTAGTAATGCCCTAAATCCTCAAAATGCAGCGGAGTCTTTCAGAGTTGTGGATATATGTAAATTAGTTGAAAAGTTTTATGCTCAGGATTTTACCAGAGATGAAAAAGAACAATTGGAGATGCAATTGAAGCATTTCTACGACTACTTCAAAACGATCATTTTTTGCGATGAATATTGTGAAAACAAGGCTTCGAAGCAAAATGGAGAATGCTTTTCTCTCATATGCGTTAATGGTATATATTGAGATAATTGCCAGAAGTGTGAGCATAGAAGCTATCATTGAAGATTTCGAAAATTTAAAAGAACGTCGAATTCGTTTTAGTTAGCGAATTGTAATTGATACTTAATTAAATATACATTTACTTCATGTTTTTGAATCATGGTGTGTTTACAACACTGCCAACATATAGTTTGTTATCAAAGGAAGTTCCTGATTGCTTTGAATTATCTCCTATGTTAATTAAAATAAATTGGGTTGATTATGTTTACTATGATGCTTTCAATTACATCATATTTGTTGTTGCCATGATGAAATGAAATTTGATTTTATTATTTTCATTTTGATATTGTTTACTTATAGAGTTTTCTTCTTGAGGTTATTGTTGGATGTTTAGGATTTTATTATCAAGGTTTAAACAAGCTATTAAATATTTTCGTCGCTAAATTTAACGACTGAAAATTAATATCTGTCGTTAAATTTAGCAATGAAAATTTAATTTCGTCACTAAAATACCTTGGCGATCTCAAAATTTGTGATTAATAATTTTAATCGCTATCGCATTTTTTTTTCTTATAATGTGCGACCCCATCAAATTTAAAATTCTGGATCCATCCCTTTATGGTGGGATACTTGTCACATGAGGTCGCGGAGTCGAAACTCAATGTAGTTGGGACGTAAATCTTCGGTCCCTGTGTAACTCACTCCACCTGCCACATGCTCGTCCAGGATGTTATGATTTACCTCTCTCGTGATGATTTTGAGTCGGTTGCGACGAAAGTATTGGGGACGAATGATTTCGTCTTTTGCCATATGGTATGACGAGGGGCTAAGATGGGATGGTACGTTGGATGATGAGCATTGGACTGTACGGAGAGGATCTGACACATGCCCAATCTCTATAGAGGGGTTAGGGTCATCGATAAAGTCTCAAGCAGTCGGCAAGGATCTCAAGCGCCAAGCAACTGATATTTAGAATTAGTCGATCAGGATCGGATTTATACAGAAGTGAACACTTACGAAAAACTAAATAAATAAATAAATACTTGTAGCCCTAAGCAACACACTTCACCCACACCGACAATATGAGAACTTTCCGCGCTGTGGTGGCGCTGCGTCGAAACCTAACAATCCCCTTTCTTCGTCGCCATCTCTCCACTTCCTCCGGCAACGCCGCCTTCTGCTTCTCCCCCACTCATTCTGTGAAGACTTCCCCAGTTCCTCTGGCTCCGCCGCGGCTATGCCGAACCCTAACGATCCCCTTTCTTCCCCTCCACTTCTCCACTTTCTCCGCTAAAGCTGCCTCCACCAATACCAAGTCTTCCGACGACGCTGTTGCCGGTGCAAAGTCCGCCATCCGATCCGAGTCCAACCCCGACCGCCTCGTCTCCCTCTTCGAGTCGTCCGCGCACCACCCTTCCTTCTACGGTGATCGCGAAATTTATAAATCTGCGGTCAAGAAGCTCGTTCGATTCGGCCGCCGTGACCTCGTCGAGCGCATCCTCGAGGGCGCCAAGTCCAACGCCGACATCTCCAAGTCGGAGGGATTCTTGATCCATTTTATCACCCTCTACTCCGTCGCTGGAATGATCGACCACTCCGTGCGCCTTTTCGAGGCCATGCCTAGCCTCGGCTGCAAGCGTTCTGAGCGCTCGTTCTGCGCCCTGTTGTCGGCTTTTCTGGAGAATAAGCAGGTTGATCGCATTCAGGAGGCCATCGACCGATGTGCCAAAGAGTACAGCATCGTCCCAGGCAATAAGTCTTACAATGTTCTCCTCAAAGCTCTCTGTTCTAGCTCCAAGGTTGACGAGGCATTTGCTTTGCTCGATGAAATGCCTGCAAAAGGAGTCGAGCCTGACATCGTCTGCTATGACATCGTTTTGGACGGATATCTTGAGATGAGGGACGATTCTGGATTCGAAAAAGTTCTCGAGGAGATTGGCAAGAAAAAATTTCGCCAAACTTTGAACACCTATAATTGTAGGATTGCAGCATTATGTGCAAAAGGTAAGAGCTCTCAGGCTGAAGAATTGTTGGATGTGATGCAATCAGATGGAGTCCATCCAAACAAAACATGCTTCTATTCCTTGATTGTTGGGTTTTGCGAAGAAGGGAATCTAGACTCCGCTTGGGAGGTATGGGAGAGGATGAAAGGTATCGAAAGACCTAATGGTACTTGTCTGTCGCTTGATGGTTACACATACAACACTCTACTGACCAGTTTGGAAAAGAAAGGAGAGCAACTGAAGATGTTCAAGGTTTATATGGAAGAAGATTTAGGATTTGAAAAGGACATGTCAACAGGACTTTATAATAGGTGAATACTGAAGCATCTTCTTTTGGTTTGGTTGCTGCATTTGTGTGTGGTGCCTGCTGTGCTATCAGGAAACTTGAAATATATTGGGGCTGTGTAACTTTTTTTGTTTTGTTATCGAGCCAATGCTTTAACTTTTGATTATCTAGCTCTTCTGTGCAATTGAACATCTGATTGCCTTCCTTCCAATAAGGAATACTTTTGTTGCTCCAATCTAAGAATATGGCTACATGTAATGACTCGTGATGCAAAAAGTGTTAGACACTCTGGACATTGCCTAATTAGTTACAAAAGTTCGGATGCAACTTCTGGTAGTTTATGTACAAATAAGATTGCTTCAAGGCACGATGAGCTAGAAACTTATCGTTTTGGTCATTCTCAACTGTTTTGTCGCTGCTTAGTTTGTTTTAGATTCAGCAAGTTTGACATGTTGTTAATACCGTATACTTAAACTATTCAAATCGATGATGCTTTTTGTGACTTAATGAGTCTATGACTAGTTACCTCTAGCTTAGATTGTGCTACCCGTTGCCAAATGTTGTGAAATAGACATCTAATATTGCTAATGCAGTAACACATTTTTGTTTCAACCTATCTGTATAAATGTTAAATATTTTGTAACCAGTATGATTCTGCATCCTGTTGTCACATGGTTTGGAATAACATCCAACAGTTCGCAAAATTATAATTGTTTAGTTCTCAAAATTATAGTTGTTTTGGTTCGAAAGCGGAGAAGATGGCAAGTTTGGGATGTGGTTTGTGGGTTGATGAAGCGAAGATTCCACACAAGTCTGTAACACAAAACCATTAGTGTCGGGTTGGGAAAGGATCCCGACATTGGTCCTCTGATGCTTAAGTTAGTTTCCGATGAGGAGAATAGCAAGAACGTATTAGTAAAGAGCGTGTGAGCTAATGAAGTTATGTATACCTTCTCTTGTAGATGGGAATCTCTTTTTATAACGCCACTGTAGTATATGTACATGTATCTCAAGGCATGGTGCGCTTTCCCAAATATCCTAGGAAAATACAAGACTAAAAATGTTTCTAACATCTTCCTTAAATGAGTATGCAAATCCTTGATATGACAGGTTGAAAGTTTCTAAAGTATGATTTGCTTGCAGAACATACTCTGTTGTCAGTGACGCAAACCTCCAAAAGGATATGAGGAAATACGTAGGCGTGCCTCGCTAAAGGCCGAATTGAAGCTGCTCGGCCTGGACGACACTGCTCGGTCATGTCCTTTAGATCTGCTAGCTAGTTTCCTTCCCTGCTTCACAGACTGCCATTGGTTGCCTCCTCGGTTGGTGAGACTGGATTATCATGGATTGTCGATTACCGCTTGACTCCGTTTACCATCCGAGGGCGGGCCGTTTGGGCTTCCTGCCTGGCCGACCCGGACTCCCGCTCATCTGGCCCGGTTGGCGACCAGGCCTTTGACCATGTTTGACCTTGACCTCCACGTCAGTCGATCTTCCGTGCTTTAACCTATCTTCGATAGGGCCCCTCTTAACCACCGCTTCACAAGTCTTCCCCTCAAGTCTAATCGAAGGAGGCTGTAAGTCCGACTGACTGGACGATTAGTGTGCTCTGGAACTCCATCTTCCTCCGAGTATTCTAGGGTTTATAGTTGTCGCTCGACTATGATCATCTCTAGCACAAAGGTTTATAGTCGTTGTTCGACTATGACATTCTCTGGCTCAAGGGTTTATAGTCGTCGCTCAACTATTGATGTCTTCTACTCAGGGGTTTATAGCTGTCGTTCGGCTGTTGATGTTGCTTTCTAACTCAAGGGTTTATAGCCGCTACTCGGCTGTGACATTCTTTGGCTCAAGGGTTTATAATCATTGCTCGGTTGTCACATTCTTTGGCTTAAGGATTTATAGCCGCGGCTTAGTTGTATCACGACCAACACTTAGCCATTTTTTTGTCTTCCTTCTGATCTTAGTTCCGACCACTTACTTCATATATTACCTTTTAACTACTGCTGGTGTCACCATATTTTCTCGAAAGTTGTTCAAATCCCCCACCATTAAAGCAAAGCACGCTTGGTCATGCCCTGTGATCATGCTCTCTGCTTCCCCATTAATGTCACCTATAACCGAATGTCATGTGTTGTTTTTGTGTGATGTGACAGTCGACTGTTTAGATTTGATGTGACAATTGCCTTTTCAAATTCAACGATCATGATGCAGCCTTATTTTCCAACACCCTTGATCGGATGGCCTGGGTCGATCACCCACAAGATTTTTAAACCCTTAACTTTTTTTCTTAGCCCCATCGCCTTCCTCGTCTCCTTGCTCTTCTTTCTTTGTTCATCTGTATCTCTTCCTTTCAGTAAGTTCTTCCTCCTTTTCCACTTTCAATCCTCAATTTCTATCTGTTGCTCTATAATCTGCATTGTCCTTGGGTTATGGTATACCTCTATCGAATTCGATTTTAACAGTGATGAGGTTGATCAAATGAAGTTAACCTACCATTTTCTGACTAATTCGGGTTATGGTGAGCGAACCCTACAGGTGATGTGGAAGTCAAAGTCAAGAAAGGGGTGTATAAGACTACGCACATCAGGCCGTATGGGAAAGACTAGGGGGCCCAAAGATGCTTGGCCTTATCAAAACTGTATCATATAAAGGATCACATAAAGGCCAACTAACCAAGGGATTCTATGTATGCTCCCGGGCGGACATAAATCCGCCCAGGATAAAAGGTAACCAGCCTTATAAAGCTTCTAGCATACGTTCGGCTGAGCTCAACCGGGTAAAGCCCGATGGATCCTAAAGGCAATCAGCGTTACAAAGCATCTAGCGTACGTTTGGCCTGTTGAAGGTCGAACAAGCCTAAGTGTGCTTGTATATGCTCGACCGGGCAAAGCCCGATCGAGCCTAAAGGCAATCATCCTTACAAAGCTTCTAGCATACGTTCGACCGGGCGAAGGCCAAATGAGCACAAGAGTGCTTGTATACGCTCGATCGGGCAAAGCCCAATCGAGCCTAAAGGCACTCAGCCTTACAATGCTTCTAGCATATGTTCGGCTAAGCGAAAATCGAACGAGCATAAGGGTGCTTGTATATGCTCGACTGGGTAAAGATCGATTTGTTGGTGCAAGTTACACCAGAATCAAGCCTAAGTTTTAATGTTGTCAAAGGTTCAAGTTAAGTCTTGTTGTGATCTAACAAGTTGACTGAGTGTGTAGGTTGTTTACTCGACCAGGAAAGATCTAGGTGGAGGCTAGGCAGGAGAAATTTTAGCAGATCGTGGAACCCAGGTGAAAGTCCAAGTGGGTCAAGAGGACCCAATGCTTGGCGGTGTGATCGAGAGGTCTAGAGGACCGAAGATCAAGATAAAAGTCCTGACGAGCCGATCAAGGCTAAGTGAAAAGTCCAAACTAGATCTGGAGGATCAAAGTTTGGCAGGTAGGTTGAGGTAAACAACTGGAGGAGCGACAGTGAGGTCGGGTTCTTGAAGGGAACAACCTAAGGTTGTTGATCCAACTGAAGAAACTGGGAAGGTTTCCAAGTTGAGATCAAGACAGTTCTACTGTCTTATATTACTTATGTATTATTATATTACTATGCTAACATCTGTTTTGCAGGATTATTATTTAACATTATTTTGTAGGTTCGGCTGGATCAGTCGACTGAATCGGAGGATCGGGCGACCGAACCGGAGGATCGGTTGACCGAACAAGGCAAAATCAAAGTAATTTTCATATCAGACCAATACAGACCAGAGTCCGGTCAAAACTTGATCAGTCGACCGAACAGTAAGATCGATCGACTGAACCCTTATGACTCAGCACAGACCAATTCAGTCAGCACCGATCAGAAGCAAAAGGAAATTGAGTTGATCGGTCGACTGATCACATAGATCGGTCGACCGAACAATCAACCATTAATGCATCAATAAGTGTGGATCTCGACAAATCTTGATGAACAGGGAAGGAGCATGTTCGGTCGATCGAACAAGGGGATCGGTTGACCGAACCCTTAATGAACATCAAATGTCGAAGATCGAATTAGCATCAAGCAAGGAAAGCAGCTGGTTCAGTTGACCGAACCCAGGGATCAGTCGACCGAACGTCGATGATTCTTATAAAAGAGAGCTCAAGGTCCGAGGCTGGAGAACGAAATCTGAAGGGTTCGAAGATTATTTCTGTGCTAGCTGCTGCTGTTCGTGTTACTGCTCTACAACTCTTCTACACGCATGCAAGTGCCGACCGAGCTTCAACTTTCACATACTATCGGTATACTTTATTTTTGTACTGCACTTAAAAACTCATATAAGATAGTAAGTTGTTACTATCTTATATTATTGCATACTGTACGCATTGCTTCTTTCCGAGATTTTCGGGAAGAAGAATCTTAGTGGATTGCCCATTGGTGCGATCAAGGATCGCGGGCCTTGGAGTAGGAGTCGACCTAGGCTCCAAACCAAGTAACTGAACCTGAGTCTTTACTTTCCGCTGCACGACTTTATTTCAAACGTTTAAAAGAAAAGTTTTAAAAGATCAATATTCACCCCCTCTATCGCACTCATTCGATCCAACACGATCGAGCCTAAAGGCAATCAGCCTTATAAAGCTTTTGGCATATGTTCAACCAAACGAATACCGAATGAGTGTAAGGATACTTATATGCGCTCAACCGGGCAAAGTTTGATCGTGCCTAAAGCCAATCAGCCTTACAAAGCTTCTGGCACACGTTCGGCTGAACGAAGATTGAACAAGCGTAAGGATACTTATATACACTCGACCGAGCAAAGCCCGATTAAGCCTAAAGGCACTCAGCCTTATAAAGCTTCTTGCAAACGTTCGACCGAATGAAGTCCGAATGAGCATAAGGATACTTGTATGTGCTCGACCGGGCAAAGCCTGATCGAGCTTAAAGGCACTCAACCTTCTAAAGCTTTTAGTATATGACCAGCTTAATGATTGGCCAGGATTATATTTAATAGAAAGTATTCTTAATGTAAGACCGGCCAAGATATATTTAACAGAAGATATTCTTGATGCATGATTGGCTCTATGACCAACTTAGATATATTTAACAGAAGGTACTCTTAATGTACGATCAACCGAGATATATTTAACATTAGGTATTCTTGATGCATGATTGACTCTATGACCGACCGAGATATATTCAACAAAAGGTATTCTCAATATACGACCGGCTTAATGATTGGCCAGTATATATTTAGCAGATAAATAGTCAACAACTTCTTGACAGTCTTGTAAGATTGTCAAGAAACATTCTTTCAAAGCTTCTTCATTAATCAGTTACAGCGATAAACTCCTTTGCATATGTCATCAGGGATTCAAGTCATAAACGACAAAGAGGGTACATTTGTGGTAGAAAAAAGATTTCTCGGAGGATTATTACATGAAGTCTAGGTTGTACTTCTCTTATTTCCTAACAAACTCTAACAAACCGAGGGCCACCTTACAATCACGAAGGTTATGTGAGATGGTATAAAAAGGAGAATCCTCTCCGTTGGCAAGGTACGCAAACACAAACGCTTGCATCTGAAACCCTATTTTCTTGTACTTTCTGTTACTGTTCTTTTCCAAGAGAGAAGACTGACTTGAACGTCGAAGGGCCTAGCCAGGGATTCCTACCCTGGACTTAGGTCACCAATTCTTTGTTGGCTCGTCTCACTATGTGTAAGATCTGTAGGACCGTTGGGCCGGTTAGAAGGGGAGGGTTGAATAGCCCTGAATAAAACACAACCCTTTCTCGAACGATTAAGCTAACACTTGAAAATCAGATTAAATAGTAAATAAAGCATAAAAACGAGGCTCCGGATTTGACTTGGTTACAACAGGAGAGCTTGTTAATCCAAGGAAGATGGTCGCACTAAGAACTCTTTCAGGTGGAGAAGTCTCGTTTACAGTAGTGTAGGCACAGAAAGAAAGAAGCTAATCTAAACAGTGGAAGCACACAAGTGTTGTTACAATTTCTGAACTGATGAAAAGCTTCTAGACCAAGGCTATATTTATAGCCTTGGTCGGGGCGCTTGGAAGGGGTTCCGAGTACCCTGGGGGGATAAAACTTTATCCCCAACGTTTAGATCACGTTTGACGCGATCTGGTCAACAAAATAGATCAGGGCGCCCAGAAGGGTTCCGGGCGCCCTGGGCTGCTTCGGGCGCCCCGGACTGCCCCGGGCGCCCCGGATTGCCCCGGGCGCCCCGGACTGCCCCAGGCGCCCCGGACTGCCCCGGGCGCCCCGGAGCCAAAAGTCAACAGCGGTTGACGTTTTCGTCCGGGACCTCTGCTCCGATTCGGTTCGGCTCGGTCCGGGTCTTCTACTCCGAAACCGTTCGCTTGGGTGATATCTGTCATCCTTCTCGCTAGCTGCGTCTCTTTCTCCCCGAGCAATCTTCCGTTCCGGCTTTCGTCCCTCAGAACCACCACACGCTTCCTTCTCGTCCGCCGGTGTACTCTTCCGTAGCACCTCATCCCTCGGACTGCCGTCCTTCTCGCTGGCTGCGTCCTCCGCTCGACTACCTGTGCTCCTAAGCTCCTGTACACTTAGACACAAGGTTAGAAACACACAGGACCTATCTTAACTTGTTGATCACACCAAAACAACCTTGGGGTTCCAACAATCTCCCCCTTTTTGGTGTGATCAACCCAAGTTAAGCTAGGGTTAAAATAGACATAAAATAAAATTAAGTAAATTAACTTAATTTGAAATTTAAGTGCAAAAAGATAGAAAAATTAAATCTATCTACCTCCCCCTAGACTTATACTTTCCCTTCTTCCCCTTTGATCACAAAAAATGGGATTCCAAGAAAAACAATCTAAGGGTTAAAGACTTAGAAAAAATATTTCTAGAAAAGTTCTAAGTTTTTAAGAAATTTAGAAAATTTTTCTAAGGAGAAAATGATTTGAGAATTTTTCTAATAAAAAATTCTGAGTAACAAAAAATTAAAAAAAAATTTCTACGTAAGTAAATTTCTAAATTGAAATAAAATGTTTTGAATATCCTTTTTAAAGCACTAATTAATGCTTCATTTGTAAGTTAATTAAACATTTATTTCAATATTTTGACTTTTAGGTCGTGGCGAGGCACTAGGCATTCTTGGTTATTGGAGCAACAACCACTTCCTTGACAAAGTCTTATAAAGAAATTCTTTGTTTAATTTTCTCCCTTAAAGTGCTAATTTTAATTTTAAAATTTAGTTTAAGCATGATTTAGGAACCCAATATAGGTTCCAACCTACTGGATTAACTAAAAAGTTTTTAGGGACATTTTTTTTAAATGTTCCTAATTTATCCCAGGTGATATTTAAAGTACCAATTTAAATTATTAAATCTTCTAAAATTGGTTTTAGATGAACATGCATAGTTTTTTAAGTTATCTATTTGAATTTTCAAATTTTGATTTTCTAATTTCAATTTTTTATTTTCCAATTTTGATTTATCTAATTCTTCTAAAGGACAGGATTTATATAAAATTATTTTTAAATTTTTTATTTATTTTTCTAATTTACAGCAGTCTTTAGTTAATAACTTAACAAATTTAAAAATTTTATCGGGAGGAAGAGAACGTACCTGACTTACCTTGTCGAGTTTGTTGTCCGTGTCTCCTCCTGAACTACTGCTTTCTTCTGACGAAGCTCCTCCTTCATCGATGCTCTCGATGCTCATCTCGGAAGAGCTTGAATCGCAGTCGTTGTCTTGATGACTCGCCATCAGTGCGAGTTCGAAGAATGCTTCGACTTCCTATTCGGACAACGTATCGTCCCACGTCGCCTTTAGGGCCTTTCGCTTTTGGATAGGCTTCTTACCCTTCTCCTTGTCCTTGTTCTTCAACTTGGGGGAGTTGTCTTTGACGTGCCCTTCTTCGTCGCAGTGGTAGCAGCAGATCGTTCTTCTCCTCTTTCCCTGCGGATGGTTAGTAGATCTGGATTTACAAAGTTTCTTGAATCTTCTTACCATCATTACCATTTCCTCGTCGTCGAGAGAAGATTTCGACTCTGGTTCGTCTCTCGAAGCTTTGAGGGCGACGTTGTTCTTGGGCTCCTTTATTCCTGCACATCTTAACTCATGCACTTCAAATGTTGAAAAGAATTCTTCTAATGAAATCTTTTCTAAATCTTTAGAAATGTAAAAGACATCTACTAATGATGCCCATTTGGTATTTCTAGGAAAAGAATTCAGTGCGTACCTGAGCGAATCTCGGTTACTTACCTTTTCTCTGAGATTCATGAGTCCGGTGATTATTTCTTTTATTCTGGAGTGCAGATGTGTGACTGTCTCGTCTTCCCCAAGTCGCAGGCTGGTGAACTGATTGTGAAGCAGATCTCGTCTAGTGAGCTTGGCTTCGGACGTACCTTCGTGCAGCTCAAGGAACTTCTCCCAAAGTTCCTTTACAGAGTTATAGTTCCCGATTCGGTTGACTTCTTGAGGTGGAAGAACGCTTAGCAAATGGTATTCTGCTTTGTCATTCGCCACGAAGTCGACCTGCTCCTTTTTCATCCATTGATATATTTCTTTGTTCTCTGGAGCTTCAAAGCCAAGTTTCATTGTTAAAGTTAATTCAATATTGGTGGTATAGAATACCTGAATATGCTTTTTCCAAGTGGCGAAATCCCCTTCGAATTTCGGCGGGTGAATGCTTGGTCCGGCCATCTCGTTGCTTCGTTCGGCGGTTAGTCCTCCTGAAGCGTCTCGACTCTGATACCACTTGTTGGACCGTTGGGCCGGTGGTTAGAAGGGGGGTTGAATAGCCCTGAATAAAACACAACCCTTTCTCGAACGATTAAGCTAACACTTGAAAAATAGATTAAGCAGAAAATAAAGCATAAAAACGAGGCACCGGATTTGACTTGGTTACAACCGGGGAGGTTGTTAATCCAAGGAAGATGGTCGCACTAAGAACGCCTTCGGCGGAGAAGCCTCGTTTACAGTAGTGTAGGCACAGAAAGAAAGAAGCTAATCTAAATAGTGGAAGCACACAAGTGTTGTTACAATTTCTGAACTGATGAAAAGCTTCTGGACCAAGGCTATATTTATAGCCTTGGTCGGTGCGCTTGGAAGGGGTTCCAGGCGCCCTGGGGGGATAAAACTTTATCCCCAATGTTCAGATCGCGTTTGACGCGATCTGGTCAACAAAACAGGTCCGGGCACCCGGAAGGGTTCCTGGAGCCCCGGGCTGCTCCGGGCACCCCGGAGCCAAAAGTCAACAGTGGTTGACTTTTTCATCCAGGACCTCTGCTCCGGTTCGGTTCGGCTCGATCCGGGTCTTCTACTCCAAAACCGTTTGCTTGGGTGATCTCTGCCATCCAGAAAAGGGCTCACCTAAACCCAACTTCCGGTCTTCTAGAGCGGGCTTCCCTCCGGCTTCTCGTCCCTCGGAATTGCCGCGTGTTTCCTTCTCGTCAGCCGGCGTACTCATCCGCAGTCTTCGTCCCTCGGACGCACGGCGTGCCGTCCTTCTCACTAGCTGCGTCTCTTTCTCCCCGAGCAATCTTCCGCTCCGACTTTCGTCCCTCAGAATCACCGCACGCTTCATTCTCGTCCGCCGGTGTACTCTTCCGCAGCACCTCGTCCCTCGGACTGCCGTCCTTCTCGTTAGCTGCATCTTTCGCTCGACTACCTGTGCTTCTAAGCTCCTGTACACTTAGACACAAGGTTAGAAACACACAGAACCTAACTTAACTTGTTGATCACACCAAAACAACCTTGAGGTTCCAACAAGATCATCAAGGAGTTACTTCAGATCTTGAGAAGTTCGTCGTTATTCATTCACCGGAGCCAATGCACCATCTCATCGCCTTCAGATAGAATCAAATTTGGAGTCGTTTATGGGAACATCTTACCTGGGTCTGAATCTTTGCAATGAAGGAAGCTGAAAAACTCAATACGATAACCCTAACGCAAGAATATCTGGAGTTGCTCATCAATGCCAAGGCGCAAAAACTACTCCAGCAACAGCAACAAGGAAACATTGGCGGTATGTTGGCATCATCAATCTAGAAGCATCAACGAATACTCATCGAAGGGAGAGAGGGGTTCAGGAGGAGGACCTTGCACACTTGCCTCCTGTTCCTCTCTCACCAACTCAATGTCCCCGAGTTCTTTTTTGCACACCAGCAGAACAGTTGGGTCATGGAGTAATACCTCAGGAGTCTTTTGGAGAGGTACCTATCTGAGAGGGGTATAGAGGAAAAGTGGTAGCTAGTGATAACTCTCCTGAGCGAGTGCTACTCCATTTTCTCAGAGGGTATTGGATGATCCATTGTTCAAACATTATCATAATCTGAATATAGGAGAATATTCAGAAACTATTGATCAAGAGGATCATCTCCTCAAATTTAAATATGTCGCCCTACTTTAGCAATTAACGGATGGTGTGAAATGCCAGATGTTCCTCACTATGTTTGGCAGAGTGGCCCAACAGTGGTTCAAATGATTACCAGATAATTCTATCCGCCGCTTCAAAGATTTTCTTAAGGTATTTCTTCATCACTTTTCCAATAATTGAAGGTATTAGAAAACCCCTTGGAGTCTTTGTTTACTTAAACAGGGGCCCAAGGAGTCCATCCGAGCCTACATTAAGAGGTTTAATTAGGTGGCAATGGATGTTC
This sequence comes from Zingiber officinale, assembly GCF_018446385.1. NCBI lineage: Eukaryota > Viridiplantae > Streptophyta > Magnoliopsida > Zingiberales > Zingiberaceae > Zingiber > Zingiber officinale. Next base: position 76,348,152 of record NC_055994.1, read on the forward strand.
CCACGACTACCATGAAAATTCTAGTAAATACTTTTTCTCAGGGACTTAACGATAATGATTTCTTTAACAATTTGGTGAGAAATCCTCTAGCCAACTTTGATTTATTGATTAAGCAAGCAACTAAGTTCATTAATGTGGAAAAGGCTCAAGCTACCTGAAAGAAGGAGGTTATCGCACCTTCCCCTACTCCCGAATGTCCCGCAGCAACTACTCCTCCGCCTAAAGGACCTCGTGTGGGTCCTCAATATCGTCATCCAGAACCATGGCCTCAAGTCGTACAACATTTGGGAGTTCCTCATAAGGCCTCACAAAAGTGGTGTACATATCATCAAACAACTACTCATAGCACGGAGGAGTGTTACACTCTGCAAAATTAACGAGAAAGTAATCCTAGATATCGCCAGCGTTCCCCAACCCCAAATCGCCGACTATGTCGAAGGCAAAATAGCTCATTCAAGATTGAATATCAGGCGACCGAGCCACAACCGGGAACTTTATAAATCCGAGCCGAGCAAGTTCAAGGGCTCCCTGGGCACAACCAGAACAGTCATCCGCTTGACAAGAGAAAAATCACAAAAATACCACCTTGGGTAATATTCATATGATAGCTAGGGGGCCCACTGATGGTGACTCCAATCGAGCAAGAAAGTCACATGCTCGATGTTTGGTCATCCACAAAGTCAGATGCAGTACTGAACAAGTGGTCGGGCCAAAGATAAGCTTTGGACCCAGAGATCTAGAGGGGGTAGAAATACCCAATGATGATGCATTGATAATTAAGGTTGTGATAGTTAATTATAATATCTCTTGTACTTTTATTGACACAAGTAGCTCTGTTAATATTATTTTTTGGCAAGCTTTTGATCAATTGCAGATTGATCCGAGCGAGCTCCAACCCATGTCAACTCCTTTATATGGATTTACAGGCAGTGAAGTCCAATCACTCGGCCAAATCAAATTGGCTATATCTCTAGGGGAGGAGCCCCTAATGAGGACATGTCGATCGCTCTTTATGGTTATGGATGCACCCTGAGCATATAATGTCATTTTGGGTCAACTAGCCCTGAATGAATTCCGAGTGGTCGTTTCAACTTTATGCCAAATGATAAAATTCTCCGTGAATGATTAAGTGGGGAGGTTAAAGGTGATCAACTGGTGACCCACAAATGCTATGTGGAAGTAGTAAAGACAGAAGCTAATGCTACTCGAAAAATTCAGAGGATGGAGGTCAACACCAAGAGAAGCCACTTGTCTTGGTGTATGAAGAAAAGAAGGAAGTGCAAATTCAACCCGGTTGGCCAAAAGCCACCACTCACATAGCCGCCGACCTAACTCCTGACCTCAAGGCTAAGCTAGTGAGTTTCCTAACAAGCAACAATGATGTGTTTGCCTGAACACCCAAAGAAGTAACAAGCATGTCTCCTTCGGTCATGGAGCATGTATTGCATGTCTACCCTGATGCTCGCCCGATCAAGCAAAGGAAGAGGAATTTTGGAGCTGATCAAAACAAAATCATTAAAGAAGAGGTGGACAAGATATTAGAGGCTGGAAATATCCAGGAAGTGCAATTCCCAAGCTGGCTGGCTAACGTGGTCTTGGTCTCTAAACCTAGAAAAAAAATGGAAAGTGTGTATCAACTTCAAAAACCTTAACAAAGCTTGCCTGAAAGATTATTATTCATTGCCTCGTATTAATCAAGTAGATTCTACTGCTAGTTGTGAATTCATATGTACGCTGGATGTCTATCAAGGATATCATCAAGTTCCGCTCACCAAGGATGATAAAAAAAAGGTTAGCTTTATAACTGCTAAAGGCATTTACTGTTATAATATTATGCCTTTTGGACTAAAGAATGCAAGAGTCACTTATCAAAGACTTATGAAAAAAATCTTTAAAAAGCAAATTGGGCAGAACATGGAAGTTTTTGTGGATGGTATCCTCATTAGGTCCCTCCAACCTACAGATCTGTGTGCAGACATAGAAGAAACTTGCAGAACTTTAAGGCGATATGGGCTGAAGCTCAACCCCAACAAATATTTGTTTGGAGCTAAAAACGGGAAATTTCTGGGCTATATGGTAACTGAACGAGGAATAGAGGCTAATCCCAGCAAAGTCCGAGCATTACAAGATATAACCTCTCCATGAAATTTAAAGGAGCAACAGTTATTGACCGGCCGAATTATTGCCTTATCTCATTTTATCTCTCAGTCAGCCGATAGAAGTCTTCTCTTCTTTAAAGTATTGTGCCAAGCGACCAAATTCCAATGGGATGAGGACTGCGACAAGGCATTTGAGGAGTTGAAAAGCTATCTCTCTACTCTTCCTGTATTAGCTAAACCAATAGTGGGTGAAACTTTATGAATTTACTTATCAGCTAATGAACATATTGTTGGTTCAGTATTAGTAAGGCAGGAAGGAAGAGAACAACAACCTATATATTTTTTAAGTCATTTATTAAAAGGAGCAGAGTGCCGCTACACTACACTCGAAAAGTTGGCTTATGGATTGGTCTTCGCTACTCAGAAGTTGCTTCTTTACTTTTTATCGCATGCAATTATAGTATTAACTAATAGTATCTTGGGTCGAGTACTTGTTAATCCAGAGGCATCTGGAAGGTTGATTAAATGGATAATTGAACTTAGTAACTATGAGATATAGTACCAGCCCCGAATGACCATCAAAGCCCAAGTTTTAGCCGATTTTATAACAAAAGTGTAAGGTCTAGAGACGAAAGAAACTTGGAAAATATATGTTGATAGGTCTTCCATTCGGCAGGGAAGTGGAATATGAATTCTTCTTATATTGCCTAGGAAAGATTAAATGCAACTATCCGTTCGGTTAAATTATAGAGCCACTAACAATGAAGCAGAAAATGAAGCACTAATAGCGAGATTACAAGCTGTGCGACATGTAGGGACAGCTCGGGTTTTAATCTATTCTGATTCTCAGTTAGCAGCACAATAGTTATCTGGTAATTTTGAGATCAACAACGAAAGACTCAAATTATATGCAGAAGCATTTACTAAGATGAAGGTCGAATTCCAAGAAGTAGCCATACAAAAAATTTTCCATTTAGACAATCAAGTAACAAATGAGTTAACTAAATTGGCTTCTGCCATAATTTCCTGGAATTTGGATAGGCTTGTAGAATAGACATTATTGGTAGCTTGTATTGAATGATAGGTTGATCTAGAAATACAGAGTAATTAGAGGACATCAATCATTCTATTATTGCAACAGGGCATTCTACCCACTGATAGAGAGCAAGCGAGTATACTCAAGAAAAGAGCTAGACGGTTTACTATGATTGCGGATCATCTTTATAAAAATGCTTTCTCCTGTCCTTTACTTAAGTGTATAGGACCTAATGACATGTAGTATATCTTATAAGAAGCACATGAAGGCTCTTGTGATAGTCATATGAGAGGTCGATCTCTGACCAAAAAAATATTATTAGCAGGATATTTTTGACCCACTTTGCAAACAGATGATGCTCAATTTGTGAGGACATGTTTATCTTGTCAAAAATATCAGAATATTCCTCATGACCTCCATTGAATTATTGAAGACCTCCATTATATCCTATCTTTTTTATTAATAGGGTATGGATATAGTGGGACCATTTCCTATTGCACCCGGTCAAAGGAAATTTTTATTAGTAGCTGTGGATTATTTTTCAAAATAGGTGGAAGCTGAACCATCAACCAAGATTACTGAACAAGAAGTAATTAAGTTCTTATGGTAACATATTATTTGTAGATTTAATATCCCACATAAGCTGGTTTCTGATAACGGAAGGTAATTATAAGGCAGAAGAATCCGAGAATAGTGTTTGGGATATGACATTATACAAGCTTTCACCTTTATGACATATCTACAGAGTAATGGGTAAGCTGAGGTAACTAACAGAGAAATTATTAGAGGACTAAAAACTAAGCTGGATCACGTTGAGGGTGGTTAGGTGGAAGAGTTACCCAGTGTATTATGGTCATATCGTACAACTCTCCAGGAATCAACAGGTATAACTCCTTTTCATTTAGTATATGGTGGTGAAGCAATAGTCCCGATCGAGATGGGCGTGGAATCTGACCGAATATGTTTATATGATAAGGATAATGATGTCCGACATCTTATGGAGCTCGACCTAATAGAAGAAGTACAAGATAAGGTGGTAGCTCGGCTTATGTCATATCACCAAAGAATGAGGTAGAACTATAATAAAAGAGTTATTCCTAGATTCTTTCAAGTTGGTGATTTGGTGTAGAAGCGTGTCAAGCCGGTCAGAGATGTTAATAAACTAGAACCACAATGGGGAGGACTCTTTAGGGTGGTACAAAAACTCACCTTGGGCTCTTATTATCTTGAAGATATTGAAGGTTGATGATTGGATAGACCTTGGAGTGATAATCATTTGCAACCTTATAGAACCTAATAAGTATGCCTGTAACCTATTCATGTATTTTGTTTGACTTTTTTATTCAATTAATGGAAAGTGCAGGCGACATTATCTAAAAGGTCTATACAATTTCCCGAGCAAGTGGATCTATTCTCCATCAACAGTCGATCGGTGACCTTAAGGGATGACCAGACAGGTGACCTTAAGGGGCGACCATAGAATTTAAACCATCAACAGTCGATCGACGACCTTAAGAGGTGATCGGATAGGAGACCTAAGGGGCGATTGGAGACTTTAAACCATTAACAGTCAATCGGTGACCTTAAGGGGTGACCAGACAGGAGACCTTAAGGGGCGATCAGAGACTTTAAACCATCAATAGTCGATCGACGACCTTAAGAGGTGACCAGACAAGCGACCTTAAGGGGCGACCAGAGATTTTAAACCATCAACAGTCAATCGACGACCTTAAGGGGTGACTAGATAAGGAACCTTAAGGGGCGACCGGAAACTTTAAACCATCAACAGTAGATCGGTGACCTTAAGGGGTGACCGGATAAGCGACCTTAAGGGGAGACTGGAGATTTTAAACCATTAACAGTCGATCGATCGCATAGACAGCCGAAGACTTTAAACCATACAATCGATCAATCACACAGACAGTTGAAGACTTTAAACCTTATAGTCGATCGATTGCATAGACGACCGGAGACTTTAAACCATGCAGACGATCAGAAGTTTTATTTCGTTTGGCATTATAGATCCAGCTAGATCATTATTCAACCCGAAAAATTCATCAGTAAATGCTTACATATATTTGATATGTTCTTCACTCAGTTTTAAATCATCAACAGCCAATTAGTCGCTTAGACGGTCAAAGACTTTAAACCTTCAATAATTAATCAAAGAATTCATTTTCAACTCTGCTAATGTTATGTCCAGCTGGCTTATTTCATTCTGGATTATATGTCCGATCTGTCTATTATGCAGTCCAGGAATTCATTATCAAATCTGCTTATATTATGTCCGGGTGGCATATTTCGTTCGGGATTATATGTCCGATCAGTCTATTATGCAGTCCGGGAATTCATTATCAACTCTTCTTATATTATGTCCACCTGGCTTATTTCATTCAAGATTATATGTCCGATTGGTCTATTATACAGTCCAGGAACTCATTATCAACTATGCTTATATTATGTCCGGCTGGCTTATTTCATTCGGGATTATATGCTCGATTGGTCTATTATGCAGTCCGAAAATTTATTATCAAACTCTGCTTATATTATGTCTGACTTGCTTGTTTTATTCAGGACTATATGCCTGACCGGTGTATTATGCAGTCCCGGAGTTTATTATAGAGTGATAGTATTATATCTAACCTACTTATTTCACTCGACATTATATGTTCATTCTGTCTATCGTTGAGTCCGGTTTGTTTGTTCCATTTAGTGCTATATGCTCGAATGATGCATAATTCAGCCGAGGAAGTCATCATTAATTGCCTATATAATATTGGACTTGTTTACTCTACCTGGAAGTTTATATTTATCCTGTGCATTATTTAATATGGTGACTCTATAAGTGGTTGTTTGCTTAACAGTAAGATATTCAAGATCTCTCTATATTATCAAGAGTTTCTCCAAGAAGTTTCTCTATGGAGCATATGCTATAAAAATATTAAAGATATCAATTTTTATCTTGAGATATGGGTGAGTTTGAAGATACATGGAGTTACACAGGACAACTAGGTACTTGCTAATTTTTATTAGTATCTAATATTTTATCATTATTTTAAATAGCAAGTAGACATTATAAAAATATGGTACAAAAATACACACTCACTCAAACTTGCTTAGGAATTCTTTTGGAAGCTTCTTGTTGAGCCATCGATGATTTATAAAGAGGGGAGGAGGTTCCTTTGATAAGTAACCTCCCTCCCTTAGCTGCTGAACAACCCCCTCAGCTGAGTAAGTGAGAGTCCCTACAATGCGTCTGGCGTATTCTTCGCCAAATTTGAAGGAATCCAAATAGGATCTTCATTTGTTCTTCCACCGCTCCTCCTCATCTGCCTTGTATGCTTGAAGTTCAGACTGAAGGTTGCCCCTCTCGATCTTGAGGGCAGTTTATTCTGCTTTGGAATGTTTTAGTTCATCCAATAAGGAGGTTATCTATGAATCTTGGGCTCTTAGTTTCTCTTGTTGTTGTAACAATAAGAAATTTTTGGTGGCCAACTCTAGAGCTAGTTCAGGAGAGCTGGAGTCATGCAATAGTTCTAGCCTTTCTAAGAATGTGGTTTTTTTTAGCTAAATCCAAAAGAGCCATCTTTTAGAGCCTTCTCCACTCGAACTTGGGATTCACTCTTTTGTAGTCGAAGTTCCAAGATTTTGTTCTTAGCCTCTTGAGTCTACAGTATTTGGCGATAACTTTGTAGAGTTTTCTCTAGGCTAGTGATAAGCTCGGTCTGTGAATCTATTTTCCTTGTAATTGAACAATTTCTTCACTGGGAATAGCAGAGGCGCAACCTGTAGTTCTTCTACTTTATCTTTTAAAATTTTGTTAGATCTTTCTAGATCCATGACTAGTTGGCCCAAATGTTGGCTCAAATCATAGAACTAAATAAAATAATAATAGAATTATATCTTGCAGTAATAAGTTAACAAAATTTAATCAAAGACTTGTAGCAATAGCATTACGGTTGTGCTCGTTGGCACGCTCAGCAATTGTGCTACTTCGCATTTGTCTTTGCGCTTGTAGCTATGGTTCAGCTAGTGGACCTTTCAACTTAAGTATCCCATAAGATCGAGGGGAAGTATAATCTAGTCCTTGGTGAGACGGTAGCCCATGAGATTGCTTAAAAAGGCATGAAGAACTAGGTGAACCTACAGACTCTAAAGAAAGAGCAAGGGAAAGATCAAGCAATTGTGATGGAGTAAAAGATGATTGAGTGGATTGTGTTGTCCCAATTAACTCAAGACTTTGCTCGGATATTGATCTTTTGGACACCAGGCTGGCAGATCACCTACAAGGGGTCCACCTCACGTGAGGTTTAGTTGGAGGAGGGACCAAAGTTGACAAAGAAATTGGTGAAGTAGTATCTGATGTTGTCTCAATAGAAGGAATAACTGGAGGAAGCACACGAGACATAAAGATAAGGAGGCCAGGCCTCATCATATTGAGTGCAAAATGAGAATGACTATGTGTTGAAGACTCAGGCTCTTTACCCCGATCATAAGAAATCTTAGCCAAAGTGATGGGAATTTGCTTGACGTTGGGTAGTGTGGGTAAATCTGGGTTCGAAGCCTCTATTCAGGATTTTTTATGCTTGATAATGAAGGGATTAACTGATTCTGAGGAGCTGAAGGATGGTTCTTGAGTTGGATTCGATGGAAGTAAATTGAGGAAGAGATCTAATTGAGACGACGTTCTTCTAGTAAATCCTCTCCTAACTTGGTCAGAACCGATCTTATTTGTTGGGGATGTAGTGGCCGGCTAGAAGAGGGGTTGAATAGCTTGGACACCCCCAAGTCGATTTCTTCTCTACAAGGTTAGTTTGTGCAAGCGAAAATGAAACTAAAACAAGAAAGCAATCAAAAATACAAATGCTAACACATTCAATGTAACGTGGTTCAGAGATTGCTTGCTCCTACACCACGACTTGTCCTTGAAGTGGACAATCCCTTAATCCTTCGGTGGATTGGTCCCCGACAATCTCCAGCTTGAACTTTCTCCTTTTTGGTGGAGCAAACCTCTCACAATGGTCTCTTCCTCTTTACAAGATGAAGTTTAGGTTGAGGAGAGGAAGAGAAAGACTTGGGAGCTTTGGGCAGAGACTTAGGAATTATTAAATGAGCATGAGTAACCTCCTTCATGTCCCAAAGCTCATCTTAAATAAGAGGAGAGAGTTGATCATAGTATCAACTCATCTCAGCATCAATCGATTGGTGCTATCATTGGATGTGGCCAACGGCTATATCGCAGAATGCTAACGGTCACAAACGACCACTTACCAATTGACTGGTAAAAGTACCAGTCAACTGGTCGATGTTGGCTGAGTGAACAGAATGCTTCTGTTCACTCCCAGTCAACTAATCAGTTGACTGTACCAGTCGACTACAACTTCCATCAGTCGATTGATCCCAGTTACACACTCACACTCATCATTTCCGGAGTCACCCTTGAAACCTTCTTCCTCGGCCTTCGTCCCTCAGATGCACCCGAGCCTACAGCTCCTCTCCATGCCATTCTTGATGTTGCCTTGAAGTCTGCTTCCCTCGGTTCCACTCCATTGCTCCTCGTCCGGCGGTCTCTCAGATGTCTTCCACACCATCCTTCACCAACTCAAAGATTCGAGCCTTTGGATGAGCTTCCCAAACTTGGTCGCACCAAGTTCCTCATGTGTTTCACCAAGTCTTGCAATACTCAAACACACATATCAAACCAATATGAAAGTCTCACTTAAATTCTTTGACACACACATCAAAATCATGATCGTACTAATCAAACTTAGGTCGATTGCACCAACAATCTCCTCCTTTTTGATGTGTGATAATATGTATAAGTTAGGCACAAATAACAACTTGAAAATTACAAGCATAGTATAAACATGAAGCATAAAACCCAAACTCCCCCTTCACATATGCTCTATCACTCAATTTTCAAGTTTTGCACAAAATAGAGAAACAAAAGTTTCTAACTTAAACCTTCCCATTTCTTCCCCTTTGACACCATAAAAAAGATTGCACCTATCTGTTAGGATCTTGGGATGACTAGAGAGGGGGGTGTGAATAGCCTCCACTAAAAGTCAACCAATTTCCTCACAAAACTTTGTTAGCACAGTGGATATAAACAAGAACAAAAACTGATGCAAGGAAAGAAAACCAACCAACACTAACAAAATGATGTACGAGGTTCGGGGATAACTTGCCCCTACTCCTCGGCGTGTCCGTAAGGTGGACGATCCCTTGATCTTTCGGTAGATCACACCCCGGACAAATTCCGGCTAAGAATCTCTCCTTCTCGGTGGAGAAACCTCTCCACAAAGATCACAAAAGTAGATTTGAAAGTGAAGCACAATTACTTATAGAGTGTGGCTAAAGGATTGAACAGTTTAACTTACAGCCACGAAGCAGAAAAATAAAGACCGAAGGAATCAGCCAAGAGCTCAACAACACACACAGCCTCTTGCTTGATGCTTGCTTACCGTAGAGAATCGCTGTCACCTGTATCGGATCACTGCAACCAAACCAGGCGTCGCCAATCACTCTTGCTCCTCACCTGGTTCTCTGAACTCACACCAATACCATCCATGGTCTTCTCTGGTGTCTCTGAGCTCGAACCAATGAGCAAGAGTCCAACTGATAGCGGTCAGTGAACGTTGAAGCTCGAATTGCATCACTTGCAGCGAAATACAGCATAAAGGTCACTTGTTCTTATTCTTCTGATGGGACTTCATTTGAAATTAACCAATGGCATAATACCTGCAACCTGTAACTTAAAGATCTCACAGCAGATAATTCGATCAGGTGAATCAGAAGTGAATCAGCAAAATCAGAGAAGCAGCAGACACAAACGACAAGTTGTGGATCGGTCAGGACTCATCCTGATCGGTCTGGGAAGAGCCTGATCGGTCTGTGGACCGATCAGCTCATGGGTGGATCGGTCCACAGACCGATCCCCCACTATCGCTTTGAGTTCCAGTGATCCCAACGCCTCTACCTGATCGGTCTTGAGACCGATCAGATAGCCCACAGAATTCTTCTGTGTGGTTACTGATCGGTCCACAGACCGATCAGATAACTCACAGAAACTCTGTGTGGTTTTTGATCGGTCCATAGACCGATCAGAGACTTCAAGTATCACTGGATCGGTTTGTCGATCGATCCAGTCACACAGAGTATCACTGGATCGGTCTGTTGACCGATCCAATATCCCTGAGTTAGTTTTAGAGCTTCCCAGCCCTAAACCCTAACGTCTTCCTGGTCCAGAGAATGAGCTACCGAGCCCTCTCTGACCTAGTCCGGAGAACGAGCTACCGAGCCCTCTCTGACTTTGCGTGCCAAGTATCCGTACTTGGACTTTTCCTCTCCTCATGATCAACCTTGATCATTAATCAGTCTGAGTTTAATTAATATCTGATACAAACTTAAATCAGTGTCAACATCAAAACAACAGCCAGGTCAGACTGTATCAACAGCCAGGTCAGACTGTATCAACACTATCTTCCAAGTACACTATGATATCAATGTTAACTTAAAAGTACCCAAAACCATCTTCTGAAAGTGCTGAAAAATAGCTACCAGTCGATTGATAACTGTTGCAATCGGCTGGCACAAAGCCAATCCGAATTTCAGCCTTCTGAAGCTAACTTTAGAAATGCATAAAAAATTCTAGAAAAATTGAAAAAATCATGAAATTTTGAACATATATTTATTATAATGTCATTTAACTAGGAAAATATGTATTCATGAAAATTCATTATATTTTTAAAGTTTTAATAAAAACTCAAAAACCTTAAAAATAACTTAAATTTGTATCACTTAGAACCCTTATTTTGAATTCATATGTTTTAAAATAAATATACCATAGTAAATAAGACATAGAATTATTTTAAAATATTTTAAATGTCTAACTATGATCTATGAACAAGATGTCCATTAATTAAACATTTACTGTCCCCATAGTTGGCCTATGATCACTATTTTGACACATTTCATAATTCATCAAAATGTCATAAGCATAAGTGAATTATTAGTATCATCCTAGCATCTCACATCTATGTTTAAAATGATAAAGCAAGCCATTGTGAGATGAAATAAAGGTAACCTCTACTTGCCTTCATGAGGTTATGTTCAAGACTAAGTGCTCCCCTTTAAGGTCTCAAGTCAACCATATAGAAAAAAAAATGGAATTATGACTTCCATGGTTGACTTATCCCAAAATCCTCTAACCCTTGAGGATTGATTTGGGTACCCAATAGAAGTTCTTTCTAATTAGATTGACCAAATACTCCTTGGGGATCCATTTCCTATCTAAGGCTCTTGTCTTGGATTGCCCCCTATCAAGTAAACAATGGTAAGCTTTCTCATTTTTGGGTTCATTATATCCTAACCCCTTTTTGTTAAAGCTTGTCCTTTGGCTCCCAATAATCATGCTTGGAGTGTTTGAGCCAATTTCAATTTTTCTAAGGGATTTGGTGAGGTGTTCTACCTTTTCCCTTAAAGCCTTATTTTCTTCTTCTAAGCATGATGTATTTGAAATAGTAGAAGGAGCATGCATATTGATGTGGGTAGATCTTATGATCATTTATGCATGTTTGGATGCACATCTACTTATATTTCATAGCATATTCTATGTTTATTGCACCCTATTTCTTTATAATGTCATACTTCCATTATATTTGTTCAGAGATCTGCTCTTTGCTTGTTTTCTTGTTGACAGTAGGGATGTAAACGAGCCAAACCGAGCCGAACAATATTAGGCTCGAGCTCGGCTCGTTTAAGTTATCTTCGGGCTCGAGCTCGGCTCAAGATCGAATTGAGCTTTTATCACAAGGCTCGAGCTCGGCTCATTTTAGAATTATCAAGCTCGCGAACAGTTCGAGCTCGGCACGTTATTAGCTCGATTATCAAAGTTAACGAGCCTAACTTGTTAAGCGAGCTCGGGCTCGTTTTTGGGCTCGTTTAGAGCTCGTTTTAGAGCTCATTTTTTGGCCCATTTTAAAGCTTGTTTTAGAGCACGTTTTTTAGCTCGGTTTAAGGCTCATTTTTTTGGCTCGCGAGCCTATAAACGAACATGTTCGCGAGCTCACGAGCTGAATATCCTTAAGCTCGAGCTTGGCTCGCTAAGATAAACGAACTAACTCGAACGAGCTTTTTACCGAATCGAGCTCTGAATAGCTCACGAACCGTTTGGTTCATTTACATCCCTAGTTGACAGGACGTTATTTGGAGTGAAAATGGAGCAAAAGTGCACACAAGAGCTTGGGTCGTGCAAGCACAACACGCCCGTGTGGCCATGAGCACGTTTCGGCCGTGCCAAATGGCACGGTCGTGCTTGCAATACAGAGTTCAAGAGGGTCATAGCCGTGCCGAATGGCACGGCCATGCCAATCACACCGTGGCCAAGCAACACACGGTCGTGCCAACATTCCAGAGGGGAGGAAGGCCACGGTCGTGTGAATTCACACGGCCGTGTGACCTCGGCAGAGACGAAGAAGGTCACGGCCGTGTGACCCCACACGGCCATATGACTCAATCCGAGAGGAAGCCGTGTGGATTCCACACGGCCGTGCGATGAAGAACATGGGTTGTGCCACTCCAAAACAAAGCTGTGCTGAATTCTGGGCAGATTGCAGACTGATCGTAATTCGGCCATAACTTTGTGTTCCGTTGGAGTTTCAGGCTGTTCTTCATATTAAAACGTAGCTAACTTCAAGATCTACAACTTTTCTTCAGATCCAACAGAGAGAAAGAATTGTTTACCCGTGCTAAATGGCACAGCCATGCCTCCCAACTGCGGGTTCAACTGGACCTCCGCCCAGACTGCAGACCAAACTTCGAACCACCATAACTTTCGGGTCGGTTTGATCTAGGGCTCAATACAAGTATCAGATTGAAGATAATTTCAAGAGATACAACTTTGGTTCAGGGTGAATCATGAGAAAACCTGGTTTAATGGGTGAAAAACCTAGTTTACCGGACGCCTATAATCCAGATTTTCCTGGGCAGCGTGGAGGAGGTATAAAAGGGTCAAGAACCCTATTCTTTGATCATCTTTGGTTCGGGGACTTCGTCCCTCTCCTTGGGAAAGAGTTTTCTCCTTCGGGGGAAACCCTAGAGCTTCATCCACCATCATTCCTTGACGATCCGTCCATCTCCAGAGCAAGGAAGCATCACCAAGACATCAGCTGAATCATCAAGCATCTCTTCTTCCTTTTCTTCTAGGGTTGTAAGTATGCTTTTCTTTATGTTCTGGGGTTGTTCTTCCCCACAATGGAGTAGATATCTTGTTTAAGGATTAGGAAGTATTTGTAATATGATGGAGATGTAGAACTATGTAGATTCGCCTTGTTTCTATTCAATGACCTGTTGATGCCTTGTTCGTGCTTGATGAGTTGTGTGTGTGCCATGTTTACGTTTCTATGCTTTGATTGCTTGATGTGGAGGATTGTTGATCCCGCAAAGGGAATACCTTAGAGAGTATTGACCAAGGTACCCTAGTGATAGGGGTAGCCCTTTCTGGACGTGTAAGACGTTCCCTTAAAAGAAGAAACAATCCCTTAGGATCTGATGCTCTCGTAAAGAGAGTGCTCTAGATCGTATACCCGAGGGGCCCTAGTGACAAGGATAACCCATTCACAGACGTCTAGGACATTCTCTTGAAGGAAGAGGCAATTCCTCCATAAGGAGGTAGGTAACCCTTATCCTTATTGTTATTTACTAGATGTGTATCCCAGTGATCTACCGAGGCGCCCTCGTGACAGGGGGTTAATTGTTACAGGGTTTCACAGGGTCGTCTCTATTCGATACTTAGGGATATTGAACAATCTAACTTCCTACAAGAGTATGGACATAGAGGGTAGAAACTAAGCAATCTATGTAGTATCTCCTAGTATTACAATGAAACCGAAATCCTAGAATCCATCTCCCGAAGCTCATTCCATCCAAGATCAGTTCTTTCTCTTTCTCTCATCCTTCTCTTTCCCTTTTCAATCACCCTCGTTAGTTTGCAAACGGCAAAGCCAGCTTTCAACCATCTAGATAACTTACCTTGCGACATCTCTAGTGCTTAATCAACAGTCCCTGTGGATTCGATATTTTTATTACTGACGACGAAACAATACACTTGCGATTGCGTAACAACTTTTTGGCGCCATTGCCGGGGACTGTTCACATTAACATTAGTTGATTAGCATATGAGTTACTCTAGACGTTTTTCTTTTTTCCTTTTGCTTTTTCTCCCTTGTTTTCTTTATGCACTTTTTTTCTTGCAATTTAAATTCTGCATTGTCTTTCTTGTTTTTCATATAGCATTTTATTTCTTTTCTTTAATTCTTCATTTTTGTTTTTTCTCATAATTTTTTTTTTAGATTTCCATGAGCACTAACATGTCAAGCAGGGCTTCAAGAGAATTTTTCACACCCATGAGTGCAAGAGCAAGATCTTCCATTGATGAATATTATGACTCAGAAGATGAGGAATTTGAGTTCCTTTGTGGAGTGTGTGGTAGCACATCTCATTCAGCTGCTATTTGTCACTTCTTCAAAAAATCTACTAATACTCCGAAACTTCAGTATTTGGTTCAACCTCAACATCAAGATGCGTATGAGCAAGTTCCTGATACTTATGGCTATGACTGGGAAGATTATCAAATTCAGAACTTTCAACCTCAGTTAATTCTAGAGCAAAGTGAGCGTCATTTTCCCAACAGCAGAACTCTGACCCACCTCAGAACTACAATCAGGATTGGAGGGATTATCAAAATTTTGATTATAGAAATGTGCAAGGTGTCGATCATTCTTTTCAAGAATCTCAGAGTTTCAGGAGGATTTTTCACTGGACAGACCACATCATTCACAACCAGATGAGCTGATTGACTTAGAGGACTCCCAACACACAAATATCCTTGCTCCAAGTCAGATGGAGACCACAACACATACGTTTGACCGGGTGAAGGCTGAACAAGCATGAGGGTGCTTGTATATGCTCGACCGAGCAAAGCATGATCGAGCCTAAAGGCACTCAAGCTTACAAAGATTTTAGCATATGTTCGGTCGAGTGAAGACCGAACGAGCATAATGGTGCTTGTATATGCTCGACCAGGCAAAGATCAATCGAGCCTAAAGACAATCGACCTTACAAAGCTTCTGGCACACGTTCAACCGAACGAAGACCGAATGAGCGTAAGGATACTTGTATGCGCTCGACCGAGCAAAGCCCGATCAAGCCTAAAGGAAATCAGCCTTACAAAGATTCTGGCACATGTTCGACAAACAAAGACTGAACGAGCATAAGGATACTTGTATGCGCTCGACCAAGCAAAGCTCAATCAAGCCTAAAGGCACTCAGCCTTATAAAGCTTCTAGCATACGTTCAACTAAACGAAGACCGAATTAGCATAAGGATACTTGTATGTGCTCGACCAAGCAAAGCCTGATTGACCTTAAAGGCACTCAACCTTCTAAAGTTTTTAGTATATGACCAGCTTAATGATTGGCCAGGATTATATTTCATAGAAGGTATTCTCAATGTACGACTGGCCAAGATATATTTAACAGAAGGTATTCTTGATGCATGATTTTATCATCAACTGAGATATATTTAACAGAAGATATTTTTAATGTACGACCGGTCGAGATATATTCAATGGAAGGTATTCTTAATGCATGATTAGCTCTATGACCGGCTGAGATATATTCAACAGAAGGTATTCTCAAGATATGACCGGCTTAATGACTGGCCAGTATATATTTAGCAAACAAACAGTCGACAACTTCATGACAGTCTGGCAAGATTGTCGGGAAATATTCTCTTTAAGCTTCTTCATTAATCAGTTACAGCAATAAACTCCTTTGCATATGTCATAAAGCGTTCAAGTCATAAACAACAAAGAGGGTGCATCTGGAGTAGAAAAAAGATAACTCGGAGGATTATTGCATGAAGTCTAGGTTGTACTTCTCTCATCTCCCAACAAACTCTAACAAACCGGGGACCATCTTATGATCACGGAGGTTATGTGAGGTGGTATAAAAAGGGGAATCCTCTCTGCTGGTAAGGTACACAAACACAAGCACTTGCATCTGAAACCCTATTTTCTTGTACTTTCTATTATCGCTCTTTTCAAAGAGAGGAGATTGACTTGAGCGTCGGAGGGCCTAACTAGGGATTCCCACTCCGGACTTAGGTCACTAACTCTTTGTTAGCTCATCTCACTATGTGCATCATTATCAAGGAGTTCCTTCAGATCTTGAAAAGTTTGATGTTCTTCATTCACTAAAGCCAGCGCACCATCTCATCACCTTCAGACAGGATCACCGGTTGATCCTGTCTGAGAGCTTGCGAGATGAAGCGCTGGGTGATGAGCAACAACTCCGATGCCGACGAATAGAGGAGAATCTGAGAAAACTACAACGGATCTCACAAGAGCCTTAATGCGAAATAATGGATCCGAGAAAACCAAAGTGGATCTGTGAACAATACCTTGCAAAAATGAACTCCGGCAAAGTACCCCCATGGAAAGGCGAACCCCGATGAGGAACACAGTGGATCAGTGAGGACTCGACGGTCCAATGAATGATCTCCTCCCCCTTCACACTATGAGATCAACTAACAAAACGTTAGCGACCTAAGACTGGGATGGGAATTCCTGGCTAGGCCCTCTGACGCTCAAGTCAGTCCCTTAGAGAAGAAGAAATAATGAAGAATGGAATTAGGGTTCTATTCTGATGCAATGTGTATTTTTGCTTACCTTGCTAGTGGAGAGAATTCCCCTTTTTATTCCACCTCATCTAACCTCCACAGTCATGAGGTGGACCCCGGTTCATTAGAGTTTGTTAGGAGATGACATAAGCCAAAACTATAATAATAATTTGAGGAATCTTTTTTTTACCTCAGATGTATCTTCTTTGTCGTTTAGCATACATGTGGAGACTTCTAGGAGTTATTTATTGCCAAATTAATTAAGCTGTCATATGATCACATATTCTTATGGTTCACCTGTTACATACACTTGGTTAGTGACATAAGTCCATTCTGTATATATGAGGAATATCTTCTGTTATACTAGTCTCGACCAGTATTTTATACTTGATCTGTTATTATACCTGACCAGGATTTTACTATTATAAGTATGCCAAAAATCGTGTAAGGTTGAAGACCTTTATGTTCAATCGACTTTCCATGTTTGGTTCATCTATCGTGCCCTGCAAATCACACATTATCGACCGAGATTAACTAATCGAGCATGCACAAAAATTATTGCATGGTCGACCTTCCCTCTATCAGCTAGATGTTAAGGGTCGTTCGAGACTAAATGCCCCTGTGCTCGACCGGTCTATTGCGCTTGGCCACTTGTACATTTTCGACCGAGATTAACTAGTTGAGCATATATAAGCATTCCGGACAGCTTAAGACTAAGTGCTTCTGCATTCGGTCGGTCTCTTCCTCTCGGCCGGTCTTTGCCTACCGAACTCATTTGCTCGGCCGGTCTATTGCATGCGGTCGATCTTACCTTATCGACCAAGATTAACCAATCGGGTGTATATAAGCATTCTGGATAGCTTAAGGCTAAGTGCTTCTGCGTTCGGTCGGTCTCTTCCACCCGACCAATCTTTGTCTGTCGAACTCATATGCTCGGTCGGTCTTACCTTATTGACTAAGATTAACTAGTCGAGCGTATACAAGCATTCTGGATAGCTTAAGGCTAAGTGCTTCTGTGTTCGATCAGTCTCTTCCACTCGACCTGTCTTCGCCTGTCGAACTCATATGCTCGGCTGGTTTATTACGTTCGACCAGTCTTTGCCTGCCAACCGTGTAGCAACACTCTTACCTGGTCAAACCTCTTTCAGGTGACCCACTATATCCTTATCTTGCTCTTTTCAGCCTTCCTTGTCCTTATTGCCCCTTTTTCTCTCCTGCAAAGGGGGCCACTTATCATAACCAGTATCACTAGCCTCTACTTCAAGTCTAGTCGAAGGAGGTGTCGTCGACTGACTAGACCTAAGTCTATTTCTGACGGCTTGATACCTTCTGTGGCGACCCCGTGATAACTTTTACAATGATCTTGTAATATTTTTTACAGTGATCCCATGACTCCTCCTGCAGTGATCTCGTGACTTGTTTTGGCAAGTTAAATAGAGTTGTGCTCTGTCTTCCTTCTCCCTTCACATTTACTCCTTATAGTCTTACTTTCCTCTCAGGATTTACCGAGAGTCATGGCTTCAGCACCCCCTCCTTGGGATCAACTGCTGCGCGAGAAGGAGAAATTTCCAATTGAGGCTATACAAGCTTTAGATCCCTCTTCTTCTAAGTAAAGAGAGCTAGAGTTACATCTGTTAGCAGCTAAATCTCAAGTTCGATCAGAAACAACTTTGCGGGACAAAGCTTATCGGGACTTAAAGTGAAAAACTAAGGAGTTGAATGATTTGAAGATCTGGCATACTTCAGAGGTGACTATGCTACTATCACAGCAGCAGCAAGAGTTGGATCGACAGAAGCTAAGATGGATCTTCTACAAGCCTAGTTGACTCAAATTAGGTTGGAGAGGACCTTTCAGTCACATGTTTGTGAGGGGGAACCTCATAAACACCAAAGGACAGGGCAAACCTCCCCTCTTTGTCCAAGTTGTCATTCTACTTCCCGCCCCCATTTAGGTGTGGAAGAATAATCTAGCGTCTATAAACGGAAATGAGATTCCGTTAGATGACAGATTTTTCGACCTACAACAGTACTGGGCAAAATGTTCCCCTTCCTTACTGTGGTTACAAAGTTACTAGTAGTGATATCAGAGTTTTGTGTGTATAAGTAAGAGCATGCGTAAGCACGTAGCTAATTGTGTAAGAGATAACTGAATAAGAAACTTTGTGTATGAGTTCAGGCGGGTCTGAACTTGGTTAAATTTCTGAGTTCCGGTTTGTCTATAAGATAGGTCGACATCATAGTCTGTTGATATATTCTAAATTTTAACAAGTCACGATCTGATAATGTTATCTTATATTTTCTTTCCATTCCTTCCTTTATTATACCTAGGAAGTCAAATACCTTTTTCAAAATCTTCTCCTCACTAATTGGTCCTTCAACGGAAACAGAGCATCGGCGATGTATGATGTTGCGACACTGATTTGAGCATGATTTGCCTTGTTATATCTATCATAAATGCTCGTTTATAGATTTTTGACACGTGTTATCACTTTCGTCCCCCTAACGTAATCGTTCGCATGCTTTTTGACAACGTCTTATCATATTCTTTCTTCAATAAATCAACGACTACTCTTGTGAAGTTTGCTCACATCCAACGGTGATTTTTATTAGTCCATATTTTCAAAAAACCCTAAACCCTTTATATCCTTACTTCTTCGTCTTCTTCCTTATGCTCTCTGTTGGTGCGATAACTTAGCCTTTGTCATCCTTCTCTCTTCTCTAGTCTTTCCTTGTCATCCTTCTTCCTAAGGCTTAAGTAAGTCATTTTTTATTCTTATATTTCTATATGGCTGAAGAATCGTTTTCCGCATGGTACGTTCAAACCTCTTCGATCTTTCGCAAAGATGATAGGTTTGCTCTTCGTTCCTTGTATGGAATTCCCAAAGCCTATCGTATTGCTATTCCTGATTCTGGTTCTCGCCCTCATCTCCCTCCTGCGAATCATGTCACCTTCTTCAAAGATCAAATAACAGCCGGTTTGCGTTTTCTCATTCCCCCTTTTTTGGTATAAATAAGTCAACTCTTCGATATTCCATTGCAACAATTTGCCCCCAATGCCTTTTGTTATCTTTGCGGTTTGTTCATGCTCTTTCGCCTCTTTGGTAGCCCTCCAATCCCTCAGAATTTCTTTATGTTCTCCTATCCTAAGAGGTCAGAGCCTGGTATCTTTTTGTTTCAATGCAGGCCTAAAATGACCTTTTTTGAAGAAATGGCCTATTCCATCAAGAGATGGAAATCACGTTTTTTCTTTGTAAAATTCTCTGAACCCATCCCTTGGTCTTCTTCTTGGAAATTCTTTCTTCCTGCTCTTCCTGACGTGAAGGAATTGCATAGACATCCTTCCTTCACTTCTTACTCACAGAAGCTATCAGGTTGTTGTTTATTCATTCACAAATGGATTCGGGATGCCCCCCTTTATCTTTTTGGATTGAGCCCCGTCCAGATAGGGCTTCACGACTCTCTTGGTAAGTCACCATTTATCTATTACAATCCTTTTTTACTAACTAAGATATTTTTTTCTTTATGTAGTGGATGCTCTGTTCGAAGCTACAATCGATGAACAATTGTGTTTGGCGGCAGAAGCAGTTAAGGCTAAGGAGCAAGAGCTTCTTGCTGCCTTGGGTCAACCCTCTTCATCAGCAGCTCCTGCTATCGCAGAGGGCGTTTCTGTTTCTCAAGATGTAGTTTCGGAAGGGACCTTTCCTGAACTTCCCACCATTGTTGAGCTTGCCTCCCCTTCGGCTTTAGAGAAATCTCCTTTAGAAGCTCCCAGCAAGAAAAGACGTAAACTAACCCTCGTTCCATCCCCAAAATAAAAATCTATTTCCCATTCTGAAGACCTTCCCCGTGTAGATGTTGTTCCTCCTTCTCCTGACCTCCCTCTCTTAGCCCTTTATCCTACTCTTGTTCCTTCTTCCTCTGCAATCGTACCTATTCCCAGTGGTAGTTCTTCGCCTTCCTTTTTTATGAATTTTCCTGAACAAACGACCTTGCCTCTCCACAACTCACCATACCTTATTTTCTGTCCCCCTTCGATTCAGACTACTTTGTCTTCCACTTCTTCCCTTACTACTACTCTACCTATACTCCTGGGAGGGTCTTTCACTACAGCTTGGGAGGAGATGCACCAAGTAATTGAAGGGATTGATCACTCTGAAATGGCTGATAAATTCTCTCTTGAGGAGACGAAGGTACCCTTATCTTCCTTTACGGTTCTATTCTCTTAAGTATCCTCTTAATGCTACTTGTTCTGCAACGCTGGATATACAACATGAGCGTAGCCCATTTGCTACATACCTTAATCCAAGAAAATGTGGCACTGAAGAAACAGGTCTCGGAGTTATCTTCCGACCAGGTGGCCGAAAAGATGAAGACTTTGTCTACCCAGTTGGAAGAGACCCGCCAGTCACTTAAAATTGAGACTGAGCAATCCCACCAATACAAGGATAATGTGGAGAGTCTTCAGTCCCGGCTGCTATCAGCTAATGGCCGTGGTGATGAGCTCTCTTCCAAGTTGGAGAAGTATACTTCTGAAATTACTCAATTGTCCTCCCAACTATAGTCATTAAAGGACACCCACGCAACCACTCTGGCTGAACAACTGTCTTCTTTGATCCTTAAAGAGGCTGCTCTGAGGGCTTCTCAAGAAGAATTGACATATTACAAAGCTGGTAAGGATGCTCACTTTGAGAAGAGAAAAGAGGGATATCTTAAGTCTTCTGATTTCCTCGTTTCTGTTTCTGACTCTCTTATACGAACTATAAATTATGTGCTTGATTGGGGGGTGAGAGAGCTAAAGGAATTAAAAATATTGGTGTCCTATCCTCCCTCTAACTTTCTTGATCGGAGGAAATTACTAAAGGATCGTCCTCCTAGCTTGTTTCCCCAATTGCTGTAGTTGTGAGCACATCGTAATTCTATCTTTCTACGAACCTTCTCTCTATGATGAACCCATGCTGACTTCTTTTGTGGATTTGATATAACCCACTTTAATTTCTTTTAATTAACTATATTCTCCAAATGTTTGTTCATCTTCTTCACATGTACAGTTACGGGGGTCGAACAAATAATTGTGTGCTTATGCATATGTGAACTAAGATCCCGATCGACTCGTCCTGAGCGCTCGGTCCCATCATTGATGACCATACGACTTAGTCTATATATATATATATATATATTCTTTTCACTTATTTGGTTACCCTTTAAAGGACAAGGTGTATCCACTATATGCTTGCTCCGTCTAAAGTAACTTCGGGCACTTACCTATGTTTTTCTCTTTGACACTAGTTACCTTCTTTGTACATGAGAGTCGGGTGGAATTCTCCCGACTTCCCTTGTCATCAAAGGTTAGTTACTTCTCATCCAGTATATAATGGTAGGGCGAGCTTATTGCCTTGGCTTGTCCGGTCGGACTAGTTCGGATGCATGTATTTTCTGCTCAGCCTATAGTGACAGGGCGAGCCTATTCTCGACCGATTTGCTTTTTATTTTATACGTCCAATGATTATGAGCTTACCAGGACTTCAAAAGATTAATCACACCTTCCCTCGAGATCTCGCAACTTTTTCAGCTTGAACCTGCACTTCGAGAATGCCACCCTTGCGATTACAGGTGTACCTATTTTCGTATACTTAATATTTTACCTATGTATCTACTGGTTTGTTGTTGATTTTTTCTCTCTTGCCTTTTTCCCCATCCAGTATTTACCCTTCTCGATAATTGTATTGAGGGTTTTAGAGATGAATCAAGGGTTCATCCTGTCGTCTTTCTCCTCTACAACATTCCTTCTTTCTCTGTTCCATTTGTGATTCTTCCTCTCCCCCTGATTTTCTATCTATGATGACCTCCTCTTCTTCCTCCCCTGAGTGGTGTTGGTGCAACATCCCTCAGGTCAAGGTTGACCTGGTTGACCAAGCTTGAGTCTTGGTTTGGGTTTCGATGTTTGACAATGCAAGGTTGATTGAAGAAGAGTCAAGTAGGTCAAGGATGACCGGATACTTGACTGGGAAGTCCTAGTGAGTGAAGCTAGGCAGGAGGAAAATCCTGGTGAGTGAAGCCAGGTGAAAGACCTAGTGAGTGAAGCTAGGCAATTGGGAAGTCCTAGTGAGTAAAGCTAGGCAGGAGGAAAATCCTGGTGAGTGAAGCCAGGTGAAAGACCTAGTGAGTGAAGCTAGGCAATTGGAAAAGTCCTGGTGAGTGAAGCCAGGCAAGAGAACCAGACATCTGGTGAGAGTCCAAGTAGGTCAAAGGGATTGACCGGATACTTGGCACGAGGAAGACAAGTCCAAGTAGGTCTTAGGGAGTGACCGGATACTTGGCAAGAAGCGAAAAGTCCAAGTGGGTCAAAGGGATTGACCAGCCACTTGGTGAGAGAGTCCTCGCTGGTCAAGGGTGACCGGATGCTAGGTCTTATGTACCAACAAGTCATGGTTGACTAGATGTTGGTTTAGGGGCTTTGGACTTGGTTTTGGGCAAAACCAAGGTTTGGATTGATCCGTGGATTTATCCAGCAGGTTTGGATTGATCCGTGGATTGATCCAACAGTTTGGATTGATCCGTGGATTGATCCGAGAAGTTTGGATTGATCCGTGGATCGATCCGATCTGGATCGATCGGTGGATCGATCTAGAGGTCTCGATCGATCAAGATTTGGATCGATCCGCCGATCGATCCGGTGAGTCTAGAACCCTCCGGATCGATCCGTGGATCGATCAGAGGTCCCAATCGATCGGTGGATCGATTCGGGCGATAGAGGTCCGGATCGATCGTGGATCGATGCATGCTTCGCTCGAAGGCGCCGGATCGATCCGTGGATCGATCCAAAGCCTCCCCGATCGATTGGGAGCAATCCAATCGATTGGGATTCGACCGTTGGCGTCGTTTATAGCTGTTGGCGTGCGATTCCTTCGGTAGAACTTCACAGATTCATTTCAGATCTTCACCAGCTCCTCCACAACTCTTCTCAAGCTCCTCACCGCCAGTTCTTGAAGGCTCTTGGAGGTTCATCCAAGTCAAGAGGCGAGTTGCAACGAGAAGAAGAAGCTAGGGTTTTTACTGCATCTCTTGTAAGCTTTTGCTTATTCCTTTACTACCCTTTCTTCTACTTGTATTGAGAGTCTTGTAGGGCTTCTCCGCCTTCGGTAGTTACCGAAAAGGAGTGTTTATTAGTGGAGGTGTGTGTGTGTGCGTGGATCCTTGGACTAGTCACCTCTTGTGAGGTGGATACCAAGTAAAATCCTATTGTTAGCATTGTTGTAGTTTGTTTCTTTGTATTCCGCTGCACATCACTTTGAAGAAACAAGCAACGAAGCACGACGAGCACACGCGAAGCTATTCACCCCCCCTCTAGCTACTTTTCGGTTCACCGGAATCATCGCCGGAAGGGGCAAACAAAACAAGCAAAGCTAGAGGGTGAAGAAGTTGGAGCAATTCTACAAGTCGAAGACTTCATCACAAGAAGCTCAACTTCAAATGGAATTCCGAGATGGACTCGTATTCGACACGAGGGTGCCTCCACCATACACATCTACAAGCTTCGATCTTTGGAAATTAAGGATCGAAAACTTCTTAATGGTGGAGATAGAGCAATGGTTTGCTCTAATGGAAGGCTTCAAAGCTCCAACAAACTCCAAGGGCAAAGTTCTCAAAAGGAGCAAATGGAGCCAAGAACAAATCCAAAGATGTGAGGCCAATGACAAAGTGACCAAGCTTTTGGTCAATCTATTGCCGAGCAACATCTTGGAGAAAATTGGAGAAGTCGAAGATGCCAAAGAGCTATGGAGCAAATTGGAAAAGGCTCATGAGATCCCCTCCACTGTACCTAACCAAGAAGAATCCAAAGAGGGTGACTCATTGGAGCAAGATCAAGAGGAGGACTCCGAAGTTGAGAGATGCTCAACTTCTGAAGAAGAGGAAATCCAAGAAGCTTCATTCTCAAGGGAGTGTAATCAAAAGAGCAAGGAAGGAGCATATTCCTTGTTTCATGTACAAGAGGATGAAGAAGAAGGTGAAGCCTCCACCTCTAGGATTGAGGGGGAGCAACTCTTGGTGACACCGGATCAAGAAGAAGGAGAATCCTCCACATCCGGGTCAAGAGAAGAAGAGGATGAAGAAGCTTCCACCTCCACAAGTCAAGATAAATCAATTGGAGGGAAATCGATTTCGGGTTAAGAGGAAGCCTCTACATTCATATCAAATGGAGGAGCAAGTGCCACCCCTACACAAGAAGGTATAAATAGTTCAATTAATAATAAGAATCATATTATATGTTTTGAATGTAGGGAACATGGGCACTACAAAAGTAAGTGCCCTAAATTGGCCAAGAAGAAGGGCCAAGTGGCACCTAAGGGCAAGGAGAAGCCAAAGGAGACCATCCCCGGAACAAAGAAGAGCAAGGAGCACATTGTGTGCTTCTCTTGCAATCAAAAGGGGCATTACCGGAGTCAATGCCCTAAGGGGAAGAAGATGGTCAAGGCTCAAGGAGGAAGCTCAAGTCAAGGGGGAGCCTCTAAGGTAAAAAGGAAGGTAACTTTTATTGAGCATATCCCTTTACATTATGGTAAAAAGCATGCTAGTTCTAACTTATATCATTTTAATGCTATTTACCATAAGAATAGAGAGCATGGTAAAATTAAGAAAAATAATGTAGCTTACCATGCTAAAACTACCACACCTAGGATTAGGAAGGTAGATAAAAATCTGGGCAAAAACACTAAGGAGAATAGATACAAGCCCAAGAATAAAAATGCTCATGGATCAAATGAAAAATCAAATACTAAGGACTTAGTAAGGGAAAATCAAGTCTTGAGGTCAAGACTTGATAAATTAGAAAAGACCCTAAAAAGATTGAAAAATATCCTATTAGGGCAAAATGAGCATAACCTAGGTTTAGGGGTACAAAAGTCATCCAATGACCATAAAGGTTTGGGATACAAACCCAAAGCTAAAAAGGATGTGCCTAGTTATCATAGGGTTCTATATAGTTATGGAACAAACCCTAAGTCTAGAGGTCAAGTCAAGGATACAAGGGAAGATATCCCTAGAAGTATCTTTGCAACCAAAGTGACTAAGACTTCTATGAAGTCTAAGAAAGTCACCAACAAGGTCACAAGGGAGGCTATCCCTAGAGTTGACCTAGAAAAGGTGACCAAGGCTTCTAAGAAGCCAAACAAGGTCACTAGGAAGGTATCTAGGGAAGTTATCCCTAGTGAATACCTAGAGCATCCAAGGAGCACCAATAGGTGTTGGGTTCCTAGGAGCATTTTCTCTACCCCATAAATGAGTTAGAGAGTGTCAGCTCTAAGTGAAAGGGTAGTTAACCCAATCATGAAGAAATTGACACTCAAGGAGCATTTTCAAGGTTTTTGTTAACCTTTGAAAATGAAATTGAATTATTATTTACTCCTTAAAAGAGTAAAATGTGCCTAATGGTGAAAAATTGATTTTATCTTAAAATGGCATAAATTGGGAAAACCTAGAGAAATACCAAGTTGGGATTTTGGTATTCTCTTAGAAATTTAAGGCAATCCGGGCCTTGATTTATGTGATTATTCTTGAGGAAAAATGGAATATGCCAACATTTGAGGATATGCTTAATTTTTAAGTGGCATAAACAAATCAAGAGAAATAGAAATGTCAATTTAGGTTTTGGCATTTCTTTGAAGCATTTAGGGCAATCTAGGTTTAACGTTTTAAGTTAAAACAAGTGGGGTTAGCTAAGTGGGTAAGGATACTTAGAAAGGTAATTTAGGTATATTTTATTTATGCTAAACCTTGCCATGATTATTTGCCCATCATATGTCATGACATCATGTCTATTTTTGCATTCATGTTTTATTATGAAAAATCCAAAAATACCATGTCATGACATTCATACATCATGTAGTTATAGGATATTTTCTTTTGAAAATTATTTCCTTTTGATGTATGCCATAACATAATCATGCATTAAGTTTAAATTCCTTGTAATTAAGGATAAATGGCATTTAACAACACTTATTAACAAGTGACATCCTAGGTGGATGTCTAATATCTCTAAAATGCCTAGATAGATATGCATGATCCCTAGAATAGGGCAAAACCAAAATCTCACATCTCACAAGGACCATAAGGTGACTTGTATGTGTTTTAGTGCACATTAGATATAAGTGAGATGTTAGGAAGATGAACAAAACTCAAGATGTTGATTTAGTGCATTCTTTGAGTGTTAAGTTCATCAAAACACATAGTTATGTGTTTTCCCATCATTGGGAAAGCTAATGTACAAGTCATGTGCATTAAGCCCAAGGAACATGGTGGGATATTGGTTTTGAAAATGTTTTTAAAATGATTTTGGAAAACCTTGGTGAAGGCTATCTTTTGATAGTAATCACCATTGAATAGTTAGACACAAACTTGAAGAAAACACTAAAGTTTTTGCAAGTTCTCAAGTTTGTGTCAATCTTTGAAAATATGATGTATTTTCATAGAAAACTATTTTTCCATGATAAATTATACCCTAAATAATGTCTACACAAATTTTTACGATTTTTGGAATTTTGTAGAATTTTCTAGGGGTTTCTGAAATTGAATTTCAGCAATTTCAGGCCTCCACTCGATCAGTGGATCGATTGGAGTGCCTCAATCGATCAGCCGATCAATTGAGAAGGCATTTCTCGCGAGCAGAAGCTCGCTGGATCGATCAGTCGATCGATCCAAGAAGACTGAATCGATCAGTGGATCGATTCAGAAGGGTTCAATCGATTGGAACCCAACTCCAATCGATTGAAGATGCTGATTTTGGCTGGGAAAGCTTATTTTCAACATTTTGAACCTATTTTAGTCTAGGAAACCATTCCAAACCCCTGAAAATACATTTGTATACATAAAAAGGGTGTTTTCGTGTGGAAAACAAGGATGGATTGGTTAAGGAAGGCTAAGTTGAAGTTTAGGTTGAGGTTTGTTTCAAATTTTGAATATTTGAACCTCAAAACTTCTAAAATTGGGTTTCCTAAAGTTTTAGGGATTCCAAGTCATTGTTGGTGCAATGACAGAAGTTACCACCATGTCTTTA
The DNA here is from genome assembly GCF_018446385.1 of Zingiber officinale. Taxonomy (NCBI): domain Eukaryota; kingdom Viridiplantae; phylum Streptophyta; class Magnoliopsida; order Zingiberales; family Zingiberaceae; genus Zingiber; species Zingiber officinale. The sequence continues at coordinate 76,376,017 of NC_055994.1, forward strand.
AGGGGAGGGACTCTTTAAAGACATGAAAATTATTTTTTTCATGAACCTTGGAAGGTGGTTACCCTTCCGTTAAGAACATGCTCAAGGTTGAGCGTTTGAACTTTAATGGGGGGTGGATATCCTCATTGTTCAAGTGACTTCAAGTGGATAATGCTCAAGGATGGGCATTTGCCTACATTGGGGGAGAATGTAGGGTTACGGATAATGAAGGGTATGGGACCTTCATTATCGTATTGATCACAACGAGTGAAGTTGTGAACAACGATGAGCAACTCTTCAGGGGGAGAGTTTTCAACAAGTGAATTTGTTGATGTGTGCCCAAAAATGGGGCATGGTTTGATGTGTGCCAATAGGGGGAGAATGAAAGGGAGTAAGTTAGGCTTTTATCACCTAGAGGGAGTTTGCCCTCTTAGGGGGAGAATGAAGGGCTTAACTTATGTATTCATTACCTAGTGGCATGAGGAAGGTCTAGGCTATGGGATTAGCCTAACTTACATGTGGTATTGTAAGTAATAGTGTTGGTATTGTCAAACATCAAAAAGGGGGAGATTGTTGGTGCAACATCCCTCAGGTCAAGGTTGACCTGGTTGACCAAGCTTGAGTCTTGGTTTGGGTTTCGATGTTTGACAATGCAAGGTTGATTGAAGAAGAGTCAAGTAGGTCAAGGATGACCGAATACTTGACTGGGAAGTCCTAGTGAGTGAAGCTAGGCAGGAGGAAAATCCTGGTGAGTGAAGCCAGGTGAATAACCTAGTGAGTGAAGCTAGGTAATTGGGAAGTCCTAGTGAGTAAAGCTAGGCAGGAGGAAAATCCTGGTGAGTGAAGCCAGGTGAAAAACCTAGTGAGTGAAGCTAGGCAATTGGAAAAGTCCTGGTGAGTGAAGCCAGGCAAGAGAAATCCAGATGGGTCAAGGTTGACCAGACATCTGGTGAGAGTCCAAGTAGGTCAAAGGGATTGACCGGATACTTGGCACGAGGAAGAAAAGTCCAAGTAGGTCTTAGGGAGTGACCGGATACTTGGCAAGAAGAGAAAAGTCCAAGTGGGTCAAAGGGATTGACCAGACACTTGGTGAGAGAGTCCTAGCTGGTCAAGGGTGACCGGATGCTAGGTCTTATGTACCAACAAGTCATGGTTGACTAGATGTTGGTTTAGGGGGCTTTGGACTTGGTTTTGGGCAAAACCAAGGTTTGGATTGATCCGTGGATTTATCCAGAGGTTTGGATTGATCCGTGGATTGATCCGGCGATTGATCGTGGATCGATCCGATCTGGATCGATCGGTGGATCAATCCGGAAGATTTGGATCGATCCGCCGATCGATCCGGTGAGTCTAGACCCTGGATCGATCCGTGGATCGATCAGGTCCAATCGATCGGTGGATCGATTGGAGTGGTTTGGCGGATCGATCCGTGGATCGATCCAGGCATGTTTCCAGAGCATAGAGGCGCTCTGGATCGATCCGTGGATCGATCCAAAGCCTCCCCGATCGATTGGGAGCAATCCAATCGATTGGGATTCGACCGTTGGCGTCGTTTATAGCTGTTGGCGTGCGATTCCTTTGGTAGAACTTCACAGATTCATTTCAGATCTTCACCAGCTCCTCCACAACTCTTCTCAAGCTCCTCACCGCCAGTTCTTGAAGGCTCTTGGAGGTTCATCCAAGTCAAGAGGCGAGTTGCAACAAGAAGAAGAAGCTAGGGTTTTTACTGCATCTCTTGTAAGCTTTTGCTTATTCCTTTACTACCCTTTCTTCTACTTGTATTGAGAGTCTTGTAGGGCTTCTCCGGGAGTGTTTATTAGTGGAGGTGTGTGTGTGTGCGTGGATCCTTGGACTAGTCACCTCTTGTGAGGTGGATACCAAGTAAAATCCTATTGTTAGCATTGTTGTAGTTTGTTTCTTTGTATTCCGCTGCGCATCACTTTGAAGAAACAAGCAACGAAGCACGACGAGCATACGTGAAGCTATTCACCCCCCCTCTAGCTACTTTTCGGTCCTAACAAGTGGTTCACCCATTGCCCTTCCAATGCCAGTGAATCAGAAGTTTATGCAATGTGATTAGATTATGGATTTCTCTCCTATTGGGTTCTTCCTACTCCAGAGGACTACCCACATCTTCCTCCTCCAAGGAGTGTCGCTGTCTTTTGGGAACAAGCACTATCAGGCTTCCAGCTTCCTCTCCACCCTTTCTTCGTTGTTGTAAGTCAATATTTTAACATACCCCTGAATCAACTCATTCCTCAATCTTTCTCTATATTATCTGCCTTTGTTGCTGTTTCTCAATTACTTGACTTTCCCCCCTCTCCCCATTTGTTCTACCAATTTTTTACTCTCCGTCAAGTAGAAGATAGCCTCTTTAAGTTCCAGAGTCGTCCCAAGGCTATCTTATTCAATAGAATACGAGCGCAAGTGGAATGGAGGAAAAAGTTTTTCTTTCTACGCCTTCCTTCTCCTCCTCCATACCCTATCACTTAGCAACGAACTCTTCCTGCTCCTCTAAATCCAAAGGATGATACTATTGACTTGACCTTCTATGCTCTATGCCGAAATTAAAAGGGGCTAAATTTTATTTACCGACACTAGTTGTTGATGGTCTGCTTTTTATCTTTGGAATAAGCTCTACCAATACAAAATTGGAGGTCCTTTTGGTAAGTTATATACTTTTCCCCCATTATCCTTCGGCATCTTTAAATTGCCTCTTCCTTAAATTTATACTTTTTATCTTTTCCAGTTGATGTCATTCTTCTAGCCCTCATGTACAGAAACCCAAAGCTGAATAAATCAGCTTTAGCAAAATTGGGAGCGGACTTACTGGAGAATCATCCCCTCAATCCCATTACTTCATCTCTTGGTTTGCTTCCTTCTAACAAAGTAACCCCAAAGGTAGCCCCAGAATCCTCTGAATCTTCCGAGGAAGATAGTCCTTTTATTGGTCGACGCAAAAGGACTCATATCCTAAAGAACAGTTTAACTCCAATCATCATCTCTGAGCTTGAACAACTCCCCATTGTTCCCTCCGAGATTTCTCATCAGAGAGGTAAAGAGCCAATGCCTTATATTCGTCTTCATCACAATTTTGCCCTTAACATGATGTGACCTATTTTAATGACTTCTACAGTTCCTCCAGTTGTTCTTACTTCTGGGTCGACTCCAGCCGTATCAGTGTCTTCCTCGCCTTCTCATATTTCTCTTCTTCTCTTCCTATAGTGAGAGCTAGAAGGACCCCTTGTAAAAGATCTTCTAGTTATGCTCCCCAAGATGTTATCACTGGCCCCACTATTGATTCTGTGCCTTCTATTTTACCTCCTATTGTCCCTACTGCTATACCAAGACCTTCCATTACTTCGAGTGTTGGTCCCTCACTTCCTCGTCCAAGTTCATTACCTTCTTCCTCTGCAAGGCCCTATTCCTCCTCAAGTTCTTTTTAGGCAAGCCCAAGGCTTGCCTTCTTTATTGGGACAAAATCATGCTCCTTATTCTTATGGGTACCTTCAGTTGTAAGATTCCCTGGCCACATCTTGGTTACAAAGTCAGAGTTCCATGCAGGGAAAAAATATTTTCGATCAGGCTGACAACCACAATTGTCAGGCCATTGTTGTAAGTATCCTAAATGTGTTATGTTATTTTGTATTTATAACTTATAACTGTGTTATTGTTCTATCCAATTTTGTACCTCAAGCTTGTACATGGGCAATTTAGTCGCAGAGTTAGAGAGGGAAAACAGGGATTTGAAGAATCAAGTAAGGACCCTAAAGGTCACCTCCCCCACTCCTAACAACGAGGTCATCCAACTCCAGGAGAAGATAAGTTCTCAGGCTCATCAAATGACCCTTTTGGAGAAGGACTTACATAATCATCGCCAACTGCCAAGGGTTAGAGAAGAAGACTTTAGAGCTGCAAATACAGAGTCTATCCTCTCAATTGAGTGTAGAAGTAGCCAAGAAAGATAAAGCTATCTCAGACAGAGACTGAAAGCTCAGGACTCGGAAATAGATTTCCTTACCCAAGAACTAGAACGCGCTAAAACTGAAAGGGCCAATTTTGAGGAGAGATCAAAGTGTCTTGCCTCAGAACTACAAGTTTACAAGGCGGGCGAAGAGAAGCGCTGAGATGTCCGACGCCAACAGTACTTAACCTCTTCTGAATTCAAGAGTGACTTCGCCAACTGCATTGTAGGGGCTCTGACCCGTTCTGCTAATGGGGTTCTTAAGCAACTATGAGAAGGGAGGTTTTTATCTCAAGAGCCTCCTCCTCAATTTATAGATCGACGATGACTCAATAAAGAATTGCCTAAGCATCTCATCAGTAGTTTTAAGTAAACCTTGTGCGGATGAACTGGTTGTAGGATAAACTATGGGTATTTGCTCTTATTCATTCGGTTAGCCTTGTGCTATAAAAGATATTGCTGACTTGTGAATGGGTACATATACATATATATATCTCAGACTATGGTAAATATACTTGCAAAAATTTTTAAAGTAGACATGTGATAATTATAGTGTGAGAAATGAATATGCTGAGTGGTTATTTGTATGTATGTACGACAAGTGAATATTCGAGAGGTGACACTTACTTGTTTGCCTATCTGTCTTTAAGGTTGTTAATTCTTAGAGCCGCCCTTTTTTTATGATTCATTGTCTTCTGACACTCCTCCATTCTTAAATCTGTTCCTATTTTACTTGTAACAGATGAGCGGTAAGGAATGAGTGCTCTAGCTAAGTAGTCATGAAATAACATAGCCCCATAAGTGAGCATGTAAAAGAGCAAGTAATTAAATATAAGCATTTTTCCTTATCGATTTCACCTGAGGATATATTTGTAGAAATCAACACTTACATGTTCCTTGTGGACTGTATACCTTTTTAGAGTAAGTCATGTTGATATAAAGAATTCTATCCCCTCTCACATTTCAGTCGAGCTTCATATACCGGGTGAATTTTATAAGGCTTCTGGCTGATTTTCCCAGTCGGGTTTATACTCCGATCAAATTTACTCTTTCCATATAAAAATTAGAATATCACGATATCCTGATTGGGGATATATCTCCGGGCGGTTTTGAATCAATGTCCGAAGACCCTGGTGCCGGTGTATTTTGACCGAGAATGTACCTTCGAGTAAATATGCATTAATATTGGAAGGCCAGAAGGTCGATATATTTTAGTTGGGAATGTATTCCCGGGTGAATATGAATTAATATTTGAAATCTAGAATGTTGATGTATTTCGGTCGGGAATGTACTCTCGAACGAATATGAGTTAATATATAAAGGCCAGAAGGTTGATATATCTTGGACGGGAATGTATTCCCAGGCGAATATGAATTAATATCCGAAAGCCATAATGTTGATGTATTTTAGTCGGGTATGTACTCCCGAGCAAATATGAATTAATATCTGCAGGCCAGAAGGTTAATATATTTCGGTCGGGAATGTACTCCCGAGCGAATATGAGTTAATATCTGAAGGCTAGAAGGTATTAGAGTGTATACTAAAAGCCTAGCTTTTTGTAAACATTTATTTTGAAATAAAGAATCGCATTGGTCAAATGTCTACATTTAGATGCTAAGTGTAGTTGTTCAATTAATTTATATTGTAGATAACATGGTGTGTGGTGTCACACACAGAAGATCATGTTATCAAATCCTTATAAATTATAAACAATAGCTCACGACTAAGATGGATAGGAACAAACCATTGGAATAGTTGTAGTGTAATTTAGTATTAGTTTATCTTGACTATAAAATTACACTAGTACACTCTGAGTGTATTGAGTAGGATCATTTAAGGTAAGTTTTTTTTATACTGACTGCATAAAAGATCAAGACCTTTGTTATTATGAAAGTGTGTGCTCTTAATCATGATATACTAACAAGCACATATACTCAATATTCATTTCTTTAATTTATCAAAGGGTGTGATTTAGCTCGTTAAATTAATAGGCCCGATAAGTTGGGAAATGATATTATTTATATGGTGTGTTGTTGATTATAGAATGAAATTGTGTCCTAGTAATCTAGGTTGATAATTTTCCTAAGAGGAGCTCATAAGAATTGTCATGTAAACCCTGCAGGTGGACTTAGTCCGACATGACGATAAGGTTGAGTGGTACTACTCTTGGAGCTAGATATTAATTAAGTGAGTTGTCAGTAACTTATTTAATTAGTGGACATTCGATATCTTAAACACAAGGAGATTAACACACTCATGATAAGAAGAAGCCCATATAGTAATATGGGATTGGTGCGGTAGTTTAATAATAACTCTTTAGTGGAATGAAATATTATTGATGAACTCGAGTTGGGTATTCGGGGCGAACACAGGAAGCTCAAGTTCATCGGGAGACCAAAACTAATTCCTCCTCTCGGTCTCTATCGTAGCCTCTTATTTATAAAGTCTTATACCCAACTATAGCCACCTTCTTACCCATCCTTAGGTGGTCGTCCTAGCCAAGCTTGGAGCCCAAGCAAGGGCCGGCCAAGACATGGCTTGGATGGATTGAAGTGTGGCCAGCCCTAGCTTGAACCCAAGCTTAGGTGGTCGGCCACAATAAATTAAAAGGATTTTATTTTTTAAAAATATTTCTTATGTGGAAGTCATTGTTTTAAAAGAGAGTATAAAATTTAGATCTTTTCTTTTATAGTTTTCTATAAAAGTTTAAGAGAAAGGTTTGATATCTTTCCTTATTTGTAGTTAAAAGGAATATTTTAATTTTTTATAAAACTTTCCCTTTTTGTAACCATCCCCATGATTTAAGAGAGTTTTAAAATTAAATCTTTCCTTTTATAGTTTCTACAAAAGATTAAGAGAAAGATTTGATATCTTTCCTTATTTATAGATTGAAAGGAAGATTTTAATTTTGGAGAAAACTTTCCTTATTGTAATCATCCACATGTTTTAATAGAGAGATTTTAATTTATAAAAGTTTCCTTTTATAACCAATCAATGAATGGAATTTTTTAAGAGAAATTTTTATTTTAAAAATTTCCGGAAATAAATTAGGAAATTTTAATTTTTGTTTAAAACTTTCCTTGTTTGGAGGACAATGAGGTGGTCGACCATTAAGGGTTTAAATGGAAATTTTTAATTAAATTTTCCTTCTTAAATATTGGCAAGGAATATAAGGAAATTTTATTTATTAAACTTTCCTTATTTGCCAAGACCAAGGAATATAAAAAAGAGGGTAGAGGTGCCTCACCTCATAACCTATCATCTATTATTTCTCTTCTCTTCCTTGGTGTGGCCGGCCCTAATCCTCTTCCCCTTTTCTTCTTCTTTGGCCGGCGGCATCAACTATCTAGGAGACTCTTGGTGGCCGAATTTTACTTGGAGAAGAAGTAGAGAAAGGAGGCTTTGTTTCTTTGCATCCCTTGGAGCTTGGTTGGTGGTCGAAGACCTTCATCTCTAGGAGATTCTTGGTGGCCAAAACTTACAAGGAGAAAAAGGAGGCTTGGGTGGATTCTCATCTCGATAGATCGTCGCCCACACGACGTCCGAGATAAGAAGAGGAATACGACAGAAGATCGTGAGGTCTATAAGCTATAAAAGGTATAACTAGTTATTAGTTTCCGCATCATAATTAGTTCATCCTTTTATTTGGATCTTGAAATACCAAACACAAGGGGCTAACGTTTCTAGGTTTCAAATTTGTGATTCGAGTTTGTGTTTCTTTTGTTTTTTTCAAACTTGTGATTCGATTGTTCTTTTTGGTTAAACCTAGGGTTACTATAAGGAAATTAAATATTGAATTTCGTTGAAAGACTTTGTCTAGGAAGTGGTGGATGCTCCCATACCCAAGAAGGCCTAGTGTCTCGCCATGTTTAACCTAGAAGCCGATCTCTGAAATTAATTTTTAATTGAATTTGTAACATGGGTGGATTTGAATCAATAATGTTAAGTATCGTTTGCGATCCAAGTCTAAACCACTAAGAACAAATAAGTTGAATTTAGAATCAATGATGTTAAGTTCCGTTTGCGATTCCAAATTTAATTTTTAAAGAACACAATAGGTTGTTAGGAATGGTTGAAGACTTGTACAAAATTTTGTACAGGGGAACCGGTATGATATTTTGAGTATCAACCAACAGAAGGTTGATATATCTTGGTCGGGAATGTATTCCCGGGCGAATAAGAATTAATATTTGAAAGCCAGAATGTTGATGTATTTCGGTCAGGTATATACTCCCGAGCGAATATGAATTAATATCTGTAGACCAGAAGGTTGATATATTTCGGTCAGGAATGTACTCCCGAGCGAATATGAGTTAATATCTGAAGGCCAGAAGGTTGATATATCTTGGCCGAGAATGTATTCCCGGGCGAATATGAATTAATATCTAAAAGTCAGAATGTTGATGTATGTACTCCCGAGCGAATATGAATTAATATCCGCAAGCCAGAAGGTTGATATATTTTGGTCGGGAATATATTCCCGAGCGAATACGAGTTAATATCTAAAAGTCAGAATGTTGATGTATTTCAGTTGGGTATGTACTCCCGAGCGAATATAAATTAATATCTGAAGGCCAAGGCATCAGGATAATTCGATCAGGATGTAATTCCTAAGCGAATCTGATCTTTAATCGAGAATATACTTCCGTGTGAATTTGGTTCTGCACAAAGTCTATAGTCTCCAGCTATTTTGCTGAGAACCGAACCAATCTCTTCTCAAGATATCTTGGTTGACTATTGCCGAGTGGAGGGAACACGCTCAACTGTTAGGGGTTTAAAGTCTCCGGTTCCCCTTAAAGAAGTCAGGTTGGTCATTCCTTAAGGTCCCCGATCGACTATCACTGAGCGGAGGAAGCACGCTCGACTAGTACTGAGCGGAGGAAACACGCTCAACTATTGAGGGTTTAAAGTCTCCGGTTCCCCTTAAGGAAGTCAGGTCGGTCACTCGTTAAGGTCCCCGATCGACTATCGCTAAGCGGAGGAAGCACGCTCGAATAGTATTGAGCGGAGGAAGCACGCTCGACTATTAAGGGTTTAAAGTCTCCGGTTCCCCTTAAGGAAGCCAGGCCGGTCACTCCTTAAGATCCCTGATCGACTGTTGGTGAGCGGAAGAAGCACGCTCAAAAGGAGAAATCGCTTAGTCTATTTTAGCAAATGTAAGCATTGATTAAGGAGTAGATGCCTGCACTTTTTCATTATATCAAAGATTAAATGGCATATATAGACAAATTACAGGCGTACTTGTTAGACTCTATATGGTTGCAAGTGATTTACACTCCAAGGCCTATCGAGAGTCCTTCCTTCTGAGTCTTGAAGATAGTAAGAGCCTGAGGCCAGTTTCTGTATAACTTTATATGGTCCTCCCAATTGGGGTGCTAGTTTAGTAACATCTCTCACAGGCTTAATACGCTTCCACACTAAATCCCCCACTTGAAAGAATTGGGGGATGACTCTTTTGTTGTAATTTTACTTCATTCTTTGCCGGTATGATGTGAGGCGAGTTGCTGCCTTGTCTCGGGCTTCCTCTATCAAATCTAACTCCATAAGACGCCGACCGACATTATCTTCATCATATAACTGCCTTCAATCATATTCCACCCCAACCTTAATAGGGACTACTGCTTCTCCCCCGTATACCAACTGGAATGGAGTTATCCCTGTAACCTCTCGAGGGGTGGTACGGTAAGCCCATAGCACACTGGGTAACTCATCTATCCAACTACCACCAACGTGATCTAATTTAGTTTTAAGTCCTCTGATAATTTCTCTGTTGGTTACTTTTGCTTGCCCATTGCTCCGTGGGTATACCACAGAGGTGAATGTCTGTGTAATGTCATACCCTGCACACTATTCTCTAATTCTCTGACCCTGAAATTGTCTTCCATTATCAGAAACTAATTTATGGGGAATACTAAATCTTCAAATAATGTGTTGCCATAAGAACTTGATAACTACATTTTCAGTAATTCTTACTAATGGTTCAACTTCCACCCATTTTGAGAAATAATCCATAGCTACTAATAGAAACCTTCTCTGAGTCGTTGCCAAGGGAAATGGTCCCACTGTATCCATGCCCCATTGATCAAAATGGCAAGAAACTATAGAAGTTTTCAATAATTGAGTAGGATGATACGAAATATTTTGGTGCTTCTGACAAGACATACATGTTCTTACGAGCTGCGCTGCATTTTCTTGTAAAGTAGGCTAGAAATATCCAGCAAATAATATCTTACGGGCTAGAGATCTTCCCCCAATATGGCTACCACATGAGCCTTGATGGACTTCCTGTATGATATATTGTATGTCTTCTAGTCCAATGCATTTGAGTAATGGACTGGAGAAAGCCCTCTTGTAGAGGTGATCCCCTATCAAAGTATATCGAGCGATTTTTTTTTAAAAAACTCTAGCTTGTTCAGCATTTACTGGTAAGACACCCTGTTGTAAAAATAATATGATTGGTGTTGTCCAATCACCCTGTATTTCTGTGTCAACTTGCCTTTCAATACAAGACACCAACACTGTCTATTCTACTGGTTGGTCTAGGTTCCAAGGCACTATTGCTAATGCAAGCCTTAACAATTCATCATCCACTTGATTCTGATCGAGGAATCTTTTGTATATTCACTTCTTGGAATGTAAGTTTTAGTTTATCAAATGCTTCTGCATATAGCCTGAGTCGATCATTATTGATTTCGAAGTTACCTGTTAACTGTTGTGTTGCCAATTGCGAGTCAGAATAAATCCATACTCGAACAACTCCCACATGTCGCGCTGCATGTAGACCAGCTATCAGTGCTTCATATTCTGCTTCATTGTTGGTGACTTTATAGTTCAATCAGACAGAAAGTTGAACTCGATCTTCCCTCGGAGATATGAAGAGAATATCAATCCCACTGCCTTGTCTAGTAGAAGACCCGCCCACATAAATTTTCCAAATCCCTTCTTCTTTTGGACCTTGCACCTCTGTTATGAAATCTACCAGAGCTTGTGCTTTAATGGCCGAACGAGGTTGATATTGTATGTCGTACTCACTAAGTTCAGTCGTCCATTTGATTAATCGCCCAGATGCTTCAGGATTAAGAAATACTCATCCTAGGGTGCTATTGGTCAAAACAACAATTACATGCGATAAAAAGCAAGGGCGCAATCTTCTGGCTGTTAACACCAATGCATAAGCTAATTTCTCGAGTGCGGTGTTACGAACCGCAAGTGCACGGATTCATCATCAGTAATAAAGATTATCGATCCCGCGAGGATTGATTATAAGCACTAGCAATGGTTCACTTAGGGTTAGCTAAACTACCGATAGTTGTAAGTTATCTAAAGAAAAGAGATTGGGAAGCAGAAACGAGAACTAGTGAAGAGAGAGAGTAATTAACTTGGTTTATGAAGAGTTCTAGGAGTTCGGTTTCATTGTGGTGGTATTGATGTATCACGTTCTATCCTTTACTCATTGTCCATCAACATGCATTCGCCAGAAGCTAAAGCAACCATCCTTAAGCACTAAATAGAGAAGATCCTTGTGAAATTCTGTTATGATTAACCCCTGTTACTAGGGTGCCTCGGTAGATCATAAGAACGCAACTCTAATTGGTGTCATTAAGGATAGAAATAAGGGCTTGGTTTGGTCTCTTACTTCCTTGTGGAGAAGTTGCCTCTTCTTTCAAGGAAATACCCTAGATGTCCGTGAACGGGTTACCCCTGTCACTAGGGCCCCTCGGGTATACGATCTAAGATACTCTCTCTACGAGGTTAGCAATTCCTACGCAATCAATTAATATGATATGGAAATCTAACAACAAGTCTCATGCATAGTAGTTGAAACAAGCAAGTGAAATCATCCAATGAATAAAGGCATAAATATGAGTCTTACATCAAAATCAATCCACAACTACTCCCTAATCCTAGAACAAGGGATCTACTCCATAGACGCCGGAGAAAAACCCGAAGACATAATGTAATTAAGCATACAATTCTCAAACAAGAAGAGAGAAAGAGAAAGGATGCTTATCCAATGACGACGAGTGATCTTCGGATCCAATCCTTTGCTTCTGGAGTTGATGTGGTAATGAAGGATCGCTGGACGGAGGTCCTGGACGGCGTGGAACGACACCAAGGCAATTCTCCCTTTAACGGCTCTCTTCCTTCCCCGAGGAGAAGGGTTAGAACCCCTTTTATAGGCTAGGGCACGACCGTGCAGATATGGCACGACTGTGCCTTCTTTTGTCTCTGGTCGCGCTGCACGGTCATGCCAATTGGCATGACTGTGTGGATCTGGGACATTGCTCCTGGGACACGACCATGCAGGATCGCATGACTATGTATGGGTTGGTTGCTAGTTGTGGGGGGAACGATCGTGCAGGTTTGCACTACCATGCATGGATCCATCTCTTTTTGGCAGCACAGTCATGCAAGAGTTCCACGGTCATGCACTGTTCTTCCTCTATTTGGTCGCACGGTCGTGCAAGAGTTGCACGGTCATGCACTGTTCTTCCTCTATTTGGCCACACGGTTGTGCGAGGTTGCACGGCCGTGATCTCTGCCTCGTTTCGGTGCGTCGACAATCACTGTTTTTGCTTCAAAAGTTATCCCTGACAAACAAAACCAAACAAAGAGCAGATCTCCAAACAAAAGAGTATTTATGAAGAGTATATGATAAAAGAGATGATCATGCAAAGAATATATACGCATAAAGCAAGTGAATGTGCGTTAAAACATGCATAAACGATCATAATATTTACGCACATCACACCCCTAGACTTGAACTTTTGCTTGTCCTCAAGCAAAACGCTGCAAACTATGTTCATGAGTTCCAGCAGTGTTTCATAATCCCTAGTGCATTCGCCTAACTCTATCAACTAGTTTCATTGATAAGCACGATTGTGGAGTAACCTAAGTATGACCTAAGCATAAGTTCTTTGTGCTCGGTGCAATAAGTAACTGAAACTCTTCAAGTTTTAATTCTTTGTCTTAGTTAAGTCGTCATACAATTGAATTCCTAATGCTCTCGGTGATAGACACTTACCTGCCACACACTTGGTTTGTTTTCCTTAAATTACACAAGGTCTCAAAGGATACTACTCGGAATCAAGAGAAACATAACATTTATTTCCCCAGTAACCTAACTAGGTCTCAAAGGGGTAAATTGTTAGTTTCCACTCACGACGACTGCTTTTTATCCCTTATTCATTTTTTTGGGTGCTATAGAGGTGTAGCACTAATCACAAATGTGAGATACATATGTTGGGATTTAGATTTTTCCAAATGAGCTTCCATGATCCGAGGTCATCCAGTAACCAAAATGTAAATAAGAAATCACCATGGAAACAAAAGTACTAAACAATTTGGATGAATCATAACTATTTCAAAAATATTTCTACTATTCAAGCTTAAGTACTTAAGTGTAGTGAAAATAAGATCCTTAAGGTTAGGCCAAGACTTATACCAAACTCCATACAATACTTAGCTTATTTCATGCTACTAAAGATAGAGAAAAGAGACACATCAAACATACTAATACTATCTTGACAACACATGAACAAAGAAAATTCTAGACATTTTTCTATCAGACAAGTTAGCAGAAAAAGTAGAAGGTTTGATGTTCTCAAATATGCCTCAAAACTATTTTTTTATATATATATTTTTTTAAAAAATGATATGAAGAATTACAAGTAAGAAAGTGCAAATGAGATGCAAATAGAAATATAAAACTAATAAAATGCGAATAAACAAAGCAGACTAATAAAATATGCAGAAAGAAAAGAAAAACTCGACTTGACTCAGGTTGTGCAGACATAACACACCCCCCCCCCAAGACTTAAACTTTTCATCGTTCCGATGAAATCAATACGGTGGCAAGGGTGGGGGATAAGGGGGTCCCCGATGTGTGCCGGAGGAAAATCTAGGCATACAGGGAGATGTCCAATGTGTTGATGATATTGATAAAGGACATCTACTTGTTGTCTAGTAATATCCTTATCATCGATAAAATTCCTCATTCTTTCCTGGTCAATCTCATAGTCCTGAACGAATCCCGACACTTGACTAGGGAAATCCCTAGTAAACTGAAAATGATCATGTATCTCCCTAAACTGGTCATCAGATAACTTGAAATAACCCTCCAATAATTGTTGTTGGGTATTTTGCTTCTCATGAAGGGAGTCTAAGGAGGCACGGAAGTAAAAAAAAAATCAAATCTAGAAGGTCCTACACCATAGGAAAAGAGTGCTTAGGAAGTTCCGGATATCCGGAAGGTTGTGAGAATCCTGATGACGAGAGCTCTTGGTGGTACTTGGTTTCTTCTATAATGAAGGGAATATTTTCGGGGATTAAGTCAGTAATCGCCCAGTTCGCGGGGTTACGAACTGAAGTGCGCTCAGGCAAGAAAGGGGTAATGAGAAACCATTGTTCCTAGGGAAGGCAAACTCATTCTCATCCCGACAAATCATCTTCATTGCAAGAAAAGAATCAATGTTGATTTTGTCATTACCATGAATAACCTCTAACCCATCAAGCTCACAACCCAGATTGAATGCTATTTGGGTGATCAATCCACCAAACACTATCATCCCCAAAGATGCCTTAGCTGCCCTCAACAAATTTTGTAAGAAATGAAATCCGAAATCATAATCCACTTTATTCAACATCGCTCAAAGAGAATAAAGCTCTACCTTTCTAACCACCCCATCACTCTCTCCTCGACCAAAAATCATTTTGCTCATCACTCGGTGAAGGTCTCTAAAGGTCGGGTTTTGCATGCGGGATGCCTTAGCTGTAGAGGGTTCGTAAGGGTCCTTTGATCCAGTTATTGACGTCCAAAATTCATTCCATTTAATCTCATCATCAAATCTACGGGCACCACCAATAGGCAAACCAAAACAATTATTAAAATCACTAAACATCCACCGAACTTCTTTATTCATCAACCTAAAAGTTATGACCCCTACGTACTCATCCTCAGACAAAAATTTAACATCAATTGAGCTCAAAAATTCAAGGACTAGGCGGGGGTAAGTTGGTGAATGAGCGTACATAATATCATTCCAGTCTAAGGAACTAATCATCCAATCTACCTCATCCCTAATTCCTAGCATATTCAAAGTAGTGGGATCCATATATATATCTAGTGCATATAATTCTTCTAGCGACAAGGATATCATATCTAGCTTTATGTTCATGATTTCTAAAAGTAATATTAAACTCGTTTTCATTACCTTCGTCGCGCGCCACCCTTTTTCCTTTGCCTTTTGAAGAAGAAGTCTTGCCCTTGCCTTTGTCGCCTCCCGGCGCATCTCCTTTGCTAGATCCACCGCTTCCTCGACGAAGTCTCTTCAAGATTTGTGGCATGATGTGCAAGGTGAACTTTGAGGAATTTCTTGTAGGTGGAGATGGATCTTGATGATGAAAGAGGAGGAGAAGGAAGAAAAATAGGGGAGTTACTTCTCTCTTTCCGGATTTGTGGCCTGAAGAAGTGTTAGATCTAGATGTAGATCTAAGTAAAGATGAACTTTAGAGGTAGGGATTGGGGTTTGATGAGGTGTAGTGTGGAGGAGAAAACTTTTAGGAGAGAAGGAGATTGGAATTAGGGCTTTTTAGAGGGGTGGGTGGCACACACAGGTAGGGGCACGACCCCCTCTCTTCTCCCCTCGGCCAAAATCGCATGGCCGTGCTGGTTGGCACGGCTCGTGCCTTGTGCCTTCTTCTTCACTGGTGATCTTGCACGGTCGTGCCTATTTCTTCACTGGTAGTCTTGCGCGGTCGTGCCAATTGGCAGGCCCGCGCCCTTCTTTTCTCTGTACAGGCCACACGACCGTGCAAGGTTGCACAACCAATGGCCTTTGTCCCCCTGTTGGCTTCGCACGGTCGTGTGGGGTCACACGGCCAACTCCCTTAAGCGCACGGTGACTTGTCTTTCGTCGTTTTGGCTCCTCTGATGCCTCCACGCCTATGAAACACTCACGGCCAGCTCGTGGAGGCTATGCACCTCCTGAAAATGAATACCCAAAAATAAAAAAATTAATAACAATACTCGACTAAACTTACTAGAGAAATAAAACAATAAACGGAATAATGAACTAAAATGAAAAACCCTTGGGTTGCCTCCCAAGAAGTGCTTGTTTTAGGTCTTTTAGCTCGACCCCATTTTAGTTAGTGTGGACTAAACCCATGGAAACACGACTCTCCTCCTAGGGTTAATGCTACAATCTGCACCTTTAGTTTCGCTTGTGCAAGACAAATGCACTTCTTATTGCTCGTTAGAGGGGACCTCTCTTGGAAACTGAATTCCTCAGCTTTATGTATGTTCATCTTGCTAGAATTTCCCTGAGAAGAGGGGTCACAGTTAGAAGAATTAGATAAATCAAATTCTAACCTTTCTTTGCTAATCTCCAAGGATAACTTGTGACTTTTCACATCAATGAGGGCTCCAGCGATGGCAAGGAATGGTCTCCCAAGGATGATTGGTATCTTGGGATCCTCCTCCATATCCAGGATATTGAAATCTTTGGGAATGATGCATCCACCTACTTCTACTGGCATGTCTTCCACTATTCCCATTGGGTATCTACATGAATGGTCAGCTAATTGCAACACCATAGTAGTTAGTTTAATGTTCTGGAGTCCTAGCTTCTTACATAACGAGTACAGAAGTAGGCTAACGCTGGCTCCCAAATTGCAGAAAGCTTTCTATATGAGTTCAGAACCAATTTTACAAGGTATGGAAAAACTCCTTGGATCCTGAAGTTTCGGTGGAATATTTGTCATTAGTAGAGCGCTGCAATTTTCCGTTAATGCTATGGTCTCGAAGTCGCCCTTCTGCCTCCTGTTAGATAAAATACCCTTTAAAAATTTTACGAACTTCGACATTTAGTGCAGTTCATCTATTAGTGGTACTTCTACGCAAATTTCCTTAATCTTTTTCAGGAATCGGTTGAACTCTTCATCCTTTTGGGATGTTATCAGTTTCTAAGGGAAAGGAATTGTCTGACTTTATGGGGGAATTTGAAGAGTTCCTTCAACTTTCTTGGTGATCTCCTCTCTATCCCTGTTCTGGATCTGATTGGGCATTAGGGGAGAGGGCTCTTCCTCTGAGTCAAGTCCTTTTTGAGTAGTGATTTGGGGGTCTCCCAAAGTTCATCCACTCCACAGCTCGATGCGGTTGCAGTGTTCCACCGGGTTTATATCGGGCTTTCCTGGAAATGTTCCCTGTGCTCTTGAAAAGGATTGGGCTATCTGGCTGTCTTGCATCTTTTGATGTTTTTCGAAATTTTCCAGTCTTTGAGTTAATTGCTTGATCTTATTCTTCATCTCTTTTTGCTCTGAGAGAGCTTCTTGAAGTATCTTTTTGATTCTGGACAGTTGTGAAGGTTGCTGTTAATGATAAGTCTGTTGTCCAGATGAGTAGCTATGTTGCCCAGGTTGATAGCTTTGTTTTGCTGGTCCTTGGTCCTGATTATTTCGGTACGAAAAATTTGGGTTGTTCCTCCATCCAGGATTGTATGTTTTTTAGTACAAATTGTTTTGCTTTTGGTTGTAACTGACTATTGCATCGCATTGCTAAAGTTGGTGCTTGTATTGGCCCTAGGGGGCAAGTATCTTGAGCGTGATCCATACTTCCACAAGTTTCGCAAACACATACTATTGCATTGTTCGTGTTGTTTCCTATGGCCTCAAGCTTCTTGGTCAGAGCATCCATCTTTGCAGACATGAGTGTGACTGCATCTACGTTGAATTTTCCTGACGCCTTTATTGGATTCCCTGAGAAAGAACCACTAGATCTTTCGGTTGCCCACTGATGGTGGTTCTGCGCCACATTCTCTATGATCTCTTCAGCTTCATCAAGGCTCTTGTTCATTAATGCTCCTCCTGCTGCAGAATCGAGGGATACCTTCATGTGATAGTTGATTCCATTGTAGAATGTGTGTAGAACCAACCATTTCTCAAGGCATGATGGGGGCACTATCTCAGCATACTTTTGAATATGTCTCAAGAATCAAATAATGATTCTATCTATTTGAAGCTTGCGATCAAATTCCTCATATGGGCAGTTTTGCTTGGCGGGTAGAATTTGTCCAGAAATTTTTGCTCACATTGCTCCCAAGACATTATGTTGTTTGCTGGAAGAGAATTTAGTCACTGCTTAGCTTTGTCTTTCAAGGAAAATCCAAAAAGAAATAACCTTACTGATTCTGGAGGGACCCCGTTCACTTTTATAGTACCGCAAATCTCGTAGAAAAGCTCTAAGTGATGATTTGGATCATCGTGCGGTCCTCCTCCAAATTGATTCTGCTGGACCATGTGGATTACGACAGGCTTGATTTCAAATTGTTAGCTTCGATTGGCGGTCGAGTGATGCTAGACCGAACTCCTCGTGCATAAGGTGATGCGTAATCCTTCAACAGTTTGTCAGTCATTCCTGAAGATTCTTGTTCGGGTTGAAATGTTTTTTGTAAGTTTCTTCTTCTCAGGGAAGTCCTATCGATCTCTGGATCAAATGGTAGAAATTGTCCTGAAAGATTATCTCTTCGCATGCAAGAACAAGATATGAAATATTTCGAGTGTAAAATTAAGTAAAATAAAGTAAAGAAAAGAGTTGGAATAATATTATTATTTTTTTAGGCATTTTAATAAAAATGTAGAAAATAAAGAAAAACAAAAATAAAATTATTTATCTCTGAAATGCAGAATATTAGAAAGGAGAGATAAAGAAAAAAATAAAGACTAGTCTAATATAATATGATTTTCGCTAATATTATAAGGAGAGATAAAGAAAAAATAAAGACTAGTCTAATCTAATATGATTTTCACTAATATTATAGACGTAGTCCCCGACAACGGCGCCAATACGAACCGTAAGTGCACGGATTCGTCGTCAGTAATAAAGATTATCGATCCCATGAGGACTGGTTATAAGCATTAGCAATGATTCACTTAGGATTAGCTAAACTACTAATGGTTATAAGTTATCTAAAGAAAAGAGATTGGGAAGTAGAAACGAGAACTAGTGAAGAGAGAGTAATTAACTTTGTTTATGAAGAGTTCTAGGAGTTTGGTTTCATTGTGGTGGTATTGATGTATCACATTCTATCCTTTACTCATTGTCCATCAACATGCATTCGCCGGAAGCTAAAGCAACCATCCTTAAGCACTAAATAGAGAAGATCCTTGTGAAATCCTGTTACAGTTAACCCCTATCACTAGGGCACCTCGGTAGATCACAAGAACACAACTCTAATTGGTGTCATTAAGGATAAAAATAAGGGCTTGGTTTGGTCTCTTACTGTTAGAGTGTATACTAAAAGCCTAGCTTTTTGTAAACATTTATTTTTGAAATAAAGAATCACGTTGGTCAAATGTCTACATTTATATGCTAAGTGTAGTGGTTCAATTAATTTATATTGTAGATAACATAGTATGTGGTGTCACACATAGAAGATCATGTTATCAATTCCTTATAAATTATAAACAGTAGCTCGTGACTAAGATGGAAAGGAACAAACCATTGGAATAGTTGTAGTGTAATTTGGTATTAGTTTATCTTAACTATAAAATTACACTAGTACACTCAGAGTGTATTGAGCTGGACCATTTAAGGTAAATTCTTTTTATACTAACTGCATAAAAGAACAAGACCTTTATTATTATGGAAGTGTATGCTCTTAATCCTGATATAATAACAAGCACATATATCTAATATTTATTTCTTTGACTTATCATATGGTGCGATTTAGTTCGATAAATCAATAGGCCTGATAAGTTGAGAAATGATATTATTTATAGTGTGTGTTGTTGATTATAGAAGGAAACTGTGTCCTAGTAATCTAGGTTGATGTTGTCTCCAAGAGGAGCTCATAAGGATTGTCATGTAAACCCTGCAGGTGGACTTAGTCCAACATGACGATAAGGTTGAGTGGTATTACTCTTGGAGTTAGATATTAATTGAGTTGTCAGTAACTCATTTAATTAGTGGGCATTCTATATCTTAAATACAGGGAGACTAACACACTCATGATAAGAAGGAGCCCAAAATGTAATTTGGGATTGGTGCGGTAGTTCAATAATAATTCTTTAGTGGTATGAATTATTATTGATGAAATTAAGTTGAGTGTTCGGGGTGAACACAGGAAGCTTAATTTCATCGAGAGACCAAAACCAATTCCTCCTCTCGGTCCCTATTGTAGCCTCTTATTTATAAAGTATTATACCCACCCATACCCACCTTCTTACCCACCTTAATGGTCTGCTTGGGAGGAGGTGAGGGAAGGGGAAGGAATGGGAAATAAGGGAAAGGAAATTTTTGAATCTCGTTTGGGAAGGAGTGAGGAAAGGGAAAGAAGGGTAAGGTTTAACCCATGGAAAGAGAGATTTTCTTACACTCTGAATTGAGGTGTAAGGAAGGGGAAGGGAAAATAAAAGATTTTTTATTCCAATTTTATCCCTATTCTTAATAGTTTAAGAAATGTTCCAATATCTAATTTTGCCATATCGTCGGAGTTCAATTTCCTCGCCTTCTTCACAGCTCGCTTTGTTGCCAGATTTTTAGAGAAGGGGATCCGACACGTCTTCTAACTGAATTGAAGGGAGAAACTATTTTTGTTGTCAAAATTTAAAAGGATATCTATTATTTTTTAATTTTTTTCATAAAAATTTAATAAGTTTTTAAAAAATAAGAATTCTCGTTATCAGCGTTATCTTTCAAATTTTTTTATTTAAAGTTTCTAAAATCATTATTTTCATTATTTCTCATTTAATTACTTGATTATCAGTAATTCATTATTTTATTATGAATAGTATAAAAAATTAATTTTTTATTAAAAAATAGCTAATTTAAATGATAATATAAAAAATTAATTTTATTATTAAAAATATCTAATTTATATTTATAAAATAAATATTATTATTATAAAAATTTTCTAATTTAAAAAGTAAGGGTATTTTTATAACTTTATCTATTTAACTTTCATTCTTCTTCCTTTCCTCCCAAACAAAGTAACACATGTTACGTTAATGAACATTCCCTCCCTCCCAAACAAGGAGAAGTTAAATACTTTACTTTCCCTCACTTCCCCTTCCTTCCCCTCCCTTCCCCTCCCGTTAATGAACCTTTCCTCACTCCATCCAAACATAGGGTAAGGAGGTTGGTCAAGCCTAGCTTGGAGCCCAAGCTAGGGCCGACCAAACCAAGGTGAGTTGGTTTCATTAGGTGGTCGGCCCTAGCTTGAACCCAAGCTTGGTGTGGCCAGCCACAATAAATTAAAAGGTTTTTATTTTTTAAAATCTTTCTTTTGTAGAAGCCATAGTTTTAAAAGAGAGTTTAAAATTTAAATCTTTCCTTTTATAGTTTTCTACAAAAGGTTAAGTGAAATGTTTGATATCTTTCCTTATTTGTAATTAAAAGGAAGATTTTAATTTTTGATAAAACTTTCCTTTTTTGTAACCATCCTCATGATTTAAAAGAGAGTTTTAAAATTAAATCTTTCCTTTTATAGTTTCTACAAAAGATTAAGAAAAAATTTGATATCTTTCCTTATTTGTAGATTGAAAGGAAGATTTTAATTTTAGATAAAACTTTCCTTTTTGTAAATTATCCACATATTTTAATAGAGATATTTTAATTTATAAAAGTTTCCTTTTATGACCAACCATGAAGAGAATTTTCAAAAGAGAAATTTTTATTTAAAAATTTCCGGAAACAAAATAGGAAGTTTTAATTTTGTGTTTAAAACTTTCCTTGTTTGGAGGGATTAAGGTCGTTGGCCATATATAGTTTGAAAGAGAAATTTTATTAAACTTTTCTTTCATTGGAAAATAGAATAAGGAAGTTTTAATAAAACTTTCTTTATTTTCCAAGACCAAGGAATATAAAAGAGAGGGTAGAGGTGTCTCACCTTAGAACAATATCTCTTCTATTATTTCCTCTCTTCCTTGGTTGGTGGTCGACCCCTCTCTTCCTCTCCCTCTCCTATTCTTCTTCCTTGGCCGGCGGCATCTTCATCTCAAGGAGCTTGGTTGGTGGCCGGATCTTGTTAAAGGAAGAATGAGAGATAGGAAGTCTTGTTTCTTAGCATCCCTTGGAGCTTGGTGGTGGCCGAACCTCATCTTCTCTTGGAGTTTTTGTGGTGGCCGAAACTTGCTTGGAGAAGAAGGAAGCTTGGGTGGTTCTCGTCTTGGTAGATCGTTGCCCACACGACGTCCGAGATAAGAAGAGGAATACGATAGAAGATCAAGAGGTTGTTGCTTACAAAGAAATGTATAACTAGTCATTCTATTCCGCATCATACTAATTTTCTTTGTATAGATTTTGAAATACCAAACACAATAGGCATATGATTCTAGGTTTCGAATTTGTGATTCGAGTTTGTGTTTTTTTTTCGAACTTGTGATTCGATTGTTCTTTTTGGTTAAACCTAGGATTACTATAAGGAAATTAAATATTAAATTTCGTTTAAAGGCTTTGTCTAGGAAGTGGTGGATGCTCTCATACCCAAGAAGGCCTAGTTTCTCGCCATGTTTAACCTGGAAGCCGATCTCTAAAATTAATATTTAATTGAATTTGTAACATGGGTGGATTTTGATCAATAATGTTAAGTCGATCAAAAGAAATAAGTGGATTCCTTATTCTACTTCTTGTGCTCTTTATGGCTATTACTTTCAGAATTCGCAGTTTATTTTCCTTTTCCTTTGTTATTGATTCTCTTTCGCTTATTGCTCACACTTTGAGAACCAAATGCTAAGTGAGCACTCTCAGATATCTCAATTTTAGTCTCCCCTCCTCTTACACGCATTGAGCAATGAGCTCATTTAATATTCACTTTTTCTTTTGAGTATTATATGATATCTTAAAAGGAGTATACCATGCAGACAGAGATATCAAGACAAAATGCACTAACGTACTCTCAAACATATCGAGTTTTAGTGCTTTCAGACTTGTCGCTATATTAGACATCTCCATAATATAGTCCCTTATATTTCCTTTACCATTGTACCGCATAAATACCAACTTCGTTAGAAGTGTGGTAGTCTCAACCTTTTCATTTGAGTTTAATCGATCTGTCAATTGGTCTAAGAAACTTCTAACATCTTCTCCCTCTATTATTAAGCTCTTTATTGGTGCTGATATAGAAAGTCTCATAATACTTAGACACATGCAATTTGATTTCTCTCACAGCTGAAATTCAACCCTCTGCTCTAAGTCCATGCAACCTAAGACTATGATCATGTATTTTTTTTTCCATTCAGCAAAATGTGAACCAGTTAATATTGGAATGTTATTAATACTGACAGTTATAGATTGCACTGAAATTAAAAAGAGAAATTTACTTAAGTTCACGATTCAATTAAAGCCAAGAACATGTATAATATAAAATTATGTAAATAAAATAAAATTTTAAATACATATAAATGAGCTCTTTATGAGATTCCAAATACAACATTGTATTTTACTTTGTGAAGTAAAATATAATTTATTAGCGGTACTATCAGATATAACTCAAACTTTAATTGACCACAAAATGTGTCTTCCTTTAGGTCGACCTATTGTGAACATAATATGATATTTTATATGAGTTATATTTTGATTCATAGTTCACAACAACCTTAATCAACCACTTAATATGTCTTCCTTTGGGACTACATATTTTGTGCATGATCAGAACAAAATCATTTTTTTGTTCCATAGTTGTAAGTTACCTTGTGTATATATCTGGCATAAAAACAACCTTCCTTTGGGTCGATTACTTTTAGCATAAATATATATCTACCAGCACAAAATGTACTAAACCTACCTAAGGTGTCTTCCTTTGAGCTGACATATTAGTTCAACTTAGTAACACGTTGTGTATATAGATTCAAGAAAACACTAAGAACTTTATTTGAACATAAATTACTTAATCAACCTTAATAACATAAAATTCGACTTATTAATTAATTAATACTTTATGATAATCAATTGATATAATCCAATTAATTATTCTAATAAATCCAAAATTTTACTATATGCGACTATTATATATGAAACTCTTCCTTCATCAGTTAAATTTTCCTTTAAATTTTACAAGTTAATAATATTTAATCCCTTAATTATTCTTCCATTGAAAATTGTTTAATGTAATTTTTTTCTGATACTGTTTCATGTTAAAACGCTATTACATTTTTTATAAAATAGTAACTTAGTGTTTCAATTTTTTAATCGATTTTTTTGTCATGAAACACTAACATCTGTTTCAGAGAATTTTTTTTAATCGAATAATTTTTTTTTTACATGAAACAGAAATTAGTGTTTCAAAGTTTTTTTTTTAATTGCATGACAGTTGATACGGTTGGTAATGGAGGGACCCAAGCGGAAAAGGTGAGAAAGGTCAAGGCCATATGGCGGTCAAAAGTCAAGAGGATATGACGGTCAATAGTCAAGCTGACTAGGCGGTCAGAAGGCTAGCATATGGAATAAGTAGAGGTCAGACAGACTTGTTGTTCAAGCAGGCGAAGCCGTTGGAAAACAAAGGAAGATGGCAAGTAATCACGTGCAGGAGCTGGCCGAGGCGAGGGTCGGGATCGGCAAAGCGGGCGGCTTGATCTGCGGGCCTATGGTCGAGGGAGGTCACAACTCACGGTCGGAAGTGTCGGGAGAGGAGCTGCCCACGATCTGCAGTGATTGAGGCCCGGAGCGCAAGTCACACATCATAGATCTCGCGGCGCGTGCAAGCGGCCCGATCTGGCTACTGCGAGGCGCGCCAAGTACTCATGGGTCGGCGGGAGAGGCGGGTGGTGGTAGCCCGACTTACGCTGCGATTCAAAGTCCGAGTGCAAGTCACGACTGGCGGCTGGCGGAGGCTGGTGGTGAGTCACCGACTTACAAGCTGCGATTGAAGGTCGAGTGCAAGTCACAACTCACGTCGGCAGTGAGCGAGTGCTGGTGTGGTCACCAGGCGTGGCGTGGCAGCTTAGACGGAAGGTCGGTGCGAGGTAGATGCAGACCGCGATAAATAGGATGAGCTAAGCTGTGCGGGAGTCGGAGGATCGCAACTGTCCGTCAAGGGTAATCATTGCATACCAGGGAGATGTGCGGAGACGGAGTTTCCTAAGCGAAAAGATGCTCTCATAACCAATGACAGCCTGACAGATGTCCTTCACTACGAGACAAGACCCCTGTGTAAAGGCGGAGGTTCCTAAACAAGAAGATGCCTTCACGACCAATAGCAGCACGACAGGTGTCGGGGATATACGACAAAGCCCAGCGTCTAACGTTTTCTGACAGGATGGCAGGTTCTGGAAGAAAAGCGGGTGCATAAAAAGGAGGAGATTCCTCGTACGCGGGTACGCGCTCTCTCGTCATTTTTTCCACAACTTTTCATTTTGAGTCTCTCTGCTTTTTTCTGGGGAAAAAAGGACCTAACTTGAGCGTCGGAGAGCCTGATCCGGGGACTTTTTCCCTGGTTTTCTCTACGCAGGGAGGATTGTGGAGTGCGAGGTCTGCGCAGCGTCTGCCACCCGTGGGAGCGGATCACCTCGACTTTCCGTCAACAACAGGCCACCACGACATCATTCAGTCCGATCTCGCCGGACGGGATAAGCGCAGTCTGTGGGAAACACACACGGATCCGGCGGCGATGATGGAGGACTCACAGTCGAAGCTCTAGCGGGAGGATCAACGTAACCATGACCCGGGAGTCCGAGTCTCAAGGAGGCGAAGCGAGCCGCCTCGAAAAGCAAGGATGTTTCGCTGCCGCTTCCACGCCTAAAGAACTCAAGCCTGAGGCAAGAGGAGGAGGAAGAACTCCTCGTACTTCATGCCAAGAGCCTCGCAGCAACTATCATCGAGCTAGACCTCGAGGCATAGTCAAAGAAAGGGAGGCGTATGGCGGAGGCTCTTACATCCACCGGATTCGGTGAAGGAGGCTATAATCTGCGATGCAAGATCGATAAGGTACCCTTCTCGGATCTTGAGGGAAAGCACACAGGTTATCGAGCTCAAACATCGGAGGTATGATGGAAGCAAGGACCGAAGAACACCGGAAGTTCAAGAACGCGGCTATCTTGTATCAATACAACATGTCGAATCATGCAAGTATTCCTACACACCGCCCGCCTGGCTACAGGCGGGTTCATGGATTGCCCCTGTGAGTCCATCAATCGCCATGGATTTCAAACGGCCTTCCCCTCGCCGTTCGCGATGCCGATATGTAAATAGTATCGCCCAAAACCGACATCACACCGTCAGATCTCGTCTCACCTCCACACACCGTCGTGGCAACACGTCCCTCAGCCACGAAATATTGATGGCGCCTTCCAGACTGCAATTGCGAAGGGTTCTTCAGGACCCATCAAGAACCTACCTGTTGATCGAGTTTGGACGATATGGTGGATCCAAAAGCTTGCTACATCAAGCTGCTGAGGCTGAAAAGGCAGGGTGAGGAAATTTGAAAGGTCGAAAAGACACACATTGGAGCCCATTCTCGGACAGTACCAGGGCAGACGCCAAGAATCACAAACTAAGGATGTAGCATACGAACCGAGAGGCGGAGAACGAGCATCGGTTCGTGATTCAGACATTGGCCCTAACCGACACTTCTTGTGAAGCTAAATACGAAGGACAGAGAGGGCCCCCGCCGGCTTATACGCCGCGCCACGTGTTTGCCGGCGCCAGCGCCTCGAGTGGAGACCTCTTAGGAGGTGACAAGCGGGCGATCAGTCAGTCGTTATCTAACCAAGCCTCTGGGAAGGTGGGTGAGGACAGCCGTACGAATCTGCAGGGTCACACGCTTAGCCTTTACTCCGTGGGTACACACAGCGCACGTCGGGTGCGGCGAAAGAATTTATAAGCCACAAGATTCAATTTGTCGATTGCAGGTGTTACCTAACGCAACGCGTAACAAGGTCGTTGTGCTTTCTCTTGGGCTCTACCATTTTATCTCGTGCGGGAGATGCAGATCGGACTAGACTGGCTGCTCCAACTCCACCGTAAACCTTTACGCAATGCTTAACCTTCGGTTCGGGCTTTTCGTATCTGTGAAGGCGAGTTGCGGACACGGACTCCATCTTGCACACAGGAGGACACAGTGGTGATCGCATGCATTGGCTAGAGCACTACTTCCTCCACGTTTAAATTGGAAGCAGCTGCATGAGTTAAATTTGCGTGGGCAGGCCCAAATGAGAGCCTATGAGTGCCAGTCTCCACTTTTCACCAAAGATCAAGTCCCGGTAGCTTTTAGGAAGAGCAAGGTAGGGCATTGAATATCAGCAGTGGCGCAGAGGGTCCCGAGCACATACAAGTGGTGAGACGCGGAGGACTGCAGACTTTTGAGATATCTGTCTCTAGGACGGAAAGAGGGAAAATTCCGGTGGAAATTCCTTGCGCAAGATTCACTGGTACCTTAGGCATCTGCTGATCGCCGCCACAATGCCTCGGGCGACATTAAGAGGTCCGAGTAGAGTCAGGAAGAGATGTATATCGGGTCGTCAAACAACGTGTCAAACCGTCAGCGAGAAAAGCTACCAGGCCAAGCTCCATCCGACAGTAATAATAAATTAAAACTCCGAGGAAAGTGAACCTGAATAAAAGCTGGACGAGAATCGACTTAGGAAGGCGGGACATATTCGGGAGGTGCAATTCCCTATCGCCCGCTTGACGTCGATTGAGAAGAAGCCACAGGGCCGGAGGTTTGTGCAGGCGGGACGAGGAGAACCGCAGACCGCATGATGCGTCTGCAAAGGCTACCTGAGGATCAACCGCCTGCCAGAGGATAGGATACGCATGCATGGCGCTTATCAAGGATATCATCGATACCCACCTGGCTAGGGAGGATCGTGAGAGAGTGACTTCATAATAACGGATGGTACTTTTTGCTATATCGGCCGCCATTTCGACTCAGCGGGGCTAAAGAATGATGGACAAAGTCTTTCGACGCATCAGGATCGGCTCGGGAATGTAGGAGGCTGTTGTGTTGACATCCTAATCAGTCCCAGCGCGCGATAATAAGAGATATAGAAGGAAAACCTCATGCTGGACTCTAGCGACGATTGGAGAAGTGTGGTGAACCTTGAAATGCTTGTTCGGGCCAAGGAGAGGAAGTTTAGGGCTATCTGAGAGTGTGAACGGAATAGGATAAGCTAACCCCTAGAAGGTCTGCAAGCACTGAATATCACGATCCCTTCGAAATACTCTGAAGAAAGTTGGTGGTTCGACAACGTATCTAAGCCATGACTCGATCTCCAGATTCCGCGACGCGCCCTTCTTGAAAGTGCTCAAGAGCCCAATGACGAAGCCAGCCTGAGATAAGGAGCAAAGCAACACAGGTTGCCATCGCGCGTTGCCTAAAGCCTCGCCTGTTTGTGGAGAACCCCCTATTTCACCCCGAGGTCGAGAGGTTAGGGTCTGAAATCAATGGCCGCGTCTCGTACACACCAGTCGATGTATGTCTATCTATCTCAAGGGCCTCCCTGCTACACAACATACAGATCATCCATACCATCCCATCAAATAGTACTTGGGTCGTCACCAAGATGGAGCTCGAGCTTATCACCAAGAGCCTAGCTCAGAAGCTGCACATGGTCCCACTTAGCTGATATGGGTTGCAGATAAATACCGAATGGAGATATACAAGCTTAGTACAAGCATGAGCATGAACTTATCATGAATATGTGCGTTGCCGGATTTCTTGTACTTCGCGAGAGGCAGAAAATTTATGTAGGATCGGCTATCCTATCTAAAGTGGTATGGTGCACACTTTTCATCTCCAGTGGAGACATCTGCAAATATGGATGTTAAATCCTCGTATACCAACAGGAAAGCAGTAATTGTAGTATACCTTATTGGCGGAGTATTACCTGGCGGCATGTGTAGCTGACTTGGGACAGTCGTCATACTACTCGGTACTCGCAAATCGCAGCTAGTAACAAGCAGACTACAAGGAAACACTAAAGATGCAAGTTTACAAGGAAGCCTAGAAGATGAGGAAAGATTTTAAGAGGTCCCAACAATACTACTAAGATTCCGGTTTATCGAAATGAGAGCGGAGCGGAGCTAGTTAGCCAAATGTGGCTCTGACCACGGCGTTTGCGTTATAGAGATCTTCTTGTCCTCCTCGGATAGATCTACAAAATAACCTCCTGAAAAGTAATTGATTGAGGTACCTAATAGCTTCCTCAACAAGGAATTGTACCCCCTTAGAGGCGCGCCTGGAAGGCACGTTCTTATGTTATGATGAGAATCGCTTCTGAAAGAGCCTTCTCCATACTGCAACCTCCGCTTGAATATGAAGAAGCGGATCAACTGCTGGTTCCTCGGCCTTGGATACATTGGGATCTTTGTCTTGGGCAACCAGCGTGGGACGTGGAAGAAGTGGAAGAACGTCGCCTTGCTATGGCTATTAGGTGTATTATGGCATACCCTATGCCTGACTGAGAACGAGGTGGTGAATACTTGTTTGTCGCCTGCAGAGAAACCTACCGACCCTGAGGAGGATCTTATAGTGTCTTCAGTTGACCCAATGGGGTATGGATATCGTGGACCTTTCCCGGGCGCTGCTCTGAGGCAGCAGAGGTTTCTTCGCTTTCATAGCGATAGCAGGATTACTTCTTCTCAAGTGGGTGGGCGGAGGGAAGCTCCGCCAAAATCCATCAAGATGATCTGCGTGATCGAGCTTGTGGAAGAATATCTCTCTCGGACGGTTCTCACAAATGCTGGAGTGGTAGACAATTTCAAGAAAATAAATTGGTGGGTTCGTCAGTTCCGTGTAGTGGCTCATCCAGCGATGGAGCATCGGAACCAGTGTCGGAGAAAATAAATATCAGGGCTCAGTGGAGGTCCAGCGGGAGGCGGAGGGGTTGCAGAAGTGGGTTTCAGTGAGCCTGTCGTAACAACACACCGAGAAGCAGTCACAGTCCGACACCTTCCATTTAGTATAAATGAGAAGCAGTGGTAAGGTGGGATACGTCCAGATGAGGAAGAACGAATGTATGTGTATGACGGGAAGAGAGGCGAGACTCTATCTGGTGGCCGAACTAGATTTCATCACAAATTGCGAAAGTCGCAATTCGTGACCGTGAGCAAGAAGCGGTGGAATGTATGCAGGAGATAGAACTAAACGGTGATCCTCTCTTCTTCGAGAAGGTGACTGGTCGGAAGGATGAAACCCTGGGAAGTGACAAAGTTGGCGTCTCAATGGGACTGACAAGTTGTCGAAGTGGCTGGCCTGTTGCAAGGCCAGGAGGAGGAAGGCTAGACCGACCTTTGGTGCATACCCCTGACCCCTGTCGAGGTTTGAGAAGAAGGTACCAACTCTATGGGTATAAGCCAGGTCGACCGAGGGTTCGGACTATAGTCAGTTTAAAGATACTCATGTACATGTAAAAAGCTCATCAGTTTTAAGCAGTTGGAACAAATCATTTGAAAGAAAAGATCTCATTCGAGAGCCTTGAATGATCGGCCTTGATCGAAGTTTCATGGAGGATGGAGCTCGAGTCCTGCTCCTGCATGCATGATCCTCCGACCACAGAAACTGCAGCGTGCGCCCGGCGGCGGATAAAAATTCGGGAGAGCTCGATAGATAGGGACCTTGACCCTTGAGATCATCCTCTCCTTCTTATGGGACCGCGGCAGGGTGATACCTCTCGGCCCTTACATGAGAGGATAGTTCCGCTCGCTAGCCTCGAGTCTCATCGTCGCCTTTGCTTTGAACGGAACCTCCGGGCTATTGTTCTTCTGCTGAGAAGATATTCTTTGGATTGGGCTCGCACCGCATAGTGGTGGGCTGGGCTAGCTGCTATTGGCCATTTAGCACCCGCCTCCACTTGCAGGCGGCCGCTCCTCCCTCATAGCTCGGCTTATCTCCTCACCCCAGGACCGTTTACGCGGTACGCGCGTCCTGTTGGTTAAGCTTGGATCTCATACCGCATAGTCAGCTTCGCATCGCTTCCATCGGAAACTCTCCGAGTTCTTTGCTTTCATGATGGAGGGTGTGGAAGGATTGGTTCAGCACCAAAGATTTTGCATGAGTCTAGATGGAAGAAACAACCTTCAGCTGAGGTAAATTAATGGCAAGTACGAGGTGAGAAGTACTTACCTTAGCCCAGGACTTTGAGAACCTATCCATCTGGGCTAATGGTGACAAACTACCCATTTGACTCATGCTCTCCGCCCACAAGCTGTCAAGAGAGCCTTTCATCATGCCTGAGCTGCTTCAGAGGGGATAGTGGTCCTGTAATGATGGCGGGTGGAGGAGGAAGGCTCACCGACTGAAGGGCAGGGCCGGACGCACGTGCTGTCGCAGGACAGACGTCCGCTGCGCAGATCTTTGCTACTTCCTGCGGAGTGGGGGGGCGAGAGCAGAGGCACCGGTTGTTCCCCCAAGGGTTGAGGGTCGGATAAGCACCAAAATGAAGAAGATCCCTAAGAAGTCGCAACGGGGAGCAATATGGTAGTAAAAGGAACAGGATTAAGCGTTTATAAAGTCGGACACGGTCGTAGCCTGATGCGAGCGGTGTGGGTTATCGGAGTAGTCCCTCGGGAGCTAGGCGGGCCGGACCCCAGTGAGGACATCCTGCTGTCTATGGCCTCGGTCGAGTTTCGACTCGCTACGCTGAAAGTCAGACACCAGGCCCAGGGGTTGAGACTCGGGCCGCCTTGAAGAGCGGACGGCTCATAGCACGCATCGATCCCTCCGGCGGGCAAAGAAGGAAGGAGAAGTGTTGGCTGAGTTGGGGTTGAAAGGCGTGTAGGGGAGATGAGGTGGATCCAAAAATGAGAGGGTAGCTCTCTCAATCACCGATATGACGCAGACCGATCGCAATTATTCTCGATACGAAACCGATCGTGCGCGGGCATTGGTTGCACCAAGGAAGAATCGATCTAGAATGAAATGAGCGAAGAGCCTCTTACCTAAGAGGTGTCACGGTGTCTCGGGAGAAGGAGGCTCAAATTCAATAAAGTGTCTCGCATGAAGCGCCATTTTGTCGCTTGCAGCGAATCCTCCATACATCTGTTGTCCACAGTGGAGATCCATATGGAACTCTTCCAATGCCGGGGGTAGAGGCAGAGCAGGTTGCCAGTGCATGGGCCAGTCTGTTTCCTCTAGAAACGAAACTAGTAGTGGAGATCATGGAGAGGGAGGAGAAGAAGAGCAGCAGGCGAGCTTGGAAAAAAGACCACCGTCGGCGCCATGAGACAGAGCGCGTGAAAGCCATGACAGAAACCTCACGAACTTGGCAGTATTCTACAGAACACATAAAATCTTTATGGAATTGGGAGTTAGACAAGGGATCTAAAGAAGCACAGCATGAAAAAGGCAGGCTTGAGAGGGGGGACGCGGTAGGGGCCGGGGCAACAAATTGCTCTTGAAAGTACAAGACCCCATGGCGGAGGATCGAGTAAGTTCACACAACCGTGGGGATGATGGGGTGAAAGCTAGTAGGGATTTCATATTGCGTAATCCCATCATCCCACTCCAGTATTCCTGTTCAAGGAGATCCAGGAGAGGTCATTCTGAAGAGATCTCAGGTGATAGAAGAACAAGCAATAAAAGAAAGAAGAGGAGAACTGATGAGGACACGAGTGCGACATAGTGAAGAGAATCATAAGGAAGGCAAGGGAAGAAGATACTTATGGTATGAGGATATTTTATTTTAAAACGTTAACTGGTGGATCTGGATCGGTAGGGGCGAAATATAGGGCGTGAGCGTATCTCGATGAGCTCGGGAATATATAACAGGAGCATTATATAGGGAAGGCAAAAGGGCCGAGGAGGGGCACCTGAGGCACCTCATGATGAGGAGGAAGAGGAAAGGGAAAAGGGGACCGCCACTGCTCGTACCACAAGTGATCGGTCGCGAACAGTGGGGGCGCGCGAGAAAGGCAAGCGAAGCGGCCATCGAGAGGCAGGGTTGGGCGATGGAACAACAACTTGTGGGTACTTCAACATCATAACAAATGTAAACGGGGCTGCGGGTAACGATTAAAAGCCGACGATGCGGAGAGGTGTGCGTATGTGCCAAAATGCGAGGCGAGCTAAGCAC
The DNA here is from genome assembly GCF_018446385.1 of Zingiber officinale. Lineage (NCBI taxonomy): Eukaryota > Viridiplantae > Streptophyta > Magnoliopsida > Zingiberales > Zingiberaceae > Zingiber > Zingiber officinale. The sequence goes on from NC_055994.1 coordinate 76,408,964, forward strand.
CATCAAAGTTCAGGTAAGACCACCAGAATGATGTAATCACGGAAGGTTCAATTATCAACATAAAGGTGAACATTAATATAAGCCAGTCATCACATTCTGGGAGGGGCGGGACCCGGAGCCGCGGAAGCGAATCAGCGTCCACTCAGCCAAGAAGTCGGCGGTGGCCTTCAGCTATGGGGATCGATAACCAACGAAATATCCTCAGGGAACCAATGATGCACAGGCGCTCGAAAGTTTGTCATCCCGCTTGAGCCGGAAGGGAGGCCTCTCTCCGGGAGAAAATTTTCTCCACCTCGTTAGGAAGCGAAGTTTTCTGGCAATTTAGTAATTTGGTCAGGGAGGTGCCGCAGAGGTGAAACGGAGCTTGAGGCCTTCGAAGGCACTAACAGTGGTGACCGGGACGAGAACAACAAGACCATCCGGACATCCCTGCTGGAGGAAGAAGGAGGAAGGGGACGCGCGGTAGGCGAGGGCGTCGGGCAGACGCTGCAGCTCTCTGATCGCGTATACCTCAGCTCTCCGTTCTCCGCTCCGAGCCAACGGTAGCATAGCGCAGGACAAATCGCTTTAGACACCGCCCTCTTCGGATAACTCCGCCGCCAAATTGGAGAGTGGCTTGGCAAGCTTCCCACCATCCGTGCATGGTGGCTTCCCCGCTCATGCACAACACTACTAGCACATCAATCAATCCCAATCGTGATCAATCCATTTGCAATTCTGCGATGAGCTGTCCGTACTTTCGTACAGAGCGCACTTTCACTGCGTGTGGCGAACTCCCGGAAGCACCGACTTTTTCCGAACTTTCGATGAAAGTCCTGCTGAATCGGCACCCGCCAAAGACTCACTTGTTCTTCAAGCACTCCTCGGTGTGAAGTTTAGCGGGCATGACGGCCCGAATCTTATCTTGGAAACGAGAGGCAAGATGATAAGCATTCCGCAACGCGAGAAGGCTCTCGAGAAGCCAGGGCCTGAGGAGCGCGCGGGGGTTCGGCCGCCTCAGTGCAACGCCGCCGCGTTCTGAAGCCGCTCAGTGCACGGTTGTAGCTGAACGTTCTCATTCAGAAAGGTGTCGCGCAGGCAAAGAAGAGAAAGTGTCCGTACGATGAGGCAGACTGATAGAAAGAAGAGAGAAGAGAAGCTTACTCACAGCTACAGAGGGCGAACAATTGATCAAACTCTCTCAAAGGGGAGGGAGAACCTGCTCCCCTGACTATTCGGGCCTGTGAGCCAATGGCCAAGATGGTCAAGTCCCATAAGTCGTCTACAAGATAGAAGGATATGGCAGCAATGAAGGGCGCGAGAGCTTGCCCTGTCTTGGGCCAGGTCTCGGTCTTCGCAAAGCCAGCCAGTTCGATCATGGTGCATCAGAATGAGCGCCATGTAGAAGAAGAAGGGAAGGATGGTCAGGGCAGTCGCGGGCAGGAAGAGCCTGCCATAAGGTGTAATACATTGGAAGAACAGGTAATACACAGTCACTCTAGTCGGAGTCCAACACACGGGCGACGAGGTCCAACAGTGCACGCCACCCGGTCCCGCTTCTCTTCCCCTCCCGCTGAGCTCCGGGTTGAGGCCAAGGACACAGTGGGAGAGAAGATGCTCACACACGGTTGGAGGAGGAAGTTGGAAGGCGTGGCTATTCTCTGCGCGCGCTGTAAGCGCCGCAGCCATAGTTGAGAGGAGAAGAGAAGAGGCGGCTCCTCCGGTCGGATGGGGTTCGCGATCTGGGGGTCTGCAGCCAGAGTCAATGCAGGCTGGTGTTTGCTCAATAAGCTGCCGCCAGGACCACTCGCCGGTGTCCAACCGCGACCGTGGAAAGTGAGGGTAGTTTTGTGTTAGCTCTGGAGCTAGCTTGGTAGCGCGAGCAACTGTCCCACCAGGGTGTTGAATGCAATCGCGGCGGAGGATGGTAGCCACTACAAGATAAGAAAAAGTACCTCCGGGGAAAAAAAAAAAACAACACGAAAGGAGCTCGTCGATGTGGAGAGGAGCACTAAGAAAGGAAGCCTTAGACTTGACAGACGATCCGCTCAGACACAAAACAGCAAGCAGGCGAGCAGCAGAGCTATGCGAGGCTCAAGGGGAGGCCCAAAGCCCGGCTAAGGGAGGGCTTGAGGAAAAAAGACCTCCCTCAAATTTTTATTGAAGAAGGTAGGTGGGTATCATGAAAAATTATATGACCACAGTGAATACGCGAATACTCAATACATTTACCGGAAGGAATAGTGATGGAATAGTCTAGCTAAGTTAAGAATTTGATAAATCACGGCACAAGATGATGATGTAGGCCGGCTAATACACATTAGAGAGATACCAATACCATCGCTCGACTGAGAAAAAGGATGCAAAGGAGTTAAGCGATTTGATCCCAACAGCAGATAAATCCTTCCTGGGAGGAAGGAAGAGGATGTTCATCTGAGGACAAACTCAACTATAGCCAGTGAGTTGGAGGTTGGTTCGAAGTGCAAATCAAATCGGAGATGTGCGTGAATAATGAGAAGAGTTCCTTACCATCCATGATTAGCGAAACAGGCGCAACAACAAGGACAAGGGTCATGGTCAGCAGAGGCGGAGAGCGAGTCAGAGTGCCAAAGCGGCCGACTACGACGGAGGAGGATATGGAAGCGAGGAAGGTAAGGTCAGTAAGGCTGCTTTAGGGTTTATAAAGTCCATTCATTCCTAGGAAACATCGAGAGTCGAGCGGTGAGTATCTCTTTGGAGATGTGCAACGATGGAAATAAGCGAAGGCCAAAAGTCGAGCGTAGTCGAAGAGGGCGTCAGAAGGCGCTAAGGCGTTGACGTCACGGGTGAATCGCAGAGAAGAAACGATTAGATCAACAAGCAAGGTAAGCCTGGCGGGCCTCAAAAAGGTGGCTAGGGCTAAGTTTAATGAAGCCCTGTAGTCCAAAGATTCAAAAGGTCAAAAGGCGAATAAGACATGTGTGTAGGTCGGGTGATTCACGGAGTGTGCTGTCAGGTCGGGAAAAGTAGTAAGTGTCCTCGCGTCGTGTGGCTTGACCGGCACTACCAGCCCCATCAATAACCGAACGATCTATGTACGATGACCCGCGGCATACTACACAACTGGAGGTGAGTAAGGTTTTTATGCTCTATTCTTAATATATATCGACGTACATACGCAATTCGCACCAGAAGAAATTGACGCGGGGCCAGGCCGCAAAGATGGTAAAGATCAAAGCTATAACAATATGCGGATCAAGCAACTGTGAATTCGTGCTAAGACGAAGAGGCGAAGAAGACGAAAGAGGCGAAGAAGAGGCGCATCTATGCAATGCTATCTATGCCCGTTTTCATAACCTTCGGTCTTGACCACCATCAGCTGCTCCGGTCTTGACCGATCATTCACACGGGTCTCGATCGCATATCGCGTCCTCGGTCCTCGCCTGAGATACACGCTCTCGCCCCATGTGAGTTATAAGGTAAGAGCCTGCCTTGCTTCACTCACGTGCGATCTTCCATCTTCTTTTGCCCCTCACGTGATTAAAAGTGAGCTTGCTGCCCAACAAGGTCGGTCAGGGTCGGTCTCGTCGTCGAGTTATAGTCCGGTTCACGAGCCACGCCACGCCCAACCACCGCTCCGGCATCATCTGATGCGAAAAAGTGAGCTTGGCTCCACGCTCACGCCATGCCACAGGTCCTGCTGCAAACTCTCTCCCTGAGGTTATATGTAGCTCTTTCCATGCGACCTCAGGCCTGTGCCCTCCCACGAAAATTCAAAGTGAGCCTTCTGTGCGTGCTGACCTTACCCTTGAGGCCCCCACGCTGAATCCAAAAATCAACCTGTGAAAATCATATGAACTCTCCCTACCACGCCTAACTACCCAGAGGATATCTACACAGCATTTAATAATCGGTCAGCATACGGCTTCATTTTAGCCTCCTTTACAAATTGCACAACTGACAGACACGGTCTGTGGAGGCCATCCACCCTACAAAGCGTCGAGCTGTGGAGGAGCATTTCGCTTTCAATTTTTTCAAGCTATGGCCGATTTTTATTGACGCACAAAAATTCATACAAAAAGGAATCATGAGGCAACTCTTAGCTTACATGACGTGCACTCGCCTTTCAAAATATTTGTTGTTAGATGAAAATTCGAGCAGCGGGAAAGACAATGCCAAGGAACTGCAAAGTCTAAGCAATACAAGAAGGAGCGGCAGCCTTATGCAAAATGCGGCAGCAAGAGGAACCCTTACTGAACCTTAACGGACAACACTATGGCCTGACTCGGGAGTTGGTCATGGAGAAGAATGAGCTGAACCGAAGAAGCATCAGCCGGAAGCACCGCGCTGAAGAAACAGACTCAAGCAAGACTGGCCCCGCCACTGCACCGTGCGATGTAGAGTTGGTTTTCGTACGAGCGGGTGGTCGCTTTCACGATACAAAGAGAAATCGGGAGGAGACATACGAGCTTCATGCCTCTGCTGTCCTGGATTTGATTGCGTAGCAAGCTACTGGCATCTCTTCGCCTTTCGGAATAGCAAGACTTGTGCACACCGGGCTTCCATGGAGCGCCTTGCAGCCTAATCGAGTACCTCGATCCTGCCTCTTTCAAAAGGAAGCGTGCGCCGCCTAAAGATCTGATCCGTTAGCAAAGGAAGGAAAAGGGAAGAAGAAGAAACCGTAGAGGCAAGTAGGCGCGCAGAGAATGAGGAAACGACCGGCTCTTCTTATAGAGGGATCCGGAGTCAAAGCTGATGTACCACGTGACCGGTACGGGTAGGCATTAGGGCACGCACAGACCGGTGAGGGCAAAGTAAACAATTAAAGGTAGGTGGTCCCAGTGGTAGGCGTGGGCGTGGTCAAGGTTAGGTTACGCGGCGATAGGTGAATGCCAAGGCGCGACGGGGAAGCTACATGCGCCGACGAAAAGGCCATAGAAATATGGATAACGTAACATGTCTTAGGATATCGGCATACTACTAGACAGTGATCCTCCATTAGACTTGTGAGCCAGATACGGCTTGTAGATCTACGCTGGATACGGGCCCAAGAAAAGCCCGCAGGCGTGAGGGTGATACGAACAAGAACGATCAAAAGTCAAGAGATGGCAAGGACTAGGCGGTCTAGGAGGCGCAGAATAGGCTCAGCAAGGCCAGCAGCCGTTGACAAAGGAATACGGCAATGAGCTGGCGACAGTAAATAGAGTCTAACCGTCGTTGCTGGTCGGTAAAGGGCGTCGGCAGGTCGCCGGGCATCGCAGGTCGGGAAAGCGTCGCCTGACTCCACTCACATGTCACAGTAGGTGGAAGCGGTCTGGCCGTCCGCCGCGATTGCCGGGCGCCGTCACACATCATGGATAAGGATGTACATGCAAATATAGCTTTCAGCAGGCCCGGGGGCCGGGCAGAGTCGAGCAGGCGGTGGGGTAGCTTAGGCTTAGGGCTTGCGATTGCAAGCGATGGCCAGGTAGTCTGAGTCGGTGCGAGGTAGGGGACAGCAGTGTGCACACTGTGTTCCGAGTCGGTTGTGACTCGTCTTAAGCGCTAGGCAGCTCCGCGCCAATGCCGGGCTGGCTCTAAGCCGGCAGTGGCAACAGATCCGTCACACCCGCTGGACGCCCAATAACGATAAGGCGATAAATACGCGAGGGTGCAAAAGTGTCGAGGTGGCCAAAGGCCAATAGTATCTGGACTCATACGATAAGCGGTACTGAGTTTTGCTGCTCCATAACCATGCGTGAATGATAGTCACTCGTCACGGAGACAGGCAGTAAAGGCGATGCCGCGACCAAGAGCGCGACCGCGCTCATAGCGTTTCCGGGGATGAGCTGTCCAGATGGTGTTTCGAAAAGCGGGTGCATAAAGGAGGAGATTCTCGCAAATGCCGCCGCTCTCCATTTTTTCCACAACTTTCATTTGAGTCTCGCCTTTTAGGGAAAAAAGGACCTAACAATCGATGGCAGGAGTCGGGGACTTTTCCCTGGTTTGGTCTCTGAGGAGGATTGTCAGTGTGCGCGGGTCCTGCTGACTGCGTCTGACCACCGGGAGATCACCCTCGACTCGTCGACAACCCCGGCCACCCACGGCGGTCCGACAGGCTCGACCCGTCCGGGATCATAATATATTTTTTCATGATTAATTGCATTGAACACTAATAAACTGTTTCTTTAATCAATTATAAGGAATTTAATCGATTAAGAACATAAACTTAATCGATTTTATTTTTTAAAAAAATATCACAATCAATTAAAAATAATTCTAATTGATTAATAATTAATATAGTCATATTTAAGACCGTTAATCGATTGAATTTTAATTGTTTCTATTTAATTTTATATTCAAAAATCAATTATTCGACCAAAGCAATCGATTAAATCATCACAATTTTACCTAAAATTAGGTTAAACAGTGATGATTTTCGTCATTCTTCGTGTTATTCATAGAAACACGAAAAACTCAAAAATAAGTCTATCCTAATTTTCACTTACATGATTTTTGACGATTAAAAAAATTATATTATATTAGAAAAACTTGATCTAGCCTACAACAACAAATCGATAAAAAATTTAAACTTTATTATCAATGAAAACAATGAAATAAAACCTGTGGCTCTAATACCAATTGATATGACATAATTTTTCTCCTAACCTCATGAATTTTAGGAACGAAATAAGAACTCGAATAGAGAAAAGATAAAAACATATGAGCATGAATCTTCATTTCATTGAGAACATGACATAAGAAAGTAAATACATAAACATAATAACAAAGAACATGATTGAAGAACTATAGCTTTATTCTTTAATATCGTCTAAAAGCTTCTGAGGAAAAAGAAGCGAAAGCAAACAGTGAGGATCTTTCAAGCGGCTTAGGGGATAACGACGTCAAATATCTTCTTGTCAATGAGGAACAAGAAACTAGGTCAAGACATACCTAAACTCTTGAGGACCTCCCCTTTATAAAGGAATCCAATCTGTTATCAGCCCATAGATAATAATAAATTGGCTAAAGGGTTTTAAACATTATACTCACATCCAATAACCCAAAATCGATAACCTTAAATTATATCACTTAACGGGTTTCGATATCGCAAGTCTCTTAAATCACATATGACCCACCTTAAGGGATATTAAATCCAACCCATTTTAGTAAACTAATTTTATGGGGTTACTTATATCTTGTTCGCTTGAAGACTTACTGTAAGACAGTGCTACGACACTTAGGTGACATTTGGTTCTTTTCTAGGAATAGGAATCAGAATGAGAATCATAGTATTGTGGAATAGGAATGAGTATGAGCATGAGTATCACTCTTAAAAATAATGTTTGGTTAGTTGAATATTTTCTATTGGAATGAATCTAAATTTCCATTTTTTATCCTTAGAGAAAAATAAGAGAAAAAAAATTAGATGTGAGAGAAAGTTGAATGTGAGAGAAAATATGATGAGAGAGAAAGTGTGATGAGAGAAAAATGTGATGGGAAATAATGAAAAGAGAGAAAGTGTGATGAGAAAAAATGAGGAAAGAGAGTATGATAAGAGAGAGCATGGTGAGAGAGGATGAGGAGAGAGAAATGTGATGAAAGAGAAAGTGTGATAGGAGAGAATGAAGAGATAGAAAGTGTGATAAAGAAAATGAGGAGAGAGAGTGTGTAATGGGAGAAATTAAGGAGAGAGAATGTATGATGAGAGATAAAGTGTGATGAGAAAAAAAGATGAAAAGAGAGTGTGATAAGAGAAAAAGTATATTGGCGAAAGGCGAATACACTCGCCCCCAACACCCCCGCCAACCTGTCCCAGGACTAATATGGAGGAGGTAAATCATGGACGACTACTAGCCTTTGGAATAGTGCATAAGGGAGACATTTACCTCGTCTTTATCGAGATTCGAATCTCAGACCTCATTGTGGTAATATCTTATGCGCTAGCCACTAGACCATCCCAAGGGGACGATAAGAGAGAAAGCATGGTGGCAAAAAAGCGAATACGCTCGCCCCCCGTCCCCCGCCAACCAGTCCCAAGGACAACATGGAGGAGGTAAATCACGAGCGACTACTAGCCTTTAGAATAGTGACTAGCACATAAGGGAGACATTTACCTCAGCTTTGTCGAAATTCGAACCCCGGACCTCATGGTGGCAGTACCTCATGCGCTAGCCACTAGACCGTCCCGAGGAAACAATAAGAGAGAAAGCATGATAAAAGAGGATGAGAAAAGAGAAAGTATAATCAGAGGGAATGAAGAGAGAGAAAATATGATGAGAGAAAATAAAGAGAGAGACTTTGATGGGAGAGATTGAGGAGAGAGAAAGTATGATGAGAGAGAGTGTGTGATAAGAGAAAATAATGACAGAGAGTGTAATGGGAGAGAAAGAGCATGACGTGAGAGGATGAGGAGAGAGAAAGTATGATGAGGGAAAAAATATGATCGGAGCGAATGAAGAGAGAAAAAGTGTGATGACAGAAAATGAGGAGAGAGAGTGTATGATGAGAGAGAATTAGGAAAAAAAAGTATTATAAGAGATAAAGTGTGATAATAGAATAAGGAGAGAAAAAGTATGTGTGATGACAGAAAATGAGGAGAGAGAGTGTATGATGGGAGAGAATTAGGAGAAAAAAATATTATAAGAGATAAAGTGTGATAATAGAATAAGGAGAGAAAAAGTTTGATGAGAGAGAATAAGGAGAGAAAAAGTGATATGAAAAAAAATTGAACAAATATATTAAGGATATTTTCATCCAAAACTTAATTCTCATTTCTATTCTCGTCAAAACCCAAGAGATAGATAGGTCTCATTAAAACCCAAGTTTTGAGATTTCATTTGAAAATTTTAATTTCATTCTCAATAATCAAACATAAAGTTTGAGAATAAATGTATCCTCTTATTTCTAAACTCTTAAACTAAACGCTATCTTAATTATCGTTTAGCACGATGTTAGAAATTTTGTTTTAAAAAAAAAACATTTTCTCAATGTTTTGAGGTGGATGTCGGGTTGATAGTCTGTCATTATTATTCCGGTATGTCAAATTAGGATTTTTTTTTTTTTTTTTTGGCTATGGTAAAATGAAACTTTGTTATATTTGCGATATATTGAGGCGATATGAGCAGATTGACACTGTTTGGAACACAAACCAGAGGTCAGATACTTATTCTATTGATTTTAGGAATCCTACCGAACACAATTCATTCCGTTTCTTATTTATTTAGTCGGTGGTAGTGCCGGATGCCTTATTTCATCCCATTAACTGGCTGTGCCTTGTTTCCTCACTTTCCATATGAGCAGCGCTGGCTGAGTTTACTTTAGGGTTTAAGATTTTTTAGTTAATGGAGGTTTAAATACCAGTAGCCCTAAGCGACGTACTCCACCTCGCACACTATGAGACCTTTCCGTGCTGCTCGGGCTGTAGCGGCGCTACGTCGAACCCTAGCAATCCCCTTTCTTAGCCGCCAGCTCTCCACTTCCTCCGCCAACGCCGCCTTGTGCTTCTCCCCCACTGACGCGGGGAGGACTTCCCCAGCTCCGGCGGCGCTATGCCGAACCCTAACGATCCCCTTTTTTCATCTCCAGCCCGCCACTTTCTCCGCTGAAGCCGCCTCCGCCAATACCAAGTCCGACGACGACGAAGACGACAAAGACGGCGATCCCATTGCCGCTGCAAAGTTCGCCATCCGATCCGAGTCCGACCCCGACCGCCTCGTCTCCCTCTTCGAGTCGTCCGCGCGCCACCCCTCCTTCTCACGCGATCGCCAAATTTATAAATTTTCGGTCCATAAGCTCGCTCGCTGCGGTCGCCCTGACCTCGTCGAGCGCATCCTCGAGGGCGCCAAGTCCGACGCCAACATCAAGTCGGAGGGCTTCTGGATCCGTCTTATCACCCTCTACTCCAACGCTGGAATGATCGACCACTCCGTGCGCATTTTCGAGGCCATGCCTAGCCTCGGCTGCCGGCGTTCTGAGCGCTCGTTCTGCGCCCTGATGGCTGCTTTTCTGGAGAATCGTCAGTTTGATCGCATTCAGGAGTCCATCGACCGATGCGCCAAAGAGTACAGCATCGTCCCAGCCATTGGGTCTTACAATGTCCTCCTCAAAGCCCTCTGTTCTAGCGACAAGGTTGACGAGGCGTTTGCTTTGCTTGATGAAATGCCTGCAAAAGGACTCGAGCCTGACATCGTCTGCTATAACACCGTTTTGGACGGATATCTTAAGATGAGAGACGATTCTGGATTCGAAAAAGTTCTTGAGGAGATTGGCAAGAAACAATTTCGCCCAAGTGTGACCACCTATAATTGTAGGATTGCAGCATTATGTGCAAAAGGTAAGAGCTCTCAGGCTGAAGAATTGTTGGATGTGATGCAATCAGATGGAATCTATCCAAACAGGACATGCTTCAATACCTTGATTGGTGGGTTTTGCAAAGAAGAGAATCCAGATTCCGCTATGAAGGTATATGAGAGAATGAAAGGTATCAAAAGGCCTGATGGTACTGGTGTGTCACCTGATTTTAACACATATGTTACCCTACTGGACGGTTTTGTCAAAAAAGGAGAGTTTCAGAAGGCTGTGGGGATTTGCAAGCAGTGTTTGGACACGAAATGGGCACCTCCATTTTATATGGTAAAAGACTTGGTTGATGGATTGATGAAGAGTTCACAGCTAGATGAGGCAAAGGACATTATTGCAAGAATGAGGAGGGGGATAACTAAGGATGATGCTAAAGATGCTTGGAGGAAAATTGAAAAAGGATTTGCCTTATGAAGTGTGTTGATTTCATTAATGCTTGCGAATAATATCAGATTCATGAAGTTAGTGTAGTGAATAGTGAGGCATTTGTCTGTGGTGCCTGCTGTGCTATCAAGAAACTTGAAATATATTGGGGCTTCGTAACTTTTTTGTTTTGTTATCGATCCAATGCTTTAACTTTTGATTATCTGGCTCTTCTGTGCAATTGAACATCTGCTTGCCTGCCTTCCAATAAGGAATACTTTTGTTGGTCTAGTCTAAGAATATGGTTACATGGCATATGACTCATAATGCAAAAAGTGTTGAACACTCTGGACATTACATTCCCTAAATAGTTACAAAATTTCATATGCAACTGCTTGTAGTTTATGTATGTGCAGGTCTTGTGGTTCCTGATTCGATATGATTGCATCAAACAAGATTGCTTGCTTCAAGAACACGATGAGCTACAAACTTATCATTTTGGTAATTCTCTCCAGTTTTGTTGCCGCTTCAGTTTGTTTTAGATTCAGCAAGTTTGACACGTTGTTATAGTGTATACTTTAACTATTCAAATCCATGATATTTTGTGACTTAATGAGTCTATGACTACTAGTTTACTCTCGATTAGATTGTGCTACCTGTTGCCAAATGTTGTGAAATAGACATCTAACATTGCTAATGCAGTAACACATTTTTGTTTCGACCTATCTGTACAAATGTTAAATTTTTTGTAACCAGTATGATTCTGCAACCTGTGCTCAAAATTATAACTTTATTGACTTCAGGTTTTGGCAAGGTATTAGTTTATGCTTCTTGAAGTTCTGTAAAAGCAAATCAAATGCATACTTTCAATATCCAGACTCTAATCTACTTCAAGTAGCTGCTTATATCGAATTTCACTTGCACACTTTATTTGGTACAACTGAGCAGTAGAAGCAGTTGTAGCTCAATCCACCTTGTGAGCAGCCGGTGGTGAGCGGAGATCCACAGCGAGAGATTTAACTGCTTGGACCGCCCGTTCCAAGCAGGGCGCACTGATGGGCGGCAATGGCGGCGCTGCTGGTCCTCCCAGTACCATCCCTGAAGCCACGTCCATCACATGCTCGGCCGTGATCCTCCTCCTCGCCAACTCCACCACTTCCTCTGCCTCGTCACATGCGGCCATGAACAGCTGCCATCTCTGCTTCAATTCCTCAAGTGCCCTACCAGGCGGGCCGCCGGAGCTCTCAACCACCTCCACAGCCGCCGCCACAAACGCCTGGTACTCACTGCTCATCGCTTCGATGGCGCCGTCCATGACACAGGTATGGCAAGCCTGTTCCTCGATCTATTATTATCTTTATAGGAGATTTCTCGGCTTAACTCGCGCAGTGGAGAAAAAGTTGGCTGATCTCTATTTGAGAGCTACGTAGGCTCTGAGTGGTGGAGGCCAGTGAGATTCTTTCAGGTAGGGCGGCCAGGGATCGAACAGTGGCCACTAGACCGGGAACTGACGATCGATTGGATGGTCGAAGTGACGAAGGCATCGTGGTTGATGATTGTGACCGGTCCGATCCCCCCCGGTCCAGATTCGTAATCAGTTGCCCTGCTGATTGCCTTCCAAGGGATGTTTGCTCGCTCGTCGAGTCGTTGCTTTCAAGCAACAAACATCGCGTTAGGTTAAACAAGTGGCTCGCGACGTTAGGAAAGTGAAGCTGTTTTGAAAGGATAAGTTCACGAGCATTGCGAAGGTCATAGTGAATAATAATAATTTTATATTATTATTATTATTTGATATGTATAAGTTTTTCATCGATTATTTGATAAATTTAGAAGGTTAGCATAACATATATCTTCATTTCATGAATATGAATATGAATATGTATGTAAATTAAGTTTATCATGTTGTATATTCCTTGTCTAAGATTTAGGACTAGATGATTTTATGATACTTAAAAAGAAAATTTACCTGTGCGCATGATGACTTTCAAGAATTAAGAAACCAAAGCATCCTTAAGATAATTATGTTTCTCCCGCTTAATCTTTTTTTACTTAACTTTTTTTTATGGAGCAAAAACCTATATATTAGATAGAGGGAGAATTATTTGTGACATTTCATTTACGCATGTCATCAATATGTACATAAATTATCTTTTAATGTAATACGTTGATTCTCACATTGCATAATGAGAATATTCTTTTTATCTTCCTTTAAATCAATTTACATGAATATAAAAATAATTGTCTTTTCATTAATCAATAAAAATGTAATCATTAATCATAATTATAATGATTTAATCATGCTATTTAATTATAATAAATTCAAAGAATATGAACCATCATACATGTAGGCTATAGATCCTGAGATTATGGTATAGTAGGTGTCCAATTGTCACCTAAGCATTTACTGTTCGTTTCCCAACTATGGCGCATTTATAGAGATTTTTTCTCCAAATGGAACTCGCAATCAAAATATGCTGGGCATTTGGACCGTCCGTCACAAGCGCTTCCCGATTTACCCTGATGGCCGTAAGAAACTTCTGTGGGGTCAGGCCCATCGTCCCAGGTTCGACATTACTTAACCTGATTAATTATTTTTTATTAATAAGAAATAAAATACTATTTTTAACATTTTCTCACTTAGTGACTTTATACACTTCAATACACAAAATAGAAATTATTATTATTATTATTTTAAATTGGTCAATCATAAATCATCATTAAGCAAAAATTAATAAGGATCATGACAGTTGCACATTATTAGTTCAAGATACTTCCTTCCATATATCACAATATTAGTTATATACTTAACATGAACATAATAAGATATAACTTAATGGTCCATCCATAATAATTTTATTAGAGATAAATCTTATTAATAACTACATAATCTATTCATGTATATACACTAACATAGAAAAATTGAATGCATGAATGGATCATAAACAACATTCAAAGATCTTTGAGAGTCAAATAAAAATGAGCATAAACTTAATTATAGTCATTAACAATTTTCCATAACACTCCCTTATGACATGGTAATTAAATGTCTTTAGTGACAATCTTTTAGTTAATAGATCAACAATCATAAGTTGGTTGCTAATATGCTCAATTGGCACTGTTTGTTTATGAAATTCTTCTTTAATTATAAAGTATTTTATTTCCATGTGCTTGGTGCATTTTTGAATACTTATCATTCTTAGAAAAGAAAACTACATTCTTAGAAAAGAAAACTACTGTGGCATTATCACAAAAAAAGTTTTAACGGCTTAACAATATTGTCTACTATTCAAGTCCGAAAATGAAGTTCTGTAGCCATAATCTATGAATGGTGGCCTCAAAGCATGCCACAAACTTAGCTTCCATAGTTGAAGGAGCAATGATTAATTGCTTTGAACTTTTCCATTAAATTGCTCCTCCAACTAATAGGAACAAATAGCTAAATTGGATTTTCTAGAATTCAAGCATCCAGTAAAATCTTAATCTTAGTATCCTATTACCTCAAGATGATCATATCTCTTGTAGCTGAGCATGTATTCTTTCATCCCTTGTAAATACCATAAAACGTTCTTTGCAGCTTTCCAATGATCTAATCCTTGATTACTTTGATACCTGCCCAGCATTCCAACAACAAAACTGATGCCTGGTCTAGTACAAGCGTGAGCATACATTAAGCTTCCAATGATAGATGCATAAGGAATTGGTACAATACTTGTAGACTATTTTTCCATCCTAAATCTCTCTAGAACTTTAGTAATATATGATTTTTGAAACAACCCTAACATTCCTTACGATTTATCACAAAATATTTTAATTACCATCACATAGAATGTCTCACTCATATCTTTCATTTCAAAGTTTTCTGAGAGAAATTTCTTGGTCTCATGTAATCAACCAAGATCATTAGCAGCAAGCAAGATATCATCAACATGTAAAATTAGAAAAATAAACTTACTCTCACTAACCTATAAATATATAAATCCAAAGGAAACTATAGTATCATTCAACGTAAGATATTATTGTCAGGAACCTCGTTTAAGTCTATATATTGACTTCTTAAGCTTACACACTATGTGTCATTTTCCTTTAATTGAAAACCCCTTAGGTTGGTTCATATAAACCATTTTATCTAAATCTCTATTCAAAAAGGTGGTTTTCACATTCATTTGATATAACACTAAATCATAATGAGCTACCATTACCATAATAATTCCTAGTGAATCCTTTTTTGAGATAGGAGAAAAGGTCTTTTTGTACTCAACACCATCTTTATGAGTAAAACCTTTGACAACAAGTCTAACCTTGTATTGTTCGATATTACCATTAGAGTCACGTTTGGTCTTAAAGACCCATTTACATCAACTGTCTTTAACTTTTCAAGCAATTCAACAAGGTTCCAAACTTTATTATGATCCATTGATTTCAACTCTTCAATCATAGCATCAAACCACTTAGAAGAATTAACACTTTCCATATCTTGTAAAAATGACACTAGATCTTCATCAATACTTAAGTCAAATTCTGACTCTTGTAGATAAACCACATAATCATTTAGAATAACTAATCTTCTTTCCCTTTCAGACCTTCTTAATGCTACTTCTTGTGGTTCATCAACATTAGGTTCATTCTGAACTGTTAGGACCGAAAAGTAGCTAGAGGGGGGGTGAATAGCTCTTCGCGTGCTCGTTGCTCGGCGTTGCTTGTTTCTTCAAGGATGCGCAGCGGAAATACAAAGAACAAATACAAACACGCTAACACTTGGATTTTACTTGGTATCCACCTCCAAGGGAGGTGACTAATCCAAGGATCCACACAACGCACGCACCCTCCACTAATGAAACTCTCCTTTATGGTAACTACCAAGGGCGGAGAAGCCCTACAAGACTCAATACAAGAAGAAGAAAGGGTAGTAAAGAAATACAAGCTTACAAGCTTACAATGAGTGCACAAACCCTAACCCTAGTTTCTTCTTCTTGCTTTGATCCGCCTCTTGACTTGGAAGAGCCTCCAAGAACCTTCAAGAACTGGCGATCTCGAGCTTGAGAAGAGTTGTGGAGCCGTGAAGATCCAAATGAATCTGAAGTGATGCAAGGAAATGAACGCTGCGGCTTAAATCGACTAATCCGAATCCAATCGATGGAATGCTCCCAATCGATCGGGAGGCTTTGGATCGATCCACGGATCGATCCGGCGCCTTCGCGGAAAATGCCCGGATCGATCCACGGATTGATCCAACGCTTGCTGTAAGCCGGCCCCAATCGATCCATCGATCGATTGGGACCTCTAGATCGATCCACCGATCGATCCGGAGGGTCCTCACGGACTCACCGGATCGATCCATGGATCAATCCGGATCGGATCGATCCACCGATCGATCAGATCTCTGGATCGATCCACGGATCAATCAAACCTTTGGATCAATCACGGATCAATCCAAAACCTGTTGGATCAATCACGGATCAATCCAGGATCAATGATCAATCGCGATCGATCTTGGTTTTGCCCAAAACCAAGTCCGAACCCCTAAACCAACATCTAGTCAACCATGACTTGTTGGTACATAAGACCTAGCATCCGGTCACCCTTGATCAGCTAGGACTCTCTCACCAAGTGTCCGGTCAATCTTTGACCCACTTGGTCTTTTCTCTTCTTGCCAAGTATCCCGGGTCCCTCGACCTACTTGGACTTTTCTTTCTCATGCAAGTATCCGGTCAATTTCGACCTACTTGGACTCTCACTAAGTCGGTCAACATTCGACCCATTCTCTTCTTAGCTTCACTCACCGGACTTTCCCAATTGCCTAGCTTCACTCACTAGGTCTTTCACCGCTTCAACTATCACGGATTTTCCTTCTGCCTAGCTTCACTCACTAGGACTTCCCAATTGCCTAGCTTCACTCACTAGGTCTTCCGGCTTCACTCACCAGGATTTTCCTCTTGCCTAGCTTTACTCACTAGGACTTCCCAATTGCCTAGCTTCACTCACTAAGTCTTCACCGCTTCACTCACTGATTTCCTCGCTTCACTTCACTCACTAGGACTTCCCAATTGTCTAGCTTCACTCACTAGGTCTTTCACCTGGCTTCACTCACCAGGATTTTCCTCCTGCCTAGCTTCACTCACTAGGACTTCCCAGTCAAGTATCCGGTCATCCTTGACCTACTTGACTCTTCTTCAATCAACCTTGCATTGTCAAACATCGAAACCTAAACCAAGACTCAAGCTTGGTCAACCAGCTCAACCTTGACCTGAGGGATGTTGCACCAACATGAACAACATCATAGAGTGTTTGGTTATTCATTTGTTCTTGTAGGTTGTCAAAATATCCAACATGTTGGTTGGTCCTAGGAAGATCGTACCAGTTCCACTGTACAAAATTATTGTACAAGTGTCGAACCTTTCCTAACAACCTATTGTGTTCTTTAGTAATTAAATTCGGAATCGCAAACGGAACTTAACATTATTGATTCCAAATTTAACTTATCTATTTTTAATGATTTAGACTTGGATCGCAAATGATACTTAACATTATAGATCCAAATCCACCTAGGTTACAAATTTAATTAAATATTTATTTCGAAAATCGGCTCCCAGGTCAAACATGGCGAGGCACTTGGCCTTCTTGGGTATAAGAACATCCACCACTGCCTCGACAAAACCTCTTAACGAAATTCAATATTTAATTTCCTTATATAACTCTAGGTTTAACCAAAAGGAACAATCGAATCACAAGATCGGAAAAATAAAACAAAAGAAACACAACTTCGAATATCTAATCCGAAAATCTAGAATCTCTAGCCTCTTGTGTTTGGAATTCATACAAAGAAAACTAGTATGACGCGTAAAACAATTACTAGTTATACCTTTCTTTGTAAGTAACGACCTCTTGATCTTCTACCATATTCCTTTTCTTATCTCGGATGTTGTGTGGGCAACGATCTACCAAGATGAGAATCCACCAAGCCTCCTTCCTTCTTCCAAGTTTCAGCCAAGCTAATTTCTCCAACAGAAAGCAAGTCCCGGCCACCTCCACCAAGCTCCAAGGGATGCTAGAAACAAAGTCACCTTTTTCTCCTTCTCTAAGCAAGATCCGACCACCTTCCAAGCTCCAAGAGATGATGAGGTTCGGCCAAGGAAAAGAAAGAAAAGGGAGAAGAGAGAATAAGAGGGTCGGCCACACCAAGGAAGAGGGGGAGGAAAATAGAAGAGAGTTCTCTTTGTGAAGGCACCCCCTCCCTCTCTTTTATAATCATTGGTCTTGGCAAATAATAAAAGTTTTAATAAAAACTTCCTTATTTTCTTTGTCATGAAAAGGAAAATTTAATTGATAAAAAATAATTTCCTTTTCTTTTATTAAAGTGGTCGACCACCTCTAATTCTCTAAGCAAAGAAAGTTTTAATCACAAGAATTAAAACTTCTTAATTTGTTTCCAAAAATTTTAAAATAAAAATTTCTCTATTAATATTTTCCTTCATGGTTGTTTATAAAAGGAAATTTTATAAATTAAAATCTCTCTATTAAAACATGTGGATGATTTTCAAAAAGGAAAGTTATCTTTAAAATTAAAATATTCCTCTCTATCTACAAATAAAAAAATATATCAAATCTTTTCTTAATCTTTTGTAGAAACTATAATAGGAAAAATTTAATTTTAAAACTCTCTTTTAAAATCATGAACATGGTTTCATAAAAGGAAAGTTTTATCAAAAATTAAAATCTTCCTTTCAATCTACAAATAAGGAAAGATATCAAATCTTTTCTTAATCTTTTGTAGAAACTATAAAATGAAAGATTTAATTTTAAAACTCTCTTTTAAAATCATGAGAATGGTTTCAAAAAAGGAAAGTTTTATCAAAAATTAAAATATTCCTTTTAACTACAAATAAGGAAATATATCAAACCTTTCACTTAATCTTTTGTAGAAATCTATAAAAGGAAAGATTTAAATTTTAAACTCTTTTTTAAAACCATGGTATCCATATAAGAAAGATTTAAAAAATAAAATCCTTTTTAATTTAATGTGGCCGGCCACACCAAGCTTGGATTCAAGCTAGGGCCGGCCACACAACTTGGCTCATCCTATTTGCTTGGTCGACCCATGCTTGGGTTCCAAACTTGGTTGGCCGGCCACCTTAGGATGGGTATAAAGGTGGGTATAAAATACTTTATTAATAAGAGGCTACGATAGGGGCCGAAAGGAGAAATTGGTTTTGGTCTCCCGATGAAATTAAGCTTCCCGTGTTCGCCCCGAACACCCAACTTAATTTCATCAATAATAATTCATTTCACTAAAGAATTATTATTGAACTACCGCACCAATCCCAAATTATATTTTGGGCTCCTTCTTATCATGAGTGTGTTAGTCTCCCTATGTTTAAGATGTCGAATGTCCACTAATTAAATGGGTTACTGATAACTCTCTTTAATTAATATCTTAGTCCAAGAGTAGTACCACTCAACCTTATCATCATGTCGGACTAAGTCCACCTGCAGGGTTTAACATGACAATTCTTATGAGCTCCTCTTGGGGACATTATCTACCTAGATTACTAGGACACAATTTCCTTCTATAATCAACAACACACACTATAAATAATATCATTTTCCAACTTATCGGGCCTTTTGATTTATCGAGCTAAATCTCACCCTTTAATAAGTCAAAGAAATAAATACTAAATATATGTGCTTATTATTATATTAGGATTGAAAGCACACACTTCCATAATAACTAAGGTCTTGTTCTTTTATTAAATTAGTATAAAAAGAACTTACCTTAAATGGTCCTGCTCAATACACTCAGAATGTACTAGTGTAATTTATCAATCAAGATAAACTAATACCTAATTACACTACGACTATTCCAATGGTTTGTTCCTTTCCATCTCAGTCGTGAGCTACTGTTTATAATTTATAAGGAATTGATAACATGATCTTCTGTGTGTGACACCACACACCATGTTATCTACAATATAAATTAATCGAACAACTACACTTAACTTATAAATGTAGATATTTGACCAATATGATTCTTATTTCTAAGTAAATGTTTATACAAAAAGTTAGGCTTTTAGTATACATTCCAACACAACAACCATAGGAACAACAACTTGAGAAGAAGTAATAGGAAAAGGTATTTGTACCTTAACTTCTTGAATTTCAACATCATGTGGTTTAACACTCCCACTAGTTTCACCATTCTCAATGAACTTAGTATTCCCAGTTTCAATTATTTTCGTAAAATGATTAGGGCAATAAAATCTATACCCTTTAGATTTTTTTGGATAACTAATGAAAAATCCACTGCTTGTTCTTAAATCAGTTTCTTTTCATGTGGATTATAAATTTTTACTCCCACCAAGTAACCCTAAATATGTAGGTGTCTTAAACTAGGTTTCTTCTAATCAACAGTTCAAAAGGAGTTTTTGAAATTGCCTTACTAGGAGCCCCGTTTAACAAGTACATAGCGGTTTTTAAATCATACATCCACAATGATAAGGGTAAAGGAGAATAACTTAAGATACTTCTAACCATATCCATTAGAGTACGATTACGTCTTTCTACAACACCATTTTGTTCTGGTGTCCCAGGTGATCCCATCCAAAAGTTGTGAGAGATGGAATGTTGGTGAGGTGTTGTTGGTGTTGACCAGGAGAAGACTTCAAGTTAGAAACCAGGAGGAGAGGGTGAGTTGTCCCCGTCGTCGAAAGAGTCTATGAAGAGTAAAATAGTGAAGGAGAGGTTGGAATGGAGACCGAGCTGCCCTGGGCTTCCACTCTAATGCTCAAGTTAGTGTCCGACGATCTCAAGAATGAAGAAGATAAACAGTGTTGGAGAATAAATAAAATCAATGACAAAATAAATGCATGTCGTAAGGAATCTCTCTCCCTCCTCTTGGCCTACGGGGGCAAGGCTTTTTATAGGAGGGGCATGTCCAGACAAAAGATGTTAAAGGGTCATGTTACTCATATCTAGATGTCAGAGGGTCATGTCTAGATAAAGATGGCAGAGGGTCATGTTACCCATGTCTAAGTGTCAGTATATAAGACAAAGGGTTGATGGGCCTAGCGATCTAACGAGCCTTTAATGGATCATCTCGGTTCTACTATGCTAGGCAGACTGGCGGATTAGCTTGGTTCTGTCCTGCTAAGTAGAATGGTCAGTTTGGCTCTACTCTACCAGGCAGACTAGTCGACTCTGCTCTACCAGGAAGACTGGTCGATTTTGTTGGTGCATATTGCACTAATAATCAATTTTGATGTATGACAAATAGGTTAAAATTAGATGTATTATTTGTCTAACCCTTTTACCAAGTGATCCTGTCGGGAATCTGGGAAGACGGGGTTGCCAAAATGACATGTCTGGAAGGTTGACCGCATCTCCATGACCTGGATGGTGAGTTGTCCTCTATGTTGACCAAGTTGTCCGGAGTCCTCTACTCAACAACACCTGCAGCCAGCAACCGGGTTGCCCCGATCCCTGGTACCTCGATGCTCGAGGTGGGTCCCACGAATATATGAGCAGCCAGATAATAATAGAGAAATAAATACGCGAGTAAGGAGTGTGAGAACGTACCCTGGCACCCGGGGGAGGGGGTCGCCCTCGGATAGGTGGGTGAGCTGATCGAGGCGTCATGACCCTGAATAGTAGATAAATGTCCACCAGGCGAGTGGCTGGCTTCGGTGGCTCAAAGCCAGGTGCGATATGGATCCGCAGGGCGACGCACGGTACGACTACAGCCTCAGCTCGCAAGCCGATATGCAACAATGGCACGATGGTCGAACACTCCATCGGCTCACAGGACGAGATACAATAGCGGCACGAAGGTCGAACACACTCTCGGCTCGCAGGCCGGAATATAGGGCATAATACGATACCTGAGCCCTCGGACGGGGGCTGCTCGGCAGGTGACGACGGCTACCAGGAGGTGTCGGCGGCTGCGGCAGTGGCTGCCAGAGGTGACGGCGCTGAACGCTGGAGACACTGGCCGCCAAAGGCGGCTATGGCGGTGGCGGCTAGAGGTGGCAGTGTTGAACGCCAGATACGGCTGTGGCGGTGGCTGCCAGAGGTGGCAGCATTTGGCTACCGGAGGCAGCTATGGCGTGCTCTCAGCGGTGGCTATAGCGCGAGGAGGTGTAGACGCCTGATGGAGGCGTCAGCAACGACATCCACTACCATCGGGGCGACGGGAGGCACCGATGTTAGAGGAGAAGGGAGGAGGTGACCCCTCGTCGCCGGCGGATCTCTCCAGCGGCAGTAACGAGGGATCCAGAAGAAGCCTTGGCTTCTATCCATGGTGGTGGTAGCAGACAGCAGAAGCACCCCCTGTGCGCGAGGCGGCGGAGAAGATCAGAGAGGAGAGGAGCGGTGGCGACTTCGACAGTGCTTGAGATCGTGGCCTTCGGCGAGGGAGGAAAAAGGGGAGAGCTCATGAGGATGTTGGCGAAAGGCGCGAGGACGAGGCAGAAGCCTCTCCTCTCTGCGGCGGCGGAAAAAAGCTCGAGCCGCCTCTCTTCCTGTTGACGGCGCTGAGGTGCAGGCCAGAGGGAAGGAGGGAGAGGAGCGGAGCGACCGGTAGACGGCGCTGGCAAGAAGGGAGGAAGAAGCTCCTCCTGGCGGCGGACCAAAAATGCGCCTCTCATCGCGTGAACAGTGCTCCCCCTTAAAACAAAAACCTAATCACTCTCAAATGTCCAAAATGCCCTCCCCTCTTATCTCTTCACCGTATCACAAGCCTCCCCCTCAACTCTAGTCGAAGGAGGCTCAAGTTCGATTGACTGGACAATCTATCACAAAAGGCTGACCCACTCTCGATAACCGAATCAAATCACTGAATCCATAGTGTACTACCACGTGAGCGATCGCTATAGTAATGGTGTCGCATGAGATGGTAACAGTGCTGAGCAGACTACGAAAAATAGTACCAAGCCAATAGCCGGATAGATGTCAAGTGGGTGGCAAAACGAGTGACGAGTAAAATGATAATCAACCGAACAACATGCAAGATGACGAGCAGACCGAGCAGACGAGCGATGCCGAGTGCGCGATCACGAAGATACCAACCAGACGATCGGAAGGATGCCGACCGGACGATCGGAAGAGTGTCGATCGGGTAGATAGATGCCGGGAGAACGACGCTGGGTGTGTGACCACGAATATGCCGACCAGGAGACTGTACCACGCGACTGGGCGACCTGTCGCTCGCAAAAGGCTAACCAGGCCATTTAGAGAATGTCGAGTGTTCAACTAAGTAGTTCATGCATGCGGCCGATCGGACGACCAAGTTATACCGGTCGAACGACTACGAGAGTGCTGACTGAGTAGCCCAGAGAATGCCGAATGGGCGATCGCAAAATGTTGATCCGTCAATCGAATAATAGCAAGCGAGATAGTGCTGCCTGGGAGATGATCACGGGAGAATGAAAAGTACAGAATTGGCATCTCGAGTGGGTGCGACGGCTCGACCCCGAACGGGGGAGATAGAAGATTCGATAAGCTGGTCCGAGACCAGTGAAGACACTCGACCCCGAACGGGGGAGATAGAAGATCCGATAAGCTGGTCCGAGACCAGTGACGACTGCTCGACTCCTAACGGGGGAGATAGAAGATCCGATAAGCTGGTCCGAGACAGTGAAGACACTCGACCCCGAACGGGGGAGATAGAAGATCCGATAAACTGGTCTGAGACCAGTGAAGACACTCGACCCCGAACGGGGGAGATAGAAGATCCGATAAGCTGGTCCATAAAGACGGTCTTCCGGGTGTTTATAGTCGCCGGTTCGACTCTAGGGTTTAACGTCGCCGCTCGACGGTCTTCAAGCCGGGGTTTTTATAGTCGCCAGTTCGACTCTGGCATTTAACGTTGTCGCTCTGGCGTTTAACGACGCCGCTCGACGGTCTTCAAGCCGGGGTTTTTATAGTCGCCGATTCGACTCTGGCGTTTAACGTCGCCGCTTGACGGTCTTCAAGCCGGGGTTTTTATACTCGCCGGTTCGATGTCGGTTTTATAGTCCATTCGACTCTAGAGTTTAACGCGTCGCTCGACGGTCTTCAAGCCGGTTTTATAGTCGCGACTCGATTGCGCTCGTCTAGCGCGCTTGTCACTGCGTCTTAATGTTGCAGGGGTTTTATAGTCGTCGGTTCGACTCTGGCGTTTGACATCGGCGCTCGGCGGTCTTCAAGCCTGGGTTTTTATAGTCACCGGTTTAATTCTGGCGTTTAACGTCGCCGCTCGACGGTCTTCAAGCCGGGGTTTTTATAGTCGCCGGTTCGACTCTGGCGTTTAACGTCGCCGCTCGACGGTCTTCAAGCCAGGGTTTTTATAGTCGCTAGTTTGACTCTGGCGTTTAACGTCGCCGCTCGACGGTCTTCAAGCATAACTCAAACCCGGTCGATCGGCACGGGGTCTTCGACATCGAGCCCGTGGCTCGGATAATATACGCCCGGCTGATCGACACGGGGTCTTCGACATCGAGCCTGTGGCTCGGATAATATACGCCCGGCTGATCGACACGGGGTCTTCGACATTGAGCCCATGGCTCGAATAATATACGCCCGGCCGATCGGTACGACCTCATGCCCGTGGCTCGGATAATATGTGCCCGGTCGATCGGCACGGGGTCTTCAACCTTGAGCCCATGGCTCGGATAATATACGCCCGGCCGATCGGCACGAGGTCTTCGACCTCGAGCCCGTGGCTCGGATAATATATGCCCGACCGAACGGCAAGGGATCTTTGACATCGAGCTCGTGGCTCGGATAATATACGCCCGGCCGATCAGCATGGGGTCTTCGACATCAAGCCCGTGGCTCAGATAATATACGCCCGACCGATCGACACGGGGTCTTCGATATCTAGCCCGTGGCTCGGATAATATACGCCCGGCCGATTGGCACAGGGTCTTCGACATCGAGCCTGTGGCTCGGATAATATACGCCCGGCCGATCGGCACGGAATCTTCGACCTCGAGCCCGTGGCTCGGATAATATACGCCCGACCGATTGGCACGGGGTCTTCGACCTCAAGCCCGTGGCTCGGATAATATATGCCCGGCTGATCGGCACGGGGTCTTGGACCTCGAGCCCGTGGCTCGGATATAATGGAAACCCGGTCGATCGGCACGGGAGTCCTTGCTCGAGAAATTATGATATACTCTATGACCGAAAGAGAACATAACTGAAAGACTAACCTACAGACCAGCGGAGGATCTGACTCAATTTCTCGACTTCCGAATACCCGTGGAGTGAGGAGGATACGATATACTCGTCGAAAACCACCAAGGTCATGAGGAAGTGGAATTTTTCGGGTCGTCCGTCTTCACGTTCTCGATCAAGTGCCTTCCCATAGACGGTGCTAAATTGATCCTGTCGGGAATCTGGGAAGACGGGGATGCCGGAATGACGTGTCTGGAAGGTTGACCGCATCTCCATGACCCGGATGGTGAGTTGTCCTCTATGTTGACCAAGTTGTCTGGAGTCCTCTGGTCAACAACACCTGCAGCCAGTGACCGGGTTGCCCCGATCCCTGGCACCTCGATGCTCGAGGTGGGTCTCGCGAATATATGAGCAGCTAGATAATAATAGAGAAATAAATGCACGAGTAAGGAGTGCGAGAACGTACCCTGGCCCCAGGGGAGCGCCCTCGGATAGGTGGGTGAGTTGATCGAGGCGTCGTGACCCTGAATAGTAGATAAATGTCCACCAGCTAAGGAGCCGAATCTGAGGACGACGACCTAGAATCCGGTGCGGCAGGGATCCCAAAAGGTTGCACGTAGGCCGAAATATGCTAGCGGCTCGCAGGCCGGCACACGACACGCAGGCCGAATAATACCAATAACTCACAAGCATAATAATGGTGCGAAGAGTGAAATATCACGGCTCGATGGTCGGAACCACATCGGCTCGCAGGCCGAACATCATGTTAGCCCGAAGGCCGGAGTAAACAAACCTGAGCTCGCCAGATGGCGGCTGCTAGAGGTGGCAGCGCTGAACGCCGGATACGGCTGTGGCGGTGGCTGTCCTCCTTTGTGAGGTATGCGATATATCCTGGGTTCCCTGTTTATTCCACTACTTCTTCACTCCTCGCCGCCACAGCGAAGGACTTTTTCACCTTCAGGCCCGCCTCCGAATCAATTTTTTTGCTTCCCTCCCTTCTTCATGCTCTGACTGGAAGGATAAGTATTTCTTCCTGAGCTTTTCTTGAGCTGTGGAATGGCTGACCCAACGGTGCATAGCTTTACCTTCGGTGTCAGTTCTGAGAGACTTCCAAATGGATCCTGACTTCATAGATGCCTTCGTACAGTTGGAATGCTAGCGTTTGGACCTACTCAGGCTATTGACAGAGGACATCCTGTTCCTATTCAGGCTGAGGCGCACTCCCTCAGAACTACCACGCTCCCTAGGTATGGTTTATTTTACTCCTGCTGACCCTTAGTTCCTTATTCTGACTTTACTATTCTCCTTGCAGCCGACAGCCTAGCCCAAGTGTCCCCGGTCAAGCCACTCCCCTTGAGTGATATAGAGATATAGCGTCGGGGGCGAATAATATTGGACCGGAGGAATGCATCGCATCTAGCTCCCCTCCCCTTGGAGGCCCCCGTTTCCGCTGCTCCCGGTCATCCTCTCGAGCAGCTCCCCAGGTTCATTTCGCTACAAGGCCTTCCCGACCTACTCCTACTGCGCCCCGCACTCACTGGCCTAGGACCCCGCTAGAGGAAACAGATTCGGATGAACAACCACTCTCACACCGTCCCAGATATCGACCTGGGAGACCCGACCTAGTTTCTAAATCTCATATGGCTGAGTCCGCATCCCGACCGACCCCTACACCTACTCCAGGACAACCTTTTCCATGAAATTCCGCAATGGCCTGTACGACTCGAGCTGGAGCTGGGCGGGGGAAGGCTTCAATCATTAAAGAAGAAGTTATTGCAGAGCCTTCTCCTGTTCCAGTAGCTCCTGCCTCAAATGTCCCTTTTCAGCCCTCCTCTCCGAAGATGCCTCACAGGACGAGACCAGATGACACCACTGTGACTCAGGCTGGACCTCCTACATCCCATCCTTCCACCTCTGCGCATCCTCCTGTCAACGAGACTGACGCTGGTCCATCAACCTTCCCTCCTCCTCATAAGGCCAGGGCTGAACCATCTCATTCGAAGTCATCCCAACAGTGGTCTGTAATAATCACCAAGGCTTTAGAATGGAACATGTGTGATCAGTTAGATGCTCCCACTAGTCATCTCAAGCTGAGGAGCCAACTGTTAACTCAATGGGAGGAGCGTCTTCGCCAAATGCAAGCTCTTCCTATACCTGCCCAACTGGATCAGTTATCTGAAGAGTCTGTTGCGGTAAGTTTTTACGACCCTTTATCATTCCCCTTTTCTCTTTATTTTGACCCTTCAATTCTATTTATTCGTTTTCCCGCCTAGACTTTTGTCGATTCCATGGCGTTGGGTTACGCACTCTCCCTCCTTCATCAGCAGAATAAAACCCTGAAAGAAGCGGTGGCTGACTTGAAACTTCAATTGTTTGATCCAACCTCAGCCGGGTACTTGCTGAGGGGAGAAGTGGCCACCCTGAAGAGAACAAGCGCTACTCAGCAACAGCTTCTCAAGGAGACCCAGCGAAAGGCTGATCACCTTCGGGATGAAAAGAGCAAGCTTGAATCTCTTTACAAACGTCCGAGATGAAGTATCAAGAAGCCCAGTCAAATCTCTCGAGAGCCTTGGCGGCCCTGGAGACTTATAAGGCAGGGGAGGTTGATCGGCTAAGAGCGCACCTAGAAGAATACTTACGTTCTCCAGAGTTTGGTATGCAAGTGGGGATCGCTTTGCTACGTTCGTGACTTATGGGGTGGTAAGAGCGCTTAGGCAACTCCACAAGGGAGGGTACCTATCTTTCATTCCTCTCGAGAATTTCCTAGATCACCGGTGCATCCCTAGAGAGATGCTCAATGATGTGTTTGATGCCTTTAAATGACTTTATGTGAAAACTATATGACAACTTTAATGTGCTATGATATTTGAATATTACACCTTTTACTTGGTGATGACATAAGAGATCCTGAGCTATTAAATCTCAGAATTTCCATGCCCGACCTATCACATTTTCCTCTCACCCTTATGCTTTACCAATCCTATCCTAAACTCAATAAGGCTAGAGATGGTTAGCGCTCCATGGGCGACTCAGTAGTCTACCCTGAGCATCTTGCCCTATCCTAAACCCGATAAGGCTAGAGATGGTTAGCACTCCATGGGCGACTTAGTGGTCTACCCTGAGCATCTTGCAAATAATAGGCCCCCGAGGTCAACTTTTTGACCACTTTATATAGGCTCTCCCACTGAGGTGACAACTTAGTCACCTCTCCTACGGGCTTTATCCGCTTCCAAACTAGATCCCCTTCTCCAAAGAATCAGGGGACCACCCTTTTATCATAGTTTTGGCGCATCCTTTATTGATACACTGTTAACCGTATAGCTGCCTGCTCGCGAACTTCATTAATAAAATCCAGCTCTGATATCGATGTTCCGTATTTCCTTCATCATACAGTATTCTTCTGACCGAGGGCACCCCAACCTCAATGGGTACCACCGCCTCGCTACCATAGATTAGATGGAATAGGGTGAGTCCTGTGCTTTCTCGAGGAGTTGTTCGGTGCGCCCAGAGGATACTAGGTAACTCTTCCACCCAATCACTTCCAACGTGATCCAATTTGACCTTCAATCCTCTGACAATTTCTCTATTAGTGACCTCAATTTGCCCATTGCTCTGAGGATAAGCTACAGATGTGAAAGCTTGAGTTATACCAAACCCCTGACACTAGGTTTGGATTTTGCGCCCTTGAAATTATCTTCCATTGTCAAAAACCAACTTGTGAGGAATCCTAAATTGGTAAAGGATGTTCTTCCACAGGAATTGGATAACAGCTCCCTCTGTGATCCTGGTCAGGGCTTCTGCCTCTACCCATTTGGAGAAATAATCCACAGCCACAAGTAGAAATCGTCTTTGTCCCAGTGCCATAGGAAAATGTCCTACAATATCCATGCCCCACTGATGGAATGGACAAGAGAGTATGGCAGTTTTTAGTGTGTCCGTTGGGCGGTGGGTTAGATTATGATATTTTGGCAAGATAAGCAGGCGTTTATCAGTCGTTGTGTATCCTTCTGTAGAGTGGGCCAGAAATACCCGGCCAGCAATACTTTCTAGGCTAGTATTTTTTTTCCCCCGACATGACTGCCACAACATCCCTGAGATACCTCTCGTAGAGCATATTCTACATCCTCTGCTCCTACGCACTTAGTAGTGGTCTAGAGAATAGTCGCTTGTATAGTTGGTCCCCGATCAGGGTGTACATATGAACCCGTTTCCTAACCAGCCTGGCCTCTTTCGGATCATTCGGCAGGATACCTCGTTGTAGATAATTGATCATCGTAGCCCTCCAGTCAATTGCTTTTTCAATATTATTCTACAAGTTTATTTGAACTATCAGGAAGGTCTGAGCTATCGACCTGTCCAGTACCCAAGTAGTTAAAGAGATAGTCATTTTGGCCAATTCATCAGCCCTTTAATTTTCCACCCGAGGAATCTTAGTGACTATGGCCTCCTAAAAGTCCTTCTTCATTTTCTCATAGGCCTCTCGGTATACTTGTAACTTATTACTAGTGACCTCGAAGTTGTCTGCCATCTGCTGAGCTACCAGTTGAGAATCTGAATATACAATGACCCAAGATGTCCCTACATGCCGAGCTGCTTGCAGACCAACCAATAGAGCCTCGTATTCTGCCTCATTATTGGTGACTCTGAAATTCAATCTGCCGACTAACTGTAAGATGTCTTCCTGGGGGGGATATCAAAAGGATTCCTACCCCGCTCCCCTGTTGGGTGGATGACCCGTCCACATAAACTTTCCAAATTTCTTCAGACTCTGTCTGATGAACTTCCATCAGAAAGTTGGTCAGGGCCTAAGCCTTAATCGTCGCTCGGGGTTGATACTGTATGTCATATTCTCCTAGCTCAATCGCCCATTTAATGAGTCAGCCTACCACTTCCATGTTAGTGAAAGCTTTAGCCATAGTGCTATTGGTCAGGATTGTAATGGGATGTGCTAAGAAATAAGGTCTTAAACGGCGTGCCATGAGTACCAATCTATAGACTAACTTTTCTAGGGATGTGTATTGAGACTCAGCCCCTTTCAATAGATGGCTGAAGAAGTACACCGGTCGTTGTACATCATCTTGGTCCTTGACCAACACCGCCCCCACGACCTCAGGGGTGGCTGACAAATATACCCAACGTGATTCCCCCGCTGTAGGTTTAAATAAAGAGGGTAAGGTCTCCAGGTGCTTCTTTAGTTCTTCAAAGGCCTAATTGCACTCCTCATCCCACTGAAACTTAGTTGCTCTTCTAAGAACTTCGAAGAATGGCAAGGCTCAATCTGTCAATCGAGATATGAATCTGGGCAACATTGTTATCCTGCCTACTAGCTTCTGAACTTCCTTTAAGTTTTGAGGGGCCTTCATGTCTCTAAGCGCCCGCACTTTCTCAGGGTTTGCCTCAATTCCTCGCTCAGTAACAAGATATCCCAAAAACTTTCCTCCCCTAGCCCCAAATAGGCACTTCAATGGATTCAGCTTCAATCCATATTGCCGCAAGGTGCTACAGGTCTCTTCAACATCAGTAATCAGATTAACTACTAGAATGGACTTGATGAATATTTCATCCACATAAACCTCTACATTACGACCTATCTGCTTTCTGAATATCTTATCCATCATTCTTTGACATGTTGCTCCTGCATTTCTCAATCCAAAGGGCATGACAGTATAACAAAAAGTGTCATTGGGTGTGATGAAACTGACCTTTTCTTGATCCTCCCGTACTAGAGGGATCTGATGATAACCTTGGTAGGCATCTAGCATGCAAATTCTTTCGCACCCCAAAGTTGGGTTCACCATTTGATCAATCCTGGGCAATGGATAACAATCCTTGGGGCTAGCACGGTTGAGGTCGTAGAAATCGATGCAGACCCTTTACTTATTATTGGGCTTAGAGACCAAGACCATGTTAGAGAGCCAGGACGGGAACTGTACCTCTCTAACGTGACCTTCTTTCCTGAGTTGATCCACCTCGGCTCGGATGATCTTATTCTTCTCGGTCGAGAAATTCCTCTTCTTCTGCTTAACCGGTCGGGCATAAGGCAGAATGTGTAACTTATGCTCAGCCACCTCTAGCTTGACTCCGGATAGCTCTTCAGGAGACCAAGCGAAAACGTCCCTATTGCGAGTTAAACACTGGACCAAGTTCATCTTAACCTCCCTGGGTAAATTGCTGGATATTCGGGTGAGACTTTCAGGGCGCTCAGGGTACAGTTGAACCTCCTCCCAGGGGAGGGGCTCCTCTGTTATAAGTAAAGGCTCTTCCTGGATGACGTGGATCCTCCCATCATGAGTTCTTTGGACTTTGTGAGCTTCTACCTTCACCATGTCTATGTAGCATCTACGAGAGACCAACTGCTCTCCTCTTACTTCCCCGACTTGGTCTCCTACTGGAAACTTGATCTCCTTGTGAAAAGTGGAGACTGTTGCTCGAAACTCATGTAACATCGGTCTTCCTAGGATGACGTTGTAGGAGGATGGTGAATCCACGACGATGAAGGTGCTCTTCCTTGTCCGCACCAGAGGTTCAGTACCCAATGATATCACCAGCTTGATTTGGCCCATGGGACGTACTTCATTATCGGTGAAGTCATACAATGAAGTGGCCACAGGTTGAAACTCGTTGGCATCGATCTACATGCTCTCAAATGCACTTTTGAACAACACGTTGATAGAGCTCCTGGTATTTACGAAAACTCTGGCCACGTGATTGTTGGCTATGATGGCCTTAATTATGAGAGCATCATCATGGGGAAGCTCTAACCATTCTAGATTTTGTGGCTCGAAACTGATTACGGATCCGGCCGCTTGCTTCCGACTATATCCCACAGCATGTACCTCTAGATGACGCTCATGAGACTTTTGTGCCTAGCAGAATCCCCATCAGTGGGCCCTCCAAAGATCATGCCGATCTCTCAGACGGCCGTGTTACCTCGATTTTCAGCCTCCCTGGCTTCCCTAGGCTCCTAGTTGTGACTGGGCTCCTTATTCCCTTGTCTGGCAAGATCAGGCTGAGGTTGGCTAGGTTGGCCTGCCCCGACCGCGTCCTGTTGGCTGGCCAGTATCCTTTGTTGAGTCTTGGGGGCAATTTCGGGCGGAGGTAGGCCCAGCTCAGTGGCAAGCCTAGAATCTCGGGCGAACTGAAAGTAGTCACTAGTGGCATGGGTGTGGGAGCGATGGTAAGTGCAGTAGTGCGGTCCCTACGACCCATGCATTGGGGCTTGAACAGCTGCCACACGTGGAACCGGTCGGGTATCCAGACCGGGATCAAAGGGGGGGTGCGAGCATCCCGAGTACACGGAAGAGGCTGGGCTGACAGTTGTGGTAGCTTCTTTTCTAGTTTGTTGGTGGAAGTAGACACCTTGTTTGCTTTCTGTCGAGCAGTCTGAGCCTCTTCCATGTTGATGTAGCTGGCAGCCTTTCCCAGCATCTCGTCGAAGTTCTTTACAGGGTCTCGAATGAGGTCCCGAAAGAACTCCCCTTCTACCAGTCCATGAGAGAAGGTGTTCATCAATATTTCTGAGGTGACGGATGGAACGTCCTGAGCCACCTAGTTGAAATGCTTGATATAACTTCATAAGGGCTCAACTGACCCTTGCTTGAGCGCGAAGAGACAATGATCCGTCTTTTGGTACTTCCTGCTACTGGCGAAGTGGCGTAGGAAAACTGTCTTGAAATCATGGAAACAAGTGATGGATCCGTTCGGCAACTCGTCAAACCATTTTTATGCCGAGCTGGATAAAGTATTAATGAACACTCGGCACTTGATAACATCACTATACTGATGCAATAGGGCAGCGTTCCTAAACTTACGGAGATGATCTTCCGGATCCTGACTACCATCATATTCACCGATAATAGGAGGCCTATATCCCTTGGGTAACTTTTCACCGAGCACCCTTGTAGAGAAGGTCACTTATTCCTCAGGGTCCATTTTGACCTCCTCCCTGAGAACTATAGCTTTATCATTCTTAGAATCCCTAGGCGGGGAGCTTTCTGCCTCAGAAGCCTACAGTTGCTCCTTCTTATTATAGCCGCTCGGGCCCTTATGATGGTAATCGAGGCCCAACTCTCGATAGAAGGCTGAGGGAAACTTATCGGGCTGCTTTCTTTTGGACCCTCTATCAGAAGCATGGGTTGGCTCCTTAGAAATTACCGGCATCTTGTAAGGTCGAGAAGCGGTGGTCTGCTTCTCAGAGGCTGCCCGCCTCTTGGCTTCTTTATACAGCTCATATTCTCTTGCCGTCATGGTTACGTTGATTCTGTCGGTGTCCTCCATCTTTACGCTCCAAAATAGGCGAAGAATAGTGTACAAAGGAAGAAGAAAAGTGTACGAAGGAAGAAGAAAAGTAGACAAGTGTGCGAGTGAGCGTACCTGCGCAAGGGAGAGAACATCCCTTTTTATATGACAATACATACCTTCTGGAGACTGACCCCTGTCAGAGGATGTCGGGTGTCAGGACTTGTTGAGTGGTGGTGGACACGTGGCCTTCTCCTATAGACTGGAGGAAGATTCTACTTACAGATGATCCTAACCGCTGGAATATTCCCTGACATATAGCAGATATTCTCTGACAGGTGGTTACGATTCCCTGATCTATTGTCGCGTAGTGCCTTCTATGCTACCCGAGTGCGATTGAAACAGCCCTGGTTAGTCTATTGGGTGTTGATGAATAGACTGGTCGAGCCCCTTCTGTCAGCCTTTATGATTTTGACCCCACTGAGGGTGATAAGTTTGCTCGTGTGGGCCAGCTTGACAGCCCCTGATCGGTAAAGTCAGGTCGGGTTTGGTCCTGACCGCGCTTCCTTCCGTAGCCCTGGTTTCCCGACTGGTAGACCCCTCTCTGGCTTCATACACCGGATGGCCCCGGGTGGGTTCACTCCATATATCGACTATCACATCTCCTTGTTTTTTAACTGTCACATCCCCTTGACTTCTGACTGCTATGTCCCCTTGACCAGATCCTACTACTATACACCGTATCAATATTCATATGAACTTTAAATGTATATTGAAGTTCTCCTTTGGATGATACTACAATACACATACATAATTGATGCTCAAATAAGATTTCATATAATAAGTAATTAAATAAGTTCTAATTAAATATGTTTGTTATCTTGGGATGTACTAAATATATCTAATAAAGCATATAAAGTAGTCACAATTATATTTATAATCATGAATAAAGTAATCAATTTTTGGATGATTCTTAATTATTTTATAATCAATGAACTTTAAATTATTTATAATAAAAGTTAAGTTTTTTCATCATATTATCTCATACTCGTGAATAATTTAATATTATTTAATTAATATCTAAACTTTTTAATTTAATCACTTTGATGACTAACATATTATGCATAATATAGACATTAAATTAAATAATGACAATAACTATTTAAAAGTTCATATGTGTTTAATTTTTAATTTTATGAACCGTCAAATATAAAGCATGAGTAAACATAATAATAATGCTCATAATGATCTAAATATAATCATACTCAAAGTAAGAAAACATTCATAACTCATATACTAAGCAATTATGTGATGGACATAATCATTCATTTCTAATGAATGAATATATTACAAAAGCATACAAAGATCTAATCAAACACAAAAAGTGTAACATGCTTAAAACATTATGTCCATTAGAAAGTTGAGATGCCAATAAAAACATACATAACTTTTAGTCCCAAAATTCTTTTTGCATAATTATTGGGCATGTGTAGTCATATAAGCTTTCTCAATTAAGTTATCATACATGTCAAGAACAATCATAATTACATGTTCATATTTATATATGTAAATCACAGTAGAAAAAAATATTAAAAAAACATTTAGCATATAATCGATCAAGAGAGAAAATATTTTTTAATGAAAAATCATAAGTCTTTAACAAGAGTTCTGATACCACATGTTAGCATAACATATATTGTCATGAATATAAATATGCATACTTAAATAAGTTTATCATATTGCATATTCCTTAATGCCTAAGATTTTGAACTAAATGACTTTCATAATATGATAATTAAAAGGAAAACATATCTTTAGCTCATGATGATCTTCAAGTATGAAGAAACTAGAGCACCTTAAGACAATTATGTTTCTCCCTCTTTTGATCTTTATTCTTAAATAACTTTTTTGATGGAGTAATGACCTATATATTAGATAGAGAGAGAACTATTTATGATCTTTTATTTATATATTTCATCAATAGATACATAAATTATCTCTTAATATTCATTCATTCTCATATTGCATAATGAGACTGATTCATTGCATCAATATAAAAAGAATTATCTTTTCATTAACCAATATAAAATACATTCATTAATTATAATTATAATTATAATTATAATTATTTAATCATACTATTTAATTATAATAAAATCAAAAAAATATAAAGCATCATACATGAACCATTAATAAAAAAATAAAATATTATTTTTAACATAGAAAACAAGATAAGTATTGATCACGAGCGGTTTGAATATTATAGGCGTATGAGTGGTTTAAAGGCATATTTCTTACTTTGATGTGTTTTTCACGTCATGTAATAATATGAAACTGATATTGGATTTATATTGTGATTGTATGTATATTTTTAAGAATAAGATATGTCTTACTAAATCTAAAATTAGGTATGTAGTTTGATAATTATCAAATTTGAAAATGGATTTTCATCAAATAAAAGTATGAATCTGACATAAGTTAAATTATTTTATTTTAAATCACCATCAAAACAATTATATTTATATTAATATTATTACAACAATAATAATTATGTTTTTATCTATTAAAGATAGATTATTGAGTTTGATAATCGTCTGTTTAATGATGATAAATTTTTTTCTAGACAATCCCTTTAAACATCTTTTATACATATATATTGATTCGACGGTAATGACGGGGGTCCCTTTGAGGGGGCCAATGACACGTAGAGGTCAAAAGTCAAAAGGGTCAGCATGAGGTCCCGTCGATCGAAGAAGGGTCGCCGGGCCGAGCGGGTAGTCCGCTCGGCCGAGGCATAGAGCAACACGGGCAGGAACAATATCAGCTGAGCACGCGACCGGGAATTTCCCCGGTCGGGCCAACACCTACGCCAGGTCGGAAGTGATGTGCTTGTCGAGCGGCTGGACGCTCAGCGCGGGGAAAAAGGAGATAAGGACAAGGGGACATTGGGGAACAGCTTCTGCCGTCCCATTAGAGAGGTGCTCGGACTGTAGCAGTATGGTGTCAGGCATGCTCCTCTGGTAAGCTCATACTAAAGTATGGTAAAGGACACGTATACGCCTTGGTAGGTGTGCATAAGCCTCCCCACAGCTCTATATAAGAGCCCTCAGACTTCGTCGGAGGGACGCGATCTCTCATCTTTGGAGCCACTTCATCGTTTTCGTCTTGCCTGACTTGAGCGTCGGAGGGTCGTCGCCGGGAACCCCTTCCCGGCTCGACCTGCATCCGAGCGGAAGAGATGGACGAAGCTGGACGACCTCACACCGTGATGCTCTCCCAGGAGGAGCTCGACGCTCTAATCGAGGCAAGAGCAGCTAAGCTCGTGGAGCAACAGAAACAGAAGGCACAAGCCGAGTGACTGGAGCAACAAGCGACGTCAGCGTCAGGAGGTCGAGCGGCAGCAGAGTTTTGACCGGAGAACATCTCAGCATAGGGCCGAGGTAAGGATCCGATCGGCATCCAAGGAGAAGCACCGCCTGCCCCGATTCCATTTCATCGGGCCCTATTCCGTACGCCTCCTGAAGTCGCACCAGCTAACCTTGATCGAGGATCTTCATCCGACGAGGCGCCCAGGCGAGACTACAAAAAAGGCAAGGCTCCCCGAACGGACGCCTCCCCTGAGCGGATCAACCGGCAGTTTTCAGAGGTCATCCTGCGGGACCCTCTGCCAAAGCATTATGTGCCCCCGGCGATCGGTAAGTTCGACAACACAGCTACCCTACATCAATACACAGATGGAGTAAAGTGCCGGGTGTTTCTCACTACCCTTTCGGGGTCGGCGCAACGATGGTTTCGGAGGCTGCCGGACGGATCCATTACAAGCTTCAAGGAGTTCCGCACGACCTTTCTCCACTATTTTGCAAGCAGTCGGCGCTACCAGAAGACCAGTGTCAGCCTGTTCGCCATCAAACAAGAGC
Organism: Zingiber officinale; assembly: GCF_018446385.1. NCBI lineage: Eukaryota > Viridiplantae > Streptophyta > Magnoliopsida > Zingiberales > Zingiberaceae > Zingiber > Zingiber officinale. The sequence goes on from NC_055994.1 coordinate 76,445,929, forward strand.
CCAGAGAGTCGCTCCGAGCTTACATCCAACGATTCAACCGGGTGCCCATGGATATTCCAACGGCCACCTCAGAAACAATGATGAATGCGTTCTATGATCATATGTTGCACTGGGCCAATGAGTACATTAATGTGGAGGAAGCCCAAGCGGCCCGAAGAAAAGAAGCTCCAACTGAGCGGTTAGCCCTTGCCGAACAGAAGCTGCTCACTGGCCACCATTCGCCCAGAGGACCGCGAGCCGAAGCAATCCGCCCTCACCACGCAAGGTCCCACGCCATCCAAGAGGTAGCCGCCGAGTGGCCCAAACCAAAAAAGAAGATATGGACCCCTATGTTTTGCTCGTTCCACCGGACTGACACGCATAACACATGAGATTGCCGAAGCCTTCCCCTGATCGCCCACCCCGCTCCTCGGAGTGGCAGTCGTCGATCGACATTGCCCGACGGGCGACAGCGACACCATGAAGTCAGTCGGTGGATATCCAGAAAGTCTCCCGAGCGGTATCATCCTTAGAGGCACGAGGACAATCCCCGGATATCCAAGGAGCGGCCTAGGCCGTCCGCACGGGAGGAAGAAAATAGAAGCAACACGTCCCGGGGCGAAATCAACATCATCGCTGGCGGACTGACCGGAGGTGACTCCAACAGAGCGAGGAAGGCGAGTGTCAGGCAGCTCAAGATCCATGCGGTTGGCTGCAGTCAAGAACAGGCGAGCGGGCCCGAAATCAGCTTCGGGCCCAGGGACCTTGAGGGAGTCGAAGTGCCACATAGCAGTTCGGTCAACATCATATTCAAAAAGGTTTTCGACCAACTGCAAATTGATCGAGCTGAGCTGATGTCCATGACAACCCCACTCTACGGGTTTACGGGAAACGAAGTTCTACCGGTCGGCCAGGTCCGACTAGTCATTTTGTTAGGAGAAGAGCCGCTCAGGAGGACGAGGACCTCCAACTTTGTCGTGGTCGACTCTCCCTCGGCGTACAATGTTATTCTGGGGAGTCCAGCGCTCAGCGAGTTCCAAGCGGCCGTCTCCACCTTCTACCAAAAAATTAAATTCCCTGTCGAAGACCAAGTGGGAGAAGTGTAAGGAGATCAGCTGGCGGCTCGGCAATGCTACGTCGAAATGGTCCGAGCCGAAGCAAAGTCCGCACGGAAGGTGCCGCGGATCGAGATAAACGCTATAACAGATAAACCACCCTCTTTGGTTTATGAAGAAAAAGAGGAGGTACAGATCCACCCTTCCCGACCGGAGGCCACTACATTCATAGCGTCTGATCTGGAGGCAAGCCAGAAGGAGAAATTAATCAGATGTCTCCAGAAAAACTGTGACGTCTTCGTTTGGTCGACGCATGAGCTGCCGGGAATTTCGCCAAGTATAGCACAGCATGAGCTTCACGTCCGACCGGACGCTCGGCCGGTGAAGCAAAGGAAGAGGGACTTTAGCGCCGAACAAAACGCCATCATCCGAGCGGAGGTCGAGAAGCTCCTGGAGGCCGGCCATATAAGGGAGGTCCAGTTCCCGAGCTGGCTCGCAAATGTAGTGCTAGTCTCCAAGCCGGGCAACAAGTGGAGGGTTTGCATCGATTTTCGGGATCTCAACAAAGCATGCCCAAAGGATTTCTACCCTCTGCCCCGGATTGATCAACTGGTGGACTCCACAGCCGGGTGCGAGCTGATATGCATGCTAGACGCCTATCAGGGCTACCATCAGGTGCCGCTCGCCCGAGAAGATCAAGAGAAGGTCAGCTTCGTCACAGCCGACGACACTTACTGTTACAATGTAATGCCGTTCGGACTGAAGAACGCGGGAGCAACCTACCAGCGCTTGATGAACAAGGTATTCAAGGAGCAGATCGGACGCAATTTAGAAGTGTACGTGGATGATATTCTCATCAAGTCTGTCCGAGCGGCTGATCTTTTTACGGACATGGAGGAGACCTTCCAAACGCTGAGGAAGTATGGAGTCAAGCTGAACCCTCAGAAATGTTTGTTCGGAGCAAAAGGCGGGCGTTTCTTGGGCTATATAGTGACCGAGCGGACCAAGAAATCTGAGGGAAGTACAGCGCCTGACCGGGCGGATAATTGCATTGTCAAGATTCATCTCTAGGACTGCTGACCGGAGTCTTCCTTTTTTCAAGATCCTACGCAAAGCTACTAAGTTTCATTGGGACGAGGAATGCGATCGGGCGTTTGAGGAGCTGAAGACATACCTGAACTTCTTGCCCGTGCTAGCCAAGCCAGCTGTAGGTGAGCCGCTCTGTATTTATTTATCTTCAACCGAGCAGGCAGTAGGCTCGGCATTAGTGAGGACGAGCGGTGAAGAACAACCCGTGTACTTCTTGAGTCATATTCTAAAAGATGTTGAATCTCGCTACACTGGGCTCGAGAAGCTGGCTTTTGCTTTGGTCCTCGCCGCTCAGAGACTTCGTCCTTATTTCCTAGCACATACAATCATCGTCCGGACAAATAACCCATTGGGAAGAGTGCTGCTGAACCCAAAAGCGTCCGGACGGCTCATCAAATGGACAACAGAGTTAAGTGAATTTGACATTCAGTATCAACCCCGTTCGGCGATAAAGGCGCAGTCCTTGGCAGATTTTGTTACCGAAGTGCAAAATCCCGAGCCCGAAGCTATGTGGAAAATATTTGTGGATGGATCGTCCACTCGGCTCAGGAGCGGGATTGGTGTGCTATTACTTTCTCCCCAAGAAGAATGGATGCACCTATCCGTCCGGCTGGACTACAGAGCCACAAATAATGAAGCGGAGTATGAGGCCCTTATAGTCGGCTTGCAGGCAGCCCGGCATGTAGGAGTCGGTCGGGTGACACTCCATTCAAACTCTCAGCTGGTCGCCCAGCAGCTCTCGGGCACTTTTGAGATTAACAACGCTCGGCTCAAACTTTACGCTGAGGCCTTCGAAAAGCTCAAGACCCACTTTAGATAAGTCATTATCCAGAGGATACCCCGAGCAGAGAACCAGGCGGCAGATGAGTTAGCCAAGTTCGCAAGTTCAATATCACCGATCGTCATCCAACAGCCAATTGAGCAAGTATCCTTAGTGGCGCACGTTGACCGGATGGAGGGCCTCACATTCCCGAGCGATTGGAGGACAGCCATCATGGAGTTTCTGCACTCAGGTGCGACACCGTCCGATCGGGAGGAAGCCCAACTATTGAGGAGGAGAGCCGGCCAGTTCACACTCGTTGGAGACCAACTCTACAAGAAGGTTTTCTCCCGCCCATTTTTGAAATGTGTGAGCTCAGAGGACGCGGAGTACATCCTACAGGAAGTGCACCAAGGATCGTGCGGAGGACATCCGGACGGGCCATCGCTGGCTAAGAAGATCCTACTGGCCGGGTACTTCTGGCCAACCCTGCAAGCAGACGCCGCTCGGACCGTCGCGACGTGCCTCTCCTGCCAGAAGTACCACAACGTCTCCCACCGACCGGTGGAGGAGATGAAAGCATCTACAGTGTCCTATCCGTTCGATCAGTGGGGAATGGATATCGTAGGTCCGTTCCCTATGGCGACCGGTCAGCGGAAGTTTCTTCTAGTGGCGATCGACTACTTTTCCAAATGGGTGGAGGCCGAGCCACTGGCCAAGATCACCGAGCAGATGGTCAAAAGGTTTATCTGGCAGTATATAATCTGTCGGTTCGGCATTCCTCGCCGGCTCATATCTAATAACGGGCGATAGTTCGTCGGGAAGCAGCTCGAAGAATGGTGCAAAAGTTATGGCATCGAACAACACTTTATTTCCGTGGCGTATCCCCAGAGCAACGGCCAAGCTGAAGTAACCAACTGAGAAATCCTCAGAATTCTTCGGGCTCAACTTAACCATATAGGAGGAAGCTGGGTGGACGAGCTGCCGGGCGTCCTATGGGCTATCCGCACGACCCCAAAGGAGGGAACGGATGTCACGCCATTCCATTTAGTGTACGGCGGCGAAGCAGTTATCCCAGTTGAAGTCGGCGTAGAGTCCGTCCGGATCCAGAACTATGATGATGACAATGCTGAGCGGAGAAAGATGGAGTTGGACTTGATCGACGAAGAGCGAGCCAAGGCGTCTGTCCGGCTGATGGCGTACCGACAGAGAATGAGGCAGAACTACAATCGGCGCGTGATCCCTAGAGCAAAGCTGGAGGCTCCTTGGGCGGGCCCCTTCAAAGTCATCGAAAAGCTCCGCTCGGGTGCCTATTATTTGGAGGATGAAGACGGACGACAGCTGGATCGACCATGGAGCGCAAATCATCTCCAGCTGTACCGAGCTGGGTGAGAGGTGCGCCGATGTAATTCATTTTATGTATGTCTTGGTCGCCTATGTCCTTTTAATACAGGAAGCAAAGTGATAAAACGCATTTGGCATTATTCGCCGAACGGCCGACTACACGAAGACCCCGTGCCGCTCGGCAGGGTGTATATCATTCGTGTTGAAATTAGCCTTGAAGGTCGTCGAGCTCCGACGTTAAAAATCGAGAGTTGAACCGGCGACTATAAACCCTCCGGCCGGAAGACCGTCGAGCTCCGACATTAAATATCGAGAGTCGGACCGGCGACTATAAACCCTCCGGCCGGAAGACCGTCGAGCTCCGACGTTAAATATTGAGAGTCAGACCGGCGACTATAAACCCTCCGGCCGGAAGACCGTCGAGCTCCGACGTTAAATATCGAGAGTCGGACCGGCGACTATAAACCCTCCGGCCGGAAGACCGTCGAGCTCAGACATTAAATATCGAGAGTCGGACCGGCGACTATAAACCCTCCGGAGCTCCGACGTTAAATATCGAGAGTCGGACCGGCGACTATAAACCCTCCGGCCGGAAGACCGTCAAGCTCCGACGTTAAATATCGAGAGTCGGACTGGCGACTATAAACCCTCCGGCCGGAAGACCGTCGAGCTCCGACCTTAAATATCGAGAGTCAGACCGGCGACTATAAACCCTCCGGCCGAAAGTAATGCTGTTTAGCGGTAATTCCAGTAAAAGCTATGCATGTATTCAACTAAGCGGGTCCGGCCGACCAAGTGTGCAAGCGGGCGGGTTACCAAGAGTACCTCGTAAGCATCTAGCGAAAATCCCATTTGCAAGACGAGATATATTCAGCCGAGCGCCCTAGCTATACAAAATACTTCGTGAAAAATCCCGTTCAAACACAAGAGAGGCAGGATGAGAGGCGAATAACGAGGAGAAGTGAAGGAATGTAAACGATGGTAATTGATGAGCCGAGCGGACAGCACGCGTATTGATTAGCAAAAGAAAAAGCAAGCAAGAGGATAGCATATCATTAGAGGCCGTTAAGGCCGATCGGAGTGGTTACAAAATGCCTTCATTCCAAGAAATCATAAAGGTCTTTTGGGATGGTGCTGAGGAGTGTCGCTTGGTCTTGGGCCGGGATGAGGACGGAGTCGGGAAGCTGACCCTTGGACTTCAGGTAGGTTGTTGTGGCAGTCATAGCAAGCTCAAAGGCAGTGTACATCCGTTCGCAAACTTTCTCCGAGAATTCGTCCGAACGGATGTGCTTCAGCCTCAGGGCTGTGACTCGGCCGGGTTCCGCCTCTTGATATTCCTTGAAGGCAGCTTGGGAAGCTTCGAGAGACTCTTGCAAAGTCTTCAGTTCATCCTTATGTTTAATCGCCTCGGCCGAGCGGCTCGCCTTCTCGCCGTCCAGCTGCTCCATCAGCTCTTTGACTCGTTGCTCCAGGCCCCGGGCCTCGACGTTTTTCTTCTCCAGATCGGCGATAGCCGTTTTCTTTCGATCGGTTGCCAGACTTATTTTTCGGTCCAGTGATTTGACCTGTCGTTCGAGTTCGGCCAGAGTATGGGCCTGGTCGACCATCTTCTTTTGCTCAGCCGCCAACAGATCTTGGGTCTTCTTGAGCTCTTTCTGCAGCTCGGCGTATGAAGGATCCTGGGAGGGCGCGCCGCTCGAACTCCTTAGCCTCTTTAACTCTTCGTCCACCATGGCCAGACGATTGGAGACAGCGATCTCCTCTACCCATCTCTGACATAAATAAAATCATTAATAGCCGATCGGAGAAAGCGCGTAGAAGACTCCAAAGAAAACATAGTTACCCCAGTGGCCTGTTGCATATGGCTGTTGGCCAGATTGCCGAGTGGAATCATTGCGACACGTGCCCGAGCGTCAGCCCACATCTCGGCTAGGGGCCCCTTCATGGTGATCATGCGCTTAGGCGCGGTTGGCCGATCGGACTCGGGCATCAACTCTTCGGTGGGGAGATGCAGGGCGACCCTGATGGGACTCGGCGGGGAGAGGGCGGAAGGGCGCTGACAGGTATGGCCTCGAGGGGGTCCGCGGACGCGTCCAGTTGGGATGGGGTCCGATCGGACGAGATCGCCTCAACCGCTGGGGCTTTGCCGCGAGAATCGGCGGTGGTCCTTTCGGACGGCTGGACCGCGAAGTGGCCGATCGAAGTGGTGTCTCCGTTCGGCGCCTCTTTTGTCGGAGTGGGAGCTCTTCCTCCTGAATAGAACCTTCCTCCCGGACGGAAGGCCCTCGGCTAGAAGTTGCGCCAACCGCTGGCTCCGGGAGAGAAGCCTGAGCGGCCGACTCCCCCGCATTCGTTTTGCTCTCTTCTTCGTGTGAGCCGACCAGCCATCACGGACTCCATGACAATGTCCGCTGCAAAGGAAAAAGGAGAAAATCAGTTAGCAATCAAGGCAAATGCACAAGTAAAATTCTTACCGAAGCTGCTCGGGAGGGGAGTCCGGATCGGACTCAGACCAAATATGTGCATCACCCCTTCAGGTAAGAACTTATTGATGTCGAACTTCAGACCAGCTAGCATGTTGGCAGCGTGAAGATAGTCCGGTCGGGTCTTGAACCTCTTTAGCTCAGGGGAGGTTGGCGGTCCGACCTGCCACTGGGTTCGGAAAGAGGCCCGTTCGGGAAGACAAAGATAGAAGTAGTACTCTTTCCAATGTTTATTGGAAGAGGGCAGTTTATTAAAGAAGACTAAACCGGACCGAGCCTAGAACATGTAAGTACCCAACTCGGACTGTTTAGGATAATAAAAATAGTAGAAGACCTCCGGTCGGAGGGGAATGTTGTGGATTTTGAACAAGACAACAACACCACATAGAAGGTGGAAGGTGTTAGGGACTAAGCTTCCGGGCGGAATGCCGAAAAAATTACAGACTTCTACGATAAAGGGATGGAGTGGAAAGCGCAGACCGGCTATGAACTGGTCGCGGAAAAAACAGATAGCTACGCGCGGTAATCTGTGTGGCCGAGCGGAGGGGGAAGGTAAGATAAGTTCAAAGTCAGAGGGGATGTCAAAATTGTCCATCAGAATATCGACATCGCTCCGATCGAAGCGCGACTCCGTGGTGGTATACCACGGGCCGAGGGCAGGGTCTTGAGGTTGAGAAGAGCTGGCCATAAGCCGAGCGGGAAAAGGAGCAAGAGATGGACGAAAGGGAAAAAAGCTTAAGAGAGGGGACCGAATCGTAACCAGGAGACGAGAACGCGAAGAAAAGAAGAAAGCACGAGGAAAAACAAGAAATGAAAAGAAGATGGCAGAAGGACCTTACGGAAGCAGACGAAGATCGAAGGAAGAATGCGAGAGGTCACGGCAGGGAAAACTTCTGGGCACGCGAAAGAAGGAATGCGGCGGAGGAAGAAGGCGAGAGCTTTATAGGGTTGGGCCCGAACGACCTCAGCCATCGGATGTAGGTCGCAGAAACCAAGGACTCTATCTGGCCGTCCATTTCAAACCGCCTCGGTCTCGTCGCCCGTGACGCCGCCGCCGTACGATGACGGCAACAGCGCCACGTGGCATTCGGCCACTGGAGTGCATTTAATGAGCGCCTTCACAAGGCACAGAAATATAATTCCCCCTTTACTAACTAACTTTGGTAAAGCCTAAAATAAATTTACGTTAATATCCTTTTTTCTATTCATACTAAATATAATTCCAAGGTTTATTAGTAATTCCACGAGCGAAACAATCAGTGATCTAGAGTTCGAGACTCAGCTGCGGCATATTATTATGAATTTTTCTCAACATTAATTTTCTCTGGTTGTTTTATATAAAAAAATATAGTTCTTTTTAGTCCCACATTTTAGAATTGACAACACTATGATCAAAGAAGGTGACACTCGAAAATCCAAACAATTCGTATTTTCAAAGATTCAAATAATTCAGATTTTCAACAGTCAAGTGCTTTACCCTAATGACTATACTTTAGTATTTTAATACTAAAATACTTTAATTAATATAATTTCATTATAAAGGATTGATTTCAATGTATTATATTACACACACGACGCGTGTGCATGATCACTAATTATAAATTAAAAGTTCTCCGTAAAAAAAATCAAAAGAATATTATTTAAAATTTAAAAACAAAATAAAATTTCTATCGCTAACTTTTTGATTTTTTTTTTGGGTACTATTGAATCCAAAAGGTTAATAATAATTTTATTATTATTATTTAAAAAAAACAATTAGGGGCTCCATCCTCCATGGCATCGAAGCTAAATCCACAGAACTTGCCCTGGTTCTATCGTGCCCGGTAGCCGTTCAACGCAACCCACAACGCCGCCAAGCGCCCACTCCGCTTGCCTCCGAGTTCCGCCGTACAATCGAGCGATGCCATCGAGAGAGTCTTCGTCGCTTGGGATTCCTGCAGATTCAAGGGTTTCAAGAATGGACGAATCGGGCAAACCTGTGATACTTTACTCAAATCACGGTGATATGAGTTGCAGCTTTTCTAGGGCTTATTATTCCATAACAGCATCATTGGTGGCTTCCATTATCCATATCGGTATCGTTTGATTCCCAAGTTTTTTTTTTTAAAAAAAAATTGTATGGCTGAACTGATGCTATCTCACTCACTAGTGGATGAGTTTGTCTCTGCACTTGTTTAGCTTACTGTTACTATGTATTTGAGAAAATTCAACATTATTTGGTGTTCATGGAAGGAAAATGATGCACATTTCTTTTTCCCTTTCATACTTCCTACCTAGTCTGAAACAAAGATGCACATTAGACATTCGGATTCGTGGCAATGAGTGGTGGGTGGCATATTGCATGGTGAATTTTGCTAAGTCGTTGATGTACCAGCTGCATTATTGTCCTATGGTGAGTTGAATCTAAAGGAAAGCTGCTGATTTTGACTTCCAAGTATCTTGGATATCTTTCTATCTATCAAGTTGCCCCTCGCCTTCTTCAAGAAATCATTTTGGTTCTATTTTGATACAATTTCATCTTCTTTTATTTAACCTTTGTTGTGTTCCTTATTTTCTATGTTCGAAAGCCAGACCTTTTTATATCTAGCCCCTGTACCCTCCTTTACTATAATGGAGTGTTAGATACAGATCACTACTAATATCAAATGTTTATAGTTGATTGTATATGACAGGAAACCTACAATTCTCTTAACCTTACAGATGTTATTTAGTTATTTTATCCAACTTGCACCAACATACACTTTTTCGGGTAAAAGGCAGATTTGAAGAATTTTTTTTTCATCGTGCATGGTAAAAATGGCAGATTTAGCGTATGGGGTTCTTTAACATGTCAATTTTGTTTTCATAGAACTATTTCTTTTGGCATGATGCCTACAACTGTCAACACTGGAAGACCCACTTTATTCTTGTCAATATCTGGTAGCTTCTTAGATTTTTCCCAATATGCTGCAGGTTACTCGAGATGCAAACTATAAGCGGAACATTGGAAGACCCACTTTATTTCCAGTTCTTCTTTTGTCCTCCTCCACTTGTTTCTTGAAGTCACCAAAAGTGAACTGCTTGTAGTGGGAAGGCTCACTGTAGCTCCCTATTATGGAATCCATTGATGGGCAAAGGAAATAGGCAACTGAGTATCTATCTGCCTCAGAATTGCTCATTACCTTGTGCTCTACACTCTTGTAGAAATCATTGCTCCATGCCTGGAACGAATCAGATTAATCAACATATAGTTGAAGGGTAGATTCTCATCTGCATCAGTTAAAATAAAAGGTGGCTGTTCTGTGGTTAATTCTATGCATGTGTGGATGGAACTACTATTGAACTGATGTCATTAGCCATGGCTTGTCGAGCTCTGGTGCAATTATTAACTATGTAGTTCCCTACCACCGCAAAAAAGTTATCTCAAAGAATGCTAATCAATGAAGTAATTTGAAACTTGAAAGTGCTGCCTTGAAAAGGAATGGGATGGCCAATATTTTGTGTGCAGAAGATACCTGAAAGAGATCACCAATGTTGACTATAAGAGCATCTTGGTTAGGTTTCACAGCATACCAACTAGAATCCTTCCTCAATTGGAGGCCTCCAACCTGATCTTGACTGAGGATGGTGAGGAAGTCACTGTCTGTGTGAGGCAATAGGCCAAAGGTGCCCAGTGAATGAGGGCACGGAGGATAATGGTTCAGGCGGAAATAGTTTGTGCTCATACTGCATTTTTCGGCAATAAAATCCCCTGGAAACCCCAAGTTCTCAGCTAGAACTCTTGCAAGCACGTGAGCAAGGTCTGTCATTGCACTTCCCAGCTTTTCCATTGTCTCCCTGAAATAAGTTATATGCTACTATCTTTCGGTATTATGATTTATCATAGTTTGATCATATTGATCTTACACTAGAGTTATTTTGTCATTTATTGGTTTTGGGGGGCAATTATTCTAACTTTGGAAGCAAATGATAAACATTACTACTTAATCATCATAGTTGTCAAATGAGTGTTACCCTAACTCTGATTATGTTTTCTCATATTCCAAAGAAAAGATGAAAATGTCTAAACACAAACAACAGATTAAGAAAAGAAAAGATGAAGATAATGTTTCATGGGTGCAATAGGTTGATGGTAAGCATTTTTGAATTTAGGTGGATTCAGGAATGCATACCTAAGAGAACTGAACTCCAAGCTGCACCATTCTTGGTCTTCAATAATCATTTTGAGAGGTACAAGGAAGTTCTCCGACCATGGGAGTTGAGTGAGAGATTTTGCCATGGGGTTTCCCCAACTATAGGTTCCTTTTAGGATTTTGGAGCTCTTTTCTTCAAATGGCTTGGCGAACAATCTCTGCTGCTCCTTCCTCATCTCCTTGAGTAGTTCAGATCTGATCCCATGGTTTATCACAATGAAGAAGCCCCATTCAGTTGCTGCCTTTGCAATGGCCGAAGCACAAGGCCGCCTCTCTTCTTCATCATCCGTCATCCTCAACGTGCTTATGTCGATCAGTGGGAGCTCACACTCCTCCATGACTTCTGAGCATTGAAGGTTGGAGGAGTTGGAGAGGAAAGCTCCATACCTTTCTTTGAGGGGAGGGTCAGACAAGGCTTTGGAGTATTGCATCACGGTTAATTTTCCTATAGTTTCACACTATACTCACTGAATGGTGAAGCTTAGAAATCTGGACGAGTGGGTGGTCTTTATATAAAGAGAAAAATCTGAGGGAGGATAGAGAGAAATGCCAAGAAAATGGCAATTCACTTGACAAAACAAGGGGAAATTGTAAAAATGAAAATAAGATGGTAAGGGAGACTGTAATGTAAATTTTATATGCTAAACTGAGTGTGGTGACTTGTCCACCATAGCTGGCTGGAATAGCAGGATATGCTTCATTTGTCATATCAATATCAGATTAATTGGGATAAGGTGAGGGCATAGGATGATATATCTTGTATCAGAATTCTGCTGCAACGGTTCAACAAGTAATCATTGGAGAAATGGTCTCAAAAACTAGAGTACTATTTATTTGGAAACACGGAGAGAGGGAAAAAGGGTGCAAATGGGGATGTGGAAATGGAGGGGTCGAGGGGAGGTATTTCTTTTCTCATCAATCAACTGAGTTCTACACTTTCCCTAAAATATATGACAATGTATCTAACATATTTTGATAAAGGGGAAGGTTGGATTTGATTTAATCAAAAAGATGTACAGGGGAAGAGTTTAGGATTCATACAAGACATTTGTATTTCCAAGTATATAATGCCTAAAACTAATTGGGATCAATACGAGACTTTTTAAGAAATCTATTATCGAATAGTAGTTTGTTAAAATTGTCATGCAATTGTTCAAGTGTACACCTTTTGGTGCACCGGGAAGCACACCTTGGGGCTCCCCATACATCCAGGATTCAAAACCCAAATTCGCCTCCTGCATTTGAACCACTGGGACCGCTAGGTCATTGTGTGGACCTCCACGTGTTTCTAGATTTACCCCCGGTGGCCGGTGGGAAACTTTCGTGAGGTTAGGCCAGTCACTTTCATGATTAGTCAGATCATAAGACTTGGATACCTAGATTACGAAAAAAAATGTGCACCTTTTGTTAATACATGTGGGTCATTATTTTAGCAACTTCTAAGATTATAGAGTTGTGTTAGAACCATTATTGAACAAGTAGTTACGTATGAATGGGATGTAAGAATTCCAGAAGTTAAAACTTGCCAACAATACTTCCATTTTGCTTATTTGGGTGGAAAGCTGACAGGGGAAGAAGGAAGTGACTTTAAATTTTGTTTATTTGGATAAAAAGGAAGGATTGAAATATTGGAAAATGCTTTGATTAAGGCCAATCCATCATTATTTATAAACACTATCCATAAACCGCCTCTAAAATCAATCTCATTGAACATTCTATGTAGATTGTTATCAATGTGTTTAAAATATAGATGTCAGCCCATTGTGCTGGTTGTTAAAATTGGTATTGTTATCCATATGTGACTTTCCAAAAACTTAGGTGTTACAATATGGAATCAATAAAGATTAGGTAGATCAAGTAAGAAAAGTTTTAAAAAAATTCAGAAAATATAAACTAATTTTTTTTTTACTTTCTTCATTTTAATTTGATATCATATTAATAATTAATATAGAGAAGGAAATAAATTATCATAATAGTCAACAATTGAAAAAAAAAAGAAATTGAAGATAATCTCAATTTGGCACCTCAACAATAAAAGGAAATAAATTGAAAAAAATTAAAAAATAAAGCGCCTGCAGTAATTAGAGATTTGATTTTTTGTTATTTGGTAATTAATATTTTTTATTTAAATAATTAATAGGAATTAATTATAAAATACCTACTAAATTATCATATTTTCTTATTTATAAATTTTATTTCCTTATTTACTATTGAATTAAGTTTATAAAAGGAGTTTAAAGTCTTATTCTTTAATTAGATTTTTCACTTTTCTTCTCTACGTGAGAATTGACTCCTTCAGGTGAAGATCATGTTTTGCCATCCGTGTCACATCAATAAAATTTATAGTAATCGAATAATAATTAGATAAAATAAAATATTTTTAATATGCAAATCAAATTTGAAAGAGGAAGAACAAAAAAAAGACTTATTTAGGAACAATAAAATAAAATTTATTTAAATATAGATGATAATATAATAGGGGATATAATCCAATGAAGTAGCAGGATCTATATAGCTGATACCACCTAGTGGGATAAGACTTAGTTGTTGTTATTGTTGTACAATATTGTCTATTGTATTAACCAAGCAAACAATATGATCAATGATTTTATTATTTATAATAATGATCTGATCATTCAATGAAGAGATCAAAGTCTAATCAAGCTTTGCAGATCATATTTTCTCTTCAACTTAGCTAGCTCATACACAAGTTTGGAAAGCGTTCAGATGCTTCTTTAGAATTTCATACTTTTTCTTGAGATGGATCTAGTTAATGATATAACTCAGCATGTAACACCTTAGATTTCTAGGTAGCCTAACTCTTATATGATAGTCTTTCTAATTTTCAAATACTTGCATATTCTACAGTATTAATAAATTTTCTATCCTTAATTTCCAAAGTAATCAAATCTCTCACTGAGATTCTGAAAAAAGAGTCAATATTTTCTAAACTTGTTTTTATGCTGGGAACACATTTATCTTTTACATCAATTGATCCACCCATTACAAAGCCCTAGATACCAATCACTGCAATCTCAACAAACACCTTGCTTGCCATTGAGAATAGAACCTCGCACGAGAATTATGATTCAACTTAAATCTTCATCCATGGAGCGAATCAATGGCTATATGATACTAGAGAAGAAGCACAGAGAAAAGTGTACAACTTGTTGGCTGGACTGTGTAAATAACTGTCTTCCTAAATTCTCTAAAACTGAAAGAGAAAAACAAGCAAACTTTCACCTCATGCCCTTCGGACACCACAATCTGTCTTCGAGAAATAGACTTTTCTCACCTAGGCACTCTAATCTCCACATGCTTCTTAGGAGCACCATCACAATCCATACCTCCAAACCTAGGTGAAAATGCTCAAGCTATCATTTTTCCTCATGGTCCTAAATGAGCCACATCAACCAAATCCTTAAGATATTTCGTCCTAACAAAATTTGCCAAAAAAATAGTTGCTATTTGTTGATTGATTAAAGATTGATCTTCTTGACGAATCAGAGGCATTTTGATAAATTTTTTTAACAATTCTGTTTTTTCATCCCCCTAATCAATTAATAGAATGCCTTCAAACAAACATGAGGAAAGAAGTTGGTTTCTTTTCCTCTTAACTTTCCTTTGCCTCCTTCAATCCCTTGCTATCTATTCTCTCCACTTCCATGTGGTATGCGCAATGTTTGACTTGGTCTTCCTTTCATGTCAAAACTAATTTTCACAGGGCCAAGAGGACCGAGATAAGATAAAAGTTAAAGGGTGATTGGGACATGTAGATATGTAGATAGACCCGCGATTGATTTATTATCTCATTCTTCTACAGATGTCATTTTCTCTTTCTTTCACAACTTATTCCTCCATAGCCTTTTGTTATTCTACTAAAATATTCTTTACACCTCATGTTGAAATTTTCATGGAAATAATCTCTAATCTGTTCAACCTCAGGAGAAAGTTTGCTTCTTATTTCCCTTTGAATTAGTATTCAATTATCAGGACAGATATAATCTAGACATATTTACATTACCTGACACTTAACTAGATTCGGAAAACTATAAGATTCTTGTTTCAGCATGCACTAAGATTCTAAATTCAGTTAATGAATCAAGTGGTAGGGCAAGAACTATGTTGGAAATTCTATCTCCACATAATATGGACTCTTGTCTCAGTGGAAACACTATTGAAAACTGAAATTTGTCAAGGAGGGGGCAATAATCAAACTGTTTGCAAAGCTGCTTTAATGACCCTGATCTGACTCACTGACTTTACACGACTATAGAGCAACTAAAAACACTCGATCACAACTTTTTTGACTTTGCTTCAAAAGATGATTGTACTGAGGCCACTTGCAGGATTTTTCTGGAAACGGTGAGCAATATCTTATTCTATGGCTTGAGAGATATGTTTTCCATTTGGGATGTTGAGTCTTCTACTTTTGTTTCTTAATTAAGATCAGAATATTCCTGTCATGTCAAGGCAGATCATATTTGCAATGTTATTTCCCTTCTCAGCAGCATGCCATTCTTGATCCCTTGGCAGATTCATGGCTCCTATCATCATCATCCTCACTGACTTTAACTGTGTCCTGTCTTTTCCTTTTCACCTTCCCATTGAAAACATATTGTTGCTGGGGCAAATAACATGTGAGATTATGAATCTGATTTTGAAAAGAGTCCTAATGCTGCACGACAATTATCCTTTGTTGAGATCTTATCTCTTCATTGCATTGCATGAAAGAAATTGAAATTTTTATGTGACTTATCCAGGGTTCATTCTTTGAATTCCTTATGTAATTCATGCATCTATTTAGCATTACAGAACGTTAATGAAAAGTTGCTGTTTTATTGATGTTACAAATTAAAAAATATTGATTTCTTTTTAATCTTTTAATGAGCTTTCATATGGTTGATTTGTTTACAATAAAACACCGTAAGATGTAAATTTGCTGACTGCTATCTAGTTTGTGCCACTAACTTTCAGTTAACATTGAGGTCCTTCTATCTCATGTTCTTTCTCATGGTTATTATCGACTATGATCTCGTACTCGCAACCAAATTATGTGCCTTTTTATTGCCTTTGCTGGAGATCAACGGTAACCCAAATTCAATCAAGACAATGCGATTATGGTTCTCCTCAACCTTGCATCAAAGTGCCCAAGTGCAAACTCATCAGCTTTGATCATATACTCGGCCACAATCATGTAACCCTACTCAGTCTTGAAATAGTGGAACTTGGAAAATTTTGTGGCACTTGATTTGTCTTGTGTGACGGTTATATGTAACTCGATCAAGAGTTATCGAGTAGGCATCATGCTCTTGTTTGTGTTCTAGAGCTTGGCCTGAGAAAGTAAACATGAACAAAGTATTCAACCATGGTAGAGGCCCAATCTAAATATGTCATGTGGGTCTCTGTTTTCCAATCAAAAGTGGGCGATTCAAGTTTATTCGCAATGGAAAAGAACTTCTTATGATCTTGAATAGCAGTTCATAAATGCTTTAATTGTCGCTCAATTCTTCTGATTCGGACTTTAACTTGTGCTATAGAGATCCTAGTTTCTCCAACTTGCCCAGTCAAGTTTTCAAGCCTTCAACTATTGTTTACATTTCTTGGTTTATATATGATTTTGTGGAATTGGTTTCAGTTTGAGCCAATCTAATGTGATGACCAATCCTTCCGTTCAGATCGATGAAGAGAATCATAGTTCAAATCGTATGAAAGAAATTTATACGCAGAATATTAAAAATTTCAATACTAATTTAGTTCAAATCGTTCAAATTTAATTAAAATTATTTTAACGTAGTCAAATTCGCTATTAAATTATTATAATAACTATTAATTAACTATCGTGGCAACCATTAATTAACTGTTATAATAAGATTTTGATTAAGTTTTAATAATTTTAACTAAGTTGTTCAAATCGTTCAAATATGATAATTCAGGGTGCAAAGTAAAATTATGGCAGAGTTTTGAGGGTACTGGCCGAACCGAGCAGACGAGGATATCGAATGCCTCCTCGTTCGACGGAGAGACCTGATCTCTATCTCGCTGGAGTCCATGGAGATGGAGGCTCTCTCTCGAAGAAGCTCGTTATCCATTTCCGTTGCGTCTCTTTCTAGGCCAAGCTCTCGGTACGGCGTCAGTGCTCGCCGCGACTTCCCCGGCGCGCGGCGAAGGAAACCCTCCTTGCGACTCCGGGTGGAAGCAGAAACGACCTTGGGCTGCGCGCGCATTGACCGGAGTGAGCCGGTTGAGGTCATAGGGATTGGCAGTAGGAAGGACGCGCTCATCGAATTCTGCTTGAATTCGCCCTCGTTCTCCGAATCTCGCCTTAGGTTCTGGTGAGTGGCCAGAAATGCTTCTCGCTCTCTTTGTTCCTTTCTCTTGTACCAATTTTTTCGTAATTCCGATGCAATGTAGGCTAGAATTGGCGGTTAAACAGAAATATATTGCAGTACGATGATTTTCCATAATGTATTAATCTTTCACTTTATTGTAGGACTATACAAACGAGAGGTTCTCTTAAGCTCCAGAGGTGCCGTGGAACAGGTTCTTTTAACTGCCATCTGTTTTGGAAACTTTCTAAATCACTTCGTTGCGCCTTCGTAATCCTAATAGAGTTAACTTTTCAGCTTAATATGATTTCAAATGAACTTAGATTTTTCAACAAAGCAGTAGATCTACATAATGTTGTACATTGATCATTGAATCATTGTATGCAACGAATGAGTAAGGAAATAAATTTGTTCTACTCAAAGTTAACATATACAATGTTTTCTTGGTTACAGATATTTTAGAAGTGATACTTACTGGAAATGAATACTATATATTTTTTTTTTGTTATACTAGGTTGATTGTTCTTGGTTGCCTTTCAAAGTTAAACTGACTTAACCAACAATTGGTTCTTTTGAGAACTTGAGCATTTTTGTCATGTGATGCCAACGTTGAGGAATAACAAAGAAGAAGGGGAGAGAACAACAGATGAGAAAAGAGAGGTGAAGAAGAATTAGAGAGAAAGGAAAATTTAATCATGATAACATTGCAAAATAATATTACACATAAAGACTACTAATCTACCCATTACTATTAACTGAGAATAAAAATTGGTAGGGTATAAATGTATAGACTGGGTTCATTCATAAAAGCAGGAAATTTTGGGATGAATGGTTAGTCGATCAAATTTAACATTATATTAGTGCCTTGACTGGTAAGTGACTATCACTGACCTTATAGCATTGTGATGTGGAGAATACTATTGAGATTACTTAGTCTTATAGCAGGTGAAGCCAGTGGAGGGAATTAGTAGTTGGTTAGGTTGGCAAATGCAGCTTCAGTTCTGTGAGAGGTGACAATCATCCATGGTGTTGCTGAAGGCTGCAGTTGGTTGACCACTAGGGAAATACATGGGAAAAGATTGGCATATCTGGTGGTGATTTATTGGTTTTTGGTGCATAGGAAGAGGCTAGGTGGCAGATCTGATAGGTGGTGAAGTAGAGCTGTGAACAGGTTGTGGTTTAGCAGTTTTGAGACAGGCCAATACCTGATACAAGTAAGCTCTCATACCAAATTGACACAAAACAAGGAAGATGGTGACAGGATAGAAAGAAAGACAATTAGAGAAGATTGTTTTTTAATCATGGAAAGATACCATATAAATACCGTAGATGAGAGTATAAAAAGAATTACAAATATATAAAAGAGAGACAAAAGAGGTCATTTTGGATCACTTTAAACTTCTTTCCTGTTTGGAGGAGTTGGGCTGTCCATGGTGATCCCAATAGATAAGAAGGATAAATAAATATGTTGTAAGCATGATGTTTTATCAATTGAATGTCTGTAGCTATGTGAATTAGTCAAATATTAATCTGTACCCAAACACAAACTATTTGTACACTGCACACTTATTATCAATATGTTTAGTGGAACATGTGTTGCCCACAGTTCTGCATTTCACAGTGCAATTTAACTTCTATTATGCTCTTCATATGCACTGTAATTATGATCTGAATGTGCAAAATGTTGTTGCTTTTTAAAATTGATTTTGATGGTTTTCTTTTTTAGTACAATTAGTCTTCAGCGTTACATATAACTATCTGATTGGCTTGCATTTGGGAGACTAATAAAGTAATTTATTTGATGACAGATATGCTTCAAAAAAAATTGGAATTTCCGCTATCACATCCATGCCCTCCAGCTATTATTCTTGTCTGTACACTTATCTTTTGACCTTCAATATTTTCTTTTAGTGTTTTCTAGCATATGATGATGATATTATTACATGACTTGTTTGAAAAGTGTGAGTGGTAGCATATGACAATGATTGTATTGCTAGGAGAGATAATTGAAAATAAAGTGTAGCCTTAAGTTTATCCTAGAGGTAGGAAATGGGAATGAATAGAAGGAAAGGAGAGAAGGGAAAGGAAAGTGAGAGGAGGGAAAAATGTTGGTTAGTTGAGCAAAGGGAAGGGGAAGAGGAAGAGGAAGAGGAAAGAGATGGCATAAATCAAATGACAAGTTTTCCCCTTGTCTTCCTCGTGGGATCTACAACCTCCTTTCTTAATGCGAGTTTGATGTC
Source organism: Zingiber officinale (assembly GCF_018446385.1). NCBI lineage: Eukaryota > Viridiplantae > Streptophyta > Magnoliopsida > Zingiberales > Zingiberaceae > Zingiber > Zingiber officinale. The sequence continues at coordinate 76,465,380 of NC_055994.1, forward strand.
TCCTTCACCATAGCTCACATTGTTGAGCTCTTCATCATGAACCATCACCAGCATCATGCTTGCTCTCATCATCAACCTCCTCAACACTAATCAATGCTTCTACCCATACTGTTACCCTCTTTAGTGAATTGATTCCCTCACAATGTAGGTTTCCTTGGCATCATCAAAGCCCTTACCCTCATGGCCAACCTCCACAGTGTTACCCTTGCTCACACCATCAACCTCCTCAGCCCAACCTCAGAGTTGGGCGACATTGACACCTACACAAGAAACTTCCTTAGTGCCCACCAACGCCGGATTTTAGACTTTTACCATGAGGTTTTGGGATCAAAGAAGTCATTTTCTCTTTTCTTTCATAGAAGCTAGTCACTTTTGCTTGATTTTGGGTGGAAGTTTTTTGACCAAAATAGCTTTTGTGGAAGCGGACTGAATCCTTCATCATGGTTTCTTTACAAGCAGTTGGAGGAGAAGAAGCTGAATTCTGTTCCTCTCTCTCTCTTGCACACTTTGGCAGAAATCCTTTTCTTCTGCTAGTGTAAACAGAACTTTAGAAACTGTCTAATTATGAGTAAAATTAATTAGGTTAAGTATTCTCTAAGAAAGAAAACTTTACTTATAACATAATCAAAAGAGGTCTAAATGAATGGCCTGGTATTATTGACCATGTTACATAGCTATGATATCCATGTGGCTAATCCTAATAGTTGGGAGTTTTGGTTTACTGTGGTTGTTTGTTTTCTTACCACTTTTGGTTCAAATGCAAAATATGGTTACTTGGAACATTCTGACATATGAAACATGAAAATGCTTCTTGGATTGGAACTGAAGCACTTCACAGTTACTAAAAAAAAAAGGGCGGCCCGATGCACGAAGCTCCCGTCATGCGGGTCCCGGGAAAGAGTCCATTGTACGCAGCCTTACCCTGCTTTTTGCAAGAGACTGTTTTCAGGATTTGAACCCGTGACCTTTTGGTCACAAAGTAACAACTTTACCGTTACGCCAAGGCTCCCCTTCCACTTCACAATTACTATTTTTCTATTTTAATTGTCGACACAATTCATGGAATTGGACTTTGTTCAGGGGCATGTCCAAGCCCCAGAAATTTACTGCTCAAAACAGGTTGGCTGAGCACCACCTAGTTTTCATACTTCAATCTGAATACATGGAAGTTCTAGTTTAGGCTTTTATGTTGTATAAAAATTCCTCCATCAGAGACTAAGCATCACCGAGAGACTAAGCATCATCGTTCTAGTGCTATGCATAACTTCTTGCCACGAAAATGTGCCACTTTCTTCCCTACACTGTATAGGCTTATCATGACTAATTTAGGCTACTAAAATTTTCTTCAATATCTCTTCAAGTCTTGTTGCCATGTGACCAAGATCACGGGTTCGAATCCTGGAAACAACCTCTTGCAAAAAGCAGGGTAAGATTGCGTACAATGGATCCTTCCCTGGGACCCCGCATGACGGGAGCTTCGTGCACAGGTTGCACTTTTTTTTTTATCTCTTCAAGTCTTGTTGGAAGGGGAGCCTTAAAATTACTTCCATGTGACCTTAAGGTCACGGATTCTAGTCATGAAATAGTCTCTTGCAAAATACAAGGTAAGGTTGAGTACAATAGACTCAATGTGATCCGACCCTTCCCTGAGACCCCACATTAGCAAGAGCTTCGTGCACCGGGCTGCCCTTTATCTCTTCAGGTCTTGTTGCATGTGTGTCAATTTTGTGTGTGGTTTGCCCCCGATGTTAGAAATTACTATGGTTATCTCATGCCCGGTCTATGCATGCATATTAGCATGTCAAATTGTACCAACACATGATGCAGTCTCTAGTTAAGTACTCAAATGTACTACCACAAACTGGCAAAAATTCCTACATTAACTGCTAAAGCTCAAAGTTTACATTGTTCATTTATGTACATCAGTCTAAGCAGTAAATGGTAGTGTGCTGCACATGAAATGATAGGTTAATAATATTTACTATCATGCTTTTAACATCAGAGTGAACTTGATGTCAGTATTGTATATTTATTGAATATCAAATTTTATTCATGGATAACTATCTGTGTTTTATGCCCCTCTTTTTAGGTAGCAAGTTCAGGTCATGATCTCGATCATGTTACAGCTTTAGAACTTTTAGATGCTGTTAAGTCAGCTGGTGGCCTAGCTGTTGCAATTTTATTAAAGCCATTTATGTTTGAGGGACAAAGACGGCTGAAGGAGGTATTGTATATTTGCTTAATTTTGAACATTGACACTATATTCTGGTAAGCTGTATATAACAAAGAAGATTTCCTTACAAACATTCTGGAGGGTTATCCTGCAATTGATAAATGAACAATGAACTATTAAGTGGAAATTGTACGCAAGAAAGCAGTCATGTGTTTGCATTGGAAGTTCTTGTTCAGCGCAAGATATATTAGCCTGATCCTGACACTTGCTTTGCTACTGGATCTAGTTACTGGTCGTCCTGGAATGGAATGCTGAGATTGGAAGTTTGCTTCCTTTCTGAAATGGGAAGAATTATCAGATTCGTTACTGATCTAGTTTGTTCCCTTTGCTTCTTCTGCTACATGCATGAATCCATTGTCTATTTTTCTGTATAGCTAGGGTGCTACATTTGCAGTGGCAGACAAGTCCAGTGGACATGTTAGCTACTGCCAATTCAGATCCTTGAAGTTGAGTAGTTTCTCATATTTCATCTAAGAAGGAATAGTGTTTGTCTCATGAAATGGGCTGTGTGCCGTGGTAACATGTTGCAATGAGTTTAAGGTTGTTCTTGCTATTAACAATAGCTATGTCAGTTTGTTGTCAACCTTTTTTATGGAAACTATCATTGTTATTTCAGTGCCTAATTGAAAACAAGAAGTCAGTCAGCTACTTGGAATTTTTCCCCTACAAATGGTTCTGATTAGTGTATTTCACTAATCAACCTGAGAACCAAAATCCTCACTAGATGTTTGGTATTGCACACGATAGTGTAAAAAACACTTGATGACTCTCAAAACAATTCTAAGAACTCGCCAGTTGCTACTTTAGCTGGTTTCTGGAAGTTATTGAATTCCAATGGAAGTTGAAAGTATCTGGATCAATCTGCAGGTAGAATATCTGGAGCGTAAACTGAAAGCTTGCTCACACTTTTATATTGGTAAGTTGGTTTTTATTTTTTTATTTGTTCTAGAATTTTATCTCATTAATGTTTAAACCTTATAATATAATCTTCTATTTATCAATTTAGCTTTATGCCACTTATATCCACTCAAATTGATGAAACTTACTTGTGTTTTGACGTGAAACTAACCTAATCTCTTTGAATCTAGTATATATGAATTCAGAATTGTTTTTATTATATTTTGCATATTGGTAAATGCATCATAGATCAATTAGAGTAAAGCCTATCCACTTTTTACCGTCAGTATTACTGACTGATATTTTCAAGGGCATTTCAATAATTTTGTATAGAAACCAATGTGCTGACCAACTTTGTCGGTATTGAGATTCTACCTACCTAGGAACAATGTAGGTGAATAGAATCAGAGTGTAGGATCAGAAGATCCTACAATTTAACATATTACTTTCCAGAAAATAATACTTTTCCAAAACATACTCGACCTTTAAAATTTATTGTAGCATTAATTTTCAGTATCTGATATTATGATTAGCAGTTCAAACACACATCATTCTAATATCTAAGGCATAATTAAGATTATTCATTTTGTAAATATATGATCAATCAATATAATTGTTAAGACACTGCACTTTTATGACAAATACAAAAGAGATTCTTCTAATTAGAAGGTCGAAAGATTTTTTATCATCATCTTGAAACCTTGTTTGTCCCAATTATTTGAGTTTGGATACATGAATCGATTCAGCTTTATATAAAACAATAACACTGCTAATATTCTTCCGTAAGACACCTGCAGTCAAGAGCCTGGCGGACCTCATATTTGTGGGCAAAGAGCTTGTGAGATAGATGTTAAGTTTATAGAATTTCAGAAATTCAGTGGATGCTAAAGGTAGCTGGATTTGATGGAAAGATCAGGTTAGTCTATACGTAGAAGAATCACAGCACCATTCATTTTTATCCAGAATTGAAGATGATGGCATAGATTGGTGGCGTTTGGGGTAAATGGGCATCCTAGATTGAGAAATAGATCAGAGCCTGTGAAAGATTGCAGGTTAGATTTCTGCTCCAAGGGTTGCTATAGCCTCTGCTCCTTGGGTTGCTATTGTTGATTTTATTGATATCAGAAGTCTTGAAGAGCATCAAGGAGGTGAGCACTCAATCATCAAAGATATTTAGCTTTTAACAAACTTCTAGACGACTGTGGCCTGGAGTTATCTACACATGGTCCAAGGATCACTTGGAGGATAGTAGATTGAGAACGAGGAAGTTTGTTTCAAAGGTTGGATTGATCAGTGGCTAATTCAGATTCGAGCAGTTTGTGAGGAAGCTTTTGTTAGATTCTTCCTTGAGTCACATCTGGCCATCATCCACTGCTGCTATGGACACCCACTAACACAGGAATATCTAGAAGTGCACAATCATTTCTATTCTTAGCGTGTTAACAGTCTCATGAGCCCTTCTGGATACTGCTAATGGAGAATAGGAGTCTACATGAGATCTCCAATTGAACCTACAAAATTTGAAGGATTCTCTTTTGAAATGGTTGTGTTGGTCTTTGGAAATATTTCTTTAGTGAAAGCCACATATTATTGCACACTAAATGGAATTCAAAAGGTTTTGAATTTCTGGAATGATAACCATTGGGCGTGTGAACTAGCACAGTTTGCTATACTTTATCTGATTACTTGCAGTATTTTCTCTAACTCTTGATTTACAGTGGTTGAAGTGGACGTCTAGTGCTAAGTGACACAGTATGATGAACACTTTTTTGTCGCAGTATCATTATTCTTGAACCTTTATTGAAACAGGATTGTTAAACATAGATTAGCTAACATTTGGCTTCTGACAATGGTGAAGAATTCAGTTGTTTTTCATTCTTCTATCTTGGTAGCCAATTATAGATCATACTGAAATTTGGTTTTGTTTTTAATCATATGATTGTTCACTGAGTTTAGATTCGAAGTATCCTGCAATGAATCTGGTGTTTCTTAGCATCATAGCCATTGGGCATGTGTAATTAGAATAGTTTTCTATACTTTATCTTACTACTTGCAGTATTTTCTCTATCTCTCAACTTGCAGTGGTTGAAGCAGATACTTTACTGAAGAGAGAAGTAGAAACTCTAGCTGAAGCTATGGAAACTGCAAATAGTGCTGTCTTCTTTGCCCTGTGGACAATATCTGTTATGATATCTGTAAGTTTGCATCCAATTGATCACATATTGAGCTCTGGCAAATTTTACTGATCATTTTGTTCATTTCTGATTGTCAGGAGAGCTTTGCCAAATATCAGAGTTTAACAAATTTGCAAATGAGAGAAGTTAAATCAATGGAAGTAGTAAAAGTAGGGCATCATTCATTTACAATAAATTTTCATTTGTTTTCTCACCCCTTATCTATGTGTAGCTTTTGTGAACAGATTTTACGCAGAAATGGTGAAGCTAAATCTGGTTTTGGAGCTGGTTATGATATTAAATCATCAATTAAACAGGCCATTTTCCATTGTCCTTTTCTTCCTGGTGGTATAAAGGTACTGGACTTACTCGAATGGTTTTTGATCATTTGTGTATTGCATTTGAATCATTAGTCTCTTGACAGTTTTATCTCTGCTCTTTCTGGCTGTTTCATGTGAATCATTAGTCTCTTTAAAAAAAATTCTATGCTCCTTGTTTTTATTTGAGGGTTACTGAAAATAATACCACTTCACAATTGTTTTTTAACATTTTTCCCAAAAAAAATTAGGCAGGACTTCATCATGTTTAGATGTTATGGTTTGGTTTGTGAGTGCCACAATTGGAATGCCATCTGCTGCAATCATATGTCATAATACTCGTATTAAATTCTGACACTAAATGTAAGGAGAAGACAAATGAACGATCACACTGTAGCTGTTTCCAATTTGATTCATGAGTCTACAACTTGATGCATATGTAATCCAATAGTTTATCCTATATCAGGTTGATTATGTGATGGAACTTATATATATTGACTTTATGGTCATTGTTGATGAACAGGATTTGAATGGCCTAGTTATTGTTACCTTTTCAAGTGCTTCTTATTTGGACCAAAGTGATCTGCACTCTGCCATTGTTATGTTCCGTGAAATTTCTCGGTGCAAAAGTGAAATCATTGTTTCCCAAGTTCAAGAACCTCAACTGGAGTCGAATTTAGTCATAACGACTCTTCTGATTGTGGGGTATGGATATGGGAAGTGAACTTTTTCTACTTATCTATGTATGCAGTGCTTTATGTATGCCAGATTTTATTCATTTATTCAATTATGCCTCTAATACTAGAGTTTATCCTAGATGTGTTGTATTAGCTTCAATTTCGGATCTTGTCTTTCATAATCATCAACATACTAAGACACATGACTAGCCAAAGGAACCAGATCTTGTCTTTATAGGTATGAAGAACCTATTTTGTTAGAAGACCTTGTAAATATCTGTAACAAGCTATTATAGTCCCATATTTAGAAGTATGGATCAATTGGATAGATCTATATGTCTAGACGAACGACCTGATTTAGGTTAACATTTTGGCTAAGGTTTCAAGGCCTAACAAGCTAATGCATCAGTTCTCTAATCAGGCTATGACTTGTCAATGTCTTTTTTAATATATGTTGTTTTGGTTTCTCTTCAGTAGGGCCTGTTTGTAGCAATGTCTCTCTGAAATGTTTACTTTTCTTTATTTTGTCATCAGTAATCAGAAAATATCTTCTCCTAAGAGGGGAGTATTGATGAGTTTAGCTCTTCGTCTTCCATTCCTGTCCTCCCTCATGGGTGGTGGGAATTTCTTTGAATCTAAAGAAGATATGACAGTTTGTGCTTCAAAATCCACATCCAACCCATCAGAGAACTGGGAGATCTCAAATTTTGAATTGGCTAGTAGTGCTGTTGATTATCATAATCAATGCACTCAAGAAATAGAAAATACATTATCTGGAAAGTATGTAAAACATCAAATTTATGTATTTTGGCTATATTGGAGAATATAGTAATTGATTTGGTCTTTGTCGCTTTGTTGCAGAGAATCAAGAGTCCTACATAAAGTTAAATCATCAGATTGCAATACCAATTTTCTGCACAAACATAGTTATGAAACAGAACATGGTATGCCAAATTCAAAAGTGTCTTCTCCTGTCAAACCCTAACTTTATTTTGAATATGTTTGTTTATGTTTTTTAGGCAAGTCCACTAATCAAACTGCATTGTTTTTGTTCAACAGATGCAAATATTCAGAATGAACCACCTAGCAGTTTGAGTGATGACCCTGGATTCCATATTGCACAGTTGTGGGCTAAGGAGCGTACTTTACATTTAAATGGTAAAGCAACTGAAACAGAAATCTTGAGTCTTCCAATTGGTATAAAAACCTCCATTTTGTGCTCTGGTTATTCAATGAATGTTGATCTGAGTGTTTTGGAAAATTTTGACAATAATAACAATGCCAAAGAATCCACAAGTGGACAATCTATTGCTTCTGGAAATGTACTAACAGAAGCAGGTATGGAGGCTGTACTAGAAATCTATAATTCCGCATTGGCATTAATAAAAGGCAGAAATCTGAATGGATCTCAAAATGGTGGGCTGCTTTCTGCCCGTGCTGCTTCTATGCTGGTAATTTCTAATTTTCTTTGACAGCCTAGAATGATTTGATAAAAATAAATAACAACAACCAAGTTGTGACTAAGCATGCACATGGCATCTATTTATCAACATGTTTGACCCACAGTGAAAGGTGATATCTATCTGATAGCCATCAAGTGAGCATACTGTTGTATCTCTATTAACCAATGTCGCCCCATAAGAAATTTTGCAACTTAAAAACATTTCGTGCTTTTGATTCTTTTCTTTTTTGCAAATATTTGACATTGAAAGGTTCTTTTAGGTTCATTTGATTGGAGCATAAATGAAGAAAATAAAGTAATTCATGATCTAGTGCAAGATAATAACCTCTTTGGCACAAATAGAAGAATCATTTAACCATCAACGAGATAACCAAGACAGCTGAAGGCACAAAAAATAAAGATAATTCTTATTTGGTTGCGACAGGTTGTTCGGTTGGCCATGTCCTTTTGACCTGAATAAGGCTAGGGTCTTCCGATCAGCATATAATCCAGTAGGAAAAAAATTGTGGTTATGAAATTAATCTTTGTAAATCCAATTTAATATCAATAGACTTTGAAACTCAAAATTCATAAAAGAAAAACAAAGACGGGAGAACTATATCCTAAGATCTAGTCATACATCATCCTAGCAGAGACCTGATACAAGGGTAATTCTGGTGAAGTTACTAGACTTTAAGACTGACCTTGAAGACCTAATACAGCAGCAATTTATAAATAGTTGATGAACCTTACCCTATATAGAGACGGTTCTATTGGAGATTGAGAAGACTCACCCCCTCCCATGTCACCCATAAACTAAGTGATGGGGAGTCACTTGAGTTGACTGAAGTATGTTTCACAATTATTTTGCAGGAAGCTGAAAGAGAATCACAGAAGAGTTGGACGCCTGTCCTGGAAATACAATATAGAGGGGGGAGCTATAAAGGACGATGCCAGGGAGGTTTACCTGAAGGAAAGGTATATTTCTATATCAAAAGAGTAGCTCGGTGCACGAAGCTCCTGTCAATACGGGGTCTCGGGAAGGGTTTATTGTATGCAGCATTACCCTACTTTGCAAGAGGTTGTTTCTGAGACTCGACCCCATAACCTCTAGGTCATACGGCGGCAACTTTATCGTTGTGCCACGGCTCCCCTTCTATGAAATGGAATTCATGTTTTGTTTTGCTAAACTCCAATTAGATTTTTAACTTGTCAACTTTATCTAGGGTCGGCTAATGTTCAAGGATGGATGCTTTTATGATGGCATGTGGCACAATGGAAAGAGATGTGGTCTTGGTTCATTTTACTTCAGTAATGGTGATGTGTACCAAGGATCATGGAGGGATGATCTTATGCATGGGAAGGTAACTTTTGACTTAGCTCTATATACAGTCCTGTACTATACTATCTTGTGCCACCTAGTTTCAATAGTAATGGCAATAAATCATCAATGGTGTAGTAAGGGGTATAAAAGTTGTCTACATAGCAATAATCAATACTTGTTAGGCCGGAGAATAGATGGTTCAGCTTGTATTTTATTGACAAGTCAATGAATTGATATTTTTTTGCAAATGCCATAAATCCTTCATTATCCAACTGTTCATACTATGTAGTTGCTAACAGGTTTTTTAGCTATCTAATAAGGTTTCTGCTCCATAGTCCTTTATAAAATAATCTGTACACTATACAATAATAGAAAAGACACTTGTCACACTGCTATGTAAAATATGAATATAGATATCCATTCATATCAATGCAGAATAGGAGTTTCCTCTGGTGGATAATATTATCTTCCTCCTTTTAGAGAAATACTGTCTATTGCCCTACTTTTCTTTCGTGAATTCATTTGTTCTATAAGAATGTATTAAACAGTTTTCTCAAAGAAATTTAAATGCCTCCTAGTGCATGTGAAAAACAAGCTGAATAATTTGAATGTTTTGGCAGAATAAGAATCCATCTTAGTTGTAATCTTACTTTGTGAAGATCAAAGTTTACAGTTTCGATTTGTGTTGAGGCTTTGGTGCCTGCAAGGAATGGATTTTTTTTGCAGACCAGAATACCATGTGTCAATATGAGTTGGTATCAGTTGGCACCAGTCAACTATACAAAGACCAGAAACATGATGCATCTGCATCTTCAAAATCGACTTAGCACTGTTTAATACTGAACCCTATAGGCATATACTAAACTAAAATAGCTAGTCTAGTTTAGTAAAAAGTATAGCAACCTAAATCTGATATTTCCTTTTTTATTAATATAGTACCTACTTAGTATTTTCTGTGACCAGTACACTTAAAACTAATATATAGATTTTTTTTCTCCTTGATGAAATCTTTTATGCATTTGTGCAGGGTTGGTTCTATTTTAGTTCCGGAGATCGCTGGTTCGCAAACTTTTGGAAAGGGAAGGCCAATGGTGAAGGGAGATTTTACTCCAAAAGTGGTAGTATATATTTTGGTAACTTCAAAAATGGTTGGCGAGATGGACATAGCTTGTACATAGACACAGACGGATCAAGGTACTTGTAAGCCCTTATTGATTAGGTTTGGCATTTGCATCTAATTTTGAATTAAAACAGTTCTAGTTTTATACTTATTTGACCTGTTATAATTTTCATATGCAACTTTAGTTGCAGTTCCATTTGGTGTTCTGCGAACAAATAACTCTTAAGTGCTATTTAAAAAAGAAAATTACATGTCATTAGTAGAAATGTCAAGTGTCCACTTGAGGTGGCACCATCCAACACAGTTATGATGGAGGTAGATGAAGTGTTAAGTGCATACGAACTGGTTTTAGAATCTTAGGGGGATAGATATTCACCTCTACGAGATATTTGCAAAGATGCAACTGCAGTTCATGTTACATCATTTTTCTCTAAGTCAAGAAACACCTCGTTTCATAAATTTTTTGTTTCCGTAGATAATTTTTGTATGGTGTTTGCCCCTTCATAGGTGGAACGAGGTATGGGAAGAAGGTACCCTTGTTAGCAGGACTCAGCTGGATGATGCAGCTTCTGGCTGATGCGTTTACAAATCTAGTAGACTAGTTCGGATGCTTACATTTTGATAAAACGATGCCCTATAATTGCTGAAACGTGCTTCTGTATACAGCGAGCAGTTTTTGTACAAAATTTAAGTTTGCAATTCTTGATTGCTAGAAATGTAGTGTGTAAATTGTGTCGTAGGGAACAGAATTAGAACTTCGCCATCAAAGAATGGATATCTAGTCATTTGCTCAATTGCATTTGATGTTTTGTTTGACATTGGTGTATCTTTAGATCGATGAACTTATGCTGTTAAGGAATCTTGCTTGCTTTGTTGTAAAGACAGACAATACCGCACCATTCCATTTATAAGCACTGGTTCCTCAGTTCAATCTATCTAATTGTTCTAGATGTATACTGATAATTGTTTTTCATTCTTTAATTTGGTTTAGAAAATTCTTATTTTCTTATAAATATGGAAATTCTTTATAATTCTTGACAGTGTATTCTTCCTTTTAACTTGAGCTTCTTACTAACATTATTGTAAAAAAGGTGCTTTTAATTTTTACTGCAAAAATAATATATATATTTTTATTTTTCCATTAAAATATAAATAGTATTGTACTGCTTTATTTTCATCTTTTTGTTTAGATTAAATTCTATCTAAGCTGCCATTTTGATTATCTTTAAGCCTTATAGCTAGGGGCAGAGGTGAATTCGTTATCTTAATTAACGGCTCTTCCAGAATCGTCTTACAGACTGTAGAAGAGAGTAAATTACCGGGCAACTTTTCTAATCAGGAACACGGAATAATCCAAAGCAGCAGCATTTGCATCCGTTGAAAATCAAATTATGTTTTACTGGTGGCAAATCCTACCTGAATACTAATTCGATTACATCAGTAGGCCATCTTTTAAGCCTTATAGCGATTTAGACTAAAACTGCTGTGGCAAAAAGTGATCAAACTTTACATTCAAGCGTATCATTACGTCCCCTACATCCCACTATCTCAATCATACTTTTAGTCACTAAATTCTAAATTTTTCATCCTAATCTTTTATTACTGTTTTAGTTTTGATCAAAATTCTATCTCCCAAATAGAGTCTTAAGGAGAGTAGGCATCCTCTTATCTAGGTGTTACAATTCAACTAATATTAGAAGTGATTAATTCAGTCCATGAACTTTTTTTATTATTCATCAAAATATAACCGAAAGCGTAAGTGGCAGTCCACACAATAGGTCATTGGTCTTAGTGGTTTAAAAGCAAAGGCAAATTTTTTTGCTCTCTCAAGGTTTTGAAGCCTGGTGCATGGGGAGCTTCAAGGTGTGCTAACCCATGGGGAGCTTCAAGGTGTGCTAACCACTATACTATAATCTAGAGCGAATAGGTACCTTCTTAATCATTAAGTAAAATATAAATCTTAAATTAAATTATCAATAATAACAACAATTAAGTTTTATTTCACTAGATAAAATCGATTATATGAATCAAAATTATCGAAAAAACCATAATTTCTAAATATACCAAAGTGTATAAAGTTTTATAATTGATAATTTAACCTAAATAATACACATGAGAAGAAGTTGAACTATGAGTTAATGGATGAGAAAAAATATATGACTTAAAAATATGAGGATACTTATTTTTAGTATGCCCTATTAAACAAAGAAAAAAAACAGAGGGATGATTTTGAATATTTGAAAACGATTGCTCAAACCAGTTTTGAGATTAAACACAACGGAAAATATAAATAAATTAAATGCCATCGGACTCTATTTTTTACCATCGGACTCTACCCGAGGAACTATAAATTAAATGCTTGCTTGAAGGTTTTGTTGAGAAATAATTGAATCATAAAAATTATAAGAGTTCTTAAGTTGAGGGTCAAATTCAAAAAGTAAATGATAGTGAAAAATATACTCCAAGGATAATTATAGCCCATAGGTATTTTACTTCCGCACTGATAGCGGATTAGCGGGCATCGAATTCAGTTTTATTATATATATATATATATTTTTTAAAAAAAAGAAGGGATTTATACCTGTCCGAGTGCTGAGTCGACAGTCGCTGGGGACGTGGTGCTCTCGTTGACTCCGCGCAGCCCTGTGAGTGACGTAGACCTTCGGTGAAAACCCGCAAGCACAAAACCGAGCCGGGCAGGGGTTCCCGGAGACGATCCTCCGGCGCTCAAGTCAGCCTCCGGCAGTAAGAAATTGAAGTAGAATGACGAAAACTGTAGCTACAGTGATGAATCGCCCATGCCTCCGTTGGAGTTTGGGGGCCCTTATATAGAGCTCCCCGAAGGCGCGTGCACGCTTACCGAGACATGCACGCCTCTCAAAGGATACCTGTAATGAGTGTGTCAAAAAAGCGTGTCTGACGCCATACCTCAATAGCGCGAGCATATCCCTGACGGGACAGTGGAAACTTCCGTCGTACGATTCTCTGTCTGATCCGGCCGCCTACCATGCTGCCTGTCGGCGACACTTGTCTCGAGGAAGATAGAGTTACCTGCCCCTTTTGTCTCATACTAAGCCGGACGGAAGAACCGCTCGGCTGATGTCGCGGTTGGCTGAGCAGGACATCTGCTCAGCTAATCATACGAAGGCCTTGGCGCTGCTCGCATGAACGGGAGAACCTTAGTGGCCATGGTTCTCGTTCGGTCGAGATGAAGATCGCTCAGACTTCATCCCCTGCTGTTAAGCCGTGCTAGTCACCCGCTGGGCGTCAGGAGCTCGGGCCCGAGTCAAGCCGATCTGTCGAGATGCCGGGCCGGCATTCCGTCGATTGGGGAGGTGATTCGCCAGGTCGGGCGCCTACAGGGTGTTGACCACCTTGACCTCCCGCCGGACGGGCCCTTGTTGACCACCTTGACCTCCTGTCGGTTGGCCCCCCTTTACCACCGGATTACATGTCTTCCCTTCAAGTCTAGTCGAAGGAGGTTGAAAGTCCGACTGATTGGACAAGTAGCCTGGAGAGGAATTGGCTGGTCGACTAGCCGATGAGCTGGATCCTGATGGTTCCCGTAGGACTGACCTTTTTCTCCCGGGCAGTGCTTCGTGCATTTGTACTTGGTCATTTTTGGATACTTTTCCTTACCACTGTCGAGGGGGCGCAGACCAATCGACTATTACTGACGTCGTCCGAATCTCCTTGTGATATGTGCAGATCGCTTCCATTAAGGCCGAGCATGCGACCATTAAATGCTGACCCGTGGGGGGGAGGGGGGGCGCCACGTGTCGGTGATACAGTTGCCGCACGTCCGAGGTGACAGCTGCTGATGTGACGTTTGCCTGTTTGAATTCAACGGTCAGATGTGCACTTCGATCCTTGCGCCCTAGATCAGACGACTAAGCTCAACCGTGCCCATCTTTATAAAGCTTTGGCGTCGCCGCTTCCCCGGCGCTCTATTTCTGCTTCTCCCCCGTTTACTCCGACGACTTCGTTTACTTCCAGCGATCCTCAGCTTCCTTCTCCATCACTCCATTTTCTTGTAAGCTCTAATCTTCTATTTCCTTGTCTTTTCTCCTGGTCTTGACCGCTTTACGGAGCTCCGTCGCCTCTCGTTGATCCTTTTTGCTTTCCCGTTGAATTTCCTGGCGAATCCCTTTGTTTCTGTTTTCCGACTATGCCCAGTTCCTCCCAGCCAGTCGACCCAGTCCCTGGTCCTTGGTACACCACCATGGAGACTAGGTTTGACGCGGACGACTCGACGCGTCTCATAAATGCTTTTGACCTTCCGCCCGACCACGAAATTGTCCTGGCCGGACCGTCCGATCGGCCACATAACCCGCTGACCGACACTATCTGTTTCTTTCGAGACCAGTTTGTAGCCGGCCTTCGATTTCCCATCCACCCGTTCATTACCGAAGTTTGCAATTTCTTTCACATCCCGCTCGCCCAGCTTGTTCCCAATTCCTTTCGCTTGTTATGTGGTGTAGTTGTGCTCTTCAAAGTGCACAGCATCCCGCTGACCCCTCAGGTCTTCCACTACTTCTACTATCCTAAACAGTCCGAGCTGGGCACCTACCTATTCCAATCTAGCATTGGCCTAGTCTTCTTCGATAGGATGCCCACCTCCAATAAGCACTGGAAGGAGTATTTCTTCTACATCAGACTCCCCGAGCATCCGAGCTTCCGGACCAAGTGGCAGGTCGGACTTCCCATTCAGCCATATTTGAGAGGTACAAGACACGACCGGACTATCTTCATGCTGCCAATATGTTGGCCGGCCTGAAGTTTGATATTCAAAAATTGCTCCCCGAGGGCGTACTGTATATCTTTGGGTTGAGTCCGAGCCGAGTGCAACTTTCGAGCAGCCTAGGTACCAGATTTCCTTATCCTCCTTCCTTTGAGTCTGACTGATTCTGTTATTCTTTTACAGCTGACATCATGATGCGAGCCCGAGCTGTCGGATAATGAAGGCCAAGTAGGCCAAGAACGAGGCGGCTGCCGCTAAGGAGATGGAGCGGCTCGGTTTGACCCCGGTCGTCTCCCAGGAGGTCACGGTTGGAGAAACTGCCACTGCGGGCGATGGGACCGCCGAACAGACGCCAAGTGTGGGCGGGACTACTGGCCTAGGGGTGGCCCAAGAGGTGCCCCTCGTCATTCAAGCTGAGGGATCAGGGTCCTCGAGCGACGATGTGCTGCTCACCCGCAAGAGACGCCAAGCCGAGGTGCCCTCCCGGTCCGCCACGTCGGTCGTACAAACTTCTGCGGGAGGCGTCCCATCTACAACCCCCACAACAGTGGAGGCTACATCCTCCGATCGGACCCCCTCATTGGTCGAGCTGCAGGAGCCACTCCCCGTGCAGCCACTTACCTCCCTTCCTCCGGCTGGGAGGAGGATAACTCGCTCAGCCATTCATCCTGTTCGCACTGCCCAGTCCTCCGACCCGTCTGCCTCTGCCCAATCAGCGCCAAACGGAAGACGATTTGTCACCGCCACCCTTCGTCTGCCGACTGAAGACCTTCGCTCGCCAGGCGACCAGGCCGAATCTCCCCAACATTAGGTCTACATCCGGGGTCGGCTCGGCCGCGTATGGGAAGAGGCGAGGGTGTGAGTGGCCTTGCAGTCCCCGGGCACGCTGGCAGACAACCATCTGGAGATGTCCACGGGGGTTAGTTCTCTTAGCTATCACTTTGTGAATTGCCTCCGATCGGCACTAATGTTTGTTTGCAGTAATGGGTGGAGAGCATCGCCATATGCCAGTGGCTGGCGTAGGTGGAGAATGAGCTGAAGAAGCTCAAACTCTCCGGGGAGGCTTCTTCTTCTTAGGGACCGTCGGTTGGTCGTCTGAAGGCCGATATGGAGAGGTCACAACACTCCTGTCTGAGGAGCAGTAGAAATCAGCCGAGCAGGCCAGCAGGCTGGGTCAAATAGAGGCACAGCTGAAGACCTATGATAGGAAGTTGGAGCTGGCCTCCACGAGGAAGTAGCGGGCCATCGCCGACTTAGAAGAAAAGAACCAGGAAGCCAGGCGACTGGCCGAGAAGCTAAAGGCAGCGGAGAATTCCCTGGTTGCTGAGCGGGAGAGCCGCTCGGCCAAGGAGACTGAACTGCAAGGCCACGTGAAGTGCCTTGAAGATGAGTTGCTGGCATCATGGGCTGCTCTGAAGACCTACCAAGAGGTTGAGCCGGTTCGCTTTGTTGCCATGAAACATTAATACCTCCGCTCGGAGCCATTTCTGGAGAAGGCGACAGACCATATCGTCCATCCGTTCGAGATGGCCATTACCGCCATGATCACCCAACTGAAAACGAACGACCACCTCCCTGAAGGTTTTTCCGACCAGGATGTCAATCGAGTCTAGCTTCTGGAGGGTATCCCTAATGAGGCGTTTGAGTATATCGAGTGAGCGAGCGGTCAGTAGAGTTTTTTGTTTAAGTCTTAATGTAATTCTGCCGCTCGGCAGTGCCTATCAATGAAATCATTTTGCACCCTCCTTTATGTGTTATGTGCTGTTTACTTTGCCAAGTATTTGGATGCGTAGTTCCGTTCGGCTACGGAACCCATGCCATTATTGAAGTATTCGCCAAGGATCATACCTCCGGGGTTTAGAGTAGCCGCTCGACTTCCATTTAGCGCATGCGTTGGATTATTTCCCACGACCGGGTTTTAATGTTGCCGCTCGACGGTCTTCAAGGCGGAGTATTTATGGTCGCCACTCCGACCCTGGGGTTTATAGTCGCCGCTTGACTCTTAGGTTTAATGTCGCCGCTCGACGGTCTTCAAGGCGGAGTATTTATGGTCGCCGCTCGACGGTCTTCAGGCGGGGTATTTATGGTCGCCGCTCTGACCCTGGGGTTTAATGTCGCCGCTCGACGGTCTTCAAGCGGGGTATTTATAGCCGTCGGTTCGGCTCTGGCGTTTAACGTTATCACTCGACGATCTTCAGGCCGGGTATTTATAGCCGCTAGTTCGGCTCTGGCGTTTAACGTCGCTGCTCGACGGTCTTCAGGCCGTGTATTTATAGCCGCTGGTTCGGCTCTAGCGTTTAACGTCGCCGCTCAATGGTCTTCCGAATTGCCCAGCCGTTCAACGATGATCTTGCAATCCTTTGCTTTTCGATTTTAACCTTGCAATCAAAAGGCGTAGGGCAAAGAAGAGATACACGACACTAAATACATCGGCGTACCTTTCACCCAGCTCGGTACGGCTGGAGATGGTTCGCACTCCATGGACGTTCCAGTCGCCGTTCGTCTTCTTCTTCTAAATAGTAAGCTCCCGAGCGGAGCTTCTCCACGATCTTGAACGGTCCAACCCACGGAGCCTCCAGCTTGCCGACGTCGCCAACCGGCTTCACCTTTCTCCATACTAGGTTGCCGACCTGAAAGGATCGGGGGATCACCCGCCGGTTGTATCTTTACCTCATTCTTTGCCGATAGGCCGTCAGCTAAGCGGCCACCTTGGCGCGCGTCTCATCCACCAAATCAAGCTCCAGTTGTCTTCGCTCGGCGTTGTTCGCGCTTTTCAATTTTAACCTTGCAGTCAAAAGGCGTAGGGCAAAGAAGAGATACACGACACTAAATACATCGGTGTACCTTTCACCCAGCTCGGTATGGCTGGAGATGGTTCGCACTCCATGAACGTTCCAGTCGCCGTTCGTCTTCTTCTTCTAAATAGTAAGCTCCCGAGCGGAGCTTCTCCACGATCTTGAACGGTCCAGCCCACGGAGCCTCCAGCTTGCCGACGTCACCGACCGGCTTCACCTTTCTCCATACTAGGTCGCCGACCTGAAAGGATCGAGGGATCACCCGCCGGTTGTATCTTTGCCTCATTCTTTGCCGATAGGCCGTCAGTTGAGCGGCTGCCTTGGCGCGCGTCTCATCCACCAAATCAAGCTCCAGTTGTCTTCGCTTGGCGTTGTCCGCGTCGTACTATTGCACCCTGTCAGATTCTATTCTGACTTCGACGGGAACGACTGCCTCGCCCCCATACACCAAGTTGAAAGGCGTGACACTCGTCCCCTCCTTTGGCGTCATTTGGATTGCCCACAATACGCCTGGAAGCGCGTCCACCGAGCTACCCTCGACGTGGTCGAGTCGAACTCGAAAAATCCGCAGGATCTCCCGATTGGCTACTTCGGCTTGCCCATTGCTCTGGGGGTAAGCCACTGAAGTGAAGGCCTGCTGGATGCCGTATCCTTCGCACTACTCTCTAAGTTGCTGACCGACAAACTGCCTTTCGTTGTCTGAGATGAACCAGCGCGAGATGTCGAACCGACAAATAAGGTGCTGCCAGATGAACTTCTTGACCAT
The DNA here is from genome assembly GCF_018446385.1 of Zingiber officinale. Classification (NCBI taxonomy): domain Eukaryota; kingdom Viridiplantae; phylum Streptophyta; class Magnoliopsida; order Zingiberales; family Zingiberaceae; genus Zingiber; species Zingiber officinale. Next base: position 76,483,865 of record NC_055994.1, read on the forward strand.
CTGTTCGATGATCCTTGCCAGCGACTCGACCACTACCCACTTGGAGAAGTAATCAACGGCAATGAGTAAAAACTTTCGTTGACCAGTTGCCATGGGAAAGGGCCCCACTATGTCCATGCCCCACTGGTCGAACAGACAGGATACCGCGGACGTCTTCATTTCTTCCGTCGGGTGGTGTGAGAGATTATGGTACTTTTGGCAGGACAGGCAAGTGGATACGGTCCGAGCGGCGTCCTCCTGAAGGGTCGGCCAAAAGTAGCCAGCCAGCAAAATCTTTCTTGCTAGCGAATGACCGCCCGGATGTTCACCACAGGAGGTGTACCTCCTACAGTATGTAGTAGATGTCTTTTGGGCCGACGCATTTGAGAAGCGGTCGGGAGAAAGCTTTCTTGTACAGCTGGTCTCCGATTAATGTGAATCTGCCCACTCGCCTTCTCAGCAGGTGAGCCTCTTCCCGATCAGAAGGCGTAGCTCTTGCTCGCAGAAACTCTATCAGCGTCGTTCTCCAGTCGCTGAGAAAGGTGAGTCCCTCCATCCGGTCGATATGGGCCACGAGGGGCATTTGCTCGATCAGCTGCTGCATGACAATCAGCGATATGGAGCTAGCTAGTTTTGCCAGTTCGTCCGCCACTTGATTCTCCGCTCGGGGTACCTTCCTTATAACCACCTCCTGAAAATTGGCTTTCAACTTTTCAAAGGCCTCGGCGTAGAGCCTGAGACGAGCGTTGTTGATCTCAAATGTTCCGGAGAGCTGTTAGGCGGCTAACTGTGACTCCGAATGAATCAAAACTCTGATGGCGCCCACGTGCCGAGAGGCTTGCAGCCCGACTATGAGAGCCTCGTACTCGGCCTCATTGTTGGTTGCTCAGTAGTCCAGCCGAACAGATAGTTGCATCCGCTCTTCTTTGGGGGAGATAAGTAGTATTCCCACGTCACTCCCTTGCCGGGTGGAAGACCCATCCACATACACCTTCCAGGTGACTTCGGGCTCGGGGTCTTGCACCTCGGTGACAAAGTCTGTCAGAGATTCTGCCTTTATGGCTGTCCGGGGTTGATATTGAATATCAAACTCACTGAGCTCCGTGGTCCACTTGATCAACCACCCTGATGCTTCTAGATTATGGAGGACCCTGCTCAACGGGCTATTGGTCATTACTATGATGGTATACGTGAGAAAGTACGGACGGAGCCTCCGAGCGGCGAGGACCAGTGCAAAGGCGAGTTTCTTGAGACTAGTGTAGCGGGATTCAGCGTCTTTTAATATATGGCTCAAGAATTATATAGGTTGTTCCTCACCGTCTGGCCTTACAAGGGGCGAGCCGACCATGTGATTGGTCGAGGATAGGTAAATCTTGAGGGGTTCACCAGCTATCGGCTTGGCTAGCACTGGTAGGGAGTTGAGATAGGCTTTAAGCTCCTCGAACGCCCGATTGCACTCCTTATCCCACTGGAACTTCGTGGCTCGGCGCAGGATCTTGAAAAATGGTAGGCTCCGGTCAGCAAACTTTGAAATGAACCTTGATAAAGCTATTATCCAGCCGGTAAGACGCTACGCTTCCCTTAGGTTTCTCGGTGGTAGCATATTTTGTAGCGCTTTAACCTTGCTGGGATTAGCCTCAATGCCCCGCTCTGTCACAATGTATCCCAGGAAATGCCCGCTCTTGACGCCGAACATACATTTCTGGGGGTTGAGCTTGATTCTGTACGTCCGTAGCGTATGGCAGGTCTCCTTTATATCTGCACAGAGATTGGCAGCCTGGAGCGATTTAATCAATATATCGTCTACATACACCTCCATATTGCGCCCGATCTGCCACCTGAATACTTTGTTCATAAGACGCTGGTAAGTGTCCCCAACGTTCTTTAAGCCGAACGACATCACGTTGTAGCAATAGGTGCCGTCTGCCGTGATGAAGCTAACCTTCTCCTGGTCCTCGCGGGTGAGCGGCACCTGGTGGTATCCTTAGTATGCATCCAACATACTGTTAGGGTGTATACTAAAAGCCTAACTTTTGGTATAAACATTTATCTAGTAATAAGAATCACATTGGTCAAATGTCTACATTTATGATAAATGTAGTTGTTCAATTAATTTATATTGTAGATAACATGGTGTGTGGTGTCACACACAGAGGATCATGTTATCAGTACCTTATAAATTATAAACAGTAGCTCACGACCAAAATGGAAAGGAACAAACCATTAGAAGGTCGTAGTGTAATTAGGTATCAGTTTATCTTGATTGTATAATTACACTAGTACACTTAGAGTGTATTGAGTAGGACCATTTGAGGTCGTTTCTTTTATACTGATTTTATAAAGAAACAAAGACCTCGGTTATTATGGAAGTGTGTGCTCTTAATCCTAATATAATAACAAGCACATATATTTGATATTTATTTCTTTAATTTATCAATGGGTGAGATTTAGTTCGATGAATCAATAAGCCCGATAAGTTGAGAAATGATATCACTTATAGTGTGTGTTGTTGATCATAGAAGGAAACTGTGTCCTAGAGATACTAGGTTGATAATGTCCTCAAGAGGAGCTCATAAGAATTGTCATGTTAAACCCTGCAGGTGGACCTAGTCCGACATGATGATAAGGTTGAGTGGTACTACTCTTGGACTAAGATATTAATTAAATGAGTTGTCAGTAACTCACTTAATTAGTGGACATTCGATATCTTAAACACAGGGAGACTAACACACTCATGATAAGAAGGAGCCCAAAATGTAATTTGGGATTGGTGCGGTAGTTCAATAATAGTTCTCTAGTGGAATGAATTATTATTGATAAAATTAAGTTGTCGGGGCGAGCACGGATGCTTAATTTTATCGGAGACCAAAACCAATTCCTCCTCTCGGTCCCTATCGTAGCCTCTTGTATATAGAGATTTATACCCACCACATACCCACCTTCTTACCCAACCAATAGGGGTCGGCCAAGCTAAGCTTGAAGCTCAAGCTTAAGGCCGGCCAAGCCTAAAGGTTGGCCTTAAGGTGGCTGGCCAATAGCTTGGAGCCCAAGCTTAGGTGGCCGGCCACATCATATTAAAAAAGATTTTTTATTAAAATTATTTCTTATGTGGATATCATAGTTTTAAAAGAGAGTTTAAAATTAAATCTTTCCTTTTAAAAGCTTTCATAAAAGATTAAGAAAAGATTTGAAATCTTTCCTTATTTGTAGATTGAAAGGAGATTTTATTTTTAAGAAAAACTTTCCTTTTTAACCATGATAATAATTTAAAAGAGAAGTTTAAAAATTAAATATTCTCTTTTATTAGTTTCTACAAAAGATTAAGAAAAGATTTGATATCTTTCCTTATTTGTAGATTGAAAAGAGATTTTAATTTTTAAGAGATAACTTTCCTTTTGGTTTTTTTTATCCACATGTTTAAAAGAAGAATTTTAATTTATAAAATTATTGGAGAAATTTTATAAATTTCTGGAGACAAATTAGGAAGTTTTAATTAATTAAAACTCTCCTTGTTTATAGCTTTGGGGTGGCCGGCCATGTAAATTGAGAAAAGGAAAATTGTTTTAATTAAATAAAATTTTCCTTTTCATGGCAAAAGAATTAAGGAAGTTTTTAATTAAATTTCCTTATTTGCCAAGACCAAGGATTATAAAAGAGGGGGTAGAGGTGCCTTCATGGGTGATCAACTCTATTATTCTTCTCCTCTCTTTTCCTCCTTGGTGGCCGGCCCTAGCTTCTTCCTCTTCTCTTCTTCTTATGGCCGGCGGCAACCTCTCTTGGAGCTCTTGATGGTGGCCGGTTCTAGCTAGGAGAAGAAGGAGAGAAAGGTGGTTTTGTTTCTTGCATCCCTTGGAGCTTGGTGGTGGTGGCCGGACCTCTACTTCTCTTGGAGAATTGTGGTGGCCGAAACTTGTAAGGAAGAAGAAGGTGCTTGGTGGTTCTCATCTCAGAAGATCGTTGCCCACACAACGTCCGAGGTTAGAAGAGGAATACGGTAGAAGATCAAGAGGTCTTTTAGAAGGTATAACTAGTAATTTTTCCTTTCCGCATCATGCTAGTTATTTATGGAAATAATACTAAATACAAGAGGCATACGATTCTAGAGTTTCGAATTTGTTTTCGATATAGTGTTCTTTTGTTTTTCTTTTCCTTGTGATTTGATTGTTCTTTTCGGTTAACCTAAAGTTATTTTAGGAAATTAAATATTAGCTTTCTATAAAAGGTTTTGTCTAGTCGGTGGTGGTTGCTCCCATATCCAAGAAGGTCATGTGCCTCGCCACGTCAGTACTGGGAACCGATTATGGAAATTAATATTTAATGGAATTAATAACTTAAGGTGACTTGGGTCGAACGTGTTAAGTTCCGCAGGAGATCCAAGTCAAAACCTAAAAGAACAAATAGATTAAGTTTTGGATCAAACGTGTTAAGTTCCGCAGGCGATCCAAAATTTAATTTAAAAGAACACATGGTAGCTAGGAAAAGGTTCAGACCTTTGTACAAAATTTTTGTACAGTGGAACCTCTAGGCTTTCCGAGTAGCAACCAACACATACATATTAGCTCGCACCCGGTGGTTGAATCTACCATCTAATCGATTCTGGGCAGAGTATAAAAGTCCTTCGGGCATGCTTTGTTCAGGTCCCGAAAGTCGATGCAGACTCTCCATTTGTTGTTTGGCTTGGAGACGAGCACTATGTTCGCGAGCCAGCTCGAGAATTGTACCTCGCCTATGTGGTCGGCCTCTAGGAACTTCTCAACCTCTGCTCGAATTATTTGATTCTGTTCGACACTGAAGTCTGTCTTCCGTTGCTTTACTAGTCGAGCGTCCGGTCGGACGTGGAGCTCGTGATGAGCTACGCTTGGGGAAATGCCGGCCAGTTCGTGCGTCGACCATGTGAAGACATCGTGGTTTTGTTGGAGGCATTTGATGAGCTCTTTCCTTTATTCTCCCTCTAGGTCAGATGCTATGAAGGTAGTGGCCTCCGGTCGGCAAGGATGAATCTGCACTTCCTCCTTTTCCTCATAAACCAAAGTAGGAGGTTTCTCTGTTATAGCGTTTACCTCGATCCGGGGTGTCTTCCGTGCAGATTTGGCTTCAAAGCGGACCATTTCCACGTAGCAGCGTCGAGTTGCTAGCTGGTCTCCTCGGACCTCTCCTACCTGGTCCTCGACGGGGAATTTTATTTTCTAACAAAAAGTCGAGACGACCGCTCGAAACTCGTTGAGGGTGGGGCGCCCCAGGATCACGTTGTAGGTGGAGGGGGCGTCTACCACGATAAAGTTAGTGGCCCGCGTCCTCCGGAGCGGCTCCTCTCCCAGCGATATGGCTAGTCTGGTCTGTTCGACCGGCAGAACCTCGTTTCCTGTGAACCTGTACAGTGGGGTTGTCATGGGCAACAACTCAGATCTATCAATCTAGAGTTGGTCGAATGCCTTCTTGAAGATGATGTTGACCGAGCTGCCTGTGTCAATAAATATGCGGTGAATGGCATAATTGACTATTACCGCTTTGATGATGAGAGCGTCATCATGCGGTACTTCGACTCCCTCGAGGTCCCTCGGACCAAAGCTAATCTCGGGCTCGTTCGCCTTCTCTTCGCTACAGCCCACAGCGTGGATCCTTAGCTACCGAGCATGCGACTTCCGGGCCTGGTTAGAATCCCCGTCGGTGGCCCTCCTGCTATGATATTGATCTCCCCCCAGCGATGTTGCTTCTGTTTTCTTCCTCCTGTGCGGATAGTCTAGCTCGCTCGTGAGAGGTCCGGGGCTGATCATCGTGATGTAGCCGCTCGGATGATCGCCTAACTTCTCGTCGCCCGGCGTCCCGGTGCCGATGCCGCTGGTTGGGCGAGGGCGATCAACGACAATAGTTTCTTGGCGTCGGCGAGACAACTGGGGCGAACCCTCAACAATCGCAAGTATTGTGGCTAGCCGACTGGTGTAGGGAACAAAACATGGGAGTCCATACCTTTCCCCTTGCCTTCGGCCGTTCGGATGTCACATGCTGAACGGCGCGTGATCTAGCTTCTTGATATGGCCTCATCCCCTCGGCTCGAGGCCCTCTTGGTGGTTGACTGACTGGCTGCCTCTGCTTAGTTGGCGCTGGTGGGTCCGTAGGTATATCTTTCCTTCTGGCCGCCTGGGCTTCCTCCACGTTGATGTACTCGCTTGCCTTTTTTAGCATATGATCGTAATCACGAGGCGACTTCCGGATGAGCGAACGGAAGAAATCCCCCTCGGTCAGTCCTTGGGTAAAGGCGTGCATCATGGTCTCGGATGAAACTGTCGGGATATCCATGGCTGCCTGGTTGAATTTCTCTAGGCCCTGCTTCATGGAGAACAGACTGACGTTAGTCTTCTGTTAGCGCCTGCTGCTTGCGAAGTGGTGGAGGAACGCCGTCCGGAAGTCCTTAAAACCCCGAATCGATCCGTCTGGCAACCTCCGGAACCATCGTTGCGCCGAGCCGAATAGGGTAGCGAGGAAGACCCAACACTTAAATCCGTCAGTGTATTGATGTAGAGTAGCAGTGTTATCGAACTTACTGAGATGGTCGTCTGGGTCAGTCGCACCATTGTATTCTCCAATCGCCAGGGGGGTATAGTGCCTCGGGAGCAGATCCTGCAAAATCACCTCTGAGAACTGGCGATTGATCTGCTCGGACGAAGAATCGGTCTGAGGCGCCTTGCCTTTCTTAACGTCCTGCGTGGGTGCTTCATCGGTTGATGATCCTTGGTTGGCCTGCGCGAGTTTGAAGGGGGTCTGGAATAGGGCCCGATGGAAGGGAATTGGCGCGGGTGGTGCTTCTCCTGGTGTGCCGGTCTGCCCTTTGTTCTGCGCCCAAGTAGAAAGTTGTTCTGGTCCATCTTCCAACGCCGCTTGCACAGGATGCCGAGGTGGCTTGCTGTGAATGACGTAGACCTTCGGCGAGAACCTACAACCACAAAACTAAGTCGGGCAGGGGTTCCCGATGACGACCCTCCGACGCTCAAGTCAGCCTCCAGTAGCAAGAAATCGAAGTAGAATGGCGAGAACTGTAGCTACAGTGATGAATCACCCATACCTCCGTTGGAGTCTGGGGGTCTTATATAGGGCTCCCTGAAGGCGCATGCATGCTTATCGAGACGTGCACGCCTCTCAAAGTATACCTATAATGAGTGTGTCAGAAAAGCGTGTCTGACGCCATACCTCACTAGCGCGAGCATATCCTTGACGGGATAGTGGAAACTTCCGTCGTACAATTCTCTATCTGATCCGACCGCCTACCATGTTACCTGTCGGCGACACTTGTCTCGAGGAAGATAGAGTTACCTGCCCCTTTTGTCTCATACTAAGCCGGACGGAAGAACCGCTCGGCTGACGTCGCGGTTGGCCTAGCAGAACATCTGCTCAGCTAATCATACAAAAGCCCTGGCGCTGCTCGAACAATTGGGAGAACCTTAGTGGTCATGGTTCCCGTTCGGTCGAGATGAAGATCGCTCAGACTTTATCCCCTACTGTTAAGCCGTGCTAGTCACCCGCCGGGCGTCAGGAGCTTGGGCCCGAGTCGAGCCGATCTGTCGAGATGCCAGGTCGGCTTTCCGTCGATCAGGGAGGTGATTCGCCCGGTCGGGCGCTTACAGGGTGTTGACCATCTTAACCTCCCGCCGGACGAGCCCCCCCCCAGATCAGGTACTTTAATAAAATAAATGCATCTTTGATAAATTCAAAAGTTGAATACACTTTTTAAATATTTTTGAAAGCTGAGTTTTGATTGATAATATTTTTATTATGAAATACATACATTCTGTTAAATTTTAAAATAAAATTAATGAAAAATATTATTTTAAAAAAATGATTTTTTTTAATTGTTTGAATGTGATAAAAAAAAATGTGTTTGGTGCTATTATATTAGTTTATGCTATGAAATTATATACTATGTGCTATAAAATGTATTATTTCTTTATCAAATAAACTTGGTGTGCTTGAATCTCTCTAAATGCAGTTTTCTGCCTTGTTTTTTTTTCTTTTTTTTTTTTAAAGAATTCCCATAAATTTTAATTCGCTCCCCCCATTAATTACTAGGTTTTATTTGAAACAAACTATTGTTTTTTTTCATTTAAACTGAACTACTTGAACCGAACCGAACCAAATGGAAAATAAAAATAAAAACTTAATTATTTAATTAAGGAGCCTTGTACTAAAGTCATTGATGACCTAAAAAAGTTATGTCATTAAACTCATAATCTCTTAAATTTATCCATTTTTTATTTTAATAATTTTTTTAAAAAAATATTATTAATAAAAAGTATAAAAATAAAGGAACGTTAATAATAAAAAACATAAAAAGAAAGCAAAATTAAAAATAAAAAAAATAAAAAAATACTTTAGTATTGTTTTCGTTAAAGCATCATCATCTTGGTATTATTTTGGTCAAAGTATCGCCATATTGATGTTGATTTGATTAAAATATCACCGCATTGGTGGTGATTTGGTCAAAACATCATTACCTTGGTGCTGAATTCTTAAAAACATCATCACCTTTATCTTGATTAGTTTAAAGCATCAACATTTTGATGCTGATTTTCTCGAAACATTACCACCTTGATGTTGTTTTCATTAAAGCATCATCACTTTGGTGATCCAAAGATGAAATATCAAGAAATTTGGTTCAATAAATTCCTTTCACTCTCCTGAGTCTCATCATATACTAAAATACTCTTGATTCATAATCCTCTATTAGTTTAGAGAAATTATTTTAAAAAATCAATTTGCTTTATTTTGGGTATAATGTCATTTTTGGACTTTAACACATCTAATTTCCTGTAGGACAACATCAATAGCTTTCTTACCCTCTCATAATCTTGTTTGTGCTAAAATTTGCGAAACATCTAAGCATCAATAAATTTTGACCAAAACATATTAATAGATATAGATAAGTTAATTTCAATCCAATTTTTATCAATTGGTTTCTTTTACTCCGCTGAGTCTCATAATACTCGAAAACTTTTAATTCATGACCCCTATCCGTTTAGAGAAACTTTGTTGCGATTTCTCTACCATATTATGATTTCTCTAATACATTGGCTTTAGTATTTGAATAACAGTACGACATAAGTTGTGAACTTTCGAAACTAACACCATCATGATCATAAACCTTAGAAATCAGTGCACCACAGTGTTTTAATTTCTCCAACACAGTGATTCAGATTTTTAAAAACCAACACAATAATTCTATCGAAACCAACGCTACCATGTTGCGATGTCTCTAACACATTTGGTTTTCATCTTTAAACAATAACACCATACAGATTCTGATCTCTCAAAACTAATCCACTATGTTGAGATTTGTCCAACATATTGGTATTGATTTTTGAAAATCAACACCACGATGATCCTAATCCTTTGAGACCAACACCACTGTATTGAGATTTCTCTAACACAGTGGTACTGATATTTAAAAAACAATACCACAATGGTCTTGATCCTTTGAAACCAGCATCACTATGTTGTGATTTTTCTAACACAGTAGTGTTAATCTTTATAAAACTACACCACACTAGACATGATCCTTCGAAATCAGTACATTGTGTTGTGATTTCTCTAATATGGTAGTGTTGATATTTGTAGGATCGAAAAGAATTTAGATATCTCCACAATAATATGATATTGTCCACTTTGGGTATAAGCTCTCATAGTTTTGCTCTTGGGCTCTACCCAAAAGGCCTCATACCAATGGAGATATATTTTTCTTATAAACTCATGATCTTCCCATGTGTTTTCAATGTAGGACTATATTTGTAACCTTGCAATCCCAACAATTCCCCCCCTCAAACAAAGAACCACAGGGTCCCCCTCAAGCATTGGGTCACTCTCGAGCTACTCAGGACCTCCCCTACTTCGTTCAAGGTTTCACTCATATGGTTCGATCTTGGATCTTGGCTTGTGCTTCTTCCGACGATTAGTTTGGTGAAAAGGAACATCTCTTTGATACCAATTGTAGGATCGAAAAGAATTTAGATATTTCCATAATGGTATGATATTGTCCACTTTGGGTTTGAGCCCTCATGATTTTGCTCTTCGGCTCTATCCAAAAGGCCTCATGCCAATAGAGATATCTTTTTCTTATAAACTCATAATCTTTCTCATTTGTTTTCAATGTGGGGCTATGTTTGTGTTGGTGCGGTTAGTACTAACGGTCTAACTCAAGTTTTGATAAATGACAAAATAGGTTAAGTTATTTTCATATTGATCTAAACACTTTGACGAAGTGTGCAGGAGAAGTCCAGCTAGGTCAACGGGTCGACCTGATAGTTGGCACGAAGCCCAGACTGGTCGACGGGTTGACTGAATGTCTAGCACGAAGTCCAGCTAGGTCAACGGGTCGACCTGATAGCTGGCACGAAGCTCAGACAAGTCGACGGGCTAACCGAATGTCTGGCACGAAGTCCAACTAGGTCGATGGGCTGACATGATAGCTGGCATAAAGTCCAAACGGGTCGAAGGGCTGACCGGACATCTGGCAGGTAAGTTAAGGTAAGTCACTGGAGGGGAGTGACTGTGAGGACGCATTCCCGGGAAGGAAACATTAGGCGTCGATCCAACTTAGATACATTTCGGAAATCTGAGTTGAGATCGTGACTAAATTTCGGTCTCGAGAAGTCGGAATCTAATTACTACTTTTATTACTCTTATAACTTAACTGTGCTAACACTTTGTTTTGTAGGGTAGTTTTGTATTTTTCCTCGGACTAATGTTTTTTACAAGTTGCTGAAAAAATAAAGGTTCGGGCACCCGAAATGCAAAGTTTATCCCAAAACGACGTCGCCACGTGGAGCACTCTGGTTGGACGGGGTACGTCACACTCCAGGCGCCTGGAAGGGATCTGGGTGGCCGGAGCCTCCTATATAAGGAGGATGCACCCTAGAGTAAAGAACAACTAACAATAAGATCTTCCAACACTTGCTCTGTCGTGCTGTGCTCCTGTGACGCTGCGAAGCTCCTTCGACAACGCGCTTCTTTTTTATTCATTATTGTTGTTGGTATTTTTCTTTTAAAGCAATTGTAATTTCATTTGTAATATTTCGAATTACTAGTGGATTGCCCAACGAAAGCACTCAACAAGTATGAGCCTTGGAGTAGGAGTTGAACAAGGCTCCGAACCAAATAAAAAATTACTTGTGTTAGCATTGTTCCAAATTCGATTTTTCTACTACGTACTCGATCTTCTTTTCAAATTTTTAAAATCGATATTCACCTCCCCCTCTATCGACTTGCATGATCCAACAAATGGTATCAGAGCAGGTACCGCTCTGATTTGGTGCAACCACCAATCAGACAGGGGGTGAAATTTACTTTTATCTTTTTTTCGATTTTCAGTTTTACGCTATAAATCCAAACTGGTATCGTTGCTTTTTTGGAAATTTTTTTCATAGTAATTAAGCTGAATTGGTGCAACACCAATTCAGTTTTTCTTTAATTTTATTCCGCACTGCTAATCCAAGACCAAGTATTGGGATTTCTCGTCTCTTTGTTTATTTGTGTGCAGGGTAAAAATGTCTCAAGTCGAAGGCTTCAGCACAGTACGTCTCCCCTATTCAACAGGGACGACTTCTCTTACTGGAAGAAGCGAATGGAGGTCTACCTGAAGACTGACTTTGACCAGTGGTTCAACGTCACCAGATGATACAAGGTGCCGGTCGACAACTCCGGGAATCCACTACACCCGGAACAGTGGACTCCGGATATGAGAAAGAAATCCTTGACGGACTACAAAGCTCTCAACATGCTGCAATGCGGGCTGACAAAGGAAGAGCTGAACCGAGTAGGACCGCACCAAAATGCGAAAGAGTTATGGGACAAGTTGATCGAACTACACGAAGGAACAAGCGACGCAAAGGTAACTAAGTGCGACCTTTTGTTAAACAAATTATCTAATATTAAAATGCAGGAAGGAGAAACAGCGAGTCAACTTCATGCGAGGATCAAAGACATCCTCAACGGACTCCACGCGATAGGCCACCAAATAAAAAATAGAGACTTAATAAGGTACGCTTTAAATGCTTTTCTGCGTAATACATTGTGGGCATCTATCGTGGATGCCTACAAAATTTCAAAAAATTTATCTAAATTGAAACTAGACGAACTATTCTACGAACTTGAATTACACGAGCAAACTAATGCCGGAACTGAGAAAGGTATTGCTTTGTTTGGAAGTCCCTCCAAGGAAAGGAAAAAGACCAAGCTTGACCCTGAAGATGAGTCCGACCAAGATTCTGAAGACGAAGAGTACCTGGTGAACCTGGTAAGGAAGATGTTCACCAGGAGGAAGAAGAGCTTCAACAAAAAGGACATGTAGGCGATCAACTCCCCATCTGAACCAAGGAATGTGACTTGCTTCGGGTGCAACAAGAAAGGCCACTACAAGAACGAGTGTCCAAGATTGAAGAGCAACAAGTTGAAGACATCCAAAAAGAAGGCTCTCAAAGCGACCTGGGACGACTCATCCTTAGAAAAATCGGAGGTCGAAGATCATAAGCACCAGAGTCACCTCGCGTTGATGGCCCACGAAGAAGAATCGGAGGACGAATCGGAAGACGGGTCCGAACCTGAATCAAGCCACGAGTTCGTACTTGTTTTCGAAGGTCTTGAAGAGGTAAATTTTAATTTGAATAAGAAAATTGTTTAAAATTATTGCTTGTTTAAATAAAAAATTAACAGTAAAAGAAAATGAAAATAAATTGTTCCTTGAGGAAAACCAAAGCCTCAAGGAATAAATCATAAATTTTAATCCAACTCAAGACCTAACACTTAAGGAGGAAAATTTAACACTAAAAACATAAAATAATAAATTAAAAAGTATGTTAGAAAAATTTACAACAAGATTTAAAAATTTAGATCTTATTTTAAACAGTCAAAAAGCAGTCTACAATAAAACCTGACTTGGCTACAAGTCAAGTTCAAATAAAACATTTAAATCATTAATAACCCAACATAAACAACAAAATAAAACTTGGGTTCCGAAAGCGTGTTGAACTACACAAGTAGGAATTAACCAATATTACATACTTAAAGATAGAATATATTAAATAAAATCTGATAAACCAAATCAAAAATCAAAACACAATCCTAGATCAACAAAATCAAAATCGAAAAATTTTAGAACCCATCAAAAATCAGATTATCATCAAGTTAAATATAATTATAAAAATAACAGACATAAACCTAGAACTAAAACTTAAAAAATATAGGCCAATAATTCAGGGGAGGCTCCAGAATAGCTGACACCTCCAAAATTAACCTACCCGACGGGGTAACTAAAACCAACCTACCCGGCAGGGTAATTAGGACTAGTTCAAAGGGATAATAGTTTAACTTGACCAACGGTACTAGTAAAGTCTTGGATGATAGTACGTTAGGGAAGCTTTGTCTATGCATGCCTAGGAAGATATGGCTTTGACCTAGTGCATTTGACTTAGTGGAACTAACCGAAGCTACCCTTTACGGATCCTAACAAGTTAAACCAAGGTTTTGTATTAAGTTCAGTGGATAGGACTATTTGGAAAACCTCGAAGGCATGGTTACTCTAATGATGTCCAAGTGACTCACCATAGTCCAGAAGTTTATCCAAAGAATGTCTATTTGTTGAGCCCAAAGCTAAACCTAAATCTAACACAAAGTTAAACCAAATTCTAAAATTGAATCTAATGCATCTCACAAAATTATAGGATTTTCTGATTGAAAATTTATATCGGGTGAGATGACTAAAGAATTAAAATAAAAATAAAATAAAAATAAAAATAAAAATAAAAATAAAAATAAAAATTTAATTAAATTTAAATTAAAGTAAATTAAATTAAAATAAAATAAAATATTTTATATTTCCTTTTTAACTTAAAATTTATTTTAAAAAATCTTTTTAACTTAAAATTTATTTTTTAAAAAATATTTTTAAATTTAAAAATCCTTTTAACTTAAACTTTATTTTAAAAAATCTTTTTAACTTAATTTTTTTTTAAAAAAACCTTTATAACTTAAAATTAATTTTTTAAAAAAAATCTTGTTAACTTAAAATTTATTTAAAAAAATCTTTTTAACTTAAAATTTATTTTAAAAAATCTTTTTAACTTAAAATTTATTTAAAAAATCTTTTTAACTTAAAATTTATTTTAAAAATCCTTTTTAACTTAAAATTTATTTTAAAAAATCTTTTTAACTTAAAATTTATTTTGAAAATCCTTTTTAACTTAAAATTTATTTTAAAAATATTTTTAACTTAAAATTTAATTTAAAAATCTTTTTAACTTAAAATTTATTTTAAAAAATCTTTTTAATCTAAAAATCCTTTTAACTTAAAAATTTATGTTAAAATCTTCTTAACTTTAAAATGTTTTTAACTAAGCAACTAAAGAATCATGCTAAGTAAAGTTAGAATTGAACTCAGACAAACCCTACCTTCTACCTATTGTAGGAAATTAAGTGGATCTTGGACAATAGTTGCTCCAAGCATATGACTGGAGATTACACCAAATTCACTCAACTTACTTACAAAAACTTAGGAACAGTTGCCTTTAGAAACAACGGTAAACTCAAGGTAATTGACATAGGTAATATTGAACTTAAAATTGATTTTATTATTACAAATGTATTACTTGTTGAAAACTTCAAATATAATCTTCTTAGTATTAGTCAATTGTGTGACACTAGGTATAAGGTTATTATGTTTGTATCTTCGAAATGCTTAATCAAGCACTTAGACAACCCTACAATAAGTCTAAAAGGGTTTAGAAAAGATAACATCTATGCAATTAACCTAACCACTTCTTCAATTAAGTGTTATTTAACACAAAAAGAAGAAACTTGGTTATGACATAGAAGAATGTCACACACAAATTTTAGAAATATAAGCAAATTAAATGATTAGTTAGAAGATTACCAAAATTACCTAACTTAGACTCAACACTATGTAATGCTTGTTAATAAGGAAAACAAACAAAATCTACTCACAAATCAACTAATCAATCTCAAACCAACTCAATACTAGAACTTCTACATTTAGATTTATTTGACTCCCATGGGAGCAAATCCATAAATGGAAGTTTGTATTATCTAGTAATAATAGACGATTATTCTAGGTTCACCTGGGTAAAATTTTTTAAAAATAAGGATGAAGCTTTTGAAGTCTTTACAAACTTTTACAAGCAAGTTGAAAATGAAAAAACCTTAAAATTAAAAGAATTAGAAGTGACAATGGAGGTGAATTTAAAAATCATAACTTTAATAAATTTTATCTTGAAAGCAGATATCATCACGAATTTTCATGTCCTAAAACACCTCAATAAAATGGAATTGTAGAAAGAAAAAATGAAACACTTCTTGAGGTCTCTAAGACAATGCTAAATGAATATAATCTACCTAAGTACTTTTGGGCAGAAGCTGTTAGTACAACCTGTTATGTGCAAAATAGAACAATGCTAAATAAAACACATAACAAAACCTTCTTCGAAATATATTACAAGAAACAATCCAATATAAAATACTTTAAAGTTTTTGGGTGTCCGGCCTTTATACTAAATATAAGAGAACATTTAGGAAAATTCACTTTTAAAATAGAAAATGGAATCTTTGTAGGATATTCACTAAATAGTAGGGGTTATAGAATATACAATAAGGTTACGCTAAGAATTGAAGAAACCACAAACGTAAAATTTGAGGAATCCAAACAAAACCTAGAACAAATCCAAATTCATCCAATTGAATTTATTCAAGGCAACAATAATCAAGAAAGAACCAATGAAGAAGAAGAAGAAGAACCTCAAAGAATCA
The DNA here is from genome assembly GCF_018446385.1 of Zingiber officinale. Lineage (NCBI taxonomy): Eukaryota > Viridiplantae > Streptophyta > Magnoliopsida > Zingiberales > Zingiberaceae > Zingiber > Zingiber officinale. The sequence continues at coordinate 76,499,645 of NC_055994.1, forward strand.
ACTGCCTAGAACTATAAGAGTCAACCCAAATCATCCAATTGACCAAATAATTAGTGATCCAGATTTAAGGGTTTATATTAGGTCATCTTTTAGAAACATATATAAGTCAAATCTCTCTGATTTCAAAAATTGAACCCAAAACTGTAGCTGAATCGTTACTTGATCCAGACTGAGTCATAGCTATGCAAGAGAAACTAGCTCAATTTGAAAGAAATGAAGTTTGGGATTTAGTGCCACCACCTAAAAATAAAAAGATAATAGAAACAAAATGGGTGTTTAGAAATAAGTTAAGCAAAACTAGGGAAATTACTAGAAACAAAGCTAGACTAGTCGCTAAAGGGTTTAGTCAAGTAGAGGGACTTGACTATGATGAAACTTATGCCCCAGTAGTAAGATTAGAGTCCATTAGAATGTTACTCAGTTATGCAGTCCATAAAGGGTTCAGACTGTATCAAATGGATGTCAAATCCGCCTTTCTAAATGGACTAATAAAAGAAGAAGTCTATGTAGGACAACCACCTAAATTTGAAAGTCTAGAACGCCCCGACTATGTTTTTAAACTAAACAAAGGCTTTATACGGGCTTAAGCAAGCACCCAGGACATGGTATGAAAGGTTAACCTCTTACCTAATATCCAAAGGGTTCAACCAAGGTCAAATTGACCAACCCTATTCATTAAATTAATAAAAGAAGATATCTTCATAGCCCAAATCTATGTAGATGATATAATTTTTGGTTCAACTAACTCAGAAATTTTAGAGGAATTTACTAATCTAATGGAACAAGAGTTTAAAATAAGTCTAGTTGGAAAATTAACCTACTTTTTAAGATTACAAATCAAACAAAAAATGAGGAAAATTATATTTATCAACAAAAATACACCAAAAAATTACTTAAAATTCGGGATGGAAAACACTAAAGAAATAAAAACACCTATGTTAGTTAACACAATTCTAAATGACGAACCCAATGGAAAATCAGTTGACTTAAAATACTATAGGAGTGTCATATGTAGCCTACTATACTTAACTATAAGTCGACCCGATATTTTATTTGCAGTTAGTATATGTGCTAGATAACAAACTTGTGCTAAAGAATCTCATTTGACTCAAGTCAAAAGAATCTTTACATACCTTAAAGGAACATCAAATATAGAAATTTGGTATTCTAGAACTAACAATTTTGAGTTAATAGGTTATTCTGACTCAGATTACACTGGATGTAAACTAGATTGCAAAAGCACAAGTGGTGGATGTCAACTACTAGGCCCATTACTTGTCAGCTGGTTTAGTAGGAAGCAATATTGTGTTGCTCTATCTACAACTGAGTCAGAGTATATAGCAATAGGAGAATGTGTCGCACAACTATTATGGATGATGCACACCTTGAAAAATTTTAATTTAAACTTTACAAATGTAAAAGTATTAATTAATAATATTAGTTTAATTAACTTAACAAAAAATCCTGTGCATCATTCAAGAACCAAACACATTGAAATTAGACACCACTTTATCAGGGATCATGCCACTAAAGGAGATATTGAACTTAATTACATTGAGTCCAAGTCCAATTTAGTTGACATATTTACCAAACTCCTCCCAAAAAGTGAGTTTAGCAATCTACGTCAAAAATTAGGAATGTATTTAATAGACTAGGATTCTTCAATTACAAAAACTTTTTTCAAAAATAGTGTTTTTAAATTCTAGGATAAAAACTTTCAAAATGTCCCATTTTTAGAATTTCAATAATCAATTTTAGCCTTAGACTAGGTCAATTCCTTAGAAAGCATGTTCCTATAGGATTAGAATTTGAGCGTCTTACCAACACACTAGGACTAGGGGTGAGTAGTCAATCCGTCAAACCAACCAACCCGCTTATACCGACCCGAACCGAACCGAAAAAAATTTGTCGGATACAATAATCATTTGATGATTGTTGTATGGACTCATTGTATCATATTCTTGTATATTAATAAAAGCATTTTTTTTTATTATTATGCTTACTTCTATTGGTGCCAAATAAACTAAGTATAATAGCATCCTTGAGTAGAGGGTTCTTACCTATATCAATCGGTTAGTTGAACCGATAGTGAGATGATATAGGGAACACTACTCTTAATCATTCCTAGTCGAGTATTAACATTCAGGGACAATGTTAATGCGACGAGACTAGCATATAGATCAACTCGATGACTTGATCTCACAAGTTATGGATATAGAGATATCAAGTTGACACATGGGTATGCATTGGAGAATGTATACTGAATGACCCGCCATGAGAAAGTATCATGGATCGTTATATGAGTGTCATATACTTTCTCATGTGGCTATTAGTATGACTACTAGTCCTTGGACCTGAAGTCACTATGGATCTCTACATAAGGAGTTACGTACTTTGACTTCGTCAAACGTCACCTGTAACTGGGTGGACTATAAAGGCGATTACTGGGTATGTAACGAATTATGCAGAGGGATGTGAGTGATGTAGATGGGATCTATCCCTCCTATATGACGGGAGCGACATTGATATTCTTGATAGAGTGAGATCACGAAGTGCATGGCCATACCCAAATGAGTCAATATGAGATATTGAGTTCATTTGATTGAGTGAGTCTACTTGGAGTTCAAGATTTAGATTGATTAGAGGATGACACGGTCTATGCCTCACATTGATCAATCTAGATGTTTAGGATAGAATGACACTTGTCATATATTGTGAGGAGTCATAATTAGTAGTCACAAGGTGATGTTGGATCTCAACATTCTTATAACTTGGGTAGTAATGATGTGTTGCTAGATACCGCTCATTACTTATGCTTCTAAATGGGTTTAGGAGCATTGCCAACGTTATAAGAACCTATAGGTTCACACACAAAGGACAATTAGATGGAGATTAGGTTCATATGATGAACCAAGAGGGTTAGATTCATGTGATGAATCAAATTGGATTAAGAGTAATCCTAATTGTACTAATTGAGTTGGACTCAAGTTGATTCATGTGTTCAATGAGTCTAATTTAGATTATGACTCATTGAATCAATTTAATTAAATGAATTAGATTCATTATATTAAATTGGATTGAATCAAATGGTTGGATTAGATCAACCATGGGAGTTATAATGTCAAGTTTGACTTGACTTGAGAGGAAGAGGAAAAGTCAAGTTTGACTTGACTTTATGCCACATCATTTGTGAGTTGACATTAAGTGGCCAATAATGGTGTTACACATCATCATGTTTAGAACATGTGTGTGCCACCTCATGGAGGTTACAAATCTCCTCCTCATTTTAATGGCCACATTAAATGAGAGGAGGTTACAATATGTGGCCGACCACTTTTGTGATGAATGAAAAATTCATTTTTCATTCAAGGCTCATTCAACTCATCTTCTTCCTTGCTCTCATTCTCTTCTCCCTCACCTCCTCCTTGGCCGAACACTCCATAGGTGCTAGCACACCTTTTTGTTTGGCCTCTCCACCTAGTTTGTTCGTGTGGATACTTCTATAGGATCGTACACTTGACGATCTTGAGATCCGGCGAACCGTTCGACGAGCGGGATTGCGAAGGGCATCGCATCAAGGGTAACTTCCTTCTCCTAGTGTAGATCTAGATGTAAGAAACTCGTACTCATATTTTTGTTTTATTTTATTTCGCACGGATCCGGTGGCTTGGGGTTTCGAGGTTTTCGCGACGTAAAAAAGTGATTTTTGCGGCTCGAAAAACCCAACAGTGGTATCAGAGCCACGTACGAAGTCTTGTACGAGTTTATTTTGCATTTTTATGAAAAATAGAAGTTCTGTAATATTCTCTAAATTTCATATTTTTATATTTTTTATGGGTATTTTTCTCGTAGAAGCGAAGCACAAGTGTTTCGACACTTGTAGGCGTCGACTACCGAGAAGATTTTTCCGAAACGACAAGGTTTCTGTAACGACCCAATTTTCCCTATTTCAACTTCTAAATGTCTTTAAAAATACTTTTAAAATATTCTAGAGATTTTTAGGAATTTTTAGAGTATTTTTATGGAATTTTCTAAGGTCGTTTAGTAATGTTTCTGAACGAAAGAAGTTTCGACAAAAAATGTCCAAGCCGAGATTCGAACCCGAGACCTCCGGCCGAACCCAACCTTGATCGAATCCAGCTAGCCAATATTCCACAAACATTTTGTGAATGAATATGGAACAAAATACATTTAAGCAGTAGTTAGATAATAAAAACCCTAGTTTTAAAAGAGAACTTATGTTTTCATTTTACCGAACCCGAAAATCCTTCTCTTCTTCCTCCTCACGCGACGTCCGTGACTCCTTCTCAGGCGAAATCGTAGTCGCAGCTAGGATTCCTCCCTCCGGTGGTCGGTGAAGGTCTCCTTCCGGCGGATCTTCACCAAATTGAGACCACCTCGGTAGGAGGGCTTGTAGGCACGAGGAAGAGGCCGGGGAAACCCAAGCTTCTCCGCAAACCCTAGAAACCTTTCTTGCTCGGTTGTAAGTCTAAGAACAACGATGTAAGTACTACTCACTTGCAGTAGGAGTAGTTTCGATCTTTAGTTCCTTCTTTGCTTCTGGAACCCGTGGTACAAATATTATTACTAGGGATTTGTTTTTTTTTTCTTTCCCCTTGCTTTGCTTTGGGGGTTGACGGTACAGAAGGATGTTACTATGGATTTCAATCCCTTCTGTACTTCTGTAGCATGTTGAAGTGTATAGGTATTGCCATGAAGCCCTAGAATCGGGATGTATGTGAAGGGATAAATATTCTGTTAAATCCGGCTAGATTTTAAGAGTAGTTTCGATTTTCATTTGCTTCTCTAATTTTCAGAACATGTTGTACCGAATAATGTTGTCATATAAACCCTAAAATTTGTATGGTTGTGGAAAGATTTAGTTTATGTTAAAACTGGTTAGAGATTAAAGAGTAGTTCCGGGACAATGAATTGTTTTCCTTTACTTCACAGCATGCTTATATAGTGCAATCGTTTTCCTTTCACGGCGAGCATTAACAATTGTATTTGTTCCGCGAAGCTCTAGAATTTCCATGCATACAGTATTCCATTAAATTCGTTAGAGGCTTAAGAGTAGTTATAAGCAAATGCAGACCAAGGTCTTATTTGGGTCCCAATTCTAGAATTGAGGATCCGCAGCACATCAAGTGCTTGAAGAAATGCCGAGGAATTTTATTTTAAGAGTACAAAAGAATAACAAGTATTTTATTTTTAATTTAAGAGGCTAGTACCCGACTTTCAATGTTGTCGTTAAACAAATCCAGGTGACCGTTTCCAAGGTCTCGGCCCTGGTAAGACCAAGGTCTTTGCCCTCGTAGGACTGGTGGCTCACTACCTCAGTCCCTATTAGGGAGCGCGCATTTGGTACTAAGCCTGAGCCCAAGAGAAGTTTATTATTATTTTGAAGTATAAGAGTATAAGTTTTAGAACAAATGAAATGAACTTTATATGAGTTTCAAATTCTGCAAGTTTAGTCCTTCTTGTTTCAATTTCAGCAAGTTAGCTAATTTAGTTAGATTTCAGCAAGTTAGCAAATTTCAATTATAGTTTTTTTTACTATGAAATGGGCATGAACAACCCTCCTTGAGCTTACTGTTTAGACTTTCCTGTGCTAACTCAATAAGCCGGTCAGCCCTAATTTCCAGCATTTCAGTTCTGAATTCCTTGTTTCCTTGGTTAGCATGAACAGCCTTATTATAAGGATTCGGAGTTAGCCTGTTTTGCTACCTTATCTAGCGTCCCAGTATTGGGTATCTTTGCATTTTAGTTGCTTAGTTTCCTTTGCATTTCAACTAGCAATTCAGTTTCAGAATTTCATAGCTTTGTTTTAAGCATGAAAGTTTCTTAAATGAGCATGGGTAGTTTCTTATCCTGTTTTCTGGATTTTGAGCATATGCATACTTGAGTTTTGTGAGATAGATTAGTACTTACTAAGCAACTCGCTTATAGTTTGCATTCCTCATACTGCAGATAAAGGGAAAGCTAAAGTATACGAAGGAAGGTGACAAGGAGATGCGTGAGGGGCGTGTGATGCCTGGACTATAGAGAGATCTGGGGATTTGCTAAGAATTTAGTTAGATTTCTTTTTTTTTTTAAATGGTTAGAGAGTTTAAATGGTTTGATTCTTAATGTTGCTGGATCAATTCCTTCTCCCTTCAGTTGTTGCTGGAAACATTGTAGTATACTGGATATCTAGTTCTTTACCACTACTACCGTGTACTAGTAACATGCTAGAGTTTATGTTGCTTTCCTGGAATTATTTCGAGTATCTTGATGTTGTTTTAATGTTGCCGAATTATTTTGGTTTGGTATAGTTGAAACTGTTTTCTTTGTTAATTGTCGAAGTTAATTCCTTTTGATGCTGCTCTAATTCTTGTATAGTACTGCTAGAATTAATTCATTTAATGTTGCTGGAACATTTCCTGGATATGTTGGAATTAGATTTTTGTAGAAGAATCTCCATGATGAAATAGTAGTATGCCTTGTTAGTAAATATGCTTCAGCTGTTCAAAATTCAGAACCGTAGCATGTGTTTGCAACTAGAACTGTTTCCGTTGTTTTGGTTGTTTAGTAATGCAACATGTTTTAAATTAGAAATGCATGTTATGTTTCCTTATGTTTGGTGAGAATGTTTACAGAACCATGGTCCTGTTTGTTCAGCTATCACATGATTGCATGATTGGATTTTATTTCCTAGAAATTTTAAGTATTACAAATATTAGAGTAAGGAGTTCCGAGTTAAGTAAAGCCAATAGATAAGTAATGATTACCCTTTTAGAGAGTAGTAAGAAGGGTGGTCGTTACAGTTGATATCAGTGCAGTTCCCATTCTCCAGCATCACACACACATCAGCATCAGCCTTGCCGTCTTCAAGTAAGAAAGCATTTAAGTTTTCCTTTTATATTTTCTTTATTATTTGCAGTAGAGAGTAATTGTGGATATGCGCTTTAGTAAGATAGAAGTTTTGTTTTTTTTTTCTTTATTCATACATATGTTTGTTTAGAAAGAATAGAGAAGATATCAAGCCTTTTTCTTTGCATAATTAGATGGCAAGAAGACGGTGTCCCCGTACCACTCGTACTGAGGACCAGGATCAAGAGAACGAAGGCCCAGGCTCAACTGAACCCAATCTCTCTGAAGTTGTTGCCCAACTCCAAAAACAAGTAACAGAGCAGCAGCAAGTAATTGCCAATCTAATGGAAAATCAGCAATCAGTTCCTCCCCCTCCCCCAGCTGTCACTGCGGAGAATCCATTGGTAACTGAGGTTCTACCAGCTGCCCAGAGAGTCATCACAGTACCTCAAAGACAAGAAGCTTACCTCATATAGTGGCTGAAATTGAAACCAGAGAGCTTCTCAGGCACGACTGAGCCCTGGGATGCCTAGGCTTGGTTCAAAACACTAGAGAGCACAATGGAGCTTCTTGACTGGCCAGAAGTCGAGAAGGTCAAGTGCGCCTCTTTCTGCTTGTCAGGAGATGCTCGTATGTGGTGGGAGAGGATAAAGACTAAGAGGGTAGCCAATCAAATGAGCTGGGCTAATTTTCAGTTAGAGTTTTGTGAAGAGTTCTTCCACCTACAGATCACCAACAAGCACTATGAGGAATTTATAGAGTTCAAACAAGGTGACTTATCAGTGGAAGAAGCAGCCAAGAAGTTCAACAGACTAGCTCGTCTCTGTCAGAGCTGGTAAGTACAGAGAAGGAGCGAGTCAGACTGATGCTCAGAATGACCACAGATAACACTGAATGTGAGCAGTGGAGCTCACCGGCCCTAGACTGGTGAAGAGTTGATCAGTAGGGCATTAGTTGCTGAGCACTACCTGAACAGCATCAAAGCACAACGAGCGCAACACAAGCCAGTCAAGATCGAAGACAAGACAGTCGGGAGCCAGAAATCCCAGTCAAGTAAACAGAACTGGAAGGGAAGGGTTACAAGAGAAAGCAGTGGAACTCAGGAGGTAACCAGAAGGGAGGACCAGCAAACAAGCAGACCAAGTTCCCTCTCTGTCCTAAATGTGGAAGAACACATCCAGGAGCCTGTCTTTTGGGTAAGACGGGATGCTATTCATGTGGGCAGGAAGGACACATGGCTAAAGAATGCCCTAACAAGCTCAAAGCACCTCAGCCACAGCCAATACAATATGGGGGCAAGCCTCAGCTACATTATATGCCTGTAACTCTGGAAGGAGCTCAGCTTAGTCAAGGAAAGTTGGAAGCCCCACCAGTTCCAGCCAGTGCCAGAGTATTCTCCCTCACTAAAGAGGAAGCTGCTAGTGCCTCCATGGTTGTAACAGGTCAAGTAGTTATTTTTCAGCATTTAGCTACTGCACTATTTGATACTGGAGCAACCCATTCTTTTGTATCAGTACCCTTTGCTAGTAAATTACAGGTGCCTACAGAGAGCATGAACTCCAAGTTTCTGACAACCCTACCTTCTGGGGAAGTCATGGAATCTAACCAGTGGCTTCGGTTTGTACTAGTCAGAATTACAGACCGAGAGCTATATGTTAATCTGGTAGTCCTCGCCATGTAGGATTTCGATATCATTTTGGGTATGGATTTCCTCAGCAAGTACAGTGCTTCAGTGGACTGCCGCAGAAGGAAAGTGATCTTTAGTCCAGAAGGTGAACCATCCTTTGAGTTCATGGGAGTACCAAAGAGGAAGACCCAGAAATTCCTCTCTTCTCTCACAGCTCACCAGATGTTAGCTAAAGGGTGTGCTGGTTTTCTTGCATTCATTGTGAATACAGAAGAACAAGAAAGACCCAACAAGAAGAAGTTCGGATAGTCTACGAGTATCCAGAGGTATTTCCAGAAGAGCTAGTTGGACTACCTCCCAACCGAGAAGTGGAGTTTGAGATTGAATTGGTTCCTGGTACCGGTCCAATTTCAAAAGCTCCATATCACATGTCTCCAGCAAAGCTGAAAGAGTTACAAGAACAACTTCGGGAGCTACTTGACAAAGGCTTCATCCGCCCTAGTCATTCACCATGGGGAGCTCCTGTATTGTTTGTCAAGAAGAAGGATGGATCTATGCAGATGTGCATAGATTATAGGGCTCTGAATCAAGTGACAATCAAGAACAAGTACCCACTACCCAGAATTGATGACTTATTTGATCAATTGAAAGGGGCAACAGTGTTCTCCAAGATAGACCTGCGCTCTGGGTACCATCAGTTGAAAGTGAAGGAAAGTGATATACCCAGAACATCTTTCAGGACCAGATACGGACACTATGAGTTCGTAGTCATGCCTTTTGGTGTGACTAATGCACCTGCAGTCTCCATGGACTTGATGAACAGAGTGTTTAGAGAATACCTTGACAAGTTTGTCATCATCGATGATATTCTAGTCTATTCCAGAATCCCAGAGGAGCATGACACGCACTTGAGGATAGTATTGCAGACCCTTCAGCAAAAGCAGCTGTATGCTAAATTCTCAAAGTATGAGTTCTGGTTAGATCATGTGGCGTTTCTAGGTCACATAATTTCTAAAGAAGGTATCCAAGTGGATCCAGCCAAAATAGAAGCGGTCAACAACTGGAGTAGACCCAAGAACGCAGGGAGATCAGAAGATTCCTTGGTTTAGCTGGGTACTACAGAAAATTTGTGGAGGACTTTTCCAGGATAGCCTCTCCACTGACAGCCCTCACTAGGAAGAACAAGAAGTTTGAATAGTCAGACAAATGTGAGCAAAGTTTCCAAGCATTGGAGAAGAAACTGACCAGTGCTCCCATTCTGACTGTTCCAGAAAGTGACAAGAGTTTTGACATCTACAGTGATGCTTCCAAGATGGGCTTAGGAGCTGTACTCATGCAGGAAGGAAAAGTGATAGCTTATGCTTCCTGACAACTCAAAGATTATGAAAAGAACTACCCCACTCATGATCTTGAGCTGGCAGCTGTGGTCTTTGCACTAAAATTTTGGCGACATTATTTGTATGGCATTCAGTGCAGAATCTTCATAGACCATCAGAGTCTTAAGTACTTCTTCACCCAGAAGGACTTAAACATGAGACAACGCAGGTGGCTAGAGTTGGTCAAAGACTATGACTGTGAAATCCTCTACCACCCAGGCAAAGCTAACAAAGTGGCAGATGCACTAAGCCGGAAATCCAGTGTATCCCTGATGTCTTTGTCATCATTAGTCCTGCCACTGCAGAAGGAGTTGTCAGATTTTGGAATGGAAATTATTTGTGGGCAACTCTCTGCATTGACCTTAGAGTCAACCCTACTTGAGGATATACAGAGAAAGCAAAGTGAAGATCCAGATATCCAGAAAATCAAGCAAGGGATACAAGAAGAAGACAATTCGGAGTTTTGAGTATCAGACAGTGGAATTTTTTATTAGGGGAGTCACCTTTGTGTTCCCAATGATGAAGAGTTGAGAAAGAAAATTTTAGAAGAAGCCCATAGTACCCCTTACTCCATGCATCTTGGTTTCACCAAGATGTACCAAGACGTGAAACAGAGGTTCTGGTGGTCTGGACTCAAAAGAGACGTTGCTAAATATGTCAGTACCTGCCTGACATGCCAGAGAGTCAAAGCAGAACACCAGAAACTGGGAGGAATGTTACAACCTCTTCCAATACCAGAGTGGAAGTGGGAAGACATATCTATGGACTTCATAACAGGTCTTCCAAGAACTACAAATGGATATGATGCAATATGGGTAGTAGTGGACAGATTGACTAAGTCTGCTCACTTTCTAGCCATTAAAATGTCCCACTCTATAGAGCAGTTGGCACAACTGTACGTCAAGGAAGTGATCAGACTTCATGAAGTTCCTAAATCTATTGTTTCTGATAGAGATGGGTGCTTCACCTCTCACTTTTGGGAGTGTGTTCAGAATACACTAGGCACCAAACTCAAGTTCAGCACAGCCTTCCATCCTCAGACTGATGGACAGACAGAGTGAGTAAATCAGATTTTAGAAGATATGCTTAGAGCTTGTGCGCTAGATTTCAAGGGAAGTTGGTGCAAGTATCTATGCTTAGCTGAATTTACCTACAACAACAGCTATCAGGCCACCATCAAGATGGCACCGTATGAAGCGTTGTATGGCAAGAAGTGCAGATCACCCATTTACTGGCAAGAAGCAGGTGAAAGAAAAGAAATGGAAGTGGAACTGGGCATTCAGACTGAGATGATAGATGAGACCACTCAAGCTATCCAGAAGATCAGACAAAGGATTGAGACTGCCCAGAGTAGACAGAAGAGTTATGCTGACACATATCGTAAGCCACTCGAATTCTAAGTAGGGGATTCAGTTTTTCTCAAAGTTGCTCCTATGAAGGGAGTGATGAGATTTGTCAAGAAGGGCAAATTAAGTCCCCGCTATGTAGGACCCTACCTGATCACAAAAAGGATTGGGAAAGTAGCATACAAGCTGGACTTACCACAAGACATGTCAGCAATACATAACGTATTTCATGTCTCCATGCTAAAGAAGTGTCTCCACGACCCTAGCCAAGTGATTCAGCCTCAGTCAGTGCAGATCCAGGAGGATCTTAGCTATGAGAGCAGACCTACACAGATAGTGGACAGAGCAGTTAAGAGACTAAGGAATAAAGAAGTGCCACTAGTGAAGGTCATCTGGCAGAATCAAAAGCACGAGGAAGTCACTTGGGAGTGTGAGGATAGTATGAGACAGAAATATCCAGAACTATTCTAAGTTCGAGGATGAATTTTTTATAAGGTATGGGGATTGTAACGACCCAATTTTCCCTATTTCAAGTTCTAAATGTCTTTAAAAATACTTAAGAATACTTTTAAAATATTCTAGATATTTTTAGGAATTTTTAGAGTATTTTTATGGAATTTTCTGAGGTCGTTTAGTAATGTTTCTGAACGAAAGAAGTTTCGACAAAAACTGTCCAAGCCGAGATTCGAACCCGAGACCTCCGGCCGAACCCAACCTTGATCGAATCCAGCTAGCCAACTGTTCCGTAAATGTTTTGTGAATGAATATGGAACGAAATACATTTAAGCAGTAGTTAGATAATAAAAAACCCTAGTTTTAAAAGAGAACTTAGATTTTCTTTTTACCGAACCCGAAAACCCTTCTCTTCTTCCTCCTCACGCGGCGTCCGTGACTCCTTCTCGGGAGAAATCACAGTCGCAGCTAGGATTCCTCCCTCCGATGGCCGGCGAAGGTCTCCTTCCGACGGATCTTCACCAAATTGAGACCACCTCGGCAGGAGGGCCCGTAGGCACGAGGAAGAGGCCGGGGAAACTCAAGCTTCTCCGCAAACCCTAGAAACCTTTCTTGCTCGGTTGTAAGTCTAAGAACAACGATGTAAGTACTACTCACCTGCGGTAGGAGTAGTTTCGATCTTTAGTTCCTTCTTTGCTTCTGGAACCCGTGGTACAAATATTATTACTAGGGATTTGTTTTTTTTTCTTTCCCCTTGCTTTGCTTTGGGGGTTGACTATACAGAAGGATGTTACTATGAATTTCAATCCCTTCTGTACTTCTGTAGCATGTTGAAGTGTATAGGTATTACCATGAAGCCCTAGAATCGGGATGTATGTGAAGGGATAGATATTCTGTTAAATTCGGCTAGATTTTAAGAGTAGTTTCGGTTTTCATTTGCTTCTCTAATTTTCAAAACATGCTGTACCGAATAATGTTGCCATATAAACCCTAAAATTTGTATGGTTGTGGAAAGATTTAGTTTATGTTAAAACTGGTTAGAGATTAAAGAGTAGTTCCGGGACAATGAATTGTTTTCCTTTACTTCACAGCATGCTTATATAGTGCAATCGTTTTCCTTTCACGGCAAGCATTAACAATTGTATTTGTTCCGCGAAGCTCTAGAATTTCGATGCATACAGTATTCCATTAAATTCGTTAGAGGCTTAAGAGTAGTTATAAGTAAATGCAGACCAAGGTCTTATTAGGGTCCCAATTCTAGAATTGAGGATCCGCAGCACGTCAAGTGCTTGAAGAAATGTCGAGGCATTTTATTTTAAGAGTACAAAAGAATAACAAGTATTTTATTTTCAATTTAAGAGGCTAGTACCCGACTTCCAAGGTTGTCGTTAAACAAATCCAGGTGACCATTTCCAAGGTCTCGGCCCTGGTAAGACCAAGGTCTTTGCCCTTGTAGGACTGGTGGCTTGCTACCTCAGTCCCTATTAGGGAGCGCACATTTCGTACTAAGCCTGGGCCCAAGAGAAGTTTATTATTATTTTGAAGTATAAGAATATAAGTTTTGGAACAAATGAAATGAACTTTATATGAGTTTTAAATTCTGCAAGTTTAGTCCTTCTTGTTTCAATTTCAGCAAGTTAGCTAATTTAGTTAGATTTCAACAAGTTAGCAAATTTCAATTATAGTTTTTTTTACTATGAAATGGGCACGAACAGCCATCCTTGAGCTTACTGTTTAGACTTTCCTGTGCTAACTCAATAAGCCGATCAACCCTAATTTCTAGCATTTCAGTTCTGAATTCCTTGTTTCCTTGGTTAGCATGAACAACCTTATTATAAGGATTCGGAGTTAGCCTGTTTTGCTACCTTATCTAGCGTCCCAGTATTGGGTATCTTTGCATTTCAGTTGCTTAGTTTCCTTTGCATTTCAACTAGCAATTCAGTTTCAGAATTTCACAGCTTTGTTTTAAGCATGAAAGTTTCTTAAATGAGCATGGGTAGTTTCTTATCCTATTTTCCGGATTTTGAGCATATACATACTTGAGTTTTGTGAGATAGATTAGTACTTACTAAGCAACCTGCTTATAGTTTGCATTCCTCCTACTGCAGATAAAGGGAAAGCTAAAGTATACGAAGGAAGGCGACAAGGAGATGCATGAGGGGCGTGAGATCCTTGGACTATGGAGAGATCTGGGGATTTGCTAAGAATTTAGTTAGATTTCTTTTTTTTTTTAAATTGTTAGAGAGTTTAAATGGTTTGATTCTTAATGTTGCTGGATCAATTCCTTCTCCCTTTAGTTGTTGCTGGAAACATTGTAGTATGCTGGATATCTAGTTCTTTACCACTACTACCGTGTACTAGTAACATGCTAAAGTTTATGTTGCTTTCCTGGAATTATTTCGAGTATCTTGATGTTGTTTTAATGTTGCCGAATTATTCTGGTTTGGTATAGTTGAAACTGTTTTCTTTGTTAATTGCCGAAGTTAATTCCTTTTGATGTTGCTCTAATTCTTGTATAGTACTGCTTGAATTAATTCATTTAATATTGCTGGAACATTTCCTGGATATGTTGGAATTAGATTTTTGTAGAAGAATCTCTATGATGAGACAGTAGTATGCCTTGTTAGTAAATATGCTCCAGCTGTTCAAAATTCAGAACCGTAGCATGTGTTCGCAACTAGAACTGTTTCCGTTGTTTTGGTTGTTTAGTAATGCAACATGTTTTAAATTAGAAATGCATGTTATGTTTCCTTATACAGAACCATGGTCCTGTATGTTCAGCTATCACATGATTGCATGATTGGATTTTATTTCCTAGAAATTTTAAGTATTACAAATATTAGAGTAAGGAGTTTCGAGTTAAGTAGAGCCAATAGATAAGTAGCGGTTACCCTTTTAGAGAGTAGTAAGAAGGGTGGTCGTTACAGTTTCGCCCCAAATCTTTTTGGGACAGCGGGCTAAGGCACTGTAGGATCGCTAAGGAACACTTGCGATGGTTAGATCGCGGGTAGGGGTGCTGCCCCTGGCCCCGCAAGGGGATTTGTTCCGCGATTACGCCCGAAAACCCGCTAAACGGAACCGTCGGGAATTTTACTCATAAAAATTGTAAAAATTATTGTAAAAATTACAGAAAATTATAGAAAATACATAATTTAGAATTATTTATCATTTTGTGATAGTCATGGCCCAAAAAGACCCAATTTGATTAGAAATGTGTTGTAATTCATAATACGGCCTACGTGTCGTCATGTGATGTGCGTGTTGTATATTTGATTCGCGACCTGCGTGTCGTGCCTTTCTCTATTTTATATTCTTGTTGTAAATTAGTTTAGACTCGAATGTAACTTGAGTTTCAAAAATTGTAATGTACAAAATTGGAGCGGTGGAAGGTCCACTCGAGACGGAGTTACGAGGAAGGCGCGAGCAACACAAGGTGGTCAAAGGGAGGAGCTTGAGAAGCTGTTGACCTTAGGTTGACCATCCGATCTTCTCATTGGCTTGAGAAGATCGTAGTAGGGCCATGACTAATCACAAATAATTTAATTAATTACTTGTGTGTATGTGATGCATAATTAGTAATTAATTAGTGTCTAACGATTAGATTAGATCTAAATCGTGTACAAGATGCACCCTCTCGATTAGATTAGATCTCAATCGCGTCAACTCAAATGCCTACCGTACCGTGATACCTATCACTACCTCGATCACATGTGTTGTTGAATCTGCCAAAGCAGAGCAACACATATTATCTTGGTAGGGTACAGAGGGACAATCTTGGTCCTGCTTATCAACGCATGGGTGAGTATAACTCAATTAGATTGAGTAACTAGTTAACTCAATTGGATCAAGTTTAACTATAGGCATTTTCCAATGGTTGGTAGATAGGTCAAAATCACATTTATATTAATTCTTGGGCGTATTAGCCAAAGCTAACTCGAGTTTTAATATAAATACGGATCTTGATCCTATAAACAAGAGTTGCATAGAGATGTAATTGGTAAATTGTTACCTACCGATCATACTAAGTCTTGGGCGTATTAGCCAAATCTAACTCAAGGGTTAGTATGATGTGGATCTTGTCCCACATGAATTATAGAATTCAGTGGGAGCATTATTTAGTTAAAGACCTAATTAAATGATTAAAAGAATATGATATTTACTTTCTGCTTTAATTTTTGTTGTAGATTACCATGACATCGAATACGAACTCTTTCTCCCTGTGTTCTGTCCTTGAGAAGGACAAGCTCAACGGAGCAAATTTCCTGGACTGGTACAGGAACTTGAGAATAGTTCTCACCCAAGAACGTAAACTGTACATTCTGGAGCAGCCTATTCCGGAGGCTCCTCCTGCTAATGCCACGCGAGCAGACAAAGATGCTTACAAGAAGCATCAAGATGACGCATTAGATGTGTCCTGTCTAATGCTCGCGACCATGAACTCTGAGCTTCAGAAGCAACACGAGTTGATGGGCGCTTACGATATGGTTGAACATCTTCGTCAACTGTATCAAGGACAAGCGAGGCACGAGAGATTTGAGATCTCAAGGGCACTATTTCAGTGTAAGATGTCAGATGGGGCTCCCGTAGGCCCATATATACTCAAAATGATTGGGTACATAGAAAACCTACAAAGGTTGGGGTTCCCGCTTGGCCAAGAGCTGGCCACTGACCTGATCTTGCAATCCTTGCCGGATAGCTATAGTCAATTCATTCTAAACTAGAACATGAATGAAATTGACAAGTCACTGCCCAAGCTGTTTAGCATGTTAAGAACTGTTGAGCTCAACCTTAAGAAGGTTAAGCCCAACTCTGTTCTAATGGTTCAGAAACATAAGGGAAAGGGCAAGCCCAAAGGCAAGGGAAAGTCCCAAGCCAAGAGCAAAGGCAAGGCACTGAAGCCTAAAGAAGGGGTCGCCAAGGATGCTACCTGCTTCCACTGCGGTCAGACCGGACATTGGAAGAGGAACTGCAAGGTGTACCTGGAAGATCTTAAGAAGAAGCGAAGTGAGACTTCCACTTCAGGTATGTATGTTATAGAAGTCAATCTATCTATTTCTTCATCATGAGTATTAGATACCGGATGTGCTTCTCACATTTGTACTAATGTGCAGGCGCTGAGAAATAGCAAGGCATTGGCAAAGGGCGAGGTGGACCTATGCGTAGGCAATGGAGCACGGGTTGCTACTGTTGCTGTAGGGACTTATCATCTATCTCTGCCCTCTGGGCTTGTATTAGAATTAGATGAATGTTGTTATGTGCCTGCTTTAACTAAGAACATAATTTCAGTTTCTTGTTTGGACAAGAAAGGTTTCTCTTTTATAATAAAAGACAAATGTTGTTCTGTTTATTTAAAAGATATGTTCTATTGTAGTGCACCTCTGATGAACAGACTCTACATTCTAGACCTTGAAAGCCCTATCTATAATATAAATACCAAGAGGTTCAAGTCAAATGACATGAACCAAACCTATCTCTGGCACTATCGCTTAGGTCATATAAATGACAAGCGCATATCCCAGCTCCATAAGGATGGTTTGCTGGACTCATTTGATTTTGAATCTTATGAGACGTGTGAGTCATGCCTACTAGGCAAGATGACCAAGACTCCCTTTAGTGGGCACAGTGAAAGAGCGACTGATTTGTTAGGACTTATACATAGTGATGTATGTGGTCCTTTTAATGTCGCTGCTAGAGGCAGTTATAGGTACTTCATTACATTTACTGATGACTTCAGTAGATATGGTTATGTGTACTTGATGACACATAAGTCAGAATCCTTTGAAAAGTTCAAAGAATTCAAGAATGAAGTACAGAACCAGCTTGACAAGAGTATTAAGATATTCGATCAGATCGAGGTGGAGAATACCTTAGCTATGAGTTTTGTGACTATCTAGCTGAGTGTAGGATTCTATCCCAACTCACTCCTCCTGGAACACCACGGTGGAATGGTGTATCCGAAAGGAGGAACCATACTCTATTAGATATGGTACGGTCTATGATGAGTCATACAGATCTTTCTACATTTCTTTAGGGCTATGCTCTAGATACGGAAGCTTTTATACTCAACCGAGTATCATCCAAGGCCGTGATAAAGACACCATATAGGATATAGACTGGGAGAGATGCCCAGGTGTCTTTCATGAGGATTTGGGGTTGTGAGGCTTACGTTAGACGTCAAGTCTCAGACAAATTAGGACCCAAATCTAAAAAATGTTATTTCATTGGATATCCCAAGGAAACTAAGGGATATTACTTCTACATTCCCAGTCAGCACAAGGTAGTTGTGGCAAAGACTGGAGTCTTTTTAGAAAGGGACTTTGTTTCTAGAAAGACTAGTGGGAGCACGTTCGATCTTGAAGAAGTTCAAGATGCGAACAATAGCACTGAAGCCTCGATGGAAGTTGAACTGGAACCACAAAGTGTTGTGGATGATGTTATTCCACAAGGAGTTGAGGAACAACAACCAGTTCAAGTAGACATACCTCTTCACAGGTCTGATAGGGTACGTCGTCAGCCTGAGAGATACTCATTTCTCTTGTTTGACCATGATGACATTGTACTCATAAAGGATGAGCCTACCACCTATCAGGAAGCTGTAATGACACCAGATTCCAAGAAATGGCTAGAGGCCATGAGATCCGAAATGGAATCCATGTACACCAACCAAGTATGGACTTTGGTTGATCCACCTGAAGGGGTACAACCCATTGGGTGTAAATGGGTCTTTAAGATAAAGACTGACATGGATGGACTTATCTATAAGGGTCGCTTGGTAGCTAAAGGTTTCAAGCAAATTCATGGTATTTACTATGATGAAACATTTTCTCCAGTAGCGATGTTTAAGTCCATTCGGATCATGCTTGCTATTGCAGCATACCATGACTATGAGATATGGTAGATGGATGTCAAAACTGCATTTCTGAATGGAAACCTGCTCGAGGATGTGTACATGACACAACCTGAGGATACTAGCAGAGTATGCAAGCTGCATAGGTCCATTTATGGACTAAAGCAAACTTCTCGGAGTTGGAATCTTCGATTCGATGATGCAATCAAATAGTTTGGTTTCATCAAGAATGAAGATGAACCTTGTGTCTACAAGAAGGTTGTAGGGGGCATAGTTGTTTTCCTCATATTGTATGTGGATGACATACTACTCATTGGGAAAGACATCCCTT
The DNA here is from genome assembly GCF_018446385.1 of Zingiber officinale. NCBI lineage: Eukaryota > Viridiplantae > Streptophyta > Magnoliopsida > Zingiberales > Zingiberaceae > Zingiber > Zingiber officinale. The sequence goes on from NC_055994.1 coordinate 76,518,477, forward strand.
TGCTTCAGTCTGTCAAGACCTGGCTAGGGAGTTGTTTCTCAATGAAGGACTTAGGTGAAGCATCCCGCATTCTAGGGATATAGATCTATAGAGATAGATCTAAGAGATTGCTTGGCCTAAGTCAGAGTACATACATTGACAAGGTACTCATTCGATTTGCCATGCAGAACTCCAAGAAGGGATTTCTGCCAATGTCACATGGCGTGAGTCTTTCGAAGACTCAATGTCCCTCTTCTAGAGAAGAGAGAGACCGCATGGATCAGCTCCCTTATGCCTCAGCCATAGGATCTATCATGTACGCCATGCTATGTACTCGTCCTGACGTCTCGTATGCTTTGAGCATGACGAGCAGATACCAGTCAGATCCAGGTGAAAGTCACTGGATAGCGGTCAAGAATATTCTTAAGTACTTAAGAAGAACTAAAGAATATTTCTTGATATATGGAGGCGATGACGAGCTAGCTGTAAAGGGTTACAGTGATGCTAGCTTCCAGACCGACCAGGATGATTATTGATCACAGTCAAGGTTCGTGTTTTGCATAAATGGTGGTGCTGTGAGCTAGAAGAGTTCGAAGCAGGACACAGTCGCTGATTCTACAATAGAGGCCGAGTACATTGCTGCATCAGAGGCAGCAAAGGAGGCAATTTGGATCCGCAACTTCATCACTGAGCTTAGGGTGGTTCCTAGTATCGCTGACGCTATTGAGCTCTATTGTGACAACAATGGAGTTATAGCACAGGCTAAGGAACCTCGCTCACACCAGCGGACCAAACACATACTGCGGCGCTTGCATCTCATTCGAGAGATTATCGAGAGAGGAGATGTGAAGATTTGTAGAGTACCTATAGAGGCTAACATCGCAGATCCCTTGACCAAGGCTTTGGCACAGAGGAAGCATGATGGTCACACTAGGTCATTGGGACTTAGAGCCTACATTGATTGGTACTAGTGCTAGTGGGAGATTGTTAGTTAGAGACCTAGAGCCAATCATTTGATGATTGTTGTATGGACTCATTGTATCATATTCTTGTATATTAATAAAGGCATTTGTTTTGGTTATTATGCTTACTTGTATTGGTGCCAAATAAACTAAGTATAATAGCGTCCTTGAGTAGAGGGTTCTTACCTATATCAATCGATTAATTGAACCGATAGTGAGATGATATAGGGAACACTACTCTTAATCATTCCTAGTCGAGTATTAACATTCAGGGACAATGTTAATGCAACGAGATTAGCATGTAGGTCAACTCGATGTCTAGATCTCACAAGTCATGGATATATAGACATCAAGTTAACACATGGGTATGCATTGGAGAATGTGTACTGAATGACCCGCCATGAGGAAGTATCATGGATCGTTATAAGAGTGTCATATACTTTCTCATGTGGCTATTAGTATGACTACTAGTCCTTGGACCTGAAGTCACCATGGATCCCTACATAAGGAGTTACGTACTTTGGCTTCGTCAAACGTCACCCGTAACTGGGTGGACTATAAAGGTGATTACTGGGTATGTAACGAATTATGCAGAGGGATGCGAGTGATGTAAATGAGATTTATCCCTCCTATATGACGGGAGCGACATCGATATTCTTGATAGAGTGAGACCACGAAGTGCATGGCCATGCCCAAATGAGTCAATATGAGATATTGAGTTCATTTGATTGAGTGAGTCTACTTGGAGTTCAAGATTTAGATTGATTATAGGATGACACGGTCTATGCCTCACATTGATCAATCTAGATGTTTAGGATAGAATGACACTTGTCATATATTGTGAGGAGTCACAATTAGTAGTCACAAGGTGATGTTGGATCTCAACATTCTTATAACTTGGGTAGTAATGATGTGTTGCTAGATACCGCTCATTACTTATGCTTCTAAATGGGTTTAGGAGCATTGCCAACGTTATAAGAACCTATAGGGTCACACATAAAGGACAATTAGATGGAGATTAGGTTCATATGATGAACCAAGAGGGTTAGATTCATGTGATGAATCAAATTGGATTAAGAGTAATCCTAATTGTACTAATTGAGTTGGACTCAAGTTGATTCATATGTTCAATGAGTCTAATTTAGATTATGACTCATTGAATCAATTTAATTAAATGAATTAGATTCATTATATTAAATTGGCTTGAATCAAATGGTTGGATTAGATCAACCATGAGAGTTATAATGTCAAGTTTGACTTGACTTGAGAGGAAGAGGAAAAGTCAAGTTTGACTTGACTTTATGCCACATCATTTGTGAGTTGACATTAAGTGGCCAATAATAGTGTTACACATCATCATGTTTAGAACATGTGTGTGCCACCTCATGGAGGTTACAAATCTCCTCCTCATTTTAATGGCCACATTAAATGAGAGGAGGTTACAATATGTGGCCGGCCACTTTTGTGATGAATGAAAATTCATTTTTCATTCAAGGCTCATTCAACTCATCTTCTTCCTTGCTCTCATTCTCTTCTCCCTCTCCTCCTCCTTGGCTGAACACTCCGTAGGTGCTAGCACACCTTTTTGTTTGGCCTCTCCACCTAGTTTGTTCGTGTGGATACTTCTAGAGGATCGTACGTTTGACGATCTTGAGATCCGTCGAACCGTTGGACGAGCGGGATTGCGAAGGGCATCGCATTAAGGTTAACTTCCTTCTCCTAGTGTAGATCTAGATGTAAGAAACTCGTACCCGTATTTTTGTTTTATTTTACTTCGCACGGATCCGGTGGCTTGGGGTTTCGGGGTTTCTGCGATGAGAAAAAGCGGTTTTCGCGGCCCGAAAAACCCAACATATAGGGTTGGATGTAGGGTCCTGATATTGAATTATCTGATCTTGTAGGGCCGAATAATTTTTTATCCCAATAACCGAACCAACCCGATCCACGATCACCCCTACTTGTAGCAACTACTGTCGATAAGTTGCTACACGTTATAGTAGTTACTGCTGATAAGCTGCTGCACGTTGTAGCAGCTACTGGCGATTAGCTGCTACAACGTGTAATGAATAATGTCTATTATCATTTTAAAAATTTTTTTTATTGTTTTATATTTATATTTTATATTTCATTGGATATAGGGTTGGATATCCAAATAACTGACAACCCGTCGGATATCTGATACATAATAACCGTCGGATATAGGACCGAATGTAGGTCTTGATATTGTATTATCTGATCTAGTAGGGTCAGATAATTTTTACCCTAATAACCGAACCAACCCGATCCGCGATCACTCCTAACTAGGACTACCTTGTTTGTGATTGTCGAACATAGAAAGGGATGAGATGCATAGACAGATTACCTAACTTAAGATGCATATTTCAGTGCATCGATATAAGTTTGAGCATTAAATACAAAACACATATCAATCAGGTTAAGTTATTCAGTTTAGCCAAATACTAACTGATTATAGTTGACTTAACTTGACAAACCAAGTGAAAGCTGCTATCCGTTGATAGATAGTAAGTAACTAATTGGTTAGACAGTCTTTGTTATGTCAGGTTCAGGGGGAGAATTAATTATTTTTAATACTTATTTCAAAATTAGTTTTTGAAAAATATTTTCCAAAAAAAAATGTAAATCTTTTAAAATTGAATCTTATTAGCTTTGAAAATTGAAGTTTAACTTGGTTTTTAAAATTAGGATTTGAAAATTGGATTTTACAAACTTTTAGAAATTGGATTTTCCTTAGTTTTGAAAATTAGATTTTCCAAAATTAGTTTTGAAAATAAAGTTTACTTAATTTTGAAAATTAAATTTTACAAACTTAACCTTGAAAGTCAATTTTATCCACTAAGTTAAAACTTGAATTTATAAAAAGGGTATATTTGAAAATTAGCCATTATAAAACTTATTTTTGAAAATTATGTTTTAAACTTGCAAAGCTTATATTGAAAATTAGGTTAATTTTGCAAAAGTTTATCCTTGAAAATTACCCTAAAAATTACAAAGTTATTCTAAGTTAACGATTTCTTAAACTTAGCTATTTTTTTTTTTTTTTGGAAAAGCTAAAGTTTAAAGTAAAATGTTCTACATTTTCTACTTTAGAATCCTCCAAGTCAATCTGACTTTAATTCTTTGATGAATTTCTTTTACTTCCCAAAATCACTTATTTTTCTGTGTTATTTTTTATGAATGTCAAAGGGGAAGGGTTATGTGGTTTAAGTTAGTTAAAACAATGAAATATCAAATATAAAAACAAGGCTAACTTAAAAACCTTATAAAATGCTTATTTTACTTGCATCTTTTTCACTAACTTAACCCAGGTTGTCATTGCATCAAAAAAGGAGAGATTGTTGGTGCGGTTAGAACTAATGGTCTAACTCAAGTTTTGATGAATGACAAAGTAGGTTAAGTTAGTTTTATATTGATCTAAACACTTTGATGAAGCGTGCAGGAGAAGTCCAGTTAGGTCAATGGGTCGACTTGATAGCTGGCACGAAGCCTAGACAGGCCGACGGGCTGACCGAATGTCTGACACGAAGTCTAGCTAGGTCGATGGGCTGATCTGATAGCTAGCACGAAGTCCAGACGGGTCGAAGGGCTGACCGAACGTCTGGCAGGTAAGTTAAGATAAGTCACTAGAGGGGAGTGACTGTGAGGACGCGTTCTCGGGAAGGGAACATTAGGCGTCGATCCAACTTAAATCCATTTCAAAACAATATATGTAGTCAATACATGAAGATTGCAAGTGCAATTGTTCATGTGTGAAGGATAGTCAAGTAGGTCAAGATTGACTGGATACTTGACTGAGAAATCCTGGTGAGTGAAGCCAGGTGGAAGTCCTAATGAGTGAAGTTAGGCAGAAGAGAAATCCTGGTGAGTGAAGCCAGGTGAAAGTCCTAGTGAGTGAAGCTAGGCAGAAGAGAAATCCTGGTGAGTAAAGCCAGGTGAAAGACCTAGTGAGTGAAGCTAGGTAGAAGGGAAGTCCTGGTGAGTGAAGCCAGGCAAGGAAAATCCAGATGGATCAAGGATGATCGGACATCTGGTGTTGGGAAGTCCAAGTAGGTCAAAGGGATTGACCGGATACTTGGCACGAGGAAATCCAGATGGGTCAAGGTTGACCAGACATCTGGTGGAAGTTCAAGTGGGTCAAAGGGATTGACTGGACACTTGGTAAAGGAGTCCTAGCAAGTCAAGGGTGACCAGATGCTAGGCATGATGTACCAACAGGGCATGGTTGACCGGATGTTGGTTTGAGGGGCGTTTGGACTTTATTTGGCAAGTCTTTCATGGGCTGGATCGATCAACCGATCGATTGGCTCATGCCCAATCGATTGGTCGATCTATTGGGCGAGTCTTCGTGACAAGCTTTCTCCCAATCGATCAGTGGATCGATTGGGGAGAAGTGTCACGCAAACAGAAGAACTCTGGATCAATTAGTCAATCGATCCAGAGTCCCCAATTGATTAGTGGATCGATTGGGAGACGCGATTTTGCGCGATGGGATCTGGATCGATCAGCCGATTGATCCAGGCAATTCCCGAGAGCACAGAGGCGCTCTGGATCGATCAGCCGATCGATCCAAAGCCTCCCCGATCGATTGGGAGCAATCCGATCGATCGGGATCCAACCGTTGGCGTCGATTAAAGTCGTTGTCGAGCTCTTTCTTCGCCAACCCTCACACTGTTTAGCTCCCATCTACACAGCAGCTTCTCCATAGCGTTTTCCACTCTCATCGCCAGTTCTTAAAGGATCTTGGAGAGACATCCAAGTCAAGAGGCGTGACTACAACAAGAAGAAGAAGCTAGGGTTAGGGTTTTTACTGCATATCTTATAAGATATTTCTTGTATTTGTCTTCCCTTGCTTTCTTGTTGTATTGAGAGTTTGTAAATGCTTCTCCGCCTTTGGTAGTTACCATAAAGGAGTGTTTTATTAGTGGAGGGTGCGTGAGTGTGTGGATCCTTGGATTAGTCACCTCTTGTGAGGTGGATACCAAGTAAATCCTCGAGTTAGCATTGTGTGTGTTGTTTCTTTGTATTTCCGCTGCATATCATTGAAGAAACAAGCAACGAAAAGCACGAGGATCGCGTCGAGCTATTCACTCCCCCCCCTCTAGCTACATAATCGGTCCCAATAATCCCCTCTTCCATTTTATGTTTAGGTTTCAAAATTTCAAATACTGAAGGTCTATAAATGAGTTTCAGTCAAAATCCATTGATGGTCTTACCCAGCTCTAATGGGACCCAATCCAAGTTTTGTAGATTTTACAATGCTCATCAGTCTCACCACACCCTAAAGTCTCAGATTCAAGGTCTTCCTACTCATGCACATTAAATTTTTCAAAAATTCAATAAGCATGTCAATTGACAGGGGCCTATAACTTCATGTAGGAGACTCAGAACTAGGATTCCACATCATATCTATATTATCTACACTCCTCTTCCACCCTATGTTTAGGTTTCAAAATTTCAAATCCTCTAGGTCCATTAATAAGTTTTAAGCAAAATCCATTGATGGCATAGTTAGCTCTGATGAGACTCAATCCAAGTCTTGTAGGTTTTTACAATGCTCCTCAGTCTCACCGTTCCTTAAAGTCTTAGATTCAAGGCCTTCCTAACCATGATCTATTTTTAAAATTTAGCTTGCATGGCAATTGACATGTATCCATAACTTTATGTAGAAGGCTAAGAAGTAGGTTAGCACATTATCTAAACTAATAGGGGTCGATCAAAAGTTTTTGAGCATGGACAAATTCAAGAGAGTGAAAGGAACCTATTGGATAAAGTTTTGACTAAAATTAATTTATCTAAGTCTATCAATGAGTTTTGGTCAAAACTCATTGATGACTTGGATATTTTAAAAATTATGAAATTTTAGTATAGACAAGATTAAGAGAGTACAATAAAGTTATTGGTATTGTCCTAGAGTAAATCAAATGTGTTAAAATTCAGATATGACACTTGCCAAAAGTAAAGAAATTTGAATTTTATAAAATATTTTTTTTTAAATTAATAGAGGTTATGAATTAAGAGTTAAACTCAAAGTCTCAGGAGAGTGGAAAAGAACCAATTTGAGGATCGTTGAGGGAGAGAGAGAGAAGGGGAGGGAGGGGGGGGGGGGGGGGGGGGTAAATCTCGTTGCTTTTAAAATCTTTCTTTTCTTTAGTTAAAAATAAAGTATGTAGCAGAAATGAAGAAAGAAAAATAGACAAAAGACAAGTCAATTTTTTACTTGATTCAGAGTCTGTAGCGACTCCTACTCCAAGGCCCGTGATCCTCAACTATTTTTATTGGGCAATCCTCTATATGAATGAAAGTACAAGTATAATAGATTTTAAATACAATTATACCGATAACTATTGAGTAACAAGAGACGTAGGTTGTCGACGAGATTTCTAGAATGAAGCACAGTTACAAATGACTTGAATAGAGAAGTGATCATAAGCTTGAATCTTGAGCCCTTCTTTTATAGCCCTCGTTCAGTCGACGAATAAGATGTTCCGTTGACTGATTTGTTCCGTCTACTGAATGATCTATCCATCAACGAATCGCTAATTTGTTGTGATCCAATCCGCTAGATCTCGGAATCAAGTTGTTCCATCGACTGATTCACCTGATCCGTCGATAGAACCTATGCCCTTCCTTGTTTGTTGTGATTCAGTCCATCAGATCTTGAAAATCAAATAGTTTCATTGACTAAACCACCTTATCTGTCAATTGAACCTTGCCTTCTTTGTATGCTCTAATCTGATCTGTTGGAGGAGCCTAATCCATCGACTGAACACTCTGTTCCATCGACAGAACAATTTATGGATCCGTCGATTGAACCTTACTTTCTGTCGATGGAATATCTGTAAAACAAAGTTAGAGCACTTTATCCTGTAAAATAAGATTAGAACAAATATAGCATTTACCCTTCAAAACAAGGTTAGAATAGATATATGCATGAAACCAATAGTTAGGACGACCTTGATCTCAAGTTAGAAATCTCTTGATTTCTTTAGTTAGATTAACACCTAGGGTTTGTCCTTGCTGGGACCCGAGCTCACTACACTCACTCCAAGAGCTTACCTCACTTATCATATATTAGACTTTCATGCTTGACGTCTGATCCCTGACTTACCAGGTATTTCCTTACCTCATTGTGTGGTCTACACTGACTCACCGAGTCCTCTTGCTAGATATCCGGTCCTTCTAACATATTTAGACTTTTTGCCAGTTTGGTCCTCCCGACCCATCTGGACTTTCTGCCTGATGTCTAGTCCTCTAAATCCATCAAAGTATTTGAGTATGTATACTTAAGAAGCATATCAAACACATAAGTTTTAAATTTAAACTTTTTATCATATATCAAAAAACTAATTCAATTATCAGTACATTCTGCACTAACACCTATTTAACCAAATCTCTAGGTATTCTATCTTTTGAGCACCAAGGCGATGATGCTTTAACAAAAATAATACTAAGGTGATGATGTTTTAAAGAAATTAACTAAGGTGGTGATAAAAAGGGCAGCACGATGCACAAAGCTCTCATTATACGGGGTCCCGAGGAAGGATCAACTAAAGCGGTGATGATTTAAACAAAAATAGCACTAAAAGGTGGTGATATTTTAATGAAATCAACACAAAGATAGTAATACTTTGATCAAAACAGTACCAAAATAATTTTATTTTTAGTTTTTTTTGTTATTTTCTTTTTTAATTTTATTTCATTTTTTGTCTTATAATTGTTATTAAAAAAATTATTTTTTTAAATACTTTTATTAATTTTTTTTAAAGATTATTAACCTTCATTCTTTTCTTTTCTTTTAAATATTTAAATTTTTTATTAAAACTCTATAAATTTTAAAAAAAATATGGTTAAATTTAAGAGATGATCATGATTTCAATGATATAATTTTTTTTTTAAAAAAAAAACTTTTTAGTATTTTCAAAAATTTTTGTATGAAATAAAGAAAACTAGATTTTTATTTTAATTCAGGTCTACACTGAAAGTAATTTTAGATAAAAATATCTAATCTTTTTCCACTAAAGTGCATCATAATCCTTATCCAGTTTGGTCCTGGTAATTAGGCACAACCATTTCCTCATGATTGAAAAGGATGGCCACTACGAGGATTTTTAAAATTCAACAAATCCATTAAAATTTTCTTTTTCCATCAAAATAATAAAATAATAAACTGATTAAAATTTATAATCGACTAAACTGAAATTAGTTGCCTTTATTAAATCACAGTTTTTTATTTTTTGTTATTTACAAACTAAATCTGAACGAAAGTGGCAAAAGAGAGGATGCCACCTAGCTTAAAAGTGTCCTCCAGTTGGTCATATCTCTGGACCTTTTAGTTTTGGATTTGCATGTTCTATATTTAGTGGAGAGTTGACTTGATAGAGATGAGCCGCACCAGAGTCAAGATCCTCAAGTGGAGGAGTCAACGCGCTTAGCACGTGTTAACCGAGATTTTCGTAGAGAAGTAACGCAGCAAACGGTAGTATAATTTTGCCACTATAAAAACGGCGCTTCCGTTGCCATCGTCCGCAGACTTGTCACGATCCACGACACGATGCGGTCTCCGGCGAGGTTCCTCCTCTTCTCGGCTGAGCCATCGAGCGCCTCCATCCCCTTCGACGCCGACGTCGTCGTCATCCTCGCGGTCCTTCTCTGCGCCGCCCTCAGCTTCGTCGCCCTCGCTCTCGTCGCGCGCTGCTCCAGCCCCCGCGCAGCCGCTCCCGGCGCCGCCGCCGCCGCCGCCGCCGCCGCCGCCGCCGCCGCCGCCGCCACCCCTCCTCCCAACAAGGGCGCCAAGAAGAAGGCCCTCCTCGCACTCCCCACGCTCGCCTTCGACTCCTCTGTCTCCACCCTGGGGGGCGGCGCCGGGCTGGTCGACTGTGCCATATGCCTCGCGGAGTTCGCCGACGGCGAGATCGTCCGCCTCCTGCCGCAGTGCGGCCACGGATTCCACCGCGACTGCGTCGACGTTTGGCTTCGGTCCAGCGCGTCCTGCCCCTCCTGCCGCCGGGAGCTGTCTCCCTCCCGCCTGTGAGCGCTGCTCGCCGGCGCCGACGCCGGCGCCGTAGAACACGGCGGCGGAGGATCCAGTACGTTCTTGCCCTGAAACCCAAAACATAGACATGAAACGAAGAAGACGCTCACCGACTGTTTGTTGTTATGTTTCTTTCAAATTTGTCGATCAATCTACTGATCATGTTTGTGTAAATCGATCACTTACTCCACGTTGAAAAGAAATTTTGTGCTCGATCTATTTCAATAGTGATGCGGTGATTGAGCGGGGCCCCACCCTATTGTCACATGGAGGTTAGAGTCAAGATGATCAACAGATGGATATTGCTGGTCGATCGGATGATTTATGAGCCAATCGGGGGGGTTGAGCACCGACTCATCATCTAGGCACAGGGAGTAATCAAACCGACGCTCAAGGGACGTGTAGAAGTCGAGCCGAGCAGCTCCCCGCTCGACCTAACAGCAGACCTGACATCAGCTGGGCACGCAGACAGTGAGATACTTGCCGAGCATGTAGATGGGGGACTCCACGCCGAGCGGCTATCCAGCTCGGCCCGACGGCGGACTACACGGACAGAAGACTTTCAGCCGAGCGACTCTCTCTTTCAGCCGAGCGGGTCTCCCGCTCGGTGCGACAGAGGACTTTTCAGCCAAGTGGCTTTTCCGCTCGGCGCGACAGTGGACTTTCAGCCGAAAGGTTATCCCACTTAGCATAACAGTAGATAATGCAGGGATATCAGAATTCTGTCCGAGCAGTCATTCCTCTCAACCAAGTAACAGACACAGCGGGATATCCTTCGACATCCTTTTGGGAATTAGTGTCGCTGACAGGCAGAATGGTCAGACAGAGGATCGTACGACAGAAGCTTCCACTGTCACTTCAGAGATATGCTCGGCCTGTTAAGGTACTGTGTCAGGGACACTTTACTGATGTGTCTTTTTGAGGAAAGCGTGCCCGCTTTAAGAAGCGTGCAGACATGCTACAGGAGCCTTATATAAAGGGGGGGGGGTCCAGACATCGATGGAGGTATGCTTTTCTCGTGATTTCTACTGTTGCGCTACAGTTCTCTTTGCTTCTTCTTGCTTCACCGGAGATTGACTTGAGCGTCGAAGGGCCATCGCCGGGGAACTCTTCACTGGCTCGACATTGACGCTGCTTGTGTTGCAGGCAGAAGCAAAGTCCACCGAATGTCAGTAGGAGCGCCACGCCCCAGCATCCGTCTTTTCGAATTTCGGACAGGATCATATTTGGCTCCGTCTGTAGGAACATCACATGAATCTGAGCCGAGAAGATAGAAGTCCCTGGATGACTAACCATCGTGACGCTCACTTAAGAGGAGCTGGAGATGCTCGTGCAAGCATGGGCAGTAAAAATGATGGAGCAACAACAACAACAAGCGCTAGCTGATCGGCCAACGTCGCAACCTACAATATTGGCGGTCGATAAACGAGTGGGGCAAGAAAACCGAGCGGAGCAACTCTCTATATGGGGGCAGAACCAAAGGCCGACCGATACCCAAGGGGAAGTGCCACCCACGTCGATCCCCTTCCACGAGCTCTGTTCTAAACCCCCTCGGAGATAGCCCAAGCGCATCAGGAGCGGGGATCTTCTTCTGACGAGGTGCCCGTTCGGGATATGCGGAAAGGAAAAGCGCCCCGAGGCACCGCATCCCTAGAACAGATCAACAGACAATTCTCAGAGAAGATTTTACAAGACTCTCTGCCTTGGCACTACACCCCATTAGCAATTGGGACGTACAACGGGTCGACTGACCCAGATAATCATCTGAATCGGTTCGACAATGAGGCTACGCTGCACCAGTACACGGATGGAGTAAAGTGCAGAGTCTTTCTCACAACTCTCTCCGGATCGGCGCAGCGCTGGTTCAGAAGACTGCCGGATAACTTGATACGAAGCTTCAAGGACTTCCGAGCCACCTTCCAGCACCACTTCGCTAGCAGCCGACTCTACTAGAAGACGAGCGTCAGTCTTTTCGCCCTGAAACAAGGGCCCAAGGAAGCGCTCCGAGCGTACATCTAGTGCTTCAATCAAGTAGCCATGGATATCCCCTCGGTCTCGTCCTAGACCATGATGAATGCCTTTACCCAGGGGCTCACCAAAGGAGACTTCTTTCGATCACTCATCAGGAAGCCGCCCCCGGACTTCGACCACATGCTGAAGAATGCCAACGAATACATCAACATGGAGGAGACCCAAGCGGCTAGAAGAAAGGAAGCATCGACCGAGCACTCAGCGCCGGCCGAGCGCTGACTGTTAAGCAGACATTAGCCACCTAAAGGGCCAAGGGCTGAAGGGGTATGGCCACACTAGGAGACCAGGGCACATGCTGTACAGCATGTGGCGTCCGGCTGGCTTAAGGCGTCAAAGGGCAAGGTATGGACGCCTATGTTTTGTTCATTCCATCAGTCGGCGATGCACAACACACGGGACTGCCGAGAACTGACGCCAATCATCAACCGACTGACCCCTAGGGGATATCGTCGTCGCTCCCCATCTCCTGATCGACGAGATCGTCGCCGCTCGACCGAGCGACGAGAAGAAAGAAGGGTGCCCAAGCGCCATCACCATCAGCAGAAGAAGGAAATCGATCCCTCCAGGATCCTGACCGAGTGAAATAGGTTGTCTGCTCGGGAAGAGGAAAACTGAAACAACACTTCCCGGGGAGAGATAGGCATGATTGCCTGAGGCCCGACCGGAGACGACTCCAGCCGTGCCAGGAAATCATACGCTCGGCAATTGGAGATCCATGTCGTAGGATGCAGCAAGGAGAAGGCTGAAGGGCCTTAGATCAGCTTCGGGCCCAGCGATTTGGAGGGTGTCAAAATCCCTCACGATGATGCTTTGATCATCCGAGCGGTGATCATCAACTACACCATTCATTGGACCTTTGTCGACAAGGGGAATTCGATGCTCAGGATAGATCAAATGGTTCTCTGACGAGCGGTGATCGACCAAAGGACTTCTATCCGCCGCTCAGGATAGATCAAATGGTGGACATAACGGCGGGATGCGAGCTGATCTGCATGCTCGACGCATATAAAAGATACCATCAAGTGCCACTCGCCCGCGGGGATTAAGAGAAGGTCAGATTCATCATGACCGACGGAACGTACTTCTACAATGTCATGTCGTTCGGACTGAAGAACACCGGAGCCACCTACTAGAGGCTATTGAATAAAGTGTTCTGGCGGTAGATCGACCATAATACGGAGGTATAGGTCGATGACATACTCATCAAATCCCTCTAAGCTGCTGACATATGTGCAAATATCGATGAAACTTGTCGGATGCTAAGGGCATACGGGATAAAGCTGAACCCGAGCAAGTGTCTGTTTGGCGCAAAGAGTGGTCGCTTCTTGGGTTATATCGTCACTGAGTGGGGCATCGAAGTCAATTCGAGCAAAGTCCAAGCTTTGCAGAACATGCCTCTGCCTCAGAATTTGAAGGAAGCTCAGAGGCTGACTGGTCGGATCACAACGTTGTCCTGGTTCATATCCAAGTCATTCGATCAGAGCCTGCCATTCTTCAAGATATTGTGCAGAGCTACAAAATTCCAATGGGACGCTGAGTGCAACGAAGCGCTGGAGGGTATCTGAACTCACTACCTGTGTTAGCCAAGCCAATCACAGGTGAGCCGCTGTGGATCTACTTATCATCTAATGAGCATGTGGTCGAGTCAGCTCTTGTTAGGCAGAACAGCCCGGAGCAGCAACCTGTCCATTTTTTGAGCCACATATTAAAAGATGTTGAGTCCCGGTATACTGGTCTCGAAAAATTGGCTTATGCATTAGTACTCACTGCGTGAAGGTTTCACTCATACTTCCTAGCGCACTCAATAATAGTGATGACCAACAACGTTTTGGGAAGAGTCCTCCTCAATCTAGAAATGTCTGGACGACTGATTAAGTGGATGACAGAGTTCAGTGAGTTCGACATTCAGTATCAACCCCGGTCGGCGATCAAGGCCCAGGCCCTTGCAGATTTCGTCACAGAAGTGCAGAGTGACGAGTCGGCGGGAACTTGGAGGATATATGTGGATGGCTCGTCCACTCGGCTTGGCAGCAGGATCGACATATTGCTTATCTCACCTCAGGAAGACTGGATGCAGCTATCCGTCTGGCTGGATTACAAAGCCACTAATAACGAAGCGGAGTATGAGGCGCTGATAGCCGGCCTGCAGGCAGCTCGGCATGTGGGAGCCGTTAAGGTCCTCATCTACTCGGACTCCCAGCTCACCGCCCAGCAATTATCCGGGTCCTTCAAAATAAGAAACACACGGCTGAGGCTCTATGTAGAGGCTTTTGAGAAACTAAGAGCCAACTTCCAGGAGGTCGTTATCCAGAAGATATCCCGATCAGAGAACCAGGAGGCGGATGAATTAGCGAAGCTAGCTAGCCAGTTCGTTAACCCCGATCGTCATAGGTCAGCTGATCGATCAAGTCTCATTGGTGGCCCACATCGACCGTATGGAGGGAATCACCTTCCCGAACGACTGGAGGGCAGCCCTGACGGAGTTCTTACGTTCAGGAACCACACTGGCCGATTCGGAAGAAGCTCGTTTGATAAAGAAGAGGGTTAGGCAGTTCACACTGATAGGCGACCAACTCTACAAGAGGGCCTTCTCCCGGCCCCTCCTCAAGTGTGTCGGACCAGAAGATGTCAAGTACATCCTGAAGGAAGTGCACCAAGGCTCTTGTGGAGGTCATCTGGCCGACCGCACATTATCCTGAAAAATACTTCTGGCCGGATATTTCTGGCCAACCCTCCAGGAAGATGCCGCTCGGACGGTAGCGACTTGCTTGTCCTACCAGAAGTATCACAGCGTATCACACCGACCGACCGAGGAAATGAAAGTGTCCATGGTAGCGTGTCTGTTCGACCAATGGGGCATGGACATCGTCGGGCCTTTCCCTATGGCAATTGGTCAGCGAAAGTTTCTACTAGTAGCGGTGGACTACTTCTCAAAATGGGTAGAGGCTGAGTCGCTTGCAAGAATCATCGAGCAGATGGTCACCAAATTTATTTGGCAAACATTATCTACCGGCACAGAATTTCGCCCCAGCTTGTGTCCGATAATGGAAGGCAGTTCGTCAGTCAGGAGCTCAGAAAATGGTGTGAAGGTTACGACATCCAATAATCCTTCACTTCAATAGCCTACCCTCAAAGCAACATGCAAGAAGAAGTCGTCAATCAGGAGATCCTCAGAGTCTTGCGCACTCGGCTTGACCACATGGGAGGCAGCTGGGTCGACGAGATCCTTAGTGTGTTGTGAGCCCTAACACAACTCTGAAAGAGAGGACCGATGTAACCCCATTCTAGTTAGTGTACGACAACGAAGTGGTTGTCCCCATGGAAGTCGGAGTAGAGTCTGATCGAGTGCAGCGCTATGACGATGGGAACGTCGAACGAAGGCTGATGGAGCTTGACTTGGTGGATGAAGCAAGGGAAAAAGTCATTGTTCGGCTAATGGCCTACAGGCAGCGCATGAAGCAGAATTACAATCAGTGAGTGATCCCGAGGTCCTTCTAGGTCGGCGACCTCATCTGGAAGAAAGTAAAGCCGGTCGGCGATGTCGCCAAGCTCGAGGCACCATGGGCGAGACCGTTCAAGGTCGTGCAGAAGCTCCGTTCAGACGCCTACTATTTGGAGGACGAAGAGGGGAGGCAACTCGAGAGGCCATGAAGTGCGAACCATCTTCAACCCTATAGGGTTGGATGAGAGGTGCGCAAGTGAATCCTGTACTTCGTAGCTGTTATATGTTTGTCGAATGCAGGGCCAAGTTTGAATAAAAAAAAAGGCGCAAAGACCTCTTTAAGTGCATCTCCCCTAGTGGTCGAGCGGCGACCTTAAACCCAGGTGTACGAATTTATACCAAATTGTCGAGCGATGATGTTAAACACGGGTCTACAACAAATCATCGAGCGGCAATATTAAACTCTTGTCTCCATCAATGGTCAAGCGATGACCTTAAACCCAAGTCTTCGTCAAACCGTCAAGCGGCGACGTTAAACTCTTGTCTCCATCAACCGTCGAGTGGCGACGTTAAACTCTTGTCTCCATCAGCGGTCGAGCGGCGACTTTAAACCCAAGTCTTTGATAAACCGTTGAGCGGCGACGTTAAACTCTTGTCTCCATCAACAGTCGAGTGACAACCTTAAACCCAAGTCTTCGTCAAACCGTTGAGCGACGACGTTAAACTCTTGTCTCCATCAGTCATCGAGCGGCGACGTTAAACTCTTGTCTCCATCAGCGGTCGAGCGACGACCTTAAACCCAAGTCTTAGACAAATCATCGAGCGACGACGTTAAAACCTTGTCTCCAACAATAGTTGAGTGACGACCTTAAACTCAACTCTTCACCAAATTGTTGAGTGGCGATGTTAAACGCGGGACTGCTTCGAATCGTCAAGCGGCGACGCTAAACCCGGGGCTTCGTCAAATAGTCAAGTGGCGATGATAGACCTGAGTCTACGCGAGCTATCGAACGGCTGACTGCGAATAAGGGTTGCCCAAAATCCCCTAAATTTGTAGATGAATGGCCCGTTCGGGAGAATGGAACAAAATACTTCGAAAGTAGAGCGAATCGAGCAGATGCGCATGCAAACCATGCCCGATCAGAGGAGTTATGGGGCTACAATACGATTAAAGGAAAACCAAAAAGCAAATACAATAAGAAATAGCCCCGCCGAACGGTCAAGCATGCATTGATACTTTAAAATTTACAAGGGGGAGATTACAAAGATAAAGCTCTCAGCCTCACTCAAGATATTCTAGGACGTCGTCCAGCAGAGAGGCGGTGAGCTTGTCCCGGCTGATGACCCTGCTGGTCAAAGTGACCGGCAGGTGTCCTCCCTCGTGAAGCTGATCGATCGTCCCTTTGATTACCAAGTCAAATAGTTGAAGGCCTGGTCGATGACTTTATCGCAGAATGCGTCCAAACGGATGTAGGCTTGCTTCATGGCCTCAAACCTACTCCCTTCGGCATCTTGATAAATCTTCAATGCCACCCGGGAGCCCTCCAGCTCATCCTTGGCAGTGGAAATTTGATCGTGGAGGGACTTCTCTTCGGCTGAGTGGCTGTCCCGCTCGGTGACAAGGAAGTCTTTAGCCTACTTCAGCTTCTGGGCGAGGGCCCAGGCCTCCTTATTCTTCTCGTCCAAATCGGTGATGGTCCGGTTCTTCCTCGCGTTCGCCGACTCAATCTTGTTGTTAAAAGTGGCGACTTGTTTGTTAAGTCGCTCTAGCATGGTGGCTTGGCCGACGCTCTTGGCCCGTTCGACCTCGAGCAGCTTCTCGCTCTTCTCTAGAGCGACCCCGAGCCTGGCTACCTCGACGTCTGTCTTCTTCTGAGTGGTGGAGGATGGGCCGCTCAAGACTTGGAGCTTCTTGAACTCATCCTCCAAGAATGCGAGCCTGTTGCACATGGCCATGCTCTCCACCCAGTACTGTGGATAAACGAGAAAAGGTTAGCGCCAAAATGGAGGTAAGCCAGGGATTTACATTAAGATACTTACGTCGGTGGCCATTTGAGTGTGACTGTTGGCGAGGGCGCTTGGAGGTAGTATCACCGTACGGGCTTGGGCATCCTCCCAGACTTCGGCGAGCGCTCCCCGGATGATGATCTGGTGCTCAGGGGTCTGGGACTCAGCGCTCGGCTCGCTATAATCTTTCGTTGGCAAATGGAGGATCATCGTGATAGATCGTCGGCCGCTCGGGGCTGAGTGAGCTGAGGCCTCCTGACCGGAAGCCGGTAAAATGCTAGACCGCTTAACCTTCAGGGGCTTCGGTGGCAGCGACATGAAGGCCACGAGTGATGCAGTGACGGTCCCCTGCGGTAGCTCGACCAAGGAGGGCGTCCGATCGGATGATGAAGCCTCCGCTGTTTCTGGAAGCGGAGCCGGAGTCGAAGTACCGACCTGCTTGGCCGACTACACCGTCGACATAGCAGACGGCTCGACCCTTCGCCTCTTGCACCGAGTCAATGGCACGTCAGACGAGGTCGAGCCCGATGGCTCCTCGACGGGAATAATGGGGTGCTGCTCTGCCGAAGGCTGTAAGCCAGGGGTGGCTCCTCCGCTCGGCGCATGACTAGCCTCGCCTTCGCCCACCACCATGGGTGCCTCCTCGCTCAGGCCGAGCGAATCTTCGTGGGAGCCGACCGGTTGCATACCTCGGTGTTGGGGAAATTTCCCTAGGTCAAGTTTGACCAGTTTGACTAAGCTTTAGTTGAGTCAAGCTTAAGTCGGGATTTGAGTTTTGATATTTGACAATATAAGGAGTTTGATAATATATGGAGATTGCTGGAGCAATTGTCCGATTGTGGAGATGGTCGAGGTATTGACCAAGTCGATGAGAAGACAAGTCAAGTGGGTCAGTGTTGACCAGAGACTTGACCGGGTAATTCTTAACTGGAGTTTAGGCAATGGAAAAGTCCTAACTGGAGTTTAGGCATCTGAAAAAGGTAAGTCCAACAAGAAGGTTGGCAAGAGTGAAAATCCAAGTAGGTCAGTGTTAACCAGACTTGGTGGTGAAAGTCCTGATAAGTGAGATCATGCAATTGGAAAGTCTAAGTGTGATCTTGGCAAAGGAGAAAGTCCTGGTGAGGAGCCAGGCAATTGGGAAGTCCTAGTGAGGAGCCAGGCAACTGGAAGTCCAAGTGTGATCTTAGCAAAGGAGGAAGTCCTGGTGAGGAGCCAGACAATTGGAAAGTCCTGGTGAGGAACCAGGCAACGGAAAGTCCAAGTGTGATCTTGGTAAAGGTTGTAAGTCCAAACATGTGGTCTTGGCAAGGTAAGTCCTAGTGTGACTTGGCAAGGAGAACTCGATAACTAGGATAAGGCCGAAGGAAGCTCCTGAAGGCAAGGCGTGAAGGATGGGAGATATCCGAGGGACGCAAGGCTGATGGAGGAGGCTAGAAGGCTAATTCGAGGTTGGTCGGGTGAGGCCATATGCTAGGCATGGAGACCCAACAAGTCACGGTTGACCGGGAGTTGGGTTTGGGAGTGTGGACTTGAGTTTGAGTCAAGTTCAGGCTGGTCAATCGATCGGGCGATCAATTGAGCCGGGCCCAATCGATCAGTGGATTGATTGGAGTGTGTTGCGATGGTAGGAAGGCCCAATCGATCGGTCGATCGATTGGGAGGTGAAATCGTGAGCACAGCGGCTTTCTTAATCAATCAGGCAATCGATTGGGAGTTGCCAAACGATAGGCCGATCGATTGGGCAGCAGGAGTTCTCGAGCGATCACGAGAACACAGAATGGTCCTGAATCGATCGGCCGATCGATTCAGGAAGTCTCAATCGATCGGTCGATCGATTGGGAAGTGATCGTTGGGCAGGATGCTGGTGATGGACAGCTAGGATTGTGCGGATGTGACGTGACAATCGATTGGGGTTGATCTCAATCGATTGGGAGCACTGTATATAGCCTGGGCGGAGCGTTTTCTTCGCTAGTTCTTTGTGAGCTTTCTTCCTGCGATTTTGCTGCGATTCACAGCGAGCTTCTCCGATCTTCACCGCTAGTTCTTGAAAGCTCTTGGGAGTGTTCTCTCAAGGTTCAAGAGGCAACAACAAGCAACAAGTAAGCAAGAAGAAGTGTGTGTTTCACTTGTATCTTTGTATTTTCTTCTTGTGTGAGTTGTATTGTTGTGTGTGAGTTTGTACAAGGCTTATCCGCCTTTGGCTATGACCGAGAAGGAGGTTTTCATAGTGGAGATAGCGTGTCGTGTGTGGATCCTTGGATTAGTCACCTCATCTTGAGGTGGATACCAAGTAAACCCTAGGTGTTAGCATTGTGTGTGTTGTTTCTTTTATTTTTCACTGCATATCAAGACGAAGCAAGCACAAGTGCGCGACGAGACGCTATTCACCCCCCTCTAGCAGGCACAAAGGTCCCAACAATTGGTATCAGAGCGAGACCGCTCTTCTGAGGACTAACCGCCAAGAGAGCAAGAAGCTAGAGGAAGAAGATGGACATGGGAGGTCCACTTGGATGGGACATCCGGATTCCTCCGCCATATGACAAGGAAGACTTCACCTTTTGGAGGAATCGGCTAGAGACATGGTTCCAAATGGATTGGAACAAATGGGTTGTATTGAGTGATCCATTTGAAGCTCCTATAGACAAGAAGGGTAAACTCCTTCGACCTCGGCATTGGACCGAAGAGCAATGAGAGCAATCGGAGACCGATAAGGAGGTAACAAAAATATTGTTAAATCTATTACCTTCTAATATCCTTTTGAGTGTAGGTGAATACACAAGTGCATGTGATCTTTGGAAAAAGATCATTGTTCATCATGAGAACCCTACACAACTCCAAGGAGTGAAGGAGCCCAAGGAGAAGGGCGCATTGGTCCAAGAAGAGAAGGATCAATCCGATGTTGACACGAGGCCAACATTCGAGGAGAATAAGGAAGAGGAGGAGAAGGAAGAAGATGAGAGATCTTCTACATCTTCAAGAGAGGAAGAGGTGGAAGTATCCACATCCTCAAGAGTTGAAGAGGTGGAAGCACCCACACCCTCAAGAGGAGAAGAAGAGGAAGATGATGCAACCTCCACAATGCAAGCTATATCAAATGGAGAATCAAGCATCACCCCTACACATGAAGGTATAATTAGTTCAATTAAGAATAAAAATCATATTGTATGTTTTGAGTGTAGGGAGCACGGGCACTACAAGAGCAAGTGTCCCAAGTTGGCCAAAAAGAAGAGCCAAGTAGTACCCAAGGGCAAGGAGAAGTCCAAGGAGACAATCCCCACAACAAAGAAGAGCAAGGAACACATCATGTGTTTCTTGTGTAATCAAAATGGACATTATTGAAGTCAATGTCCAAAGGGAAAGAAGTCGGTCAAGGTCAAAGGAGGAAGCACAAGTCTAGGGAGAGCTTCCAAGGTAAAAACCAAGGTATCATTTAATGAACCTATTCCTTTGACACATGATAAAATGCATGTTAGAAATAACTCTTATCACTTTAATGCTAATTATCATGAAAATAGGAAGCATGATAGTGTTAAGGGAAAATATATTCCTCCTCATGCTAGAACTACCATACCTAAGGTTAGGAAGGTAGATAACAATTTAGGCAATAACTCTAAGGATTTTAGATACATGCCTAAAAATAGAAATGCTCAAGGATTCAATGAAAAATCAAAATCTAAGGATTTATGGAGTGAAAACCAAGTCTTGACGACAAGACTTGATAGTTTAGAAAGGACCTTAGCAAGAATGGAAAACATGCTTAGGGTTCAAAATGAGCATCACCTAGGGAGAACTAGACAAGAGTCATCCAATGACTATAGAGGTTTGGGATACAAACCCAAAGCCAAGAAGTATGTGATTTCCTTTCATAGGGTTCCATATAGCTATGAAATCAAACCTAGGACTAGTGGTCAAGCTAAAAGTACAAGGGAGGTTGCCCCTAAGAGTACTTTTGCAAAGACAAATGTGACAAAGACTTCTAAGAAGTCTAATAATGTCACAAAGAAGGTCATAAGCGAGGTCATCCCTAAAGTTGACTTAGTAAAGGTGACTAAGGCCCCAAAAAGGGCAAATAAAGTCACAAAGAATGTTACAAGGGAAGTTATCCCTAGAAGTGACTTAGTAGAAGTGACCAAGACTTCTAAGAAGCCTAGAAAGGTTCTTAGGAAGGTAACTAGGGAAGTCATTCCTAGGGAGTACCTAGAGCATCCAAGGAGCACCAATAGGTTTTGGGTTCTTAGGAGCATATTCTCTACACCCTAGATGGGTTTAGAGAGTGTCAACTCAAATTGGAAGGGTAGTTAACCCAACCTTGTTAAAGTTGACACTTGAGAGTATTTTCAAGGTTATTGTTAACCTTTGAAAATGAAAATGATTATTAGTGTTACTCCTTGAAAGAGTAAAATGTGTCAAAATTTGAGAAGTTGAATCTAATTTAAATTGACACACTTGAGAAAAGCAAAAGAAATGCCAAATTGGGAGTTTGTGTTGGATCGTGAAACGTCGATAGAGGGGGGGTGAATATCGATTCGAAAAACAACGAGTATAAACGCAGCGGAATAAGAAAATTGAACACAGTGGATTCACTTCGTTCGGAGCCTGTGACGACTCCTACTCGAAGGCCCGTACTGTAAGATACCGAAAAATTAAATAATAAATATTATTGGACGAAAAATATTATTGGATTTTTCCAGAATTTTTAGAAATTTTCTGGGAATTTTTCGGATCTCGTACGGCGGGTTTTACGGGGACGAATTTATGGGTTCGGATAAAGCTTATTTAGGATACCTTGTTTAAGTGAGGAAATGTTGGATTTAATTTATATTTCTCTCCTTTTTCTTTTCCCAAACGCCGAACCCTAACCCAATTACCTTCCTTCCCCGACAACTCATCTGCCGACCCTTCTCCGGCGATTCCTCCTTGCCCGATCGCCGGCCACCGCGAGCTCACCGCCGGCACCGGCCTTCTCCTCCAGCGTGCCTCAGCCGGTTCTCCCTCCGATCTTATCTGGTTGTTGTCCCTCTTTCCTTTTGATCTCGCGGATATCGATCGCCCTTCTTCTCGGCGTCGCCACGATCATGCCGACCGACCACGAGCTTGCAACCAGCAACAATCTCTTACTCGGGCACCCTCATCATCATTGGAATTTTGATTACCTTACTGCTAAGGTTCCAGCCACCCTCTCGGTCCCGACGTTGTAGCTACGCCGGCGTGAAGGGGGTAATTAGGGCATCAAGGGTGAGAAATCCGAACCTTATTCCTTCTATTT
The DNA here is from genome assembly GCF_018446385.1 of Zingiber officinale. NCBI lineage: Eukaryota > Viridiplantae > Streptophyta > Magnoliopsida > Zingiberales > Zingiberaceae > Zingiber > Zingiber officinale. Next base: position 76,541,213 of record NC_055994.1, read on the forward strand.
CTCTGATTTGTGCCCTAGCTTCAAGCCTTACCCTTTGATTCTTCCTACTGACATCGCGAGATTAGATCTTGATCCTCTTCTTTGAGGTTGATTTAGGTCACGGATTGGGTGAATTCTTGGAAGACAACCGAATGAGGTAAGGTTAGGTTATTAATTCAGTTGGTGTTTGGATCTGTGATCTTCTTCTTGATTCATTGCTTGATCCGATCAGGAGGTTTTGTTCTGTTCTTGCTGTGGTGTTCTTGGTGTCGGCAGCCCTCAAACCAGCATCAACAGTAGCTTAATTGAGGTATGTGTTGGAATAATTGAGTACATGATGTATTGATGAATTAAATTCCGTGATTGTTTGGCTGCATTGGATGAATTTCATTCTGGACTTTGAGGTGTTAATTGTGGATGGAGGATAGATGCATTATGGGTTTGGAATTTATGGATCAGTGATTTATTAGGTGTTCTTGCTGGGGTGTATGCATCTGGTTTAGTTTTCATAAATTTAGGTGAGTTGTTGTTTAATTTTGGGTTGGATTAGGTGTGGTAGATAAATTAAGTGAGATTGATTTTGGATGTTTAATAGAGATGCTATAATGGATTGAATGATAGGTTAATGGATTAAAGAAATAAATTAAGATGTGTTGGATTGATTTGGTGGATTTAGAAGGATTTATGATAAGTTTGGATTAGTGTTTGATTGATGATGAATTAAGTGAGTTGGATTCGAGATGTGTTGATTTGTGAGTGTTGGATTGATTAATAGATTGTGGATTATGTTTGGATCTAGAAGGAGTTAGATTGAGGATTATTTGAAGGATTATGGATTTAGTTAAACCTAATTGGATTAAGGGGGTTAGGTTAATTTGTTCGATTTGGGGTTTCCCTAATTAGATTGGGGAGTTTTATTTAGCTATTTGCTACTCGTGTAATTAGCTAAATATATTATGTGATCGCAGGACTTGGGATCGGGACGAGCGTCTCGACGTTGGAGTATTTGACACGATCGACAGATAAAGGCGGGTATTTCTTCCTTGACCTATATGTAGATTTTCTTGTACTTAGTGCATGGATCTTATTGGATGAATTAGGCTGCTTTATCTTATATCATGATCGGTTGCTATTTTTCCTGCATGATACTTATGCTTGACCCTTGTGATGATCTATTTTAATTCATATACAGTCTCCACTCTTGATATCTACTCTGTTGTGATTACACGTGTAGAGTATGACTTGTAGGGATTGTCGGGTTGTTGGTATTACCATGCTGATTGGGCATATGAGGTTGACTGTACATAGGTGGAGATGTGTTATAGGAGTCATCTTGTTGACCGTGCATTTACATGGGGGTGTACATACGTATTTGTCATGTACTTTTGGAGGAGTTGTGTTGATTGTATGGTTGGGGTATATACACATGTCTGTTGTGTTTTTAGTGGAGGATACATGTTGATTGTGCTTATACTTTTGTGTACATGTGTCTGGTGGGATTATTGGAGATTTTTGGTTGATTATACATGTGTAGTGTGTACATATGTTTGGTGGGATACGTGGAGGTATCATGACGATTATACTCATGTTGGAGGTATTTATGAGGTTTGGAGTTATTGCATGGATGATGATTTTATATATATATATCATGTTCATCATTCATTGCATCTGATGACCATTGTCTCCCTTGTGGTGAGAGAGTCGTCAGTTGGTTTGGTTTAGCGCCGCACACTCGGCCACTCATGGGTAGTGGTAGCTGGAGTAGTTGCCGCTAGTCCTGTCGTGCCACCCGGTCACGAGGTTTAGTGAGATCCGGTGTGTCAGGGACCCCGATGCTATGTAGTTAGATAGCTACTAGCGGACTGTCCGCCTCGACCACTATATAGTGGGCTGGAGTACAGTCGTCATGGACCCAAGCCTCTCGGCCATAGGGTCGTGGTGTCTAGAGAGGTGGCGGGGTGACCATGGAGCATGCATACGCAATTATTATTCTTGCATTTGATGCGCGGTGCATCTCATTTGCATACATGCCTAGTAGATACTAGTTGCATGTGATTGTCGTTGTTGCACTTGATTGAGATATGGTTGTTGCATTTGGTGATGCATACATGTCATTTATTTTACATGTATATGCGATACTTATATTACGCACAGTGTCACGGGTATATCCGTTGCGGATCCAGTGAGTTTACCGATCTTTGTACCTTGCGTTGATTTCAGATTGGGTATGTATTTACCATTATGTCCAGTGGTTTGTGCAGTTTGTAGGTTAGTTATGATTATGTCGGTTATTACGTCGGTAAGTTCGGATGCATTGATTATGATAGTATGATCATGTTCTTTATTCCCTACCGAGACCGTATACTTGTGATCTCCATGTTTTATGTATAGACCATGCACTATCTTTTCTATTACCCACTGAGTTACCTATACTCACCACCGCATGTATATATTTATGTTTTCGTAGATGGTTGGTGTCGCTCGGAGTATCCTGTCTGCCGGGTCCTACGTCACATCCGAAGATCGTGATTGTTTTCTTTGTATATTCTTTTCTTATTTTGGCATTGTATTTGTGTATAGCCGTGTGGCTATCTTATGGTTTTGGGTGTTGTATTTGTTGTATAAGCCTAGCCCAGTGTGTTGATTGTGTTGTCTTGGGCTTTCCGTTTTCGTTTTTCCGCTGTGTTATGTATTTTATATATACTCGTGGTTGTGATTGTTTCATTCAGCCGAGTGGGCTGTTATTATACCTGTGGTTGTGTATAAAAATATTCCACGGCATGTGGCTGATGTATTTTGCTTGTAGTGATGCTTCGATTGTCACCTGCCGGATTTTTGTCCGACAGGAACTCCTTTGGGGCGTGACAATTTAGTGGTATCGAGCGAGGTTTACGATATTTGTTTTGGATTTTTGTGTTTTATACCAATTTTTGGTATCAAAGCAGGTACGATGCTGTTATTCGTGTTTTCGGATTTCGTGTTTTGGTTTCTCTTGATGTGACTTTTCTGGTTTTGGGACCAGGCAGCAGCAGGACATCTCCCGGGCTATAGGAGGTATGGTTACATATTGTTAGTATACATTTCTGTTAGTGTATGTATTGTTGCCCGTGATAGTTAATTATGACATGTATTAGTACTCTTTGGTTAGTACATGCCTATTTGTTTGTAGCATCCATTGCATGTGTTGGGTCAATCACTGATCACGGTTGACCTAATGGAGATCAAGGATTTACAGTCTCAAGGGATTCTTCATATCATACTACCAGTTGTGTTAGTTGTTGATACTATTAGTTGGTTGAGATTTAGAGTCACATATCAGTGTCTATTATTATTAGCTGGGTAGTGAATGATATCTGTATACATATGTTGACTCAGTTTGTATTACTCCGGTTGGTTAGATCGGTTTAGGTTTGACTTACTTGATCGACTTGTGTTGTGGTGGTTTGACTTACCTTAGTTGGTTTTGTACGCCTGTTGTTTTGATTAGTAGAGTATTGATTTACTCCTGTTGGTTAGGTTAGTAGATTACCCTCGTTGACTTGGGTAGTGGTGGATCGATTTTACCTTAGTTGCTTTTGACGAGGATTGATTTACCTTTATTAGATCAGTTAGTTGACGATCGATTTATTTAGCAGTTCGATCATTAGAGTATACTCTATTTTTAGAGATTCTGATCTTTGGGGTTACTTGTGTTGGGTTAGATAATTGGGAGACTCACTTGAGTACGTGACAATTTAGTGGTATCATGGGGAGGACTGAGTTAGCCGTATACCATTGTCGGCTTGGTCAGCCTGTAGAGGGTGTTGTATCCTATTCCATGGGGACTTTGACCATGGACTGTTTGTACCTGATAGGATGACTTAGAAGGTACATTCGGATATGATACCTCCACTAATGTGGAAAAGTGTAAAGCTATCTGCTTAACACTTATGAGATACATCCATTACTAGGGTGTATGAGTTGGAGAGTACATTTGGATATATGATTTGTACCGACATGAGAGAGTTGAAATTAGCTGCTTAACCTTTACGTGACCCGGTACCACGTGAAGGAAGAAGCAGAGAATGTTTTTGGAGATCAGGTCATCACTTAGTGATTTCCTTGAGGTGTTTGGAGAGAGAGAGTAGTTCTCCTTTTCCTTCGGTAGCGTGATGGATTATAAGGCGATGATCAGTCGACTCGCTTAACGTTGTTCCATGGGAGATCCTGACTCATGGAACTATTGGATATGATTAGATATTCATGATGTACTTAGTGATATATACCCCGCAATGGTGCGGAGGAAGTGGTGTTAGTTGAGTAATACCTAGGAAGTCCGACCGTAACTAGGTATAATTTCAGATGATGATCGTCGAGGAGTAGAGCATCAATTGACGGATATTTTGATCAGCTATTTAGTTGTAGCGTTCCTCTATCTTTGTGTTCATTGCTCGATGCTGGAGGTTGCTGAACCTCAGGTGGAGCAATCACAGTATGTTGGGGTACAAGACAATGGTTAGACGACTCAACTAACATTGTCTTTATTAGGTGGCTCAAGACCTTGACCGCATGATCATTTTATCAGGTCTTGTAGGCTATATCTCAGATTGGAGGGTTCGACCTTTTATTGATATTTGTCGAGGGACATATATAGGATGATTATGAGGGTGGTGGAGATACTCTCTTGATGGGTAGACTTTTAGTCAGTAGGTTCTGGGACACTTTGACTTTGGATTTACATTCCTCTACTGTAGATATTCGATTTTCAGAAAGGATGAGATGATGAGATCTGACAGACCTTGTTGGATACATTTAGTTTGTTGGTAGTGAGTGTTGAAGGTTGGATACTTTCCTTTTTCTCCATCTTTGTTTAGGAGATCATCTGGTATGATTGATTGATATTGAGTATGATTTGTGATGGATGGACGTTGTGAGATCATGTGTAGTGATATGCTGTCTTTTGATGAACTATTAGCGGATATTTGACTTGATGATCTATGATTTGGTGTTCGATATTGGTAGTGACATGGAGTGCGGTATGTCCGTAATATTTGTGGATTTGTTGATTTGTAGTTAGTGATTATATTACAGACTTGTTGTTGGGGACCTTACGGTTGGGTGTGCCTGTTGTATGGGTATTATGAGTCATTGGTGTTACTAATTAGGCATATCATGACCTAGATGTTTATATGGACTCAATGTGTTTGGTATTCCTAGGGTGTGTAGATCAGTTTTCATTGTCTCCATTGACGATGTTGTGATCTATTTTCGATCCAAGGTGGATCATGTACACTAGCTTCGCATAGTTCTAGAGATGTTTCGACGGGAACATCTATATGTGAAGTTAGTAGTTCGTATTGTGATTGTCTTTTACGAGTTTCTGGGACGCATTATCTTTAGTAGAGAGATATCGGTGGATCCACAAGAGATAGAGGCTGTTATCAGTTGGAAGTAGTCGTAGTCTATACAGGAGACTCGCAGTTTCCTTGATCTGTCTAGATATTAGCGGAGATTATGTGTGTTTCCGAGTCACTTCTTATCCTGGAGGAGTTACTGCAGGAAACACATTGATCGAGATTTGTGATACATTCGGTTGACACCTGATGTATGGAGACTTGGGGTATTCTTATTGGTGGAACGATATGAAGAAAGACATCGCGGATTTTGTAGCTTGATGTCTATTATGTCAGCAAGTGGAGGCTGAACAGTAGTGATTAGTAAGATTATCTCCGTTGATTTGGATACTGAAGTGGAGTGGGAGTATGTTATGATGGATTTTGTTGTGGGATTACCCAAGACTCGGAGAGGATATGATGGTTTGGGTAATCATTGATTTGTTGAGGACTATGCTCCCTAGCTATCGATTTGTAGGACAGATTCTTTTGGATTGAGTGGTAGGATTATACTCTAGAGGGATTTCCAGACTGGATGATGTATCTCTGAGTATTGTTTTGGATGGAGATCAGTGATTTCATGTCATGGTTTTGATTATGGTTACAGCAGACTTGGGATTAGGAGTTGCACTTTAGTATAGATTTTCATCTCAGACTGATGGATAGGTTGAGCGCTCTATACAGGTGTTGGAGGATTTATTGATCGTGGATTTTGGATTTTAGAAGTGTTTGATTTATCCACAGTTAGCTAGATTGCAGAGTGGGAGTAGCGGGAGTAGGGTGAGTTCATAGCTCACAGAGTTGTCGCTAGTCACTTGGAGGAGGATTATCATGTTTAGAGATATGTTTATGATACTAGGGTTGGAGATTTGTTTATGATACTTGGATGAGTGACATATGAGCATGTTGATTGATAGTTACCTCGGAGGAGGGTCCCTGAGTTGACCAGTAAATTTGGGGACCAAATTCTTATTAGTGGGGGAGAATGTAAGATACCGAAAAATTAAATAATAAATATTATTGGACGAAAAATATTATTGGATTTTTCCAGAATTTTTAGAAATTTTCTGGGAATTTTTCGGATCTCGTACGGCGGGTTTTACGGGGACGAATTTATGGGTTCGGATAAAGCTTATTTAGGATACCTCGTTTAAGTGAGGAAATGTTGGATTTAATTTATATTTCTCTCCTTTTTCTTTTCCCAAACGCCGAACCCTAACCCAATTACCTTCCTTCCCCGACAACTCATCTGCCGACCCTTCTCCGGCGATTCCTCCTTGCCCGATCGCCGGCCACCGCGAGCTCACCGCCGGCACCGGCCTTCTCCTCCAGCGTGCCTCAGCCGGTTCTCCCTCCGATCTTATCTGGTTGTTGTCCCTCTTTCCTTTTGATCTCGCGGATATCGATCGCCCTTCTTCTCGGCGTCGCCACGATCATGCCGACCGACCACGAGCTTGCAACCAGCAACAATCTCTTACTCGGGCACCCTCATCATCATTGGAATTTTGATTACCTTACTGCTAAGGTTCCAGCCACCCTCTCGGTCCCGACGTTGTAGCTACGCCGGCGTGAAGGGGGTAATTAGGGCATCAAGGGTGAGAAATCCGAACCTTATTCCTTCTATTTCTCTGATTTGTGCCCTAGCTTCAAGCCTTACCCTTTGATTCTTCCTACTGACATCGCGAGATTAGATCTTGATCCTCTTCTTTGAGGTTGATTTAGGTCACGGATTGGGTGAATTCTTGGAAGACAACCGAATGAGGTAAGGTTAGGTTATTAATTCAGTTGGTGTTTGGATCTGTGATCTTCTTCTTGATTCATTGCTTGATCCGATCAGGAGGTTTTGTTCTGTTCTTGCTGTGGTGTTCTTGGTGTCGGCAGCCCTCAAACCAGCATCAACAGTAGCTTAATTGAGGTATGTGTTGGAATAATTGAGTACATGATGTATTGATGAATTAAATTCCGTGATTGTTTGGCTGCATTGGATGAATTTCATTCTGGACTTTGAGGTGTTAATTGTGGATGGAGGATAGATGCATTATGGGTTTGGAATTTATGGATCAGTGATTTATTAGGTGTTCTTGCTGGGGTGTATGCATCTGGTTTAGTTTTCATAAATTTAGGTGAGTTGTTGTTTAATTTTGGGTTGGATTAGGTGTGGTAGATAAATTAAGTGAGATTGATTTTGGATGTTTAATAGAGATGCTATAATGGATTGAATGATAGGTTAATGGATTAAAGAAATAAATTAAGATGTGTTGGATTGATTTGGTGGATTTAGAAGGATTTATGATAAGTTTGGATTAGTGTTTGATTGATGATGAATTAAGTGAGTTGGATTCGAGATGTGTTGATTTGTGAGTGTTGGATTGATTAATAGATTGTGGATTATGTTTGGATCTAGAAGGAGTTAGATTGAGGATTATTTGAAGGATTATGGATTTAGTTAAACCTAATTGGATTAAGGGGGTTAGGTTAATTTGTTCGATTTGGGGTTTCCCTAATTAGATTGGGGAGTTTTATTTAGCTATTTGCTACTCGTGTAATTAGCTAAATATATTATGTGATCGCAGGACTTGGGATCGGGACGAGCGTCTCGACGTTGGAGTATTTGACACGATCGACAGATAAAGGCGGGTATTTCTTCCTTGACCTATATGTAGATTTTCTTGTACTTAGTGCATGGATCTTATTGGATGAATTAGGCTGCTTTATCTTATATCATGATCGGTTGCTGTTTTTCCTGCATGATACTTATGCTTGACCCTTGTGATGATCTATTTTAATTCATATACAGTCTCCACTCTTGATATCTACTCTGTTGTGATTACACGTGTAGAGTATGACTTGTAGGGATTGTCGGGTTGTTGGTATTACCATGCTGATTGGGCATATGAGGTTGACTGTACATAGGTGGAGATGTGTTATAGGAGTCATCTTGTTGACCGTGCATTTACATGGGGTGTACATACGTATTTGTCATGTACTTTTGGAGGAGTTGTGTTGATTGTATGGTTGGGGTATATACACATGTCTGTTGTGTTTTTAGTGGAGGATACATGTTGATTGTGCTTATACTTTTGTGTACATGTGTCTGGTGGGATTATTGGAGATTTTTGGTTGATTATACATGTGTAGTGTGTACATATGTTTGGTGGGATACGTGGAGGTATCATGACGATTATACTCATGTTGGAGGTATTTATGAGGTTTGGAGTTATTGCATGGATGATGATTTTATATATATATATATCATGTTCATCATTCATTGCATCTGATGACCATTGTCTCCCTTGTGGTGAGAGAGTCGTCAGTTGGTTTGGTTTAGCACCGCCCACTCGGCCACTCATGGGTAGTGGTAGTTGGAGCAGTTGCTGCTAGTCCTGTCGTGCCACCCGGTCACGAGGTTTAGTGAGATCGCAGGTCAGACCACGATGCTATGTAGTTAGATAGCTACTAGCGGACTGTCCGCCTCGACCACTATATAGTGGGCTGGAGGGTAGTACAGATCGTCACAGACCCAAGCCGAGACAGGGGTCGTGGTGTCTAGAGAGTGGGTAGGGGTGACCATGGAGCATGCATACGCAGTTATTATTCTTGCATTTGATGCGCGGTGCATCTGCATTTGCATACATGCCTAGTAGATACTAGTTGCATGTGATTGTCGTTGTTGCACTTGATTGAGATATGGTTGTTGCATTTGGTTGCCATGCTGCATACATGTCATTTATTTTACATGTATATGCAGTCGTACTTATATTGCACAGGTGTCACGGGTATATCTGTTGCAGATCCAGTGAGTTTACCGATCTTTGTACCTTGCGTTGATTTCAGATTGGGTATGTATTTACCATTATGTCAGCAGCGGTTTGTGCAGTTTGTAGGTTAGTTATGATTATGTCTGGTTATTACGTCAGGTAAGTTCAGATGCATTGATTATGATAGTATGATCATGTTCTTTATTCCCTACTGAGACTGTATACTTGTGATCTCCATGTTTTATGTATAGACCATGCACTATCTTTTCTATTACCCGCTGAGTTACCTATACTCACCACCGCATGTATATATTTATGTTTTCAGGTAGATGGTTGGAGTGTCGCTCGGAGTATCCTGTCTGCCGGGTCCTACGTCACATCCGAAGATCGTGATTGTTTTCTTTGTATATTCTTTTCTTATTTTTGGCATTGTATTTGTGTATAGCCGTGTGGCTATCTTATGGTTTTGGGTGTTGTATTTGTATAAGCCTAAGCCCTGCGTGTTGATTGTGTTGTCTTGGGCTTTCGTTTTGCTTTTTCCCATGTGTTGGTTTTTAGTACACAGTAGTGTGTTTTATATATACATCGTGGTTGTGATTGTTTCATTCCAGCCATATATTATACTGCGTGGTTGTGTATAAAAATATTCCACTGCATGTGGCTGATGTATTTTGCTTGTAGTGATGCTTCGATTGTGCATAGGGAGGTTGGGATTTTTGTCTGACAGGAACTCCTTTGGGGGCGTGACAATTTAGTGGTATCAGAGCGAGGTTTACGATACTTGCTATGTGTTTTGGATTTTTTCGGGATTTATTTGATACCAATTTTTGGTATCAAAGCAGGTACGATGCCTGTTATTCGTGTTTTCGGATTTCGTGTTTTGGTTTCTCTTGATGTGACTTTTCTGGTTTTGGGACCAGGCAGCAGCAGGACATCTCCCGGGCTATAGGAGGTATGGTTACATATTGTTAGTATACATTTCTGTTAGTGTATGTATTGTTGCCCGTGATAGTTAATTATGACATGTATTAGTACTCTTTGGTTAGTACATGCCTATTTGTTTGTAGCATCCATTGCATGTGTTGGGTCAATCACTGATCACGGTTGACCTAATGGAGATCAAGGATTTACAGTCTCAAGGGATTCTTCATATCATACTACCAGTTGTGTTAGTTGTTGATACTATTAGTTGGTTGAGATTTAGAGTCACATATCAGTGTCTATTATTATTAGCTGGGTAGTGAATGATATCTGTATACATATGTTGACTCAGTTTGTATTACTCCGGTTGGTTAGATCGGTTTAGGTTTGACTTACTTGATCGACTTGTGTTGTGGTGGTTTGACTTACCTTAGTTGGTTTTGTACGCCTGTTGTTTTGATTAGTAGAGTATTGATTTACTCCTGTTGGTTAGGTTAGTAGATTACCCTCGTTGACTTGGGTAGTGGTGGATCGATTTTACCTTAGTTGCTTTTGACGAGGATTGATTTACCTTTATTAGATCAGTTAGTTGACGATCGATTTATTTAGCAGTTCGATCATTAGAGTATACTCTATTTTTAGAGATTCTGATCTTTGGGGTTACTTGTGTTGGGTTAGATAATTGGGAGACTCACTTGAGTACGTGACAATTTAGTGGTATCATGGGGAGGACTGAGTTAGCCGTATACCATTGTCGGCTTGGTCAGCCTGTAGAGGGTGTTGTATCCTATTCCATGGGGACTTTGACCATGGACTGTTTGTACCTGATAGGATGACTTAGAAGGTACATTCGGATATGATACCTCCACTAATGTGGAAAAGTGTAAAGCTATCTGCTTAACACTTATGAGATACATCCATTACTAGGGTGTATGAGTTGGAGAGTACATTTGGATATATGATTTGTACCGACATGAGAGAGTTGAAATTAGCTGCTTAACCTTTACGTGACCCGGTACCACGTGAAGGAAGAAGCAGAGAATGTTTTTGGAGATCAGGTCATCACTTAGTGATTTCCTTGAGGTGTTTGGAGAGAGAGTAGTTCTCCTTTTCCTTCGGTAGCGTGATGGATTATAAGGCGATGATCAGTCGACTCGCTTAACGTTGTTCCATGGGAGATCCTGACTCATGGAACTATTGGATATGATTAGATATTCATGATGTACTTAGTGATATATACCCCGCAATGGTGCGGAGGAAGTGGTGTTAGTTGAGTAATACCTAGGAAGTCCGACCGTAACTAGGTATAATTTCAGATGATGATCGTCGAGAGTAGAGCATCAATTGACGGATATTTTGATCAGCTATTTAGTTGTAGCGTTCCTCTATCTTTGTGTTCATTGCTCGATGCTGGAGGTTGCTGAACCTCAGGTGGAGCAATCACAGTATGTTGGGGTACAAGACAATGGTTAGACGACTCAACTAACATTGTCTTTATTAGGTGGCTCAAGACCTTGACCGCATGATCATTTTATCAGGTCTTGTAGGCTATATCTCAGATTGGAGGGTTCGACCTTTTATTGATATTTGTCGAGGGACATATATAGGATGATTATGAGGGTGGTGGAGATACTCTCTTGATGGGTAGACTTTTAGTCAGTAGGTTCTGGGACACTTTGACTTTGGATTTACATTCCTCTACTGTAGATATTCGATTTTCAGAAAGGATGAGATGATGAGATCTGACAGACCTTGTTGGATACATTTAGTTTGTTGGTAGTGAGTGTTGAAGGTTGGATACTTTCCTTTTTCTCCATCTTTGTTTAGGAGATCATCTGGTATGATTGATTGATATTGAGTATGATTTGTGATGGATGGACGTTGTGAGATCATGTGTAGTGATATGCTGTCTTTTGATGAACTATTAGCGGATATTTGACTTGATGATCTATGATTTGGTGTTCGATATTGGTAGTGACATGGAGTGCGGTATGTCCGTAATATTTGTGGATTTGTTGATTTGTAGTTAGTGATTATATTACAGACTTGTTGTTGGGGACCTTACGGTTGGGTGTGCCTGTTGTATGGGTATTATGAGTCATTGGTGTTACTAATTAGGCATATCATGACCTAGATGTTTATATGGACTCGATGTATTTGGTATTATTAGGGTGTTTAGATCAGTTTTCATTGTCTCCATTGACGATGTTGTGATCTATTTTCGATCCAAGGTGGATCATGTACACTAGTTTCGCATAGTTCTAGAGATGTTTTGACGGGAAAATCTATATGTGAGGTTTAGTAGTACGTATTATAATTGTCTTTTACGAGTTTCGGGACGCATTATCTTTAGTAGAGAGATATCGGTGGATCCACAAGAGATAGAGGCTGTTATCGGTTGGAAGTAGTCGTAGTCTATACAGGAGACTCGCAGTTTCCTTGATCTGTCTAGATATTAGCGGAGATTATGTGTGTTTCCGAGTCACTTCTTATCCTGGAGGAGTTACTGCAGGAAACACATTGATCGAGATTTGTGATACATTCGGTTGACACCTGATGTATGGAGACTTGGGGTATTCTTATTGGTGGAACGATATGAAGAAAGACATCGCGGATTTTGTAGCTTGATGTCTATTATGTCAGCAAGTGGAGGCTGAACAGTAGTGATTAGTAAGATTATCTCCGTTGATTTGGATACTGAAGTGGAGTGGGAGTATGTTATGATGGATTTTGTTGTGGGATTACCCAAGACTCGGAGAGGATATGATGGTTTGGGTAATCATTGATTTGTTGAGGACTATGCTCCCTAGCTATCGATTTGTAGGACAGATTCTTTTGGATTGAGTGGTAGGATTATACTCTAGAGGGATTTCCAGACTGGATGATGTATCTCTGAGTATTGTTTTGGATGGAGATCAGTGATTTCATGTCATGGTTTTGATTATGGTTACAGCAGACTTGGGATTAGGAGTTGCACTTTAGTATAGATTTTCATCTCAGACTGATGGATAGGTTGAGCGCTCTATACAGGTGTTGGAGGATTTATTGATCGTGGATTTTGGATTTTAGAAGTGTTTGATTTATCCACAGTTAGCTAGATTGCAGAGTGGGAGTAGCGGGAGTAGGGTGAGTTCATAGCTCACAGAGTTGTCGCTAGTCACTTGGAGGAGGATTATCATGTTTAGAGATATGTTTATGATACTAGGGTTGGAGATTTGTTTATGATACTTGGATGAGTGACATATGAGCATGTTGATTGATAGTTACCTCGGAGGAGGGTCCCTGAGTTGACCAGTAAATTTGGGGACCAAATTCTTATTAGTGGGGGAGAATGTAAGATACCGAAAAATTAAATAATAAATATTATTGGACGAAAAATATTATTGGATTTTTCCAGAATTTTTAGAAATTTTCTGGGAATTTTTCGGATCTCGTACGGCGGGTTTTACGGGGACGAATTTATGGGTTCGGATAAAGCTTATTTAGGATACCTCGTTTAAGTGAGGAAATGTTGGATTTAATTTATATTTCTCTCCTTTTTCTTTTCCCAAACGCCGAACCCTAACCCAATTACCTTCCTTCCCCGACAACTCATCTGCCGACCCTTCTCCGGCGATTCCTCCTTGCCCGATCGCCGGCCACCGCGAGCTCACCGCCGGCACCGGCCTTCTCCTCCAGCGTGCCTCAGCCGGTTCTCCCTCCGATCTTATCTGGTTGTTGTCCCTCTTTCCTTTTGATCTCGCGGATATCGATCGCCCTTCTTCTCGGCGTCGCCACGATCATGCCGACCGACCACGAGCTTGCAACCAGCAACAATCTCTTACTCGGGCACCCTCATCATCATTGGAATTTTGATTACCTTACTGCTAAGGTTCCAGCCACCCTCTCGGTCCCGACGTTGTAGCTACGCCGGCGTGAAGGGGGTAATTAGGGCATCAAGGGTGAGAAATCCGAACCTTATTCCTTCTATTTCTCTGATTTGTGCCCTAGCTTCAAGCCTTACCCTTTGATTCTTCCTACTGACATCGCGAGATTAGATCTTGATCCTCTTCTTTGAGGTTGATTTAGGTCACGGATTGGGTGAATTCTTGGAAGACAACCGAATGAGGTAAGGTTAGGTTATTAATTCAGTTGGTGTTTGGATCTGTGATCTTCTTCTTGATTCATTGCTTGATCCGATCAGGAGGTTTTGTTCTGTTCTTGCTGTGGTGTTCTTGGTGTCGGCAGCCCTCAAACCAGCATCAACAGTAGCTTAATTGAGGTATGTGTTGGAATAATTGAGTACATGATGTATTGATGAATTAAATTCCGTGATTGTTTGGCTGCATTGGATGAATTTCATTCTGGACTTTGAGGTGTTAATTGTGGATGGAGGATAGATGCATTATGGGTTTGGAATTTATGGATCAGTGATTTATTAGGTGTTCTTGCTGGGGTGTATGCATCTGGTTTAGTTTTCATAAATTTAGGTGAGTTGTTGTTTAATTTTGGGTTGGATTAGGTGTGGTAGATAAATTAAGTGAGATTGATTTTGGATGTTTAATAGAGATGCTATAATGGATTGAATGATAGGTTAATGGATTAAAGAAATAAATTAAGATGTGTTGGATTGATTTGGTGGATTTAGAAGGATTTATGATAAGTTTGGATTAGTGTTTGATTGATGATGAATTAAGTGAGTTGGATTCGAGATGTGTTGATTTGTGAGTGTTGGATTGATTAATAGATTGTGGATTATGTTTGGATCTAGAAGGAGTTAGATTGAGGATTATTTGAAGGATTATGGATTTAGTTAAACCTAATTGGATTAAGGGGGTTAGGTTAATTTGTTCGATTTGGGGTTTCCCTAATTAGATTGGGGAGTTTTATTTAGCTATTTGCTACTCGTGTAATTAGCTAAATATATTATGTGATCGCAGGACTTGGGATCGGGACGAGCGTCTCGACGTTGGAGTATTTGACACGATCGACAGATAAAGGCGGGTATTTCTTCCTTGACCTATATGTAGATTTTCTTGTACTTAGTGCATGGATCTTATTGGATGAATTAGGCTGCTTTATCTTATATCATGATCGGTTGCTGTTTTTCCTGCATGATACTTATGCTTGACCCTTGTGATGATCTATTTTAATTCATATACAGTCTCCACTCTTGATATCTACTCTGTTGTGATTACACGTGTAGAGTATGACTTGTAGGGATTGTCGGGTTGTTGGTATTACCATGCTGATTGGGCATATGAGGTTGACTGTACATAGGTGGAGATGTGTTATAGGAGTCATCTTGTTGACCGTGCATTTACATGGGGGTGTACATACGTATTTGTCATGTACTTTTGGAGGAGTTGTGTTGATTGTATGGTTGGGGTATATACACATGTCTGTTGTGTTTTTAGTGGAGGATACATGTTGATTGTGCTTATACTTTTGTGTACATGTGTCTGGTGGGATTATTGGAGATTTTTGGTTGATTATACATGTGTAGTGTGTACATATGTTTGGTGGGATACGTGGAGGTATCATGACGATTATACTCATGTTGGAGGTATTTATGAGGTTTGGAGTTATTGCATGGATGATGATTTTATATATATATATATCATGTTCATCATTCATTGCATCTGATGACCATTGTCTCCCTTGTGGTGAGAGAGTCGTCAGTTGGTTTGGTTTAGCACCGCCCACTCGGCCACTCATGGGTAGTGGTAGTTGGAGCAGTTGCTGCTAGTCCTGTCGTGCCACCCGGTCACGAGGTTTAGTGAGATCCGGCGTTGTGAGCAGTCAGGGACCCTGATGCTATGTAGTTAGATAGCTACTAGCGGACTGTCCGCCTCGACCACTATATAGTGGGCTGGAGGGTAGTACAGTCGTCACAGACCCAAGCCTCTCGGCCATACAGGGGTCGTGGTGTCTAGAGAGGTGGCGGGGGTGACCATGGAGCATGCATACGCAGTTATTATTCTTGCATTTGATGCGCGGTGCATCTGCATTTGCATACATGCCTAGTAGATACTAGTTGCATGTGATTGTCGTTGTTGCACTTGATTGAGATATGGTTGTTGCATTTGGTTGCCATACTGCATACATGTCATTTATTTTACATGTATATGCAGTCGTACTTATATTGCACAGGTGTCACGGGTATATCTGTTGCAGATCCAGTGAGTTTACCGATCTTTGTACCTTGCGTTGATTTCAGATTGGGTATGTATTTACCATTATGTCAGCAGCGGTTTGTGCAGTTTGTAGGTTAGTTATGATTATGTCAGATATGTTTAGATGCATTGATTATGATAGTATGATCATGTTCTTTATTCCCTACTGAGACTGTATACTTGTGATCTCCATGTTTTATGTATAGACCATGCACTATCTTTTCTATTACCCATTGAGTTACCTATGCTCACCACCGCATGTATATATTGTAGATGGTTGGTGTCGCTCGGAGTATCCTGTCTGCGGGTCCTACGTCACATCCGAAGATCGTGATTGTTTTCTTTTGTATATTCTTTTCTTATTTTTGGCATTGTATTTGTGTATAGCCGTGTGGCTATCTTATGGTTTTGGGTGTTGTATTTGTTGTAAGCTCAGCCTGCTGCTGATGTGTTGATTGTGTTGTCTTGGGCTTTCCGTTTCGTTTTTCCGCTATGTTGGTTTTTAGTTTATATATAACTGCGTGGTTGTGATTGTTTCATTCCGTAGTGTGTGTTTATTATACTAGTGGTTGTGTATAAAATATTCAATGCATGTGGCTGATGTATTTTGCTTGTAGTGATGCTTCGATTGTCACTGGAGTCCTAGGATTTTGTCCGAGAACTCCTTTGGGCGTGACAATTTAAGTGTATCGAGCGAGTTTGATACTTGCTATGTTTTGGATTTTTCGTTTATTTGATACCAATTTTGGTATCGGCGTATCATACACTGTTCGTGTTTTGGTTCGTGTTTTGGTTTCTCTTGATGTGACTTTTCCGGTTTTGGGACCAGGCAGCAGACATCCCGGGCTATAGGAGGTATGGTTACATATTGTTAGTATACATTTCTGTTAGTGTATGTATTGTTGCCCGTGATAGTTAATTATGACATGTATTAGTACTCTTTGGTTAGTACATGCCTATTTGTTTGTAGCATCCATTGCATGTGTTGGGTCAATCACTGATCACGGTTGACCTAATGGAGATCAAGGATTTACAGTCTCAAGGGATTCTTCATATCATACTACCAGTTGTGTTAGTTGTTGATACTATTAGTTGGTTGAGATTTAGAGTCACATATCAGTGTCTATTATTATTAGCTGGGTAGTGAATGATATCTGTATACATATGTTGACTCAGTTTGTATTACTCCGGTTGGTTAGATCGGTTTAGGTTTGACTTACTTGATCGACTTGTGTTGTGGTGGTTTGACTTACCTTAGTTGGTTTTGTACGCCTGTTGTTTTGATTAGTAGAGTATTGATTTACTCCTGTTGGTTAGGTTAGTAGATTACCCTCGTTGACTTGGGTAGTGGTGGATCGATTTTACCTTAGTTGCTTTTGACGAGGATTGATTTACCTTTATTAGATCAGTTAGTTGACGATCGATTTATTTAGCAGTTCGATCATTAGAGTATACTCTATTTTTAGAGATTCTGATCTTTGGGGTTACTTGTGTTGGGTTAGATAATTGGGAGACTCACTTGAGTACGTGACAATTTAGTGGTATCATGGGGAGGACTGAGTTAGCCGTATACCATTGTCGGCTTGGTCAGCCTGTAGAGGGTGTTGTATCCTATTCCATGGGGACTTTGACCATGGACTGTTTGTACCTGATAGGATGACTTAGAAGGTACATTCGGATATGATACCTCCACTAATGTGGAAAAGTGTAAAGCTATCTGCTTAACACTTATGAGATACATCCATTACTAGGGTGTATGAGTTGGAGAGTACATTTGGATATATGATTTGTACCGACATGAGAGAGTTGAAATTAGCTGCTTAACCTTTACGTGACCCGGTACCACGTGAAGGAAGAAGCAGAGAATGTTTTTGGAGATCAGGTCATCACTTAGTGATTTCCTTGAGGTGTTTGGAGAGAGAGTAGTTCTCCTTTTCCTTCGGTAGCGTGATGGATTATAAGGCGATGATCAGTCGACTCGCTTAACGTTGTTCCATGGGAGATCCTGACTCATGGAACTATTGGATATGATTAGATATTCATGATGTACTTAGTGATATATACCCCGCAATGGTGCGGAGGAAGTGGTGTTAGTTGAGTAATACCTAGGAAGTCCGACCGTAACTAGGTATAATTTCAGATGATGATCGTCGAGGAGTAGAGCATCAATTGACGGATATTTTGATCAGCTATTTAGTTGTAGCGTTCCTCTATCTTTGTGTTCATTGCTCGATGCTGGAGGTTGCTGAACCTCAGGTGGAGCAATCACAGTATGTTGGGGTACAAGACAATGGTTAGACGACTCAACTAACATTGTCTTTATTAGGTGGCTCAAGACCTTGACCGCATGATCATTTTATCAGGTCTTGTAGGCTATATCTCAGATTGGAGGGTTCGACCTTTTATTGATATTTGTCGAGGGACATATATAGGATGATTATGAGGGTGGTGGAGATACTCTCTTGATGGGTAGACTTTTAGTCAGTAGGTTCTGGGACACTTTGACTTTGGATTTACATTCCTCTACTGTAGATATTCGATTTTCAGAAAGGATGAGATGATGAGATCTGACAGACCTTGTTGGATACATTTAGTTTGTTGGTAGTGAGTGTTGAAGGTTGGATACTTTCCTTTTTCTCCATCTTTGTTTAGGAGATCATCTGGTATGATTGATTGATATTGAGTATGATTTGTGATGGATGGACGTTGTGAGATCATGTGTAGTGATATGCTGTCTTTTGATGAACTATTAGCGGATATTTGACTTGATGATCTATGATTTGGTGTTCGATATTGGTAGTGACATGGAGTGCGGTATGTCCGTAATATTTGTGGATTTGTTGATTTGTAGTTAGTGATTATATTACAGACTTGTTGTTGGGGACCTTACGGTTGGGTGTGCCTGTTGTATGGGTATTATGAGTCATTGGTGTTACTAATTAGGCATATCATGACCTAGATGTTTATATGGACTCAATGTGTTTGGTATTCCTAGGGTGTGTAGATCAGTTTTCATTGTCTCCATTGACGATGTTGTGATCTATTTTCGATCCAAGGTGGATCATGTACACTAGCTTCGCATAGTTCTAGAGATGTTTCGACGGGAACATCTATATGTGAAGTTAGTAGTATGTATTGTGATTGTCTTTTACGAGTTTCTGGGACGCATTATCTTTAGTAGAGAGATATCGGTGGATCCACAAGAGATAGAGGCTGTTATCAGTTGGAAGTAGTCGTAGTCTATACAGGAGACTCGCAGTTTCCTTGATCTGTCTAGATATTAGCGGAGATTATGTGTGTTTCCGAGTCACTTCTTATCCTGGAGGAGTTACTGCAGGAAACACATTGATCGAGATTTGTGATACATTCGGTTGACACCTGATGTATGGAGACTTGGGGTATTCTTATTGGTGGAACGATATGAAGAAAGACATCGCGGATTTTGTAGCTTGATGTCTATTATGTCAGCAAGTGGAGGCTGAACAGTAGTGATTAGTAAGATTATCTCCGTTGATTTGGATACTGAAGTGGAGTGGGAGTATGTTATGATGGATTTTGTTGTGGGATTACCCAAGACTCGGAGAGGATATGATGGTTTGGGTAATCATTGATTTGTTGAGGACTATGCTCCCTAGCTATCGATTTGTAGGACAGATTCTTTTGGATTGAGTGGTAGGATTATACTCTAGAGGGATTTCCAGACTGGATGATGTATCTCTGAGTATTGTTTTGGATGGAGATCAGTGATTTCATGTCATGGTTTTGATTATGGTTACAGCAGACTTGGGATTAGGAGTTGCACTTTAGTATAGATTTTCATCTCAGACTGATGGATAGGTTGAGCGCTCTATACAGGTGTTGGAGGATTTATTGATCGTGGATTTTGGATTTTAGAAGTGTTTGATTTATCCACAGTTAGCTAGATTGCAGAGTGGGAGTAGCGGGAGTAGGGTGAGTTCATAGCTCACAGAGTTGTCGCTAGTCACTTGGAGGAGGATTATCATGTTTAGAGATATGTTTATGATACTAGGGTTGGAGATTTGTTTATGATACTTGGATGAGTGACATATGAGCATGTTGATTGATAGTTACCTCGGAGGAGGGTCCCTGAGTTGACCAGTAAATTTGGGGACCAAATTCTTATTAGTGGGGGAGAATGTAAGATAATTAAATAATAAATATTATTGAACGAAAAATATTATTGGATTTTTCCGAATTTTTAGAAATTTTCTCAGAATTTTTCGGATCTCGTACGGCGGGTTTTACGGGGACGAATTTATGGGTTCGGATAAAGCTTATTTAGGATACCTCGTTTAAGTGAGGAAATGTTGGATTTAATTTATATTTCTCTCCTTTTTCTTTTCCCAAACGCCGAACCCTAACCCAATTACCTTCCTTCCCCGACAACTCATCTGCCGACCCTTCTCCGGCGATTCCTCCTTGCCCGATCGCCGGCCACCGCGAGCTCACCGCCGGCACCGGCCTTCTCCTCCAGCGTGCCTCAGCCGGTTCTCCCTCCGATCTTATCTGGTTGTTGTCCCTCTTTCCTTTTGATCTCGCGGATATCGATCGCCCTTCTTCTCGGCGTCGCCACGATCATGCCGACCGACCACGAGCTTGCAACCAGCAACAATCTCTTACTCGGGCACCCTCATCATCATTGGAATTTTGATTACCTTACTGCTAAGGTTCCAGCCACCCTCTCGGTCCCGACGTTGTAGCTACGCCGGCGTGAAGGGGGTAATTAGGGCATCAAGGGTGAGAAATCCGAACCTTATTCCTTCTATTTCTCTGATTTGTGCCCTAGCTTCAAGCCTTACCCTTTGATTCTTCCTACTGACATCGCGAGATTAGATCTTGATCCTCTTCTTTGAGGTTGATTTAGGTCACGGATTGGGTGAATTCTTGGAAGACAACCGAATGAGGTAAGGTTAGGTTATTAATTCAGTTGGTGTTTGGATCTGTGATCTTCTTCTTGATTCATTGCTTGATCCGATCAGGAGGTTTTGTTCTGTTCTTGCTGTGGTGTTCTTGGTGTCGGCAGCCCTCAAACCAGCATCAACAGTAGCTTAATTGAGGTATGTGTTGGAATAATTGAGTACATGATGTATTGATGAATTAAATTCCGTGATTGTTTGGCTGCATTGGATGAATTTCATTCTGGACTTTGAGGTGTTAATTGTGGATGGAGGATAGATGCATTATGGGTTTGGAATTTATGGATCAGTGATTTATTAGGTGTTCTTGCTGGGGTGTATGCATCTGGTTTAGTTTTCATAAATTTAGGTGAGTTGTTGTTTAATTTTGGGTTGGATTAGGTGTGGTAGATAAATTAAGTGAGATTGATTTTGGATGTTTAATAGAGATGCTATAATGGATTGAATGATAGGTTAATGGATTAAAGAAATAAATTAAGATGTGTTGGATTGATTTGGTGGATTTAGAAGGATTTATGATAAGTTTGGATTAGTGTTTGATTGATGATGAATTAAGTGAGTTGGATTCGAGATGTGTTGATTTGTGAGTGTTGGATTGATTAATAGATTGTGGATTATGTTTGGATCTAGAAGGAGTTAGATTGAGGATTATTTGAAGGATTATGGATTTAGTTAAACCTAATTGGATTAAGGGGGTTAGGTTAATTTGTTCGATTTGGGGTTTCCCTAATTAGATTGGGGAGTTTTATTTAGCTATTTGCTACTCGTGTAATTAGCTAAATATATTATGTGATCGCAGGACTTGGGATCGGGACGAGCGTCTCGACGTTGGAGTATTTGACACGATCGACAGATAAAGGCGGGTATTTCTTCCTTGACCTATATGTAGATTTTCTTGTACTTAGTGCATGGATCTTATTGGATGAATTAGGCTGCTTTATCTTATATCATGATCGATTGTCGTTTTTCCTGCATGATACTTATGCTTGACCCTTGTGATGATCTATTTTAATTCATATACAGCTCCACTCTTGATATCTACTCTGTTGTGATTACACGTGTAGAGTATGACTTGTAGGGATTGTCGGGTTGTTGGTATTACCATGCCGATTGGGCATATGAGGTTGATTGTACATAGGTGGAGATGTGTTATAGGAGTCATCTTGTTGACCGTGCATTTACATGGGGTGTACATACGTATTTGTCATGTACTTTTGGAGGAGTTGTGTTGATTGTATGGTTGGGGTATATACACATGTCTGTTGTGTTTTAGTGGAGGATACATGTTGATTGTGCTTATACTTTGTGTACATGTGTCGGTGGGATTATTGGAGATTTTTGGTTGATTATACATGTGTAGTGTGTACATATGTTTGGTGGGATACGTGGAGGTATCATGACGATTATACTCATGTTGGAGGTATTTATGAGGTTTGGAGTTATTGCATGGATGATGATTTTATATATATATATCATGTTCATCATTCATTGCATCGATGACCATTGTCTCCCTTGTGGTGAGAGAGTCGTCATTGGTTTATAGCCGCCCACTCGACCACTCATGGGTAGTGGTAGTTAGGAGTGGAGCTAGTCCTGTCGTGCCACCCGCTCAGGTTTAGTGAGCCTCGCCAGAGTAGGGACCCCGATGCTATGTAGTTAGATAGCTACTAGCGGACTGTCCGCCTCGACCACTATATAGTGGGCTGGAGCCTCTCGGCCATACAGGGTCGTGGTGTCTAGAGAGGTGGCGGGGTGACCATGGAGCATGCATACGCAGCTATTATTCTTGCATTGCGGTGTATATTTGCATACATGCCTAGTAGATACTAGTTGCATGTGATTGTCGTTGTTGCACTTGATTGAGATATGGTTGTTGCATTTGGTTGCCATGTCGCATACATGCCATTTATTTTACATGTATATGCAGACATTTATATTGCGAGTGTCACGGTATATTACCGGATACTGAGTTTACCGATCTTGTACCTTGCGTTGATTTCTTGGGTATGTATTTACCATTATATCGGTGCTGTTTGCGAGTTGTAGGTTAGTTATGATTATGTGTCTGGTTATTACGTGAGTAAGTTCGATGCATTGATTATGATAGTATGATCATGTTCTTTATTCCCTACCGAGACTGTATACTTGTGATCTCCATGTTTTATGTATAGACCATGCACTATCTTTTCTATTACCCATTGAGTTACCTATACTCACCACCGCATGTATATATTTATGTTGCTCGGAGTATCCTGTCTGCCGGGTCCTACGTCACATCCGAAGATCGTGATTGTTTTCTTTGTATATTCTTTTCTTATTTTGGCATTGTATTTGTGTATAGCAGTGTGGCTATCTTATGGTTTTAGGTGTTGTATTTGTTGTATAGCAAGCCAAGTTAAGTGTGTTGATTGTGTTGTCTTGGGCTTTCCCGTCGTTTCATTGTGTTGGTTTTTAGTAGCTGCAGTTGTTTTATATATTCGTGGTTGTGATTGTTTCATTCACCGAGTGGGTATTATACCTGCGTGGTTGTGTATAAAAATATTCCAGTCCATGTGGCTGATGTATTTTGCTTGTAGTGATGCTTGATTGTCACAGGGGAGGTTCACGATTTTGTCCAGACGGAACTCCTTTGGGGCGTGACAATTTAGTGGTATCAGAGCGATACGATACTTGCTATGTGTTTTGGATTTTGAGGTTACGATACCAATTTATCGGGTCTGATTTTATTGTGTTTTGGATTTCGTGTTTTGGTTTCTCTTGATGTGACTTTTCCGGTTTTGGGACCAGCAGCAGCAGGACATCTCCGCTATAGGAGGTATGGTTACATATTGTTAGTATACATTTCTGTTAGTGTATGTATTGTTGCCCGTGATAGTTAATTATGACATGTATTAGTACTCTTTGGTTAGTACATGCCTATTTGTTTGTAGCATCCATTGCATGTGTTGGGTCAATCACTGATCACGGTTGACCTAATGGAGATCAAGGATTTACAGTCTCAAGGGATTCTTCATATCATACTACCAGTTGTGTTAGTTGTTGATACTATTAGTTGGTTGAGATTTAGAGTCACATATCAGTGTCTATTATTATTAGCTGGGTAGTGAATGATATCTGTATACATATGTTGACTCAGTTTGTATTACTCCGGTTGGTTAGATCGGTTTAGGTTTGACTTACTTGATCGACTTGTGTTGTGGTGGTTTGACTTACCTTAGTTGGTTTTGTACGCCTGTTGTTTTGATTAGTAGAGTATTGATTTACTCCTGTTGGTTAGGTTAGTAGATTACCCTCGTTGACTTGGGTAGTGGTGGATCGATTTTACCTTAGTTGCTTTTGACGAGGATTGATTTACCTTTATTAGATCAGTTAGTTGACGATCGATTTATTTAGCAGTTCGATCATTAGAGTATACTCTATTTTTAGAGATTCTGATCTTTGGGGTTACTTGTGTTGGGTTAGATAATTGGGAGACTCACTTGAGTACGTGACAATTTAGTGGTATCATGGGGAGGACTGAGTTAGCCGTATACCATTGTCGGCTTGGTCAGCCTGTAGAGGGTGTTGTATCCTATTCCATGGGGACTTTGACCATGGACTGTTTGTACCTGATAGGATGACTTAGAAGGTACATTCGGATATGATACCTCCACTAATGTGGAAAAGTGTAAAGCTATCTGCTTAACACTTATGAGATACATCCATTACTAGGGTGTATGAGTTGGAGAGTACATTTGGATATATGATTTGTACCAACATGAGAGAGTTGAAATTAGCTGCTTAACCTTTACGTGACCCGGTACCACGTGAAGGAAGAAGCAGAGAATGTTTTTGGAGATCAGGTCATCACTTAGTGATTTCCTTGAGGTGTTTGGAGAGAGAGTAGTTCTCCTTTTCCTTCGGTAGCGTGATGGATTATAAGGCGATGATCAGTCGACTCGCTTAACGTTGTTCCATGGGAGATCCTGACTCATGGAACTATTGGATATGATTAGATATTCATGATGTACTTAGTGATATATACCCCGCAATGGTGCGGAGGAAGTGGTGTTAGTTGAGTAATACCTAGGAAGTCCGACCGTAACTAGGTATAATTTCAGATGATGATCGTCGAGGAGTAGAGCATCAATTGACGGATATTTTGATCAGCTATTTAGTTGTAGCGTTCCTCTATCTTTGTGTTCATTGCTCGATGCTGGAGGTTGCTGAACCTCAGGTGGAGCAATCACAGTATGTTGGGGTACAAGACAATGGTTAGACGACTCAACTAACATTGTCTTTATTAGGTGGCTCAAGACCTTGACCGCATGATCATTTTATCAGGTCTTGTAGGCTATATCTCAGATTGGAGGGTTCGACCTTTTATTGATATTTGTCGAGGGACATATATAGGATGATTATGAGGGTGGTGGAGATACTCTCTTGATGGGTAGACTTTTAGTCAGTAGGTTCTGGGACACTTTGACTTTGGATTTACATTCCTCTACTGTAGATATTCGATTTTCAGAAAGGATGAGATGATGAGATCTGACAGACCTTGTTGGATACATTTAGTTTGTTGGTAGTGAGTGTTGAAGGTTGGATACTTTCCTTTTTCTCCATCTTTGTTTAGGAGATCATCTGGTATGATTGATTGATATTGAGTATGATTTGTGATGGATGGACGTTGTGAGATCATGTGTAGTGATATGCTGTCTTTTGATGAACTATTAGCGGATATTTGACTTGATGATCTATGATTTGGTGTTCGATATTGGTAGTGACATGGAGTGCGGTATGTCCGTAATATTTGTGGATTTGTTGATTTGTAGTTAGTGATTATATTACAGACTTGTTGTTGGGGACCTTACGGTTGGGTGTGCCTGTTGTATGGGTATTATGAGTCATTGGTGTTACTAATTAGGCATATCATGACCTAGATGTTTATATGGACTCAATGTGTTTGGTATTCCTAGGGTGTGTAGATCAGTTTTCATTGTCTCCATTGACGATGTTGTGATCTATTTTCGATCCAAGGTGGATCATGTACACTAGCTTCGCATAGTTCTAGAGATGTTTCGACGGGAACATCTATATGTGATTGTCTTTTACGAGTTTCGGGACGCATTATCTTTAGTAGAGAGATATCGGTGATCCACAAGAGAATAGAGGCCTGTCATCGTAAGTAGTCGTAGTCTAGAGACTCAGCTTCCTTGATCCGTCTAGATATTAGCGGAGATTGTGTTTCCAGTCACTTCTTATCTGGAGGTACGCAGGAAACACATTGATCGAGATTTATACATGACACATGTATGGAGACTTGGGGTATTCTTATTGGTGGAACGATGAAGAAAGACATGATTTTTAGCTTGATGTCTCATATATATCAGTGGAGGCCGATAAGTGATGATTAGTAAGATTATCTCCGTTGATTTGGATACTGAAGTGGAGTGGGAGTATGTTATGATGGATTTTGTTGTGGGATTACCCAAGACTCGGAGAGGATATGATGGTTTGGGTAATCATTGATTTGTTGAGGACTATGCTCCCTAGCTATCGATTTGTAGGATGATTCTTTGGATTGAGTAGGATTATACCGGATTGGATGATGTATCTCTGAGTATTGTTTTGGATGGAGATCAGTGATTTCATGTCATGGTTTTGATTATGGTTACAGCAGACTTGGGATTAGGAGTTGCACTTTAGTATAGATTTTCATCTCAGACTGATGGATAGGTTGAGCGCTCTATACAGGTGTTGGAGGATTTATTGATCGTGGATTTTGGATTTTAGAAGTGTTTGATTTATCCACAGTTAGCTAGATTGCAGAGTGGGAGTAGCGGGAGTAGGGTGAGTTCATAGCTCACAGAGTTGTCGCTAGTCACTTGGAGGAGGATTATCATGTTTAGAGATATGTTTATGATACTAGGGTTGGAGATTTGTTTATGATACTTGGATGAGTGACATATGAGCATGTTGATTGATAGTTACCTCGGAGGAGGGTCCCTGAGTTGACCAGTAAATTTGGGGACCAAATTCTTATTAGTGGGGAAAGAATGTAAGAATTAAATAATAAATATTATATGACAAAAATATTATTGATTTTTCCCAATTTTTAGAAATTTAACATTCTTTAGCTGACAATTTATGGGTTCTGATAAAGCTTATTTAGGATACCGCTTAAGTGAGGAAATGTTGGATTTATATTTCTCTCTTCTTTTCCCAAACGACGACCCTATACCAACACACACTCATCTTCTACGATTCTCGGCTCTTCGGCGCTCCTGACGCCAGAACCACCTTCTCTCCAGCAATGCCGGCCGGTTCTCCTCCGATCTTATCGTTGTTGTCCTTCCTTTCGATCTCGCGGATCTCCGCGCTTCGTCATGCCCACTTCATGATCACCACGAGCTTCAACCAAAGAGCAACTCTTTCCGGCACCTCATCATCATTGGAATTTTGATTACCTTCGCTTAAGGTTCAGAACCCCGGTCCCGACGCGTTAGAAGCGGCGGTGAAGGGGTAATTAGGCATCAAGGGTGAACCAACCTTATTTATATTTCCTAGGCTTCAAGCCTTAAGCCTTGATTCTTTCCCGACATCGCGAGATTAGATCTTGATCCTTTTTGAGGTTGAT
This sequence comes from Zingiber officinale, assembly GCF_018446385.1. NCBI lineage: Eukaryota > Viridiplantae > Streptophyta > Magnoliopsida > Zingiberales > Zingiberaceae > Zingiber > Zingiber officinale. The sequence continues at coordinate 76,568,951 of NC_055994.1, forward strand.
TTAGGTCACGGATTGGGTGAATTCTTGGAAGACAACCGAATGAGGTAAGGTTAGGTTATTAATTCAGTTGGTGTTTGGATCTGTGATCTTCTTCTTGATTCATTGCTTGATCCGATCAGGAGGTTTTGTTCTGTTCTTGCTGTGGTGTTCTTGGTGTCGGCAGCCCTCAAACCAGCATCAACAGTAGCTTAATTGAGGTATGTGTTGGAATAATTGAGTACATGATGTATTGATGAATTAAATTCCGTGATTGTTTGGCTGCATTGGATGAATTTCATTCTGGACTTTGAGGTGTTAATTGTGGATGGAGGATAGATGCATTATGGGTTTGGAATTTATGGATCAGTGATTTATTAGGTGTTCTTGCTGGGGTGTATGCATCTGGTTTAGTTTTCATAAATTTAGGTGAGTTGTTGTTTAATTTTGGGTTGGATTAGGTGTGGTAGATAAATTAAGTGAGATTGATTTTGGATGTTTAATAGAGATGCTATAATGGATTGAATGATAGGTTAATGGATTAAAGAAATAAATTAAGCTGTGTTGGATTGATTTGGTGGATTTAGAAGGATTTATGATAAGTTTGGATTAGTGTTTGATTGATTGGAGATTTTGTGATCTAGATGGTTGTTTGGATTGAATTGAAGGATTATGGATTTAGTTAAACCTAATTGGATTAAGGGGAGGTTAATTTGTTCAGTTCCTAATTAGATTAGAGTTTTATTTAGCTATTTGCTACTCGTGTAATTAGCTTAAATATATTATGTGATTCGCAGGACTTGGATCGACGATCGACGTTGGAGTATTTGACACGATCGATGTATAAAGGGCGTATTTCTTCCTCGACCTATATGTAGATTTTCTTGTACTTAGTGCATGGATCTTATTGGATGAATTAGCGCTTTATCTTATATCATGAGCATGTCGCTTCATTTTACGCTGATGCTTGACCCTTGATGATCTATTTTAATTCATATCGCCCACTCTTTGATATCTACTCTTGATTACACGGTAGAGTATGACTTGTAGGGGGGTTGTTGGTCTTAGCTGTTGGGCATATGTTCGATCGTAACGTATAGGTGGAGATGTGTTATATAGAGTCATTGTTGACCGTGCATTTACATGGGTGTTACATATACGTATTTGTCATGTACTTTTGGAGGAGTTGGTTGATTGGTTATGATATATACATGTCTTGTGTTTTAGTGGAGGATACATGTTGATTGTGCTTATACTTTTGTGTACATGTGTGTCTGTGGGATTATTGGAGATTTTTGTTGATTATACATGTGTAGTGTGTACATAGGTATCATGACGATTATACTCATGTTGGAGGTATTTATGAGGTTTGGAGTTATTGCATGGATGATGATTTTATATATATATATCATGTTCATCATTCATTGCATCCGATGACCATTGTCTCCTGTGGTGAGAGTCGAGTCGGTTCGTTTGTTTGGTTTAGCAGCCTCGGTAGTTGCTGCTAGTCCTGTCGTGCCACCCGGCCACGAGGTTTAGTGAGATCCCCAGAGCAGTCAGGGACCCTGATGCTATGTAGTTAGATAGCTACTAGCGGACTGTCCGCCTCGACCACTATATAGTGGGTTGGAGGGTAGTACAGTCGTCACAGACCCAAGCCTCTCGGCCATACAGGGGTCGTGGTGTTCAGAGAGGTGGCGGTGGTGACCATGGAGCATGCATGCATTTTTGCATTTGATGCGCGGTGCATCTGAGATTTGCATACATGCCTAGTAGATACTAGTTGCATGTGATTGTCGTTATTGCACTTGATTGAGATATGGTTGTTGCATTTGTTGCCACGTGACATGTCATTTATTTTACATGTATATGCGATGTATTTATTAGTGTCAATATATATCCGCAGATCCAAAGGTTACCGATTTGTACCTTGCGTTGATTTGATATGCAACCATAAAAGAGATTCTCTCCATTGGTAGGGTTAGCAATTATGTCCTCGCGCCTTAAGTTCAGCGCATGATTATATAGTTGATCATGTTCTTTACTTTTCCCTTGACCATCGTACTTACTTGTGCATTTCAGTGTATGGACCATGCACTATCTTTTCTTACTCATTGAGTTACCTATACTCACCACATATATATATGTTGTAGATGCAGATTATGGATTTGGTTGTGGTGGTCCTACGTCACATCCAAGATCGTGATTGTTTTCTTTTGTATATTCTTTTCTTATTTTTGGCATTGTATTTGTGTATGGTGTGGTGGCTATCTTTGGTTTAAGGGTTTTGTGTAAGGTTATGTTAAGCTCAGTTGCTAGCAGTTATGTTGGGTTTCGTTTTTCCGTTGGTGGTTTTAGTACAGCGTGTGTGCTTTATATATAATCGTGGTTGTGATTGTTTCATTCCATGGCTGTTATTATACCTGGTTGTGTATAAAAATATTTCCCTGATGTATTTTGCTTGTAGTGATGCTTCAGATTGCCGGATGAGGGAGTTGATGCCGACGGAACTCCTTTGGGGGCGTGACACGTTTCGTGAGGACTTTCTGGGCAATTCACTAGCAATCAAATATAGATTATAAGTTAAGTACAATATTGCTAATAAGGAAAAATTACCCGAAATAAAAAAGACTTAGAAAAAAAAACTTGTCGAGATCGCAGCAGAAAGCGAGCACAAAGAGATTCTTCTGCCCGAGAGTTGTGTTCTGAAGCTTGCTCACCCCTTATAGCCCTTGGAGGGGTCTCCAGCTTATCGATCCCAAAATTCGGATCGGGATGGATCGGTCATCCAACTACTTATTTGACACGAATCTTCGAAGGTCATAACTTTTGACTCGAACAGAATCAAGATCTGTCAATTGCTACGTGAAGAATTTGAATTCTACATTTGTATCTACAAAAGTTATAAAAATATATGTATAGATATTTTATATAGATTTATATGGAGTCTCCTCTTTCGAGAACCTAGTCGGTCTCAATTAGGATCCAAATGAACCTAAACGGACCGACGCACTCGTCTTTAACTAGGTTGCATCCTCACGGTCCCTCCTCACCCGTCTTGACCTTGCTACCACCACGCTCTTGACGCTTCGGATGTCGGGCCGTGGACTATCCTAGCCGACCTTCGTGGCCAAATTTGGCCGCGCCACCTCGCCGCCGCTGACTTGGACTTGCTATATCTCGGCCGGACCATCTGCCGACTTCTCGGTCAGCGCCCCGTCACCAGCCGTCAGCTCATTGGCGTGCTGCGACATCGGCCACCACGACCGTCTCCGGACTTAGCCTCGACCGATCAAAGCATTAGATACAAACCTATCTAATTATTTGTCATTCATCAAAAATCTGGTTAAATTGTTAGTGTGCACCAACAATCTTCCCCTTTTGATGGAATGACAACCTGATTAAGTTAGTGAAAACATATGCAAGAAAAAACAAGTAACAACATGCATTTATGTGGTTTTAAGTTAGTTTGTATTTTCAGTTGGTTTAGCTAACTTAACCCTCCCCCTTTGCCATTCATCAAAAGTAAGCATGGATTAAGTAAGCATAAATACATACCTCATACAAAGTAAGAAATAATGTCAAGTTAATCTGGGAGTTTAAAACATAGATTATTTTACTTTTATTTCTTAAATCATTGAAAAAACTAAGTCTTGAAAGATAACTGATTTATAACTTTGTAATTTTGAAAGATAGCTAATTTTTCAAGTATAGTTTTTAAGGTCAAAGTTCAAGTTTTCAAACATAAGTTTTCAAAATCAAAATTCCAAAACTAAGTTTGAAAAATCTAATTTTTCAATATATTTAAGTTTGTAAAAGATTCAATTTTCAAAATTAAGGAAAATGATTTTGAGAAGCTTAGTGTGTAAACTTAAGTTTTGAAAAATCTAATTTCCATAATTTTCAATAACAAAGCAATTTTTAAAACTAATTTTTGTAAAATTTAACTTTCAAATCAAATTGTCAAAATTAAGTAAAATCAAATTTTAAGAACTAGATTTTTAAATTCAATTTTCAAAACTAAGTTAAATCTAATTTTCAAAATCAATTTTCAATAAAAAGTAAAACCCAATTCTAAAAAACAACTTAGTTTTATAAGAGTTAGTTTTCAAAAATAGGTTTAAGAAATTTTTAAGAAAATATTTTTCAAACACAAATTTTAAAATATTTTAAATAAAGCGAAAATTTTAATTAATTCCCCTCCCTGAACTTGACATAAAATTTTGAAAATATTTGCTAAAAATATTCAAAGTAGAATTTTTTTTAAAAAAAAATTGAGGTAGAATTTTCTAGAGAGATTTTAAAGAAAAGATTAAAAAATAACACTTAAGGAGATAATTAAAAAATAAACCTCCCCCTGAATTTGATACTCCTTTAATTTATTAATCCTCCTTATTTATTAATCCCCCTTAATATAATGCTAAGGTTTGAGTGTGTTAAATTTCAAGCCCTAACACATTTTTCTACCTAAGTGTTCTAGAGGATTTGGTAACACTTATATTATTTACATATTTATCTCTGTATCCTTGATATAATTGTTTATTTGAGTTTGATTAATCAATAATTAATATTAGATTCAGGCGCTTAAGCTTCAGTTTAAGGTTTAATAAGATAAACTTTATTAAATCAAAAAAAGTTGGCCATTATCAATAATTTATTGATTCATTTTTACTTGATTTAATAATTTAATACTTAATAAAATAATTTAAATTTTATATTAATTGATTGAGTTGGTCAATGAAAGTGTTAGTTATAATTATTTTTTTTATTTACTTCCTTTTAAGTAGGATTAATTTAGTTTGTAGTTAGCATGAAGTTAAAATTATTAGACACAGTTAAGTAAGATTTAATTCAAGTCAATTTTAGTTCTCAAATGAAGTTAAACTTAAACAGTTAAGTTCTACTTATTAATTACATAACTAAGTTTAAAGTTAAAGTTAACGGAATTTAAGTTTTTAAGTTAGGTGTCTAAGTTTTAAATGAATTTAAAAGAATTATTATTATTATTATTTTTAAGGAATTTCTAACAGGATTTCTAAAACAGTGTTTAAAAGGATTTTAAAAGGATTTTTATAATTATTTAATGGCAATTAACATACGTTCAATTCAGTTTTGATTTTAGACTTAAATTAATATCAGAGATAAATTTAGGTTTAAGTTTTAAGTTTAAGTTAAATTTTTAAATTTTAATTGTAATTTCAATATTAAGTTTTAATTTTCAATTAGGTTAAATTTAGTTTAAAAATAATTTTAAGATTAAAATAATGTTGAAGGTAAAAAAAATTTAAAATCTAAATAATAATTTTTAAAGTTTAAATAATCAATAAGAATAATTTTTTTTAAGTTAACAAAATTTACTTAAAGTGAAAAATAATATTAAGAAGAATTTTTCAAAATGATTTATAAAAGATTTAATTTTTAAAAGACTTCTTTTTTTTTAAACTGATTTTTGAAAGAGTTTAAAAGTAATTTTTAAATAATTTTTAAAATGGTTTTTAAAAGAATTTTTAAATAGTTTTTAAATAATTTTTAAAATAATTTTTAAATGATTTTTAAAAGAGTTTTTAAAATTTTTTAAAATAATTTTAAAAGGAGTTTTTTTTAAAAGAATTTCAAAAGAGTTTTTAAAATAATTTTTAAAGAGTTTTAAAATAATTTAAAAAAAAATAAAATAAAAAAAAGTTTTTAAATAATTTTTAGAAACAATTTTTAAAATAATTTTTAAAAGGATTTTTAAAAGAGTTTTAAAATAATTTTTAAAAGAGTTTTTAAATAATTTTTAAGATGATTTTTAAAAGAGTTTTTTAAAATAATATTTAAGAGTTTTTAAAATGATTTTTAAAAGAATTTATTTTTAAAATAATTTTTGAAAGGATTTTTAAAAGAGTTTTTAAATAATTTTTAAAAGAGTTTTTAAATAGTTTTTAGGATGATTTTTAAAAGAGTTTTTAAATAATTTTTAAAATAATTTTTCAATAATTTCAAAAGAGTTTTTAAAATAATTTTTAAAAATGATTTTAAAAGAGTTTTTTTTAAATAATTTTTAAGATTTTTAAAAATGATTTTTAAAAGAATTTATTTTTAAAATAATTTTTGAAAGGATTTTTAAATGTATTTTTTAAATTAATTTTTAAAAGAATTTTTAAAATAGTTTTTTTTAAAAAAAAAATTAAAATAATTTTTAAATAGCTTTTAAAAGTATTTTTAAAATCATTTTTAAAATATTTTTCTTAAAAAGATTTTAAAAATAATTTTGAAAAGTATTTTGAAAAGGATTTTTAAAATAGTTTTTTAAAATAATTTTTAAAATAGTTTTTAAAAGTATTTTTAAAATAATGTTTAAAATAGTTTTTAAAAGTATTTTTAAAATTGTTTTTTTAAACGATTTTTAAAATAATGTCAAAAATAGTTTTTAAAAGGATTTTTAAAAGCATTTTAAAATAATTTTTAAAAGGATTTTTAAAATAATTTTAAAGAGAATTTTTAAAATAATTTTTTTTTAAAGAAAATAATTTCTTTTAAGTTAAATTTTTTTTAATCTACTTTTTTATTAAAAATATTTTTAAAATAATTTTTATTTTAACTTAATTTTAATTTTAATTTTACTTTAATTTTAAATTAATTGTAATTTTAATTTTCTCTAATTTTAATTTAATTTTTAGTCCTTAGTCATCTCACCTGATCTAAATTATCAATCAGGGAATCTTTTTATTTTGTGAGATGAATCAGATTCCATTTTAAGGTTTGATTTAACTTTGTGTTAGATTCAGGTTTAGCTTTGGATCTAACAAATATGCATTCTTTGGATAAAATTCTGGGCTATGGTGAGTCACTTGGACATCATTAGAGTAACCATGCCTTCGAGGTTTTCCAAATAGTCTTATCCACTTGACTTAGTACAAAACCTTGGTCTAACTGGTTAGGATCTAGAAAGGGTAGCTTCGGTCAGTTCCACTTAGTCAAATGCACCAGGTCGAAGCCATATCTTCCTATACATGCATAGACTAAGCTTTCCTAACGTACTATCATCCAAGACTTCACCAGTATCGTTGGTCAAGTTAAACTATTATCCCTTTTGAACTAATCCTAATTATCCTGCCAGGTACATTAGTTATTTGTTACCTTGTCGGGTAAGTTAGTTTTGGAGGTGCCAGCTATTCTGGAGCCTCCCCTAAATTATTGATTTTCCTTTTAAGATTTTTTTGTTTTAGTTTTAATTTGTAATTTAGATTTAAGTTTTTAATTTTGAATTAATTAAATTGGTCAAATTATCCTTCTTTAAGAGAGTGTATTTAATATTTAAATTTTCTTTCAATTTTAATTTTATTAAGTTAATTGAATTGTCTTTATTTAATGGATTATTGTTAACGATTGAGTTTTTATTAATTTTTAAATTTGAATTAATTAAATTATATTTCTTTAAAGGTTTATCTTTTAATCTTTTATTAACCGTTAATTTTAAAATTTTCAGATTATCTTTGTTTAATATGTTATCTTTAACATTTAATTTTAAATTTGTTAAATTTATTTTTGATTTTATCAGAGTTTATCCTTATATTTTCTTTACCTTTTAAGTTGATATAATTAGTGGAATTTATTAGATAAGTTTTATCTTTAATATTTAATTTTTTGTTAATTAGATTATAATAAGACTTTCTAGATTAATATTGTCTAGATTAAATAATTTATTAATTTTATCTAGATCAATATTGACCTTTTCATCTTTTTGTTTGAATTTTCAAATTTTTTTAGGTTTAAATTCAAATTTTTAGATTTATTAATTATTTTTAGATTTTCTGCATTTTCTAAATTAATTATATTTGTTTTATCAGAAAATATCCTAGGGGTATTTTCTGTATTTTCTGAATTAATTATATTTGTTTTATCAGAAAATATCCTAGGGGTATTTTTGCAAGTATTGTCATGTACACTATTTTCACATATATTTTCAGACATATCCAAATTAACATGCACATATTTTAAACTACTACTAGGAAGGGTGTTTTGGTAAATATAACTAACCTGGAGCGTAACCCCTAATTCAGCAGGCTTCTCCGTTGGATCTGACTCGAGTTCGGATTCAATTTTGGCTTGATCGACTGACTCCAACGGCTTCTCGTGAAGCTTGATCAACTGGGTCCAAAGCTCACACGCATTCTTGCACTTTTCTAGTCTGCATAAAACATTGTTAGGAAAAACACTACAAATAATTTTACTTACATTTTTGTTCAGTTCCTAGTCCTGAGAGGGTTTTCTCAATATTAGCACATAATCGAAATCTAAGCTTCCTAAGAAACATTCCATTAATCGCTTTCAGTAGTTGAAATCTTGATCGTATGGTGGTGGTTTGTGGTTTGATCTTCATCTCACTTGGTTACCAGGATTCATAAACTCTACTACTTAGCCTGGAGGTTTAGAGTTCGAATCCTGGGGGAGACAAAAATCCACGGCCAGGGGTGGAAAGTCCTAGTGAGTAACGGCACGGCCAAGGGTCGTCGGTCGACGACATGAGAGGCCGCCAAATGGGCCGACGACATAAGGGCCGACGGTCGATGACCCGAGGTTCGCCAAATGGGCCGCCAAATGGGCCAAGAGGGTCGGGTCGTTACAATAAAAGGTGCCTTTTTATTGTAACGACCCGGTCCTCTTGGCCCATTTGGAGGCCCTTATGTCGTCGGCCCATTTGGCGACCTCTCATGTCGTCGACCGACGACCCTTGGCCGTGCCGTTACTCACTAGGACTTTCCATGTAACGACCACCCTTCTTACTACTACTACTACTCTCTAAGAGTGACCGTTACTTATCTACTACTCTACTTAACCGGTTTATTAAAAATCACATGGAAAACCCTACCGAAAAATTTCGGCAGAATCTCCCCTGTACCGGTGACCATTTTCCATAATACAAGCATAATATACTTAGCCACAGGCGGATGGGAATATATTTCAATCAACCACGCAGTTTAATAAGAAATGAAAACTAACCACAACCACGCAGTTTAATATTTCAAATCATGCAGATAATGAAAAACCGAAAACATAACCTCTTACTACATAATTCTCTTATCAACTTAATAAGAAATTAAACTAAACAAATTCTTAAACTAAATGAGTTCTTTAGCTAAGTCCCAAGGACCTCCATAGTCCACACATCACACACTCCTCTTGCATCTCCTTGTCGCCTTCCTTCACTGTATCTTTTCATTCCCTTTATCTGCAGTAGGAGGAAATGCAGTCTATAAGCATAAAGCTTAGTGAGCGCTATCTACTCACAAAAACTGGATATGCATGTATATAAATAAAAACATGCTAAAACTGAATGCTAACATATAAAACTACTCATGCTCATATATAGCAAAGGAATCATGCTAACTGAAATACTAAACATGTATAGCTAATCATGCTCATAAGAATGAAACTATAAAAGAAGCATACTAAACATGTAAAGCTACTAAACATGTAAAGCTACTAAACATGTAAAACTACTGAACATGTAAAACTACTAAACATGTAAAACTAAACATGTAAAGCTAAACATGCTCATAAGAATAAAACTATAACAGCATGCTGAAAGCAAATAAAACTAAACATGCTGAATAATCTAATAGCAAGAAACAAATAAAACTACTACTGAATGCTTCAAATAACAAGAAAACTAACTTTCTAATTCTAGACAAATTTGAAGCTCGTTTCATTTGTTTCAAAACTTATACTTTAATACTTCAAAATAATAATAAACTTCTTTTGGGCCCGGCATTGTACCAACTTTTTGCGCGCATCCTTAATAAGAGTCGAGGTAGCTAATCCCGAAACTACTAAGGAACTTCTAGGCCTTGTGCCTAGGGGCATCTTGGAGCCCATCCCTTGGACCTTGTGTCCGGTACATGCCCTTTAAAAGTAAAATACTTTCTTTTTAACTATAACTTCTTTATACTTGCCCTTACTTGGCATTTAAGCAAACACCTTGTGTGCGCTTTTGATATTCAATCTTCTGGAATTGAAATCAAGTCTAAACCTTAGTCTTTCTTGCTTATAGTTCTTAAAGATAGAAACTCATGCTTATGTAATAGCAAAGAAACTAATAATTGCATGCTCAAGATATACTATCTGTAATTAAACAGAAACAAACTGCTTTCTGAAAATTAGAGGCTGTTCGTGCTTAATAACTAGCAATGAAAACTTCATTCTTGCTGGAATAACAAATAGGAAATCTCATGCTTACTGGAATAACTTCATACTTCAAAAGAAATCCGAAACTCGACACAAATTGTTCATGCTTGTTAAAATGCAAGGTACCCAAAACTAAAATACTGATGTTAAGGACTATTCTTGCTCCTTAAGTGCAAAGACAAGAAAGCTGTAATGCTAAACTCATTCTAACTAAATAAAGATTGTTCTTGCCCTTAAAACAGCAACAAAAGATCTATTCAAATATACTAAGGTACCAAGTTGTGCATGCTCATTAAGGAAACTACACTACTGGTCATGCTCAATTAATAGCAAGGAAGAAAAATCAAGAAAATCAACACTGCAAGCTAAAGGTCGGCTGCTCATTCTCATGCAGTAGCAAAGAAAGGAATTTAAAGATATCAATGTTGCAAACTAAAGGGTCGGCTGCTCATGTTCAACTAGTAGAAACCGAAACCACATGTTAAACCTAAACAACTTATTCATTTATCTCAGATTTCAACAAAACTAAATCTGCACTTATAAAGGCTGTTCATGTTCGGAATTTACAACAAGATTTCAAAACTGAACTTCCAAATCAAGGTTACTCAAGCCTAATGCATGGCACAAACCCAAATCCGTACCAATCCGATTTGCACAGCAAGGTCACAAACCCGAATTGCACAGCAAACCTTAACCATCAAACTTCACAGATTAACTCGAAATCAGGAATAAGCTAAATCCAAAAATCTAATCCAAACAAAAACCCCTTCATCTTCCTTAACCCCTCATGGAAGAAAACCAAAATCCCTAAACATGCTTCACAGTAAAACTCGAACCAACAAGGAAACATCAAACGAATCGGAACTACTCCTACTGCAGGTGAGAAGCAACTCACCTTAGGCTTTTCTTGGACTTACAGCCGGAGAAGAAAGCTTCCAATGCTTCTAGGGCTTGCGGAGGATCTCGCAAACTCGCCCTCTTCCTCATGCCTACTGTTCCTTCTTGACGAGAGGAGCTCGAATCCGAGAAGAGCTCGTGGAGAAGTCCCCTTTGGCCGGCCGCCGAAGAGAAAACCTTAATCTCTTCTCGGCTTCGTTTTCGCCCGAGCCCGCCGTCGCACACGCAGAAGAGGAAGAAGGAAACAGGATTTTAGGTCACGGGAAAAATAAATCCCTAAGTTCTCTCTTATAACTCAATATTCGGTTCACTTCTTTAAATAATTTTACTATCTATTCTTAAACAAAACCGCCCGCAGCACACTTGGTTAGCCAGATTTTAACCAAGTCAGAGATCTTGGCTTCGATTCCTCAGCCGCGCACTTTTATTTCCAATTTATTTTACTGTTCTTAACTATTACTTAAATATATATCGCTCCTTATATGATTAACAAATCGAGCGCAGCTCGATTGGTTGGGCCGATTTTGCTTGGGTCCGGGGTGCTGGGTTCGAAACCCAGCTTCTACAACCCTTTTTTTTTATTTTTTTATTTTAGTTTATTTTTAAAACTTATTCTCCTTGGTAAAATACCAAATGAACTCCAAAAATTGCATAAAAATACTCCAAAAATTTCTAAAAATCTCTAGAATTTTTCTATAGTATTTCTAAATATTTTTGAATTATTTTTGGGGCTCAAAATGAGAAAATTTGGGTCGTTACATTCCACCCCTGGTCAGTGGATTTTTGCCTCCCCCAGGATTCGAACTCTAAACCTCCAGGCTTAAGTATTAGAGTTTATGAATCCTGTGCCTTTTTATTGTAACGACCTGGCCCTCTTGGCCCATTTGGCGACCCTCAGGTCGTTGACCGTCGACCCTTATGTCGTCGGCCCATTTGGCGACCTCTCATGTCGTCGACCGACGACCCTTGGCCGTGCCGTTACTCACTAGGACTTTCCACCCCTGGTCAGCCCCCAGGATTTGAACTCTAAACCTCCAGGCTTAAGTATTAGAGTTTATGAATCCTGGTAATCAAGTGAGATCATCTCACTTGATTACCAGGATTCATAAACTCTAATACTTAAGCCTGGAGGTTTAGAGTATTGTAACGACTCGACCCTCTTGGCCCATTTGGCGACCCTCGGGTCGTCGACCGTCGGCCCTTATGTCGTCGACCGACGACCCTTGGCCGTGCCATTACTCACTAGGACTTTCCACCCCTGGCAGTGGATTTTCGCCTCCCCCAGGATTCAAACTCTAAACCTCCAGGCTTAAGTATTAGAGTTTATGAATCCTGGTAACTAAGTGAGATGATCTCACTTAGTTACCAGGATTCATAAACTCATAGCCTCCCGGAGGCTGAACTCGTTTGAATCAAGCAAAGCTAAAGAAGTGGAATCTCCACTTTGCATTTGCAGTCGAGCTACAATACAAAAGAGGTCGAGCTACAATACAAAAGAGTTAGGAGAAAGAAGATCCTTCCTCATTGGAGGGTCACCTGCTTCTTTATTTAATAGTGATGTACCATTTAACACGTCATTTGCTCTGCCTCATTTAACACGCACACTACTCATTTGCTCTGCCTCATTTAACACGCACACTACTCATTTGCTCTACGCACACTACTTATTTCCTCTGCCTCTTCTGCCTCTAATACGGCATTCATACAAGTGAGATGATCTCAGTTGCGTGATCATAAACTCTTAATAAGCCTGAGGTTTAGAGTTTGAATCTGGGGAGGCGAAATCCACCTGGGTGGAAAGTCCTAGTGAGTAACCAAGAGGTGCCAAGGCGACCCGATATGACATGAGGACGCCACAAATGCCGACATAAGGGCCGATGGTCGACGACCCGAGGGTCGCCAAATGGGCCAAGAGGGCTGGGTCGTTACATGAAGTTATGCGAAAAACTGAAAGCCGAAAAAAATTAAAAGAAATGTTTCTCCCCTTGTCTGATTGGTGGTTGCACCAAATCAGAGTGGTACATGCTCTGATACCACTTGTTGGATCGTGAAACGTCGATAGAGGGGGGGGGGTGAATATCGATTCGAAAAACAACGAGTATAAACGCAGCGGAATAAGAAAATTGAACATAGTGGATTTACTTCGTTCGGAGCCTGTAACGACTCTTACTCGAAGGCCCGTACTCCGTGAGTACTTTCATTGGACAATTCACTAGCAATTAGAAATATAGATTATAAGTTAAGTACAATATTGCTAATAAGGAAAAATTACCGACAATAAAAAGACTTAGAACAGAAAGGAAAAGCTTGTCGGAGATCGTAGCGCAGCAGGAGCACAAGGAAGCAGATTCTTCGTTCTGAGAGTTATGTTCTTGAAGCTTGCTCACCCCCTCCTTTTATAGCCCTCTAGAGCTTATCGGATCCCAAAAATTCGGATCAGATGAGGAGAGTTCGAATCTGGCTGATCCGAGTCGTCTCCAACTACTTGTTTGACATAGTCATCTTCTCAGAATCAAGCTCTGTCAGTTGCTACGCGTGCAGAATTTGAGGCTCTACATTTGTATCTACAAAATAGAGTTAGAAAAATATATGTATAGACATTTTACATATATTTATGAGTTAGGTCTGTCTTCTCTAGACCAGAACCTAGTCAGGTCTAATTTAGGTGCTAACCTAGTGAACCAGAACTGCACACTACAAAAAAGAGAGTTGACTCATCTTATTTCATGTCATGTGACCCCGTTTAAAATCGGCAAAAGTTGGACCGCTGGTGAAATGACTTTGAAGTTGATCACAAGAAGATCTGGACTATTGGTGAAGAAGAAAAACCTCGAAGGGGATCACCTACAAGATCACAGGGTGTAGGAGCAAGAGGGAACTTAAGTAGGCAGTTTAGGAGGTTCCTAGTTGTTGCGTAAAGAGAGGGCAATACCTCTCAATCCCTAATGCGGAAGAAAAGGAAGAGAGAAAGAGATCGCACAGAGTAACGAAATAAAGACGTACAAAAAAGAGCAAATCGAGGAAGAAGAAGGAGAAGAGTTACTGTAGTTCGGCGACGTGCCTACTCCACAAAAACGATCGAAACTTTATTAAAATTCTCTCTGTACAAGAGAATCACATTTAATGATTCTCATGATACAATAGGTTTACAATGATCCCTATAAATAGTGCCTAAACCTCGGACCCAATAAAACGTAATAGAATTTGTTATGAAAAAATAACAAAATTCTATTATAAAATCTTAACAGAATTTTATTACGAAAAATCTTAAGATTTTTCTTCCATGACATCCCTTCATCCAAATGAGCCACTCATCAACAATCTCCACCTTGGCTAATATTCACCCTTCAAGAATATAATATCTGACAAAACTCCATCGATCTCTGGGTCCGGGCTTCCTTCCTCTAGCATCTAGAGATATGGATCAAGTTCAAGCAATGCTTAAACTTCTCTGTGGTCACTGGTTTTGTCAATATGTCTGCAGCATGAACCTTCTCAAGTTGAATTTCCTAAGCAATCAACTCTCCGATCTTGTGAAACCTCACATCAATGTGTTTGGTTCTCGCATGATACACCTGATTCTTCGCCAAATAGATAGCACTCGACTATCGATAACAACTTGACTCCACCTTGCTGAACACCCAGCTCGACCAACCCTAGAAGCCATAAAGCTTCCTTCACCGCTTCAGTTGCTGCCGTGTACTTTGATTCCGTATAGGTCCTCCCGCCACAATGAATATATATCCTGTAGTAGACCTCCTGTTATCTAAATCTCCTGCATAGTCCACATCTACGTACCCAGAACTAAAGGATCTTCCGGTTGTCTACCGAACATGATGCCATAATTAGTTGTATTTCTCAAGTATTTGAAAATCCATTTCACCGCATCCCAATGTGGTCGACCAGATTTGAGAGAAACTTGCTTACCATACTAATTGCTTGCGCAAACCATGGCATACATCAAACAACCAATTGCACTGGCATAAGGAACCTTTGACATCTCTTGGATCTCGTCATCCGTCTTTGGACACTGTGTACTGGATAACTTGAAGTGATGCGCCAGGGGTGTGCTCACCGACTTTGCATTCTTCATGTTGAACCTATCCAACACCTTCTCCACATAGCTACGTTGAGACAACCATAATCTCCCTGCAACTCTATTCCTGTGAATCTCCATCCCAAGAATCTTCTTGGCCTCTCCCAAATCTTTCATGTCAAATTCCTTGCTCAGTAGCCTCTTCAATTTGTCAACCTCTCTCATCTTCTTCGCAACAATGAGCATGTCATCTATGTATAGTAGTAAGAAAATCAGTGATTCATCTTCAAGGCCCTTCACATATATGCAGCAGTTATACTCGCATCTCCTATATCCGTTTTGAATCATGTATGAATCAAAACGTTTGTACCATTGCCTAGGAGATTGTTTCAGTCCATAGAGCGATTTCTTCAACTTACAAACCAACTGCTCTTGTCCGGACTGACTAAATCCCTCAGGTTGTGACATAAAAATCTGCTCCTCCAAATTTCCATGAAGAAATGCCGTCTTCACATCCATTTGCTCCAAATACAAATCGTGATGTGCCACCAAAGCCAATACCGCTCTAATTGACGTATGTCTTACCACTGGAGAGAAAATTTCTTCATAGTCAATCCCCTTTCTTTGTGAATACCCCTTTGCTACCAACCGAGCCTTAAACTTCACTTCTTCTCCCTCTAACATTGCTTCTTTCTTCTTGAATATCCACTTGCACCCTATAGCTTTCTCTCCTTCGAAGTTCCACTAGATCCCACGTTTGGTTCATAGCACCCGTCCACCTGTCCTTCTCAGAGCTATGTATTGCCTCCTGAAAAGATGTAGGGTCTCCGCTACTAGTGGTAAGTGCATAAGATACCAAGTCTTCGAATCCGTATCTAGTGGGTGGTTTTACGACTCGTCTCGTTCTACCACTAGCTATAGTGCGATGCTCCATGTGCTCTGAGCTAGAATCATCGAAGTCATGAGTCTCTAGCTCCACCTGCACAATATCTTTCTTTGTTGCTTTGTGGTGTTTCCTTTCCTTCTTCCTGAGTACGTTGTAACATAGCTTTCTCGTCAAACACCACATCTCTGCTGATCACCACCTTGTTTGCCTTAGGATCCCAAAGCTTGAAGCCTTTAACTCCTTTCTGATAGCCCAGAAAAATGCATTGCTTTGACTTTGCATCCAGCTTTGATCTTTCCTCACTAGATATATACATATAGGCTGGACATCCAAAAACTCGAAGATGAGAGTAATCTACTTGATTCCCTGTCCATATTTCCTCTGATACTTTGCCTTCTAGTGCTGCCTTTGGTGATCTATTAATGAGATAACATGACATGTTAACTGCTTCCGCCCAGAAATTCTTTGCAAGCCCTGCATTCAGCCTGAGACATCTTGCCTTCTCAATGATTGTCTTGTTCAACCTTTCCGCTACCCCATTCTGCTGAGGTGTCCTGCGAACCGAGAAATGCCTCATTATCCCATGCTGCTCACAGAATTCCTGAAACTTTGAATCTGTGTACTCAGTCCCATTATCTGACCTAAGGCATTTGATCTTCCTTCCGGTCTGGTTCTCTACTTCAGTTTTCCACAATTTAAACTTTGCAAAAGTTTCTGACTTGTGACGCATAAAGTATACAAGTGCCCTCCACGTGATGCTACACTGGCCGGTCCCCAGAGATCCGTATGTACGTAGTCCAGAATCCCCTCCGTCTTGTTTGTTGCCGTCTTAAATTGCACTTTGCTCTGTTTCCCAAGAACACAGAATTTGCAGAATTCAAGCTTGCACGTTTTGACACCCTTCAACAAATCTCTCTTGTGAAGTTCTAGCATCCCACGTTCACCCATATGCCCTAGCCGCATATGCCACAAGACAGTACTATCTGATTCAGACTCCACCGAGGCGACTCCACCTACAACTGTAGTCCCTATCAACTTGTAGATATTTCCTGCTACCTTTTGTCCTTTCATTACCGTCAGAGCTCCCTTGCTGACTTTCATCACCCCGCTCACTGATTTGTAATTACAACCAATACCATCCAGTGTGCCTAGTGAGATCAAGTTCTTCCTTAGCTCTGGTATATATCTGACATCACATAAAGTTCTGATCACACCATCAAACATCTTGATTCTGACATTCCCTATGCCGATAACCTTGCATGATGCATCGTTTCCCATCAACACTGAACCAGAATCCACTGCCCTATAGGTGTCAAACCAATCCTTGTTTGGAGTCATGTGATATGAACATGCAGAGTCTAAAATCCATGCATCCGTCAGCTGCTCCGAACTTGACATAACTGATAGCATATCTCCATCACCGCTTTTTGAATTTTCTTCTTCAACTATGTTTGCAGACTTTGCCGAACTACTTTTGTTCTCTGCAACATATTTCTTTATCTCTGGACAATTTCTCTTGATATGACCTTTACCTCCACATTTGTAGCACGTGATCACCTTCTTCCTTCTCGACTTAGAACGAGTCTTGTTGTTGTTGTCATATCCATGTCGAGATTTGCTCCTACCACGCTCTTGGTTGCTATTTACCACAAGTCCTTCTCCTTGAGAAATTTCATCGCTTGTTTTCTTCCTTTGGTGAAAACCTAGCAACGCACTTGTGATCTCCTCCAATTTGAGAGTTTCCTTACCCCACATCAAAGTAGTAACCAAATTCTCGTACGTAGGAGATGAAGGTAGAGAATTCAACAACATCAGCGCCTTGTCTTCGTCTTCGATCTTCACATCAATCCGCTTCAGATCACTTACAATCTGGTTGAATACGAATAATTTCTGCTTGAGATACAGCTTGTTTGTCAATGATTTTGACATGTACCGGCTTTCCAGCTTTTGCCAAACTGTCACCGGTGACTCCTCGTCCATGACATGGTACATCACGTCATCCGTAAGACAAAGCCTGATTGTTGCTACTGCCTTCGCCTGAAGTTCTTCCCAATCTGATTTCTCCATGCTTTCCGGTTTTCTTTCTCCTAGCGCCTTCACCATGCCTTGTTGCACCAACAAGTCCTTGACCCTTCTCTGCCATAATCCAAAGTTTCCGGTTCCGTCAAACTTCACCATATCAAACTTCGCAGAAGTCGTCCCCGACATGTTGAAGAAATTTGCCAAAAACCTAGAGCTCTGATACCAATTGTTGTGCAAAGAGAGGGCAATACCTCTCAACCTTTCTGAACCGCGGAAGAAGAGGAAGAGAGAAAAGAGATCGCGCGGAACAACAAGACCAAGACGCACAAAAGAGAGCAAACACCAGGAAGGAGAAGAAGAAGAGAAAGAAAAAGAGTTACCGTGGTTCGGCGACTTGCCTACTCCACAAAATGGCCGAAGCTTTATTAGAATTCTCTTCTACACAAGAGAATCACATCTAATGATTCTTGTGTTGTCTGATCTACAATGGGTTTACAATGATCCCTATAAATACTGCTAAACCCCCAAACCCGGTAAAAACGTAATAGAATTTGTTATGAAAAACATAACAAAATTCTGTTATATAAAATCTTAACAGAATTTTAGTACGAAAAATCTTAACAGATTTTTCTTCCATGACATCCCTTCATCCAAATATGAGCCACTCGTCAACAGATAACAACAAACCTAACTTAACGTATTTGTCATTCATCAAAACTTGAGTTAAATCGTTAGTGCTAACTGCACCAACAGTTTGATATTTTCTTATGGAATTAAGGGAAATGTAAACCTTAATCCAAAATTCATTTACTTTTTAAAAGAGTAAAACGTGCCATACTTTGAGGAATTTGTTTAATTTAAAATGACACAAATTTAGAAAGGGAAAAGAAATGTCAAAATTAGGATTGGCACATTCTTGATGAAATTGGGCAATCTAGGATTTAATTTTAAGGTTTAGCTAAGAATTAAGGATGCTTAGATAAATTATCCAGGTATACTGTGTTTATGCTAAAATGCCATGATTGTTTGCCCATTATATGTCATGACATCATATTTATTTTTGCATTCATGATTATTATGAAAAATACCAAAAAATCATGTCATGTCATACATACATCATATAACTATAAGAAATTTTCTTTTGAGAATTCTTTCTTTTTGATGTATGTCATAACATATCATGCATTATCTTAATTTCCTTGTAATTAAGGACAAATGTCAACAATTGTGGGCTTATGCCAAGTGACATCCTTGGTGGATGATCATGGTTCTCACAATGCCTAGATAGATATGCATGATCCCTTAGTTTAGGGCAAAACCAAATTTACATCTCACAAAAAATCATAAGGAGACTTGTATGTGTTTTAGTACACATTAGATACAAGTGAGATGTTAGGATTGTGAACAAAACTCAAGATGTTGATTCAGTGCATCTTGTTGAGTTTTATGCTCATCAAAACACATAGTTTTGTGTCTTCCAATCATTGGGAAAGCTAATGTACAAGTCATGTGCATTGAGCCCAAAGAACATGGTTGGATATTGGTTTTGAAAATGATTTAAAAATACTTTTAGAAAACCTTGGTGAAGACTATCTTTTGATAGTAATCATCATTGAATAGTTAGACACAAACTTGAAGAAAACACTAAAGTTTTTACAAGTTTTCAAATTTGTGTCAATCTTCAAAAATAAGAAGTATTTTCATAGAAAACTATTTTTCCTTGATAAAGTATACCCTAAATAATGTCTACATGAATTTTCATGATTTTTATAATTTTGTAGAATTTTTGGGAAGTTTCTGAATTTCGCTGAAATTGAATTTCAGGAAATCAGAAACTCAATCGATCAACCGATCAATTGGGATGGGTTCGATCGATCAGTCGATCAATTGGGAAGCCATTTCCTGTGAACAGAAGGGTGTTGAATCGATCAGCTGATCGATTGACCCAGGTTGGATCAATCAGTGGATCGATTCAGAGGGTATTTCTGCGAGAAGTAGCTTGCGGAATCGATCAATGGATCGATTGAAGTGATTTCAATCGATTGAGTCCCAACTTCAATCGATTGGGAAGTCTGATTTTGGCCTGAAAAGTATGATTTCAGCACTTCAAGTCACTTCGGGTCCTGTTAACCACTCCAAACCCCTTGGAATACATTTATAGACGTTTAGGGGGAGTTTTCATGATGAAAGCAAGTATGGATTGGTTAAGAAAAACCAAAGTGAAGTTTAGGATAAGGTTTAGTTTCAATTCTGAATTGTGGAACCTTAAAACTTCAAGTTTTAGTTTTCAAGTGTCATTAACCATTCCTAACCCTTTGGAATACATTTGTATACACTTAGGGGGAGTTTTCATGTTGAAAACAAGTATGGTTTGGTTAATATAAACTTAGGTGAAGTTTAGGTTGAGGTTTAGTTTCTTTATTGAATTTTGAACCTAAAAACTTCGAGTTTTGGGTTTCCTAATTATTTAGGAATCCCAAATCATTGTTGGTGCAATGATAGAAGTTTGACCATATTTTTAGAGGGAGCTACTCCTTGAATGCATGAAAATTTAATTTCAAGAACCTTGGAAGGGGGTTAAACCTTCATGATAGTTAATACTCAGAGTCGAGTATTGGGAAACAAATGAAGATTGGATATCTTCATTGATTAGGATGATAAATGCTCTCGGATGAGCATTGTGGAGTAGATTAATGCTCAAGGGGGAGCATTGGGTTAATGAAGGGGATTAGACCTGTAGGACCGTTGCGGCCGGCTAGAAGGGGGGGTTAAATAGCCCTGTAAAAATAAAAGAAAAACCCTTCCCGACTTTTCAAACTAACACTTGTAAAATAATCAAAGCAATAAATTAAAAGCAGAAAAGAAAGATGCATAATTGTTTACTTGGTTACAACCGGGGAGGATGTTAATCCAAGGAAAGGATGAAGCGCACTATCAATCTCCTTCAGGAGGAGAAGCCTCTTACAGCGTTGGAGCACAAAAAGAATGAAGCTAATCTAAACAGTGGAAAGCGCACAAGTGTTGTTACAATTTCTGAATTGATGATGAGCTTCTGGACCAAGGCTATATTTATAGCCTTGGTCAGGGCACCTGGAAGGGGTTCCGGGCACCCTGGGGGTATAAAACTTTATCCCCAACGTTCATATCACGTTTGACGTGATCTGGTCAAAAACTCTGGTCCGGGCGCCCGGAAGAGTTCCGGGCGCCCCGAACAGAATGGTCCTGAATCGATCGACCGATTGATTCAAGAAGTCCCAATCGATCGGTCGATCGATTGGGAAGTGACCGTTGGGCAGGATGCAGGTGATGGACGACTAGGATTGTACGGATGTGATGTGGCAATCGATTGGGGTTGATCTCAATCGATTGGGAGCACTGTATATAGCTTGGGCAGAGTGTTTTCTTCGCTAGTTCTTTACGAGTTTTCTTCCTGCGATTTTGCTGCGATTCACAGCGAGCTTCTCCGTTCTTCACCGCCAGTTCTTGAAGGCTCTTGGGAGTGTTCTCTCAAGGTTCAAGAGGCAACAACAAGCAACAAGTAAGCAAGAAGAAGTGTGTGTTTCACTTGTATCTTTGTATTTTCTTCTTGTGTGAGTTGTATTGTTGTGTGTGAGTTTGTACAAGGCTTCTCTTGTAACTCTTCAGTGGGGGCTGAGGCGCCGCTTCGAGCTGCCAGTGGGTCGAAAAATCTAGTCGCTCAGGAAGATGTAGGAAGAAGAAATACTCCCTCCAATGTTTGTTGGAAGTTGACATTTTATCAAAAAACACTAAGCCGACCCGGGATTGGAACAGGAAGGTTCCTGGTTCGGATTGCTTCGAGTAGTAAAAGTAATTAAAGACCCGAGGGATGAGAGGGATGCCATGCAGTTGGACAAGACAACGACTCCGCACAGCAAGCGAAAAGAGTTCGACACAAGTTGGGGAAGGGAAATGCGGAAGTATTTACAGACGACAAAAATGAAGGGGTGAATGAGGAACTGCAGACCGGCGGTGAAATGGTCCCTGAACAGACAGATGCATCTGGTCAGCGAGGTATTTTGTGGATTGGATGAGGAAGGAAGAATGATTTGGTGGTCAGGTGGAATTTCAAAAGCGTTCCTAAGACCCTCAACGTCGCCCTCATCGAACCTGGACTCCTTGGTGGTGTACCAGAGCCCAAGAATAGAGGCTGATGACTGTGAGGAGTTGGCCATTACAGAAACAGGCAGAAAAATGGACTAGGAGGAAGAAAGGCGAATCAAACGAGGAAAAGCGACCACTAGAAGGTCACCGAAACAAAGGAAAGTGGAAAGCTCGAAAGCAAAAGTTGTTGGTGCGGGAAGCATCCGACGATCGAACCAGTGTTTTGATAATGGCAAAGGATTCAAAGTTAAGGTTATGTTGTGATCTAACAGTTTGAATAAGCTTGCAGGAAAAGTCCTAAGTGTACTTACGCAAAAGTCCTAACTAAGGTTAGGCAGGTGGAAAACCCTAGGGGGTGGTAACCCTAGGTCATAGGGGGTGGTAACCCTATGCGGAAAGTCTTGGTGGGTCGAGGGCTTCAGGAAAAAGTCCTAGGGGGTGGTAACCCTAGGTGGAAAGTCCTGGTGTCGTGAACCAGGTGGAAGACTGGACAGGTCGGGGAGCGGGCGTCCAGCAGAAAGTCCAGAAGCATCGAGCACTGAGAAAAAGTCCAATCGATCTGGAGGATCACACTGGCAACAGGTAACTCTCCTGAAAGGAGTAGGTGAGGACGCATTCCCCGCAGAGGGAATAGTAGGTGTCGGGTCGACCTAGGGTTTCCGGTTAGAAATCCGAAGTCAGACCCGGACAGTCCAGAGACTGTCAAACACCTTTCTTATGATATTTATGTGTGCTAACTTTGTCTTGCAGGGTATATGTGTATTTTGTGGAATAACACATTGTGCAGGGACAAAATATCACACTTGACCTCGGATGAACAGTGTCTCGGGTGCAAGCCGAAGCCAGCTGTGCAGAGGAGCTGGAGGTGCCTTCATGGGGACTGAAGGCGCCTTGGACCGCGACTTGGAGGCGCCTTGGAGTGACGTTGAAGGCGCCTTAAGGTGGATAATGAGCAACGGTCAAAGCTTGATCGACAGCGACTGAGTCGGGATAAAACCTTGGGTTAGAGGCGCCTTGGAGCTTAATGGAGGCGCCTTAAACACCCTTTATAATGATGTCTCGAGCAACAGTCAAAAATAACGAATTCTGAGCAACCCTTCCGTGACAAGCCGCTAACGAGACGATCCCAAAGTGCTGCAACAACCTTCCGACAACCCGGAGCTTCATTTTTCATTTCTCTATTGTCGCTATTAATTTAGTTACTATTTCTCTCTGTACTTAGATTGTAATAATTTTCAAAATTATAGGTGTTGCCCAATGTAAACGCTCAACGAGCGTGGGCCTTGGAGTAGGAGTCGACACAGGCTCCGAACCAAGTAAACGACCTGTGTTTGCGTGTGTTGTGTTTTTCTTTACTTAATTCCGCTGCGTATTCCGACTCTGTTTCTAAATCGATTAAAATAGTCATGAGCGTTATTCACCCCCCCCCTCTAGCACTTCTCAATCCAACAATTGGTATCAGAGCAGTGTCGCTTCGATTTGGTGCAACCACCAATCAAGCAATTTTTTTTCGTGATATTTTCAGTTTTTTCGGAGTCGACCGGAATTAGTATAATTATTATATTTCAATCTATTTCTCGCTCGAATTGATTTTTGCTCGAAGTTGGTGCAACACCACTCGAGTTCATTTTTTTCTTTTATACATTCCGCACTACTAATCCAAGACCCAGTCTTGGAACAGATTTTTTTCTGTGTGCAGGTTTTAAAATGACACTTCAAGAAGGTTATAGCACTGCTCGACCATCGCTCTTCACCAGAGACGATTTCGAGTACTAGAAGGGCCGGATGGAGGCGTACTTGCAAACCCAGTTCGAAGTTTGGATGATCACCAAGACAGACCTTGAACTCCCACTTGACGGCTCAGGCAAATTAGTATCATACCAGAACTATGACGCATCCTTAATAAAGAAAGTAGAGGCGAACGCAAAGGCAACCTGCATACTCCAGTGTGGTCTGACCAAGGAGGAGCTCAACAAAGTTGGACCATTCTCCAGCGCAAAAGAGCTATGGGAGAAACTGATTGAACTCCACGAGCGCACCTTCGACACCAAGGTGAGTAAAAGAGATTTACTGTTTAATAAACTATACAATCTCAAGATGCAGGAAGGAGAGACAGCAAGTCAACTCCACGCACGCATACAAGATATTCTCAACTCCCTCCATGCAATCGGTCAGAAAGTCGAGAATCGGGACGTCATAAGGTACGCACTCAACTCTTTTTCGAGGAACACATTGTGGGCATCAATGGTAGATGCCTACAAAGTTTCCAAGGATTTATCTTGTATAAAATTAGATGAATTATTTTTTGAGTTTGAATTATATGAGCAGACTAATGCGCAGCCAATCGAGAAAGGTGTAGCTTTACTTGTAGGTACCAGTAGAACTCGCGAACCGAGATCACGACGAAGAGCCAAACCGAAATCTGAAGAAGAACTCGATTCAGACGATGAAGACGACGAACTAACAACAGAACTTGTGAACCTTGTGAAGAAGCTCTACAAGAAGAAGAAGGGCTTCAACAAGAGAGACCTAAAGAAGGCAGTACAATCCAAGGAGGTTCAACCTAGTTCAAAAGTCAAGTTCGAGGTGATCTACTACAGGTGCAACCAGAAGGGGCACATCAAGGCCAACTGCCCAAATCAAAAGGAAGCAAAGAAGCAGAGAAAGAAGAAGGTGCTGAAAGCAACTTTTGAGGAATCTTCAGAAGAAGATACCGACGACGAGCTCAACCAGATGAGCCTCCTCGCGCTGATGGCCCGGGATCAAATCAACGTGTCTGAGAGTGAGAGCGAATTGGAAACTGAATCAGAAAGAAGCCACGGATCCGTATCCGTTTCCGAAGGGCCCGATCCCTCTGTAAGTATTCCTCGATTAAATAATTTAGTGAATTATTTATTACGTAAATTAGCAAAATCAAACATTAGGGTCAAATCACTTCTAAAGGAAATAACGATCCTTAAAGAAGAGACTAACTCCAAAACCTTGCCTGAACTAGTTCAGACTGGAAATTCAACTCAAGCCCAAAAGCTTGAGGAAGAAAATTCTAGTATGAAAACTTAGGTCAAGGATTTGGAGAAGACCCTAGAACGGTTTTCTTTGGGGTCCAAGAACCTTGACATAATTCTTGGGACTCAAAGAGCCGTTTATAATAGAACTGGACTAGGTTTTAAATCCAAAAGGAAATATCGATCTTATCTATCCTTAGTCAACAAACCAAATAGTAAACTAGTCCAAGCATGGGTACCCAAGTCCAACTTGGTCAATCAAGTTGGACTTGGTCAATATTGGGTCCCTAAGGATCAAGTACATTTCCTTGATAAACCTTATCGAGGCTATGATCCAGGGGGAGCAAAAAGAAAAATTATTTTAATAAATAAATAAACAAATAAAAATTATCTTGATGAATAAATAATTAATTAAATTCATCTTAATAAATAAATAAATAAAAATTATCTTAACAAATAAAATTAAAGGAAAATCAATAATGGAGGCTCCAGAATAGCTCGCACCTCCAAAAAGAATCTACCCGACAGGGTAACCAAACGCAACCTACCCGGCAGGGTAATTAGGGCTAGAATAAAAAGGGCTAAGTTTAACTTGACCCACGGTACTGGTGAAGTATTGGATGATAGTACGTTAGGGAAACTTAGTATATGCATGTCTAGGAAGATATGGCTTCAACCTGGTGCATTTGGCTAAGTGGAACTGACCGAAGCTACCCTTTATAGATCCTAACTAGTTAAATCAAGGTTTTGTACTAAGTTCAGTGGATAGGGCTATTTGGAAAACCTCGAAGGCATGGTTACTTTAATGATGTCCAAGTGACTCACCATAGCCCAGAAGTTTATCCAAAGAATATCTATTTGTTGAGCCCAAAGCAAAACCTCAATCTAACACAAAGTTAAACCAAACCTTATAATAAAACTAATTCATCTCACAAAATTATAGGATCCCCTGATTGAAAAAACTAGATCGGGAGAGATGACTAAGGACAAAATTTAAATAAAAATAAAAATAAAATAAAATTAAATAAAAATAAAAATAAAAATTAAATTAAAATAAATTAAATTAAAATTAAAATAAATTAAATTAAATTAAAATTAAAATTAAATTAAATTAAATTAAATTAAATAAACTAAAATAAAATAAAATAAAATAAAATAAATAAAAATAAAATAAAATTAAATTTAAATAAAAATTAAATTAAAATTAAATTAAATTAAAAATTAAAATTAAAATTAAAATTAAATTTAATTAACGTAATATTTTTCAAATTTAATTAACTTAATATTTTTCAAATTAATTAACATAATATTTTTCAAAATCTAATTAACTTAATATTTTTCAAAGTTAATTAACTTAATATTTTTCAAAATCTAATTAACTTAATATTTTTCAAATTTAACTAATTTAATATTTTTCAAAATTTAATTTAAACATTTTTCAAAATTTAATTAACTTAAACATTTTTCAAAATTTAATTAATTTAATATTTTTCAAAATTAATTAACTTAATATTTTTCAAAATCTAATTAACTTAATATTTTTCATAGTTAATTAACTTAATATTTTTCAAAATCTAATTAACTTAATATTTTTCAAGATTTAATTAACTTTACAAAATCTAATTAACTTAATATTTTCCAAATTTAACTAACTTAATATTTTTCAAAGTTAATTAACTTAATATTTTTCAAAATCTAATTAACTTAATATTTTTCAAATTTAACTAACTTAATATTTTTCAAAATTTAATTAACATAAAAAATTTTCAAAATTTAATTAACTTAAACATTTTTCAAAATTTAATTAACTTAATATTTTTCAAAAGTTAATTAACATGATATTTTTCAAAATTAATTAACTTAATATTTTTCAAAATTTAATTAACTAAATATTTTTCAAGATTCATTTAACTTAATATTTTTCAAGATTTAATTAACTTTTCAAAATTAATTAACTTAATATTTTTCAAAATTAATTAACTTAATATTTTTCAAAATTTCATTAACTTAATATTTTTCAAATTAATTAACTTAATATTTTTTAAAATTAATTAACTTAATATTTTTCAAATTAATTAACTTAATATTTTTCAAAATCTAATTAACTTAATATTTTTCAAATTTAATTAACTTAATATTTTTCAAAATCTAATTAACTTAATATTTTTCAAATTTAACTAACTTAATATTTTTCAAAATTTAATTTAAACATTTTTCAAAATTTAATTAACTTAAACATTTTTCAAAATTTAATTAATTTAATATTTTTCAAAATTAATTAACTTAATATTTTTCAAAATCTAATTAACTTAATATTTTTCAAAGTTAATTAACTTAATATTTTTCAAAATCTAATTAACTTAATATTTTTCAAGATTTAATTAACTTTACAAAATCTAATTAACTTAATATTTTTCAAATTTAACTAACTTAATATTTTTCAAAGTTAATTAACTTACTATTTTTCAAAATCTAATTAACTTAATATTTTTCAAATTTAACTAACTTAATATTTTTCAAAATTTAATTAACTTTAAATTTTTTTTCAAAATTTAATTAACTTAAACATTTTTCAAAATTTAATTAACTTAATATTTTTTAAAGGTTAATTAACATAATATTTTTCAAAATTAATTAACTTAATATTTTTCAAAATTTAATTAACTTAATATTTTTCAAGATTCATTTAACTTAATATTTTTCAAGATTTAATTAACTTTTCAAAATTAATTAACTTAATATTTTTTCAAAATTAATTAACTTAATATTTTTCAAAATTTAATTAACTTAATATTTTTCAAGATTCATTTAACTTAATATTTTTCAAGATTTAATTAACTTTTCAAAATTAATTAACTTAATATTTTTCAAAATTAATTAACTTAATATTTTTCAATATTTAATTAACTTAATATTTTTCAAATTAATTAACTTAATATTTTTAAAAATTAATTAACTTAATATTTTTTATGATTCATTTAACTTAATATTTTTTAGGATTTAATTAACTTTTCAAAATTAATTAACTTAATATTTTTCAAAATTAATTAACTTAATATTTTTCAAAATTAATTAACTTAATATTTTTTTCAAAATCTAATTAACTTAATATTTTTCAAATTCAATTAACTTATTATTTTTCAAAATTTAATTAACTTAAACATTTCTCAAAATTAATTAACTTTTTCAAAATTAAGTAACCTAAAAGTTTTTCAAAATTAATTTACCTAATATTTTAATTATTCAACCATCTCACAATCACCCATAGGAATAACTGATCGCCAAAACCTAGATTGGGTGAGATGAAAAATTAAGGAGTTTAGTTCAATCAAACTCTCTTTTAATCCATTAAAAAGAATCCAATTCTAATACCTTATGTGTAGGAATTGGATCAATGGATGTTGGATAGTAGATGCTCCAGACATATAGCTAAAGATAGGTTGAAATTCACAAAGCTCAAATACAAGAACCTAAGATCAGTTGCATTTGGCAACAACGGTAAACTTATGGTAATCGGAAAAGGTAATATCGAACTTAATTCGATTTCATTATTCGAAACATTTTATTAGTTGAAAATTTTAACTTTAATTTACTGAGTATAAGTCAATTATGTGATAGTGGCTACTTAGTTATTTTTAATAATTCTGGGTGTTTAGTTAAAAATATTGATAACCCCGAAGTCATACTTAAGAGACTTAGGAAAAATAACATTTACACAATTGACCTATCCTCAATAAAGTGTCTTTTGACACAACAATAGGAAACCAACCTGTGGCACAGAAGACTAGGTCACACCCATGTCAAACTCATTTCAAAAATGAGTCAAAATGGCTTAGTTAGAGGGCTACCCAAATTAAAGAACCTAGAAAATATAATTTGCCAGGCTTGCCAACAAGGTAAGCAAACCAAATCAAATCACAAGTCAACCAACCTAGATAGAACTGACTTCTTACTTGAGCTCCTACATTTAGACCTATTTGACACACATGGAGCCAAGTCACTAAGCAAGAATCAATACTGCTTAGTAATAATTGATGATTACTCTAGGTACACTTGGGTAAAATTTCTAAAAATAAAAGATGAAACATTTGAAGCTTTTAATAATTTTTGCAAGTTAATAGAAAATGAAAAAGATACCAAAATTAAAAGAATAAGGAGTGATCATGGGGGTGAATTTGAAAATCATAGGTTTACCCAATTTTGTAAAATTAATAGATACAAACATGAATTTTCATGCCCAAGAACTCCCCAATAGAACGGTTTGGTCGAACGCAAAAATAGAACCCTACAAGAGGCCGCTAGAACCATGCTAAATGAGTACAATTTAAATCATCAATTCTGGGCCGAAGCAATAAATACAACAAACTACATTCAAAATAGAATTCTTATTAACAAATTACACAATAAAACCCTCTATGAAATATATTATAATAAAATTCCCAACTTGAACTATTTAAAAGTGTTTGGATGTAAAGTTCACATTTTAAACACTAAAGATTACTTAGGAAAATTCACACCCAAATCAGTCCAAGGAATATTCTTAGGGCCACAACCAGTAGGGCTTATAGAGTCTATAACCAAAATACCCTAAAAGTTGAAAAAACAACTAATGTAATCTTTGATAAAGAAAATAACCTACCTAATATAAATGAAAATGTTGACATTAACCCAAGAATTATAGAAGATGAAGAAATTCAACCTAACACTAGACCAGAGGAACCAACTACTGACTCAAGTATAAGACCAACCAGAATAATTTGTGAGATCTCGGAAAATTTAAATAATAGGGTTATTTGAGAAATAACCTTA
This sequence comes from Zingiber officinale, assembly GCF_018446385.1. Classification (NCBI taxonomy): domain Eukaryota; kingdom Viridiplantae; phylum Streptophyta; class Magnoliopsida; order Zingiberales; family Zingiberaceae; genus Zingiber; species Zingiber officinale. The sequence goes on from NC_055994.1 coordinate 76,598,874, forward strand.
TAGAATTTTTCCGGAATTTTTAGAAATTTTCTAGGAATTTTTCGAAACTCGTACGACGGGTTTTGAGGGGATTAATTTCAGGTTCAGATAAAGCCTGTTTAGGATACCGTTTAATTGAGGAAATGTTTTATTTATAAAACCTTTTCCTTTTTATTTTTCTTTCCCCAAACGGCGACCCCGATCCTCTCCTCACCCGAACCTTCTCCTCCTTCCCCGATCTTTTCTTCTCCCCTTCCTCTGTTCTCTCTTGCGGACGAAGCAAAGCCGAGGGTTCCGGCGAGTGTCGACCTCAACGAAAACCAGTGGAGTCACCGGAGCTTGCTGGAGCATGACGGGACTGGTGGAGTACAGATCTTCTTCGGTCGAGGGGTTGCGGCTCGGTGGATTCACCGACCGATCGTCGGCGATACGGTGGCTAGGGCATGGTGAGGAACGAGATTCACTTCGTCTTCCAACCTATCGACTCCCTCATATGTCTTCCTCGAGCTTTCCTCCCGGTTCTACCGATCCTTTCTTCCGCCGATCACTGATGCCACTGGATTGGGACTCGATCGCCGGCGTGAGGGGACAATTAGGGCTTCAAGGGTAAGCAATCGAACCTTCTTCCTCGCTGTGGTCGCGTTCTTGTTGCAATTCATGCCCTAGATCCATCGCTGGTGCTTTGCCCTTCAGATCATTGGTGCTGGATTTTACCCTATCAGATCTTGATCCTCATTCTTGTTTGCGGCTGAATTAGGTCACGGATTGGAGGGGATCAATGAGTTGTGTTTGGGTTGCCGGGCAGAGACTAGAGGGGTTGATGTTTGATCAGTGGACCTCCTCCTCCTTTCTGTTGACTGAGGTCCCAGTTTGAGGTGAGTTCTTGTTGGAAATTGGGTATTGCTTGGTTAGAGATCTCCATTTCTTGTTGATCTGTGATCTTCTTGTTTGATTCCAGTGAGGACCTGTTATGTGGAATTCAATTTGTGTGCTGTGGATTGCTTTATGATCCAGCAACATATGGTTTCAACAGCAACTCGATTAGAGCAGCGAGGTCCTGCTGCTGTGGTGTTGGAAGGGTGATCGTGAAGTGATTTCTAGTAGCATCCCTTGATCCAGCAATCCATAGGGGCTGTGAATTGAGGTATGTGCAGGGATTTTGATACATGATGTGAATGTATTGAATTAGGCTTATGTGTAGGTATTTGATCCGGGTTGTAGATTATAGTATAATTGTGATTGCATGATCATGTGTAGGTTGTAATTAGTGGTTGATTGTGATTAGATATATTTACTTAGATTTAATCTAATGGAATGATTAGGGTTAAGACAATTAACCCTAGTCAACTATTGGATCTAATCTAATTGGTGATTAAGGATTAGATAACTAATCCTAATTAACCATTAGATTTAATTTAGGTTTAAGGATTTTATTTAGCTATTCATTTGGATTTAGATAAATAAAATATATATATTGTTGTTGACACAGGACTCTGATTCGAGACAGGCGTCTCGACGTTGGATTTGGTGTGATTGTACCTTCTATTTGAGGCGGGTACCCTTTGACTTATCTTTTCGATATTGTCTTATGATATGTATAGTTTATATATAATTACTAGTAGTAGATGGTAGATTTATCTCTTCCTTGGTCTTAGCTTAGTTGATACCTATCACATGCTTCTACTGTTAGATGTTTTACATTAGTCTGGTTTACTTTTACCTCTTGCCATGTGTATATGTGTTCGTGGTTATGGTTGCTTGTGGTGCTTAACTACCCATGATTAGTTGCTGGAGATATTGGTTATATATTGTTGGATTCATGTTGTTTATATCTTTGTTATATATGCGTTTATCTTTTTGGCACCTACGCATATGGAGGAGGATATGTTCAGGTATGACATTCTGTAGCCGCATGCACCATATCGCATGATTGCATGCTGGGCGATTGACGACTCCATTATTGTTGAGCTCGTCAGCCGGCTACATGAGGGCCTGCACATAACGTGTCCACTGCATGGGTAGTGGCACAACACTCAGGGTGTGTATGGTAGGTTGCTTTGTCGAGGGCTCCGCTGGTACACTCATGGGTTAGTGTTACGCAGCGTGGTAGCAAGACAGAGATCCCTCCCCGTCATCGCGTACTGGGAGATGAGAGCATTGTGCTCCCTCACTATGTTTGAGGTAGGAGGATAGGTGTACTCCGACAGCATCCCATTCACTCGGTCACTCATCAGGAGTAGTGATGGCAGAGTGCACGGTGTCACAGCCCTACCCACTCGGTCTCACCATTGCGTGTGAGATGGCAGACTGGCGTCAGGGGTGACCAGGGCATATCATTTGCATCATACGCACAGATTGCATTCTTTGTGATGATGCATTTTGGTGATTGCATATGAGTGACATGCATACAGGATACATGCTTTTGCTCTGACTATTTTTATTTGTGTATGTTAACAGTCAGTTGCACAAGCCTCGCAGGTGAGTACAATTTATTTCAGTTATACATTTTCTTATTATTCTTGCTATAGATTGTAATTTATGCTTATTGCTGGTTACTACCGTTTATTTAGCTATGCATATGTGTTATACTGATAGGAGACTGCACTATAGGCTTTATGGTTTAGGAGACTATACCTTAGGATGTTACTGGTAGTTATATGTTGTTGTACATATCTATTGGATTACCTGCTGAGTTCTTTGAACTCACCCTGTTGTTACTATTTTTCAGGTTGAGACCGTCAGGAGAGATTCCAGTTGCTAGCCCCTTCGTTACGAGGATTTCTTATTTTAGATTTCTGTTATTGTTTCTATGCATATACTGATGAGGTGGGTTTGTATTGTGGACATTGAACATTCGGGTTTGCTACTTTTATTTTCCACTGTGGATTTTCTCATTACTTCGTGGATTTGTTTTCTTCATTGTAGTGGAGTAGGATGTTTACATATATCTTCGAGGATTCTTTATCGTCATTTCCCTATTAAACTGCGTGGATTGATTTTATGTTGAACTGTGTGGAAATGTTGATATAAACTGCGTGGTTTGTTTCTTATTTGTATTGTATTGCTTCGGCCGTGTGTGGCTGATGTATAGATATATGTATTCTGGATTCATATTATCACCCGTACAGGGGAGATGGTGCCGAAATTTCTTCTGGCAGGGACTACTTGGGGCGTGACAATTTATTTGGTATCAGAGCTAGGCTTCGATTTCGGATTTTTGCGTTCTGGATTTTCAGGATTTTATCTAATACCAATTTATTTGGTATCAGAGCATCGTTTGCGATACCGGTATGTTCTTACAAGTTTTACGTGCTTATCTGGATATGTTCGGATTGTACGGATTCCGTCGATTTTCTCGTTTCAGAATTCCGAGGTATTTTGACGAGGTTCTTTAGGGGGCTAAGCAGCGACAGGACATCTCCAGACGACAAATAAGTAAATGAGATAATTTTATAGTTTTCATACCTGTAGTGATATCTGGGTAGCATTTTGTTGACAGATATGACACATACACATGTTCCGATACCGAGACGTGGTTGACCCCGTAAGAGGGCAATAGATTCTCCGGAGACAGAGTCTCCAGAGAGATTTGCTAGGGTTGAGCCTGTCCGTCAGGGACAGACTCGTCAGGATATTATAGGTACGTCGGATTATAAGACCCCGACGGTTCCAACTTCAGAGGTATATACCTCAACTATACCACTAGTGGTATCATCTTTAGTATACTCGGCACCCCCTCCAGTCGTGCCTACTATTGCGTACTGGAGGTACGAGATGGGGCAGAGATCTGGTGGGACACCAAGCGCTCGATTATAGGCGAGCAGCATATTACCTGGACGAGATTTAGGGAGGCATTCGAGAGTCAGTATTTTCCCCGGGCGTATCAGATGACACGTCGACAGGATTTTCTGAGTCTTCGACAGAATAACCTCTCAGTGATGGAGTATAATGCCAAATTTAATCGGTTAGCCATATTCTGTCCTGAGTTAGTTGCCGAGGATAGATCTCGTATGCTTCAGTTTGTCCAGGGATTGGACGAGCATCTTCAAGTGAAGATTGCCGGTCTTGGTATAACATCATACACAGAGGCACTGGATAGGGCTCTTATGATTAAGTTAGCTCAGTAGAGAGCAAATGCGGATAAGAAGCAGCCACAGACCACAGGACAGCAGCAGAGCAGTCGCACTCAGACAGGTCAGGGTACTTCTAGAGCATTTGGTCGACACCAGAAGTCAGGACGATCTTCATCTGGACGCTCCCGGTCTGCTCAGCAGAACCGGAAACAATCCACTGATGACTCACACTGCACCCGTTGTAGATCCTGAGATCACATCACCTCTGCATGTACTCTGGGACAGTCAGTTTGCTATTATTGCAAACTGCCTGGGCACATCAGCCGAGGCTGTTCGCTGAAGGTCGAGCATGTAGCTTCCGGAGGTTTTGTGTCGGGAGGACCAATTGGTCAGTCTGGGACTCAGCGAGGAGGGCCGAAAGCCTAATCTTCGCATCGTCAATAGAGGACAGCTCCCCCTGCAGCAGCTGCATATGGCATGCACGGGCAGGAACATTTTGGTGTCCTTGTGGAGAACCCCACGGTATTCCGCCTTAGTGTTCTCCTATACTGTTTGTCAAGAAGAAAGATGGTACTCTGAGGCTGTGCATAGATTATAGGCAGCTGAATGCAGTGACTATCAGAAATAAGTATCCCTTGCCACGGATTGAGGATTTATTTGATCAGCTCAGAGATACATCAGTGTATTCTAAGATTGATCTGCGGTCTGGATATCATTAGCTGAGAGTTAGAGATTCTAATATTCAGAAGACAACATTTCGCACCAGATACGGACATTACGAGTTTTTGGTAATGCCATTTGGGCTTACCAATGCTCCTGTAGTATTTATGGATCTGATGAACTGTATCTTTTTGGAGTATCTAGATCAGTTCGTTATTGTGTTTATCGATGACATATTGATCTATTCGCGTTCCGAGGAGGAACATGCACAACATCTTCGCATAGTCTTGGAGACTCTGCGACAACATCATCTGTATGCGAAGTTCAGTAAGTGTGCATTTTGGCTATCTTCAGTTGGTTTCCTGGGACACGTGGTGTCTAGCCGAGGTATTTCAGTAGATCCTCAGAAGATCGAGGCTATTACCAGCTGGGAGCAGCCGAAGTTAGTCCAGGAGATCCGTAGTTTCTTGGGACTGGCTGGATATTACAGACGATTTGTTGAGGGTTTATCCCGTATTGCTATGTCGTTGACACGTCTGATCAGAAAGGGCATGAAGTTCACGTGGTCAGAGGCTTGCGAGACTAGTTTCCAAGAGCTGAAGTGGAGATTAGTATCATCACCAGTTTTGATTTTACCTTCTGGTGATGACGGGTTCAAACTTTACACAGATGCATCCCTTCAGGGTTTGGGCGTTGTTTTGATGCATCACGGTAGGGTAGTCTCCTATGCTTCTCGTCAGTTGAAGGAACATGAGAAGAACTACCCAGTACATGATTTAGAGCTAGCCGCTATTATCTTTGCTTTGAAGATTTGGCGACATCATCTTTATGGTATTACTTTTGAGATTTTTACTGATCATAAGAGTCTCAAATATATTTTCACACAGAAGGAACTCAATTTCCGACAGAGGAGATGGATGGAGTTCCTGAAGGATTATGATTGTACTATTAGCTACCATCCGGGTAAAGCTAATGTGGTTGCTGATGCACTTAGCAGGAAGTCCAGAGGAACTTTAGCTTGCCACCGAGTTTTAGTCACGGACTTGATTCAGGGATTCTCCGAGTTGGTTCTTGAGGAGCAGGGACGGACAGAGCAGGGTATTCTTGTTACCATGGTTGCTCAATCGTCGATCAGGATGAGGATTCGAGAGGCCCAGGCCAGAGATCAGCATTTACAGTTCATTAGCAGCCAGAGAGATGACGAGGGTATTGTTTATTTCCGAGGCAGATTATGTGTACCTCAGTCTCACCCGATCATGGAGGAGTTACTTCAGGAGGCTCATCGTTCTAGATTTGCTATCCACCCAGGTGGGACCCGTATGTATCGTGATTTGAGACATTCCTATTGGTGGAACGACAAGAAGAAAGACATCGCAAAGTTTGTAGCTAGATGTCTTGTCTGTCAGCAGGTGAAGGCTGAGCACCAGAGACCTGCTGGTTTACTTCAGAGGATCCCTATTCCAGAGTGGAAGTGGGAGCATATTACTATGGACTTTGTGGTAGGATTGCCTAGGACTTGACGAGGCCATGATGCGATTTGGGTAATCGTTGACTGATTAACTAAATCCGCACACTTTTTAGCGATCCGGAAGACTGATTCTCTGGATCGATTAGCAGAGTTATATTGTCGAGAGATTTTCAGATTGCATGGAGTTCTGCTGAGCATTATATCTGATAGAGACCCACGGTTCACTTCCCGATTCTGGCAGAGTCTGCAGCAGGCCTTGGGCACACAGCTTCGTTTCAGTACGACATTCCATCGGCAGACAGATGGGCAGTCAGAGCGGACTATTCAAACTTTGGAGGATTTGCTGAGGTCTTGCGTTATGGATTTCGGAGGCAGTTGGGAGGACCACCTGCCATTGGTGGAGTTCGCTTACAACAACATCTATCATTCGACTATCCAGATGGCACCGTTTGAGGCGTTGTATGGTAGACCTTGTCGGACACCCACTCTCTGGGAAGAGGTTGGGGAGGCCCAGTTGGTAGGACCTCAGAGAGCTCAGCAGGAGGCAGAGTTGATTCGTACTATCAGACGGAGCATGTCAGAGGCTCAGGACCGTCAGAAGAGTTATGCTGATCGACGACGGAGACCTCTGGAGTTCTCTATTGGTGATCATGTATTTTTGAGAGTTTCACCCACGAAAGGGGTGAAGAGATTTTGCCTTCGAGGTAAGTTAGCTCCACGATATATTGGGTCATTCCAGATCTTGGAGAGGATTGGAGCAGTAGCTTACCGTCTGGCGCTACCACCATCTCTAGCTGGCATTCACGATGTATTCCATGTGTCTATGCTGAGGAGATACGTATCCGATCCGGCACATGTTCTGTCAGATATATCAGTTCCTATTCAGCCTGACGTTACTTACGAGGAGGTTCCGGTACGGATTCTGGACCACAGAGAGCGTTAGCTGCGGAACAAGACTGCCCGACTGGTAAAAGTCGAATGGCAGCATCATTCTGATGAGGAGGCTACTTGGGAGCTGGAGGATACGATCCGAAATCGATACCCTCATCTCTTTACTTGAGGTATGTGGGTTAGTGTTTTTTTTCAGCATTTATATTATTTGGTTATGTTATAGTGTTGGCTGTTGGTTATAGCGAAATTTGGGGACCAAATTTTTATTAGTAGGGGAGGATGTAAGATCTCGAAAAATTTAAATAATAGGGTTATTTGAGAAATAACCTTATAGAATTTTTCCGAAATTTTTAGAAATTTTCTAGGAATTTTTCGGAACTCATACGACGGGTTTTGAGGGGATTAATTTCAGGTTCGGATAAAGCCTGTTTGGGATACCGTTTAATTGAGGAAATGTTTTATTTATAAAACCTTTTCCTTTTTATTTTTCTTTCCCCAAACGGTGACCCCGATCCTCTCCTCACCCGAACCTTCTCCTCCTTCCCTGATCTTTTCTTCTCCCCTTCCTCTGTTCTCTCTTGCGGACGAAGCAAAGCCCGACGAAAACCAGTGGAGTCACCGGAGCTTGCTGGAGCATGACGGGACTGGTGGAGTACAGATCTTCTTCGGTCGAGGGGTTGCGGCTCGGTGGATTCACCGACCGATCGTCGGCGATACGGTGGCTAGGGCATGGTGAGGAACGAGATTCGCTTCGTCTTCCAACCTATCGACTCCCTCATACGTCTTCCTCGAGCTTTCCTCCCGGTTCTACCGATCCTTTCTTCCGCTGATCACTGATGCCACTGGATTAGGACTCGATCGCCAGCGTGAGGGGACAATTAGGGCTTCGAGGGTAAGCAATCGAACCTTCTTCCTCGCTGTGGTCGCGTTCTTGTTGCAATTCATGCCCTAGATCCATCGCTGGTGCTTTGCCCTTCAGATCATTGGTGCTGGATTTTACCCTATCAGATCTTGATCCTCATTCTTGTTTGCGGCTGAATTAGTTCACGGATTGGAGGGGATCAGTGAGTTGTGTTTGGGTTGCCGGGCAGAGACTAGAGGGGTTGATGTTTGATCAGTGGACCTCCTCCTCCTTGCTGTTGACTGAGGTCCCAGTTTGAGGTGAGTTCTTGTTGGAAATTGGGTATTGCTTGGTTAGAGATCTCCATTTCTTGTTGATCTGTGATCTTCTTGTTTGATTCCAGTGAGGACTTGTTCTGTGGAATTCAATTTGTGTGTTGTGGATTGCTTTATGATCCAGTAACATATGGTTTCAATAGCAACTCGATTAGAGCAGCGAGGTCCTGCTGCTGTGGTGTGGAAGGGTGATCGTGAAGTGATTTCTAGCAGCATCCCTTGATCCAGCAATCCATAGGGGCTGTGAATTGAGGTATGTGCAGGGATTTTGATACATGATGTGAATGTATTGAATTAGGCTTATGTGTAGGTATTTGATCCGGGTTGTAGATTATAGTATAATTGTGATTGCATGATCATGTGTAGGTTGTAATTAGTGGTTGATTGTGATTAGATATATTTACTTAGATTTAATCTAATGGAATGATTAGGGTTAAGACAATTAACGCTAGTCAACTATTGGATCTAATCTAAGTTTAGATATCTAATCTAATTGGTGATTAAGGATTAGATAACTAATCCTAATTAACCATTAGATTTAATTTAGGTTTAGGGATTTTATTTAACTATTCATTTGGATTTAGTTAAATAAAATATATATATTGTTGTTGACACAGGACTCTGATTCGAGACAAGCGTCTCGACGTTGGATTTGGCGTGATTGTACCTTCTATTTGAGGCGGGTACCCTTTGACTTATCTTTTCGATATTGTCTTATGATATATGTAGTTTATATATAATTACTAGTAGTAGATGATAGATTTATCTATTCCTTGGTCTTAGCTTAGTTGATACCTATCACATGCTTCTACTGTTAGATGTTTTACATTAGTCTAGTTTACTTTTATCTCTTGCCATGTGTATATGTGTTCGTGGTTATGGTTACTTGTGCTGCTTATCTACCCATGATTAGTTGCTGGAGATACTGGTTATATATTGTTGGATTCATGTTGTTTATATCTTTGTTATATATGCGTTTATCTTTTTGGCACCTACGCATATGGAGGAGGATATGTTCAGGTATGACATTCTGTAGCCGCATGCACCATATCGCATGATTGCATGCTGGGCGATTGATGACTCCATTATTGTTGAGCTCGTCGGCCGGCTACATGAGGGCCTGCACACAACGTGTCCACTGCATGGGTAGTGGCACAACACTCAGGGTGTATATGGTAGGTTGCTTTGTCGAGGGCTCCGCTGGTACACTCATGGGTTAGTGTTACGCAGCGTGATAGCAGGACAGGGATCCCTCCCTGTCATTGCGTATCGGGAGATGAGAGCATTGTGCTCCCTCACTATGTTTGAGGTAGGAGGATAGGTGTACTCCGATAGCATCCCGTCCACTTGGTCACTCATCGGGAGTAGTGATGGCAGAGTGCACGGTGTCACAGGCTTACCCACTCGGTCTCACCATTGCGTGTGAGATGGCAGACTGGCATCAGGGGTGACCTGGGCATGCCATTTACATCATACGCACAGATTGCATTCTTTGTGATGATGCATTTTGGTGATTACATATGAGTGACATGCATACAGGATACATGCTTTTGCTCTGACTATTTTTATTTGTGTATGTTCACAGTTAGTTGCACAAGCCTCGCAGGTGAGTACAGTTTATTTCAGTTATATATTTTCTTATTATTCTTGCTATAGATTATAATTTATGACTATTGCTGGTTACTACCGTTTATTTAGTTATGCATATGTGTTATACTGATAGGAGACTGTACTATAGGCTTTATGGTTTAGGAGACTATACCTTAGGATGTTACTGGTAGTTATATGTTGTTGTACATATCTATTGGATTACCTGCTGAGTTCTTTGAACTCACCCCGTTGTTACTATTTTTCAGGTTGAGGCCGTCAGGAGAGATTCCAGTTGCTAGCCCCTTCGTTACGAGGATTTCTTATTTTAGATTTCTGTTATTGTTTCTATGCATATACTGATGAGGTGGGTTTGTATTGTGGCCATTGAACATTCGGGTTTGCTACTTTTGTTTTCCGCTGTGGATTTTCTCATTACTTCGTAGATTTGTTTTCTTCGTTGTAGTGGAGTAGGATGTTTACATATATCTTCGAGGATTCTTTATCGTCATTTCCCTATTAAACTGCGTGGATTGATTTTATGTAGAACTGTGTGGAAATGTTGATATAAACTGCGTGGTTTGTTTCTTATTTGTATTGTATTGTTCCGGCCGTGTGTGGTCGATGTATAGATATGTGTATTTTGGATTCATATTGTCACCCGTACAGGGGAGATGCTGTCGAAATTTCTTCTGACAGGGACTACCTGGGGCGTGACATAAGTACTTCTCACCCACCTGACCAAATTTTGGGTGACCCAAATCTAGGAGTTAGAACTAGAGATTCTTATAGAAACCTGAGTCAGATTGCACTTATATCTAAAATTAAGCCTAAGACTATAGAAGAAGCTCTACTTGACCCAGACTGGATCATTGCTATGCAGGAAGAGTTAGCCTAATTTGATAGAAACCAAGTCTGGGAACTTGTACCTAAACCCTTAGATAAGTCCATAACTGACACCAAATGGGTATTTAGGAACAAATTGAATGATCAGGGTGATATAGTAAGAAATAAGGCCAGACTAGTAGCCAAAGGGTTTAGCCAGGTTGAAGGTTTAGACTATGACGAAACCTATGCACCAGTAGCTAGACTTGAATCCATTAGGATACTGTTGGCATATGCAGCACATAAAGGATTTAGGTTATACCAAATGGATGTCAAGTCAGCCTTCTTAAATGGGTTCATTAAGGAAGAGGTCTATGTAAGCCAACCCCCCAGATTTGAGGACGTATACAAACCAAACCATGTATTCAGACTGAAAAAGGCCTTATATGGCCTAAAACAAGTACCTAGGGCATGGTACGAACGGTTATCTAATTACCTAATATCCAAGGGCTTTAACCAAGTCAAATAGATCAGACCTTATTTTTCAAAACCTTAGAGAAAGACATCTTCATAGCCTAAATCTATGTTGATGATAAAATTTTTGGCTCAACCAACACTAAACTTTTAAAAGAATTTGTTAAATTAATGGAAAATGAATTTGAAATAAGTTTAGTGGGGGAACTCAATTTTTTCTTAAACTTACAAATTAAACAAACCAAAGATGGAATCTATATTTATCAAACTAAATATGCTAAGGAACTAATTAAAAAATTTGGCATGGAAAATTCAAAAATTATAAATACACCAATGTCAACTAATATCAACATTGATTCTGACCCTGAAGGAAAACCAGTAGATCCAAAACACTATAGAAGTGTAATAGGTAGCTTACTCTACCTAACTGCAAGTTGACCCGATATACTATTTGCAGTAGGTATGTGCGCAAGATACCAATCCTGTGAAAAAGAGTCACATCTAACTTATGCTAAAAGAATACTTAGGTACATTAAGGGCACCCTAAATGTAGGATTCTGGTACCCTAGAACTTGCACCTTTGACCTTTTTGGCTATTTTGATTCAGCCTATCCCGGGTGCAAACTAGATAGAAAAAGCACAAGTGGTAGCTGCCAAATTCTAGGTCAGTGCCTAGTAAGTTGGTCAAGTAGAAAACAACACTGCGTTGCTTTATCCACTACTGAAGCTGAATACATAGCCCTAGGAGAATGTGCTTCTCAACTTTTGTGGATGATGCATACACTAAAAGACTATCAATTAGAATATAAAAATATAAAAATTTTAATTGATAATATAAGTTCAATTAATCTGACCAAAATTCTAATTCACCACTCTAGGACTAAACACATAGAGGTAAAACACCATTTTGTAAGGGATCATGTAGCTAGAGGTGAAATTATACTTAACCATGTTGAGTCCAAATCAAACCTAGCTGACATTTTCACAAAACTCTTACCTGAACTCGAGTTCAGTGCACTTAGAAGACAAATAGGAATGTGTTGGGTAGAATAGATCTTGATTGTCAAACCAACTTCTTACATCTAATTTAAAAAAAAAAATTATTGGTGTTCAAAATTGCTTAATCTTAAAATTATCTTTTAAAATTCTAGGAAAAATAATGTTTTCAAAATCCCAATCTTATTAGTTTTTCAAAATTTGTGCTTAGCCTAGGATATTCCCCTTAGATATCATGCTCCCCTAGTTTCATCCAGAGCATCTCACAAACACACTAAGCATAACTTGTTTGTGTTTGAAAAAAACTTAGAATGACGTGAGATGCATAGGGTACAACCTGGACTCCAAAATGCTTATTTCTGTGCATTATAGTGAGTCTGAGTGTTAAAAACTAACTTTACATTAATCAAGTTAAATGATCCAACCCTAGACAAATCTAACTGGATTTTGAACTTAACTTGACTAACCAAGTGAAAACTGTTGTCCTCTAGGTATTCAACCAGTGGCTAAAGGTTAGACAGTTGATTAAGGATATTAAAATTATAAGTTGACTCATGCTTGCACTTTAGGGCTCTGATACCTCACTAAAGGAAATTAGTTAATTTGAAATCTATTTAACTTAACTCATGCTTGGACATTAGGTTCTTAAAAAATTGCTCCTCTTTTGCCGTTAATTTAAAATTCTTTTAAATATTTTATGACTTCTATAGTCGTCCTCAAAATTAACTAAGTCAAATCAAAAGATTTTTTATTTATTTCAAAAAATTCCTTTCAACTTAGCTAACTATTTTCAAAAAATGTTATGTTCAAGCATTTTTACAAAAAGTCTTAAGGTTACCTATTTTTTTCAAAAATTATTCGAAAAGCCCTTCAAAATTAATGTTTTTTAAAAAGGCTTTAAAAAATGTTTACGAATATTTGTCAACAAAGCCTTTCGAAACTAGCTAAGTCATCTTTCATTGCAAAACTTAAGCTTACTATTTTCAAAACTTTCCTTTCGAAAATCATTTGTTTTATTTTTTTTTCTAAATTTGCACAAATTTTGGCTAAGTAAAGGGAGTTGTTCAAAATAGTAATCTTAATTTAGCTATACTTCGGTTCAAAGACAAATCTTTTTAGCTAAATTAGTTACTAAACTTAGTTTTCTTAAAACCAACTTCTTGCTTAAAATATTTCTTAGGCTTTAATTTGTTTATTTCAAAGACAAGTTTTTACTTAGCAAATTTCACTTACAAGAAATATTGCTTTAAAGTGTTTTTAAAGTGTTTTAAAATATAACTTTTTAAGCTGAAGATGTAAGTTGTTAAAAACTTAGTCCTTTCATGTTGTCTTTTTACTATTATTCTCCATACAAAACTTTTTGATATATGACAAAGGGGGAGAGTAAGATAAATTCAAATTATTCAAAATTCAAATTAAGAATAAGAGAAAGAGAGCTCTTATTAAGGGGGAGCCTTATACATTTAGCTTGCTTACGTTCTTACTTGAACTTTTTACTTAAAAAGCTTGCTTATGTTTATTGATACATTAGTTTACTTATGCTTGTTTTACTTAACTTTGAATTTAAGTTGCCATAATCAAAAAGGGGGAGATTGTTGGTGTGGGAAGCATCCGATGATCGAACCAGTGTTTTGATAATGGCAAAGGATTCAAAGTTAAGGTTATGTTGTGATCTAACAGTTTGAATGAGCTTGTAGGAAAAGTCCTAAGTGTACTTAGGCAAAAGTCCTAACTGAGGTTAGGCAGGTGGAAAACCCTAGGGGGTGGTAACCCTAGGTCATAGGGGGTGATAACTCTATGCGGAAAGTCTTGGTGGGTCGAGGGCTTCAGGCAAAAGTCCTACGGGGTGGTAACCCTAGGTGGAAAGTCCTGGTGTCGCGAACCAGGTGGAAGACTGGACGGGTCAGGGAGCGGGCGTCCAGCAAAAAGTCCGGAAGCATCAAGCACTGAGCAAAAGTCCATTCGATCTGAAGGATCTCCCCGCAAAGGGAACAGTAGGCATCGGGTCGACCTACGGTTTCCGGTTGGAAATCCAAAGTCAGACCCAGACAGTCCAGAGACTGTCAAACACCTTTCTTATGATATTTATGTGTGCTAATCTTGTCTTGCAGGGTATATATGTATTTTGTGGACTAACACATTGTGCAGGGACAAAATAGCACACTTGACCTCGGATGAACAGTGTCCGAGGCGCCTCCATGGAGCTTGGAGGCGCCTCGGGTGCAAGCCGAAGCTAGCTGTGCAGAGGAGCTGGAGGCGCTTTCATGGGGATTGAAGGCGCCTTGGACCGTGACTTGGAGGCGCCTTGGAGTGGCGTTGAAGGCGCCTTAAGGTGGATAATGAGCAACGGTCAAAGCCTGATCGACAGCGGCTGAGTCGGGATAAAACCTTGGGTTGGAGGCGCCTTGGAGCTTAATGGAGGCGCCTTAAACACCCTTTATAAGGATGTCTCGAGCAGCAGTAAAAAATAATGAATTCTAAGCAACCCTTCTGTGACAAGCCGCTAACGACCGATCCCAAAGTGCTGCAACAATCTTCCGACAACCCGGAGCTTCGTTTTTCATTTCTCTATTGTCGGTATTAATTTAATTACTGTTTCTCTCTGTACTTAGATTGTAATAATTTTCGAGATTATATTTCCCAACATAAACGATTAACGAGCATGGACCTTGGAGTAGGAGTCGACACAAGCTCCGAACCAAGTAAACGTCCTATGTTTGCGTGTGTTGTGTTTTTCTTTACTTAATTCCGCTGCGTATTCCAACTCTATTTCTAAATCGATTAAAATAGCCATGAGCGCTATTCACTCCCCTCTAGCGCTTCTTGATCCAACAAAAGTGACGAGAAAGAGACCTTACTGGAAAAAGATCGACGAGTAAGAAACACGAGGAATCGTCGAAGTAAATCGTGCAGAAGCACAAAAGGGTCGCTAGAAACACAAAGCAACGAAAGCGCAAAGAAGGCGGCGACACAGCGTGTTCATATACCCTGGGCTCGGCCGACCAAAGTCGTTAGATCTAGGTCCCGGAAACCTAGGTCAAGATCCGACCGTCGAATTTAAATTGCCAAATGTCGTAATCAATGTCTGTCACGTCAGGCGTGCAGTTTCAGCGGGCGCGACACGTGGCATGCTACCACGGGTTGGCAGTTAATACAGGCATGGGAACCTGTTCTACCTTAATGAGAGGAGATTTGCACGATTCACAAGAAATCAGGGTGACATCAGCCTAGCTCGCGCTCGCCTGAGGCGTTCCATGGAAAACTTTTACAAGTGCAAGTCTCCGTCAAGTCGATCAGATAGAAGGAGCGCACTTATGCCCGTTCAGCAAACTTCGACAGGTCGATCGACGAAAAAGGCCACATCCCATTTGGTCCATGCAGCGACGAATGCCGATCGGGAGGGAATCTGCTCACACAATGGTCCAATCAGTCGGACTATAACCTCCTTCGACTAGACTTGGAGGGGAGGCTTGTGATGCAGTGATTAGGCGGGGTCCCACCCTGCTATCGTGTGGAGGTCAAAGTTAAGATGGTCAACGGGTGGATGTTGCTGGCCGATCAGGGGTTGAGCACTGACCCATCGTCTAGGCACGGGGAGTAATCAAACTGACTCTCAAGGGACGTGTAGAAGCTGAGCCGAGCGGCTCCCTGCTCGGCCTAATAGCAGACCTGACATCAGCTGGGCACGCAGACAGTGAGATACTCGTCGAGCATGTAGACGGTGGACTCCACGCCGAGCGGCTATCCCGCTCGGTCCGATGACGGATGGCACGGACAGAGGACTTTTAGCCGAGCGGCTCTCTCTTTCAACCGAGCGGGTCTCTCGCTCGGCATGACAGAGGACTTTTCAGCCGAGCGGCTCTCCCTCTCGACGCAACAGTGGACTTTCAGCAGAACGGTTATCCCGCTCGGCGTGGTAGCAGATAATGCAAGGATATCAGAATTCTGGCCGAGCAGTCATTCTGCTCAACTAAGCAACAGACACAGTGGGATATCCTTCGACATCCTTTTGGGAGCTAGTGTTGCTGACAGGAGGCATGGTTAGATAGAGGATCATACGACAGAAGCTTCCACTGTCACTTCAGATATATGTTCAGCCCATTAAGGTATTGGGTCAGGGACATTTTACTGACATGTCTTTTCGAGGAAAGCTTGGGAAAGCGAGTCCGCTTTAAGGGGGGACGCTAAAGGAATCCTATATAAAGGGGGGTCCAGGCATCGGCGGAGGTATGCTTTTCTCGCGATTTCTACTGTTGCATTACAGTTCTCTTTGTTTTTTCTTGCTTCGCCGGAGACTGACTTGAGCGTCGGAGGGTCATCGCCGGAGACCCCTTCCTTGACTCGGCACTGACGTTGCTTGTGTTGCAGGCGGGAGCGAAGTCCACCGGAGGTCTGTTGGTTGCTACTCGGAAAACCTAGAGGTTCCACTATACAAAAATTTTGTACAAAGGTCTAAACCTTTTCCTAGCTACCATGTGTTCTTTTAAATTAAATTTTGGATCTCTTGCAGAACTTAACACGTTTGATCCAAAACTTAATCTATTTGTTCTTTAAGGTTTAGACTTGGATCTCCTGCGGAACTTAACACGTTTGATCCAAATCACCTAAGTTATTAATTCCATTAAATATTAATTTCCATAATTGGTTCCCAGTACTGACGTGGCGAGGCACATGGCCTTCTTGGATATGGGAGCAACCACCACCGACTAGACAAAACCTTTTATAGAAAGGTAATATTTAATTTCCTAAAATAACTTTAGGTTAACCGAAAAGAACAATCAAATCACAAGGAAAAGAAAAAACAAAAGAACACAACATCGAAAAACATATTCGAAATTCTAGAATCGTAAGCCTCTTGTATTTGGTATTATTTCCATAAATAACTAGCATGATGCGGAAAGGAAAATTTACTAGTTATACCTTCTAAAAGACCTCTTGATCTTCTACCGTATTCCTCTTCTAACCTCGGACGTTGTGTGGACAACGATCTTCCGAGATGAGAACCACCAAGCACCTTCTTCTTCCTTCTAGGTTTCGGCCACCAAAATTCTCCAAGAGAAATAGAGGTCCGGCCACCACCACCAAGCTCCAAGGGATGCAAGAAACAAAACCACCTTTCTCTCCTTCTTCTCCTAGCTAGAACCGGCCACCATCAAGAGCTCCAAAAGAGAGGTTGCCGCCGGCCATAAGAAGAAGAGAAGAGGAAGAAGCTAGGGCCGGCCACCAAGGAGGAAAAGAGAGGAGAAGAATAATAGAGTTGATCACCCATGAAGGCACCTCTACCCCCTCTTTTATAATCCTTGGTCTTGGCAAATAAGGAAATTTAATTAAAAACTTCCTTAATTCTTTTGCCATGGAAAAGAAAAATTTATTTAATTAAAAACAATTTTCCTATTCTCAATTTACATGGCCGGCCACCTTCAAATAAACAAGGAGAGTTTTAATTAATTAAAACTTCCTAATTTGTCTCGAAATTTATAAAAAATTTCTCCAATAATTTTCCTTCATGGTGGTTAATAAAAGGAAATTTTATAAATTAAAATTCTTCTTTTAAACATGTGAATAATTTTCAAAAGGAAAGTTATCTCTTAAAATTAAAATCTCTTTTCAATCTACAAATAAGGAAAGATATCAAATCTTTTCTTAATCTTTAGAAGAGAATATTTAATTTTAAACTTCTCTTTTAAATTATTATCATGGTTAAAAAGGAAAGTTTTTCTTAAAATAAAATCTCCTTTCAATCTACAAATAAGGAAAGATTTCAAATCTTTTCTTAATCTTTGTAGAAAGCTTTAAAAGGAAAGATTTAATTTTAAACTATGATATCCACATAAGAAATAATTTTAATAAAAAATCCTTTTTAATATGATGTGGTCGGCCACCTAAGCTTGGGCTCCAAGCTATTGGCCGGCCACCTTAAGGCCAACCTTTAGGCTTGGCCGGCCCTAAGCTTGAGCTTCAAGCTTAGCTTAGCCGGCCCCTATTGGTTGGGTAAGAAGGTGGGTATGTGGTGGGTATAAATTTCTATATACAAGAGGCTACGATAGGGACCGAGAGGAGGAATTGGTTTTGGTCTCCCGATGAAATTAAGCTTCCCCGAACACACAACTTAATTTTATCAATAATAATTCATTCCACTAGAGAACTATTATTGAACTATCGCACCAATCCCAAATTACATTTTGGGCTCCTTCTTATCATGAGTGTGTTAGTCTCCCTGTGTTTAAGATATCGAATGTCCACTAATTAAGTGAGTTACTGACAACTCATTTAATTAATATCTTAGTCCAAGAGTAGTACCACTCAACCTTATCATCATGTCGGACTAGGTCCACCTGCAGGGTTTAACATGACAATCCTTATGAGCTCCTCTTGAGGACATTATCAACCTAGTATCTCTAGGACACAGTTTCCTTCTATAATCAACAACACACACTATAAGTGATATCATTTCCCAACTTATCGGGCTTATTGATTCATCGAACTAAATCTCACCCATTGATAAATTAAAGAAATAAATATCAAATATATGTGCTTGTTATTATATTAGGATTAAGAGCACACACTTCCATAATAACCGAGGTCTTTGTTTCTTTATAAAATTAGTATAAAAGAAACGACCTCAAATGGTCCTCCTACACTCTAAGTGTACTAGTGTAATTATACAAGATAAACTGATACTTAATTACACTACGACCTTCTAATGGTTTGTTCTTCCATTTTGGTCGTGACTCGCTTATAATTTAAAGAGTCGATACATCCTTTGTGACACCACACACCATGTTATCTACAATATAAATTAATTGAACAACTTCATTTATCTTAAATGTAGTCATTTTACTAATGTCATTCTTATTACTTGTTAAATGTTTATACCAAAAGCTAGGCTTTTAGTATACACCCAACAATCTCCCACTTATACTAAAAGACTATTCTCCATTCATCTCGCGCATCCAGATTCCTAACCTTCAACATGTCCATCAAAAGCTCTTGCCTTAAGGACCTGGAAGGATCTAGTCATCACCGATGCAATCTAGGCAACAACTTCTCCTCGCTTATATTTCCGATTGGGTGGTACTGCTATTGTGTTTACTTGCCTTTTAGATGGTTTCTTGAGTTTTCGAGTTGCACCAACATTATTACAATAAATTGTAATAATCTTTAGACAAACCCCATAAATCATATCTAATTCTATCTTGAGATTATTGAGTCATTCAGCTTTTATAGCTACCTCAGAGGCTTGCCATATACTAAGCTTCTATGGTGGAGTCCAGAAAAACACCTATGCTTATCACTCTTCCATAGTTATGACTTTACCTCCTAAAGTAAACACAAAACCCCGAGGTTGACTTATTATTGTCCCTATCCGATTGGAAGTCAAAATCCATGCAACCCACAAGGACCAAATTAACTGTCTTGTAAGCTAGCATATAATCTCTAGTGCCTCTAAGGTACTACAATATATGCTTTACTGCAGTCCACTGTCCTTGTCCAGGGTTACTTTGATATCTGCTAACTATGCCTTTGGCAAAACAGATTTATGATCTCGTACATTAGGCTTTCAACAGCCGTAGCATAAAGAACTGCCTATATTTCCTTTATCTCCTTTGATGTCTACAGAGACATATCTTTAGATAAAGTTACTCCATCCTGAAAAGGTAAGAAACCTTTCTTGGTGTTTTGTATGCTTAAAACGAACAAGGATTTTCCGATGTATCAAGCTTGGGATAAGTAAAATATATTTTTCTTTCGATCCTTTATTATTTTGATCTCAAAAATATATACATTCTCCCAAGTCCTTTATATTGAATTATTTGGACAACCATACCCTTACTTCTGACAACATTTTGATATTGTTTCCAACTACCAAAAATGTTATCTACGTATAGTACAAGAAATACCACCACGCTTCCATCACACCTTTTGTATACACAAGACTTATCCAGTTACTAAATAAATCCATAGATCTGGATTACTTTGATAAACCGGATGTTCCAAGACCTTGAAGCTTTGCCTCAGTAGATCGATTGAGCTTACACAAGATGCTCTTAGCCCTTTGCAATGAACCCTTCTGGTTATGGATGCTTTCTTCAAAACTTCCATTAAGGAATGTTGTCTTGACATCCTCTTGCCAAATAGATAAAAGAATCGATAGACTTAAGATAGCATGAACCAATGAAAAGTCTTGAAAGTTACTACTGCATCCTTCTCCCTATTATAGACTTTTTATACCCAACGGCTTTTACACCATTTGATTCTACAAGCTTCCAGTTTTATTAGAATACATATATTCTAATTCTTTTATTCATTACCTTTTGCCAAGATGCATCTTTATCTTGGAGTGCTCATCATATGTCATACGGAGATCGTGTTCATGCCCCGGGGATCGAGTCCAAAACTCTCCCAAAACATGAACCTATTTAGGTGCATAACAACCCTCCCACTACAATAAGACACTTTCTGCAATTGTGTATCAATTTGTGATGTGTTGCGCTTTCTCTTGTGGTATCTCATCTTGCACAGTTGGTACTAGGTTAGACATGTCCTTTATTATTTCCTTAAGAACAAATTTACTTATGAGCACGTGGTTCATTATATAGTCCTTTTCTAAAAATCACCATTGATGCTAACAATGACCTTCCGATTTTTAAGACTATAAACTTACTTTTGTTTATCTAGGATAACTTACAAACAAGTGAACTCCTATCTAACTTATCATTGTCTCTCTTTAACATATGTGGATTACCAATCCGAATATGCTTCAAAATAGGTTTTCACCTATTCAACAATTCTATATGAGTAGAGAGTTCTAACTTGAAGGTACTATGTTCACTCGTTTCGAGTTTATCCTTAAAACAAATTTGGTAATTTTCAATAACTCATCATTTATCTAATTATTTCATAAGAGTCATTTACCTTCTTCTTCTACACACCATTCATTCTGGGGTGTACCAGTGCGCTTATTGGATTGAATCCTACTTTGATAAGTGACTCCTAAATTCTCCCAAGAGGTACTTGCCACTCGATCTTACCATAGTGACATTTACTTTAACATTTCTCCACATCTTACTTTGAACTAATCAAAGTACTTAGTCTTTGTACATTAAGTAAATTTATTTGTATCTTGAATAGTTGTCTATAAAATAGATGAAATATTCAATACTACCTCTTGTCTGGATAATCATAGGATCACATAAATCAGAATGAACCGATTTCAACATATCTTTGACTCCATACCCCTTGGACTTAAAAGCTTCTTGGTTATTTTCCTTCCAAGTAAAACTCGCAGGTTGGAAAGATTTTCACTACTAATGAACCCAAAAGTTCATCAGCTACCAATGAATCCTACTTAAGTTAATATAACCTAGCCTTAGATGTCAAAGATATAATTGGTTCATTTTCGAAGGTTGCTTTCTCTTAAGTTAGAAGATGTATTATTAATTTCCATTTGTTGCATCATGGGAGTTATTGGATTATAAATTGTCAACCAACATACCAGAATAGATAACTTGCCTATTTTTCTTGATAACAACTTTGTTATCAAAATAGACACAATATCTATTCTATTATAGTTTAGAAACTGAAATCAGGTTCTTTCTAAACTTAGTATGTAAAGACAATTCCTAATAATCCAAATTTTATTCCTATTAGAGAATAAACCTCTCCCACTGCAACAGCTGCTACTTTTGCAGTAGTGCCCATGTGGACGGTGTTTTTTATTTTCATTTGGAACCCTGCAATGAATTGCAGACATGATCAGTGGCTCCCATATCTACACACCAGGTACCGGTAGATAACTCCACTAAACATGTATCAACTAATGAATAAAATACACCTATATTGTTCTTAGTTCTAAGAGGACAGTCTACCTTAATGTCCAAATTCTATTTCCAATCAATTATAATTGGGACCACTAAGTCTATCCTAAAGTATATCAGCTAGGGATTGACCATCTTCCTAAGAATCACAAAAATATTTGGTTAAGACCAACTCCTTAAAATCCCATGAATTTTGTATGCCACGTTAGTGTGGACGATACAAATTCAAAGAGGAAATTTTATTATCTTATTAACCTTCAACCTTACTTTATGGCGAATAAAATTAATAGTTGGTTTATCTTTAATCAAATATTTGGTCAAGACTCTAAATTTAAAATAATATTGATTCCTCTAACAATACTATTTAAATTTACCAACACCTCAAAACACCGTGAATTTTACATGCCATGTTAGTGTGGACGTATACAAAATCAACATTTGTAAGAGGAGGGTTTTACCCATTAACTATCTTGTCAATGTAACTTTATGACAAATAAAATTATCTCAAACACCGTTAATTTTGTATGCCACGTTAGTGTGGACGTATACAAAATCAATCATTTGTAAGAGGGGTTTTAACCCTTTAATTTTATTATCTTGTCAACCTAGTTTTATGACAAATTAATAGTTGGTTTCATTTGGTCACACAAATAATAGTGGGAGGATACTATTAGATGTATCTAAGTGTATACCATTACTTGACACTAAGTCCATTAATAAGATTATGCCCCTTCCGTTGGGGAAGATCACACGCTCTTAATTAACTTCCTATAGTCATCCAAAAATGGAAGTCTGTTCTAGTGATCCGCAAACAAGCTCATCCGTTATGGAGGAAGGCACTCAGAGCCAACGCGCAAGCTTGTTTGCATCACTTACAAACCAGTAATGGAGACCATGGGATTTACTTAAAAAAAATCCTCTCCCACTTAGTTATTTATTAATGAGGAATTTTAACTATGCTAGCC
This sequence comes from Zingiber officinale, assembly GCF_018446385.1. Lineage (NCBI taxonomy): Eukaryota > Viridiplantae > Streptophyta > Magnoliopsida > Zingiberales > Zingiberaceae > Zingiber > Zingiber officinale. Next base: position 76,621,786 of record NC_055994.1, read on the forward strand.
TACTAAACTTGTAAACTAACATGAAGACAATATAAAAGCAATAAATAGAAAATCTAATTTTCAACTATTATGGCTTTTATCTCTAGTTGTCCTCCGTGTGTTGTCATCCCGAGCTGCTGCCATATTTGGCCACCGCCACTGGGTCTAGCTGTCGCATCCATCTTGCTCCTTGTTCCGCTGCGCCTCCACGCTTTGCAAGATTCGATCCGAGACATAAATAGAATTTTACAATTTTGATCCTATCTTCCATAAAAAGAATGTACATGTATCTAGATCAAAATAAAATCCTAATAAAACTAAATACAGCTCCTGCTGTATTTTATAATACAATCATGCACACATATAAATGCCCTTGACATGTCCAAGGGTCCAATCACACACATAATAAGCCTAATAGTTGGATCCTGCATCCACAAAGTTAGCACATCCTACTATTATCCCGCCTAAATTATGTATGACATGTGCATAATTAAACTAATACCAAATACACAGAGGCAAAACCCTAGCTCTGATACCAATTGTTGGTTGCTACTCGGAAAACCTAGAGGTTCCACTGTACAAAATTTTGTACAAAGGTCTGAACCTTTTCCTAGCTACCATGTGTTCTTTTAAATTAAATTTTGGATCTCCTGCAGAACTTAACACGTTTGATCCAAAACTTAATCTATTTGTTCTTTAAGGTTTAGACTTGGATCTCCTGCGGAACTTAACACGTTTGATCCAAATCACCTAAGTTATTAATTCCATTAAATATTAATTTCCATAATTGGTTCCCAGTACTGACGTGGCGAGGCACATGACCTTCTTGGATATTGGAGCAACCACCATCGACTAGACAAAACCTTTTATAGAAAGGTAATATTTAATTTCCTAAAATAACTTTAGGTTAACCGAAAAGAACAATCAAATCACAAGGAAAAGAAAAAACAAACGAACACAACATCGAAAAACATATTCGAAATTCTAGAATCGTAAGCCTCTTGTATTTGGTATTATTTCCATAAATAACTAGCATGATGCGGAAAGGAAAATTTACTAGTTATACCTTCTAAAAGACCTCTTGATCTTCTACCGTATTCCTCTTCTAACCTCGGACGTTGTGTGGACAACGATCTTCCGAGATGAGAACCACCAAGCACCTTCTTCTTCCTTACAAGTTTCGGCCACCACAATTCTCCAAGAGAAGTAGAGGTCCGGCCACCACCACCAAGCTCCAAGGGATACAAGAAACAAAATCACCTTTCTCTCCTTCTTCTCCTAGCTAAAACCGGCCACCATCAAGAGCTCCAAAAGAGAAGTTGCCGCCGGCCATAAGAAGAAGAGAAGAGGAAGAAGCTAGGGCCGACCACCAAGGAGGAAAAGAGAGGAGAAAAATAATAGAGTTGATCACCCATGAAGGCACCTCTACCCCCTCTTTTATAATCCTTGGTCTTGGCAAATAAGGAAATTTAATTAAAAACTTCCTTAATTCTTTTGCCATGGAAAAGAAAAATTTATTTAATTAAAAACAATTTTCCTATTCTCAATTTACATGGCCAGCCACCATCAAGCTATAAACAAGGAGAGTTTTAATTAATTAAAACTTCCTAATTTGTCTCCAGAAAAAAATTTCTCCAATAATTTTCCCTTCATGGTGGTTAATAAAAAGGAAATTTTATAAATTAAAATTCTTCTTTTAAACATGTGGATAATTTCCAAAAGGAAAGTTATCTCTTAAAAATTAAAATCTCTTTTCAATTTACAAATAAGGAAAGATATCAAATCTTTTCTTAATCTTTTGTAGAAACTAATAAAAGAGAATATTTAATTTTTAAACTTCTCTTTTAAATTATTATCATGGTTAAAAAGGAAAGTTTTTCTTAAAAATAAAATCTCCTTTCAATCTACAAATAAGGAAAGATTTCAAATCTTTTCTTAATCTTTTGTAGAAAGCTTTTAAAAGGAAAGATTTAATTTTTAAACTCTCTTTTAAAACTATGATATCCACATAAGAAATAATTTTAATAAAAAATCCTTTTTAATATGATGTGGCCGACCACCTAAGGTTGGACTTCAAGCTATTGGCCGGCCACCTTAAGGCCAACCTTTAGGCTTGGTCGGCCCTAAGCTTGAGCTTCAAGCTTAGCTTGGTATGTGGTGGGTATAAATCTCTATATACAAGAGGCTACGATAGAGACCGAGAGGAGGAATTGGTTTTGGTCTCCCGATAAAATTAAGCATCCCGTGCTCGCCCCGAACACACAACTTAATTTTATCAATAATAATTCATTCCACTAGAGAACTATTATTGAACTACCGCATCAATCCCAAATTACATTTTGGGCTCCTTCTTATCATGAGTGTGTTAGTCTCCCTGTGTTTAAGATATCGAATGTCCACTAATTAAGTGAGTTACTGACAACTCATTTAATTAATATCTTAGTCCAAGAGTAGTACCACTCAACCTTATCATCATGTCGGACTAGGTCCACCAGGTTTAACATGACAATCCTTATGAGCTCCTCTTGAGGACATTATCAACCTAGTATCTCTAGGACACAGTTTCCTTCTATAATCAACAACACACACTATAAGTGATACCATTTCCCAACTTATCGGGCTTATTGATTCATCGAACTAAATCTCACCCATTGATAAATTAAAGAAATAAATATCAAATATATGTGCTTGTTATTATATTAGGATTAAGAGCACACACTTCCATAATAACCGAGGTCTTTGTTTCTTTATAAAATCAGTATAAAAGAAACGACCTCAAATGGTCCTACTCAATACACTCTAAGTGTACTAGTGTAATTATACAATCAAGATAAACTGATACCTAATTACACTACGACCTTCTAATGGTTTGTTCCTTTCCTTTTTGGTCGTGAGCTACTGTTTATAATTTATAAGGTACTGATAACATGATACTCTGTGTGTGACACCACACACCATGTTATCTACAATATAAATTAATTGAACAACTACATTTATCATAAATGTAGACATTTGACCAATGTGATTCTTATTACTAGATAAATGTTTATACCAAAAGCTAGGCTTTTAGTATACACCCTAACAAGGTCAACAGGAGCACCATGTCTCTAGTATCCGTCTATTCGATTTTCGGACAAGATCAAATTGAAAGATCAAAGATTAAGTGTAGTTATATCAAATTATAGTCTAGATTTAAATTTGGCATCTTACATTTAAACGCTTTCCTAATAGAAGTAATTTAATATTTTTTGTGATTACTTCAATAGTAATCTATGAGTAATATAATTTTAGTTTTGGAAAGTTCATTTAGTGTATGAGTATTATATTTAAGGCAAAAATCAACAATAAAAAAAAAATTTTGCATAAAAAATATTTAAAACAATATTTATCCTATTTTTTTTCATTTTCCATATACCCTTATTTCAAGGTTATTATAATAACTTTCATCGAACTTACTATAACATTAAAAATATATATATATATATATATTTCATTTTAATTAAAATTATTACATTTAAATGATAGCATAAAAAGGATTAAACTCATCTCAAAGGTCCATCCCAATTCATCTCTAAATTATTTAAGCGGAAATAAATCATGAATTCAACTTATAATCAACTACCAAATTACGTACTAAGGAATAAATAATTTTTTTTCAATAATCAACTAACTGTCAAAAATTAATTCCCACTTCATTTACTAAATCTACCCTCCTCTGAGCATCTAACACCCTCTAGAAATAAAAGTATTACACTTAGTAATAACCCTCTAGAAATAAAAGTATTACACTTAGTACTATAAAATTTATGCTGACTGTAACAATAAATAAATATATTTGCTATAATGATTTTTTTTTTTTGCCTCTTTCATTAAGAAAATAAAGCTAACTGGACCTCGACATTTTGTCAATTTCAACAAATGTAATTTATCATTTTATTTTCTAATATTTTAAATAACACATATCTTATCAAAACAAGAAGAAAAAAACATATTAATATTTATGATGCTTTTATAACAAATTATTGAACTCCATCAACTATAGAATCTCAATTCGCAGCTACAGAGGGATGAGCACAAGGGTCGAGTTTGCTAGCAGTGAATTGAAAGCTTTACTTAGAGTTTACAAGAGTTAGATGCAATTCAACCAAAGTGAGTTGACAATTCAACGCCTAAACCGACATAGTTAGGTTCATTTTAAGAGGGATTTAGCTACCTCAAGTAATTGGAGTTGGCCTCATTGTGATCGACTAGTGCTCGTCGAAGAACTCAGCCACGGTAGGCGAAAAGGTACCTAAATTAGTTCACATTGGATTATCCCATGCCTTCTCTAGAATTATTTCTTCATTTCTTTTTCAAATGAACACACTCATCAGTATGATGCCCATAATCATAAGGATACCAACTTTTCTTGTAATAGAACTAAATCTATTAATTCCCAAAACTAGAGTCAAATCTATTATTTTCATAATGTATGATAGCATTCCACCAATTATAGTAACTAAATAAGAACAAGATGAGTTGAGCTAAAACAAAGTCAACCGTTTGACATCAACAGGTTAGCAAACCTAACAAATTGTCTTATTTGAGACAATCAACAATCACTCATAAATCAGAAATATGACAAACCTGTACCGTGCCTTTTGTAAAGAACTGAAAGCACTATTTTAATCAAAGATCACTGCACTTAAAATAAGATAAATTGGAACTAGATTAGATCAGGTTAGACAAAAGTTAAGTACATTATGATAGTGCATACTTTTACCATTAGAGAAGATAATGAAAAGTTGATAATTTTTACGATTTCTTCGGGTCCAAATAGAAACTACAACAAGAAGAGAAAAAATGGAAAGGAAAAGAGATAATCTTGAGCTGTAGATGCAATTCCCTCATTCATCATCCTCTTCATCCTGTTCATCGTTCAACAATGTTTTATTTATAGAGAAATAATGTGGAAAATAGCTTCTATTTTTTGTTATTAGGTTTCATACCTCTTCTTCTTCATCATCCTCGTCCTCATCATTCACCTCGGATTTTGACTTGTCAGATTCCTCGCCTTCTTCTTCTTCTTCTTCATCTGTGGCAGCAGCACGACTTCCTCCTCCTCCACCAGACTATGAACCAGATAAAGGTGAATGATCAAGTGATTCGATACTGGAGTCGTTACACAAAAAGTGGTGAGTTTGTTATCAGTACCTGGCCCTTGTTGTAGGCAGTCATGGTTTTGGTGTAATCGGCTTTGAGCTTTGCTGCCTTAGCTACGTATGGAGCTTTCTCCTGCAAAGGAGAGTTTGTTAAAGGTTGTTTGATTGAATTAGCAAATCATGTGTTGCTATTGATTACTTACTTCTTCCGTCAAAGATTTCCACTTGTCTCCTCCAGCTTTAGCAACCTCTTCGGATCAAATTGATGTGATTATTATGGTGGTAAAAAATCGAAGAGAGAAAAAAAAATTCAGTTATGGAGTAGAAAGATCTGTAGGGGAACGGAAGAGGAAAACTAACCGCTGTGACCGACTTGTTATTAGGGTTCTTTTCCTTGAACGTCTTCCGAAATTCTTCCCTGTCGAGCTAATCGAGTGAGCAACGACGTACAAAGAAGGGTAAAGCAAATCGATGAGCCGATAAGAGACGATCTCACATAAAGATGAAGAAGGCACTCTGAGGCCTCTTATGTTGGAAATGGGGATAGTGGGGATGTGGGAACATGGCCCATGTTCCCCACTACTCATAATGGAAAAGTCTATTATGCCCCTGGTTTATTTCCCTATATAAAGGAGGTGCGTCCAAGAGATCATTCGTGGGTTGGAGACGAGAGTAAGCGAGGAGAATATTCAAGGCGGTGAGATTTGGTTTGTGGAATTGCGGAGGGCTTTCCGATTCTGTGATCGCTCTTCCGACAGCGAGTTTCGTCATTGCCGATTGCGGATCTACGGGAGATCGCTGTAAGTTTTTACCGCTTTAATTTTATTCGTCTTTCATGAATTTAGAATATAAATCTACATTGGTATCAGAGCGCGTAGTTGTTTCTAAATGCATGATAAAACCTTGCGTTGAAGTCATGACCGATGTGTTACAACAAAAGCCAAGGTCGATGACTCTATGTTGCGGCAAAGGCTTGCCGGCGACAACGTCTCGAAAAAGGGATGTAGTCAGCGACAAAGTCGCTCGCCGGAGGACACATTGCTGCTGCTCCGATGGAGTTTTGTTGCTTGCTGCCAACACATGGCTAGATCGCATTCATGTCGCGATCTTCCCCAATGGTCAACACCATAGGCTTTGAGGGAACGGAGTTTGTCTCCGATGGTTACTGACAATAAGGTCACAGAGAGACTTGCGACTGGGTTGCAGTTCGGTGATCGAGTCGTTTTGCCAATGTTAGCGTTGTTGCCCAGGATTGAAAATCGCGACGATTTCGTGATTTTCACTAGAGCCGGCGAAGGTATTCTGGCCGATCGACGCATGCGAACGTGGGCAGCAATGCGGCGGAGAAAACGACGATGCGAAGAAATAACGAAGCACAGTAACGTGAGGAAAAGTTTGATTTAAATAAATCAAATAAAAAAAACATGAGCGAAAATGTCGCATGCAGTTAAATAAAAAAAACGAAACTTTTTTGTTTCGATTTTTTTATGCAGAAATTTTTTTTTAGCTGACGTGTTTAAAAAAAAATTTATATGATAATGCATGCTTACTGTACCATGTTAATGTATGCCTACCAAACAGTACTTTTAATTTGGGTGCATGCAATAATTAATTGGAAATAAGTTTAATTAATTTATCATTTATGATAAATGGTCTAGAGTAATTTTGATCCATTTACACTTGGTTTAAGTTTAAATCATTAGTTGGTTTAACCGAACCAATTTGATCCAAACCCGAAATCAATTTGGGTTGATTAATTGGACTTAGACTAAATATGATCAAATGACCAGATTTGTTCTAATGGGTCAGATTTGATCAAAACAATTAGATTTGTTCTAATTGGTCGGACTTAAACCAATGGGCATTGGTTTGATCAAACGGACCTGAGTTTGATCAATAAGTCTGAAATTGGTAGAAATGGACTTAGATCAAATAGTAACAGAACATAGGTACAAAAATCCTTGTCTAATTGGATTAGTTCTAATTAAGGACAATGGACCGAGCTTAGGATCTGGATCCCTAATCAACCGATCCAATGGGGCTGACCAATTAGATTAGTTCTAATTGTCAACTTAAACTCCTGAAAATCGAGAAGATTTATTTTTCTTGATTTATTATGTTGGTACTATGCCTGTATAAATTGAAATAAGTCGGTTTTGTACTGGCTAGTCGGTTTTGTACTGACTTATTTTATTTTCAATTTTTCAGTTGGCTAGTCGTGATTTACGACAACATGAGCTTTGGGAGGAGATTAAGGAGCTTGATTTCGACCTTGTTCAAGGACTCGGATGGCTTATTGGTCGGCTCGATCAGTTGTTCTGGAGATTCAAGCGAGAAGAATTTCCAATCCAAGACACACACAGAAGATTTGCTCTAGTCTATTCACTGCCGAAAAACCTTATGCAGATAGCATTCCAACTTTGGGATGATTATGATGGACACATCTCGTATTCAGAGATGTGCAGACAGTTGCTTCATCTCTATTGGGGTCCTGAAGATCCAGAGGAGGATCCAGATGAATCTGAAGAGGATTTAGAAGATCCTGAAGATCCTCCAGAGGAGGATCCAGAAGAATCTGAAGAGCGTTTAGAAGATCCTAAAGATCCAGAGGAGGATCTAGATGAATCTGAAGAGGATCTGGGAGAGTGTGTGTGGGATCCAATTGAAAATCTTGAAGTTGTCCTGCCTGTGATTACCCCAAATAAATCTAGGCTGAGAGGGATTATTTTGGCCACTACACTAGTGTCTGTCCTTGTGGGAGTGGTAGTTTCCTATCTAGTTTATTAGAGTTCTGTTATTTTTATTGTCGTTTTGTATGAACAATAGTTAGTCCATTTCATTTATGTCAATTAGTTATATGTTAACAATATACAACATAATTTTATATTAATGATATGTTCATTTATTTATGTTGTTTGCTTGACATGATGCATGATTAGTTCATGATGTATTAAATGATTAGTTCATTTAATTAAAGAAATCATGATATATTAAATGATTAGTTCATTTAATTAAAGAATTCATGATATTATAAATGATTAGTTCATTTGTTGGGATGTATGTAATAAAATTGACTAATATTAATTTGATTGGTCATACGGATGATGAGTGAAAACATAGTTGTCACGTGATTTTGTAAACCAACTCAAAGTAATATTAAGTCAATCATAAATTACATACATATAATATACACTGAATACTAAAGAATGTGTTTATTTATGATAGATTATGGCAACAAAAAACATAATAGCTGAACTCAACAAAGGTGAAAAACTTAATGGGGATAACTACAAGATCTGGCACCTCAGGATACAATATGTACTTAAGGAACAAGAAGTTCTAGAGGTTGTAAATCAGGTTATGGAAGTACTTGTAGATGGTCCCACTGCACAACATACACGAGATCTTGATGCCTATAAGGCATGGAAGAAAAAGGACTCCACTGCAAAGGGCATATTGATTAGTTCAATGGTAGACGACCTAACTTTTGAGTATGAGTCGTACCTTTCGGCTCAGACAGTCTGGGTAGCCCTTAAAGAAAAATATAGTGGAGTAAGTCTGAGCAAGCTTCGCCAGCTGACAATCAAGTTTGACAGCTACAAAAAGCGTCCGAATGTATCAATGGTTCAACACCTCAGGGAGATGTCGAACATGATTCGGGAGCTTAAAACTGCTGGTCATGAGTTGACTGATGAACAACAGGTTCAAGCAGTTATTCGTTCACTTCCAGATTCTTGGGAGACCATGAAGCATACCCTAACTCACAGTGAGAGTATCAAGACTTTCACTGACGTCTCACGACATGTAGAATTGGAGGCGGAGAGAGTTGAATCTGCAAGGATTTCTGGACAAGCCTATGTCACGCCCCAAAGGAGTCCCTGCCAGACAAAAATCCGGCAGAGTCTCCCCTGTACCAGTGACAATATGAAGCATCACTACAAGCAAAATACATCAGCCACATGCGGCTGGAATATTTATATACACAACCACGCAGTTATAATAACAGCCCACACGACTGGAATGAAACAATCACAACCACGCAGTTATATATAAAACAGCCCACACGGCTGTACCAAAAACCAACACAGCGGAAAAACGAAAACGGAAAGCCCACACAAGACAAATAGATACAATGCATGCCGACACGACTTAAACACAAATACAACCCCAAAAGAATAAGATAGCCACATGGCTAAACACAAATACAATGCCACGAATAAGAAAAGAATATACAATAGAAAACGAACACAGTCTTCGGATGTGACGTAGGACCCGGCAGACAGGATACTCCGAGCGACACCAACCATCTACCTGAAAACATAAATGTATACATGGAGTAATAGAAAAGATAGTGCATAGTCCATAAACAACATGGAGATCACAAGTATACAGTCTCAGTAGAGAAATAAAGAACATGATCATACTATCATAATCAATGCACCTAAACATATCTGACATAAACCTGACATATCAACTATACAAACCACAACTAACATAATGACAGATACATACCCAATCTGGAATCGACGCAAGGTACAAAGATCAGTAAACTCACTGGATCTGCAACAGATATACCCGTGACACCTGTGTAATATAAGTACGACTGCATATACATGTAAAATAAATGACATGTATGCATCATGACAACCATATGCAACAAGCATATCTCAAACAAGTGCAACAACCACAATCATATGCAACTAGTATCTACTAGGCATGTATGCAAGTATATATCCACCGATGCACCGTGCATCATATGCAAATGTGTATGCATGCTCCATGGTCACCCCAGACACCTCTCCAGACACCACGACCCCAGTATGGCCGAGAGGCTTGGGTCCGTGACAAACCGTACAAACCTCACGCACGTAACCGCTATAAAGCGACTAAGGCGACAGTATACTATGTAGTTATCTAAATACATAGCTAAGGGTCCCTGACCACTCACAACTCAAGCCCTCTAACTACTGTACCCTCAAGATCCACTACTCCAGAGTGATCGAGGCTGACAGAGTAAAAATACTGAGCAGCTGAGTAAGCGCGACAGGACATAGCTCCACTCCCAGCTACCACTCTCCATCAGTGGTAGAGTGGACAGCTATAAAAACTGACAACCCTCTCAACTACAAAGGAGACGATAGTCGTCAGTATGCAATGAATGATGAACATGATATATACATATAATCATGATACAGACACCGTCATCATCCATGCAACAACCCCAAACCTCATAAATACCTCCAACAAGAGTATAATCATCATGATACCTCCACGTATCCCACCAAACATATGTACACACTACACATGTATAATCAACCAAAAATAATCAACACCACTCCTCCAAAAGTACATGACAAATACGCATGTACACACCACATGTAAATGCACGGTCAACTAGATGACTCCTATAACACATACCCATCTATGTACAGTCCACATCATATACCCAATCAGCATGGGAATACCAACAACCCGACAATCCCTACCAACCATACTCTACACGGGTAATCACAACAGAGTAGATATCAAGAGTGGAGACTGTATATGAATTAAAATAGATCATCACAAGAGTCAAGCATAAGTATCATGCAGGAAAAACAGCAACCAATCATGATATAAGATAAAGCAGCCTAATTCATCCAATAATATCCATGCACTAAGTACAAGAAAATCTACATAGAGGCCAAGGAAGAAATACCCGCCTTTAAAAAGATAGATCGTGTCAAGTAATCCCGCGTCGAAACGCTCGCCCCGAATCCAAGTCCTGCATCAATCAATATATATATTTTATTTAGCTAAATTCATATGAATTTAAATAGCTAAATAAAAGCCCTAACCCAATTAGGATTACTCCAATCAAACCTGATCTCTGATAAATCCTCCAAATAATCCTCAATCCAACTCCTTCTAAATCTAAACACAATCCAAAATCTATTAATCAATCAATTGTATCATCTCTACTAAACATCCAACATCAATCTTACATAATCCATCTACTTCAATTAATCCAACCCAAAATTAATGACCACTGACCATCACACTAATCAAATCCAATCATCCATAATCATCTCATCATCTCTTATCCATATGAATTAAATCAATACATCTACTCACCACAAATAAATCTATACAAGAATAACAAAACCATACAAACAATAGAAAAACCTAATTTAGCGATATACTAATGAGAAAATCAAAAGTACATCATTAAAATACACTCACCTAGAGATAAGGCAGCTAATCCAATAGTTAGCAGCCTTTCTTTCACTGTCCGGAAGCTACCAAGAACACTACCACCAATCAATCCAAGATTCAACCAAATCAATATATCACAGCCGATTTCCAATTTCTTAACCATGAATCAATCCCACACAATTCATCAATTTCAACTAATCAATCCATAATCAATTCAACCTACATCACCCTAATCACACCCGAATATAGACATGAGATTAACTTCAAAAACTCACCTAAAACCGGATGAATTGTTGTTGACCTCCAATTGAAGAACTGAAGTTGTATCCTGCTAGAAACTCATAGCCGAAACCATAGTAAACCCGCTGCACCTTTCAATTCAAACATCCCAATTCAATATCCATATAACCACAACCAAGAATTTAACTCTAATTCCTGATTCATAACATTTAACTAATACTTACCTCCAATATTAGCCACCTCACTTCCCACTGAATCCCCTACTATAGGATGCATCAAAGGAAGCACATTCGGTTCACCAAGAATCTGAGTAACCAGCTTGTTGATGTTCTGTATCCATCCCGATCCCAAACTAGGGCATAGTAGGCCTAGCTGCCAGCAAGATCAGTGAAAGCAAAACCTTAAATCTCTATGGTCACAACCACATGAAACAACATCAACTCCAAAATAAATCAAGAATGGAAGCACTGACCAAAGCATAGATCGGCTGGAGAGATTCAGGTGGTCATCCCTCATATCCACGACAGAATCCAATCAAGAAGAAGGTTGCGTCAATTGAACCGAAACTAGGGCTTGGGAAGTGGTGGCGATGCCCAAAGCTAGGGCATGAGATTCCCCTGGCGCGAGGAGTAGAGCACGGTGTCGATGATCGATCAACAACGGAGGAGGATCGGGAATACTCCCACTCGGAGAAATCGCCTGTGTGATCGGGCTTTGTGGCATCGAGATGCGTCGGCCGGAGATGGCAGAGGACAAACGGTCGCCAGACGAGCTTGATCGATAGAGGAGATAGAGTGCTCGTGCTCGACAGAAGGAGGATCAGCCACGGTTGCGCCGGTGAAGGGTGGCGTGCTAGGCGTCACTCGAAGAGGAATCGCCGGAGAGGAGGGGTTTCGGGCGCGATGTGAGGAGGAGGAGATCGGGAAGCCGCAGGGAAGAAGAAGAGAGCACGGGTTCGGGTTTAGGTTCGGCGATGAGTTTGAGGGAATAAAAAGAAAAAGGAATTTATATATTAAAACATGTCCTCACTTAAATTGGTATCCAAACAGGCTTTATCCGGACCCGTAAATTCATCCCCTCAAAATCGGTCGTACGAACTCTGAAAAATTCCCAAAAATTTCTAAAAATTCCTGAAAAATCTAATAAGATTTTTCGTCCAATAACATTTATTACTTAATTTTGCGGTATCTTACAGCCTATGTGGCTGTAGGTTCTGCAGGATCATATGGATCCAAGAAAAAGAAATAGTTCAAGAAAGGGAAGGGAAAGAAGAAGGAAGCTGCTATTGTGGGACAAGGCCCAATTAAGAAGATAGTCAAGAAGACTGGAAAGAAACCTAAAAACAAGTTGACTTGTTTTAATTGTGGCAAAAAGGGCCACTTTGCTCGGGAGTGCACTAAGTCGAACAAGGTAAATCCAAGCGTGTCTTCTTTTCAAGAGCATTTTGTTGCTAGTTCAGTGTTGTTAGTTGATTCTTATCCTTTGTAGATTATAGATTCGGGAGCAACCAACCATGTAGCTCGGGAACGAGTTACATTTGTTGAGTACCGTCGGGTACCAGCTGGCAACAAGTGGATCTATGTGGGAAATAATGCAAGAGTTGAACTTAAAGGAGTCGGCACTTGCAAACTCAACTTACGTGGTGGTAGAGTTTTATTTCTACATGATGTCCTGTATGCTCCTGAAATTCGACGGAATCTTGTTTCCGTTACGTGTCTTCTTGATTTAGGGTATTGTATTAATTTTTACAGTCGATCTATTGAACTTAAGATTGACTCAGTGTCAATCGGATATGATTTTTTAACAAATGATTTTATGGTTCTTGATGTAGAACCAGATGTCAATTATGCTATTGATGGTTGTTTTTCAAACATTGCTTTAACTAGTGATGCAGATATAACTGATGAGATTTGGCATGCTAGATTAGGACACATAGGACAAGAACGTATGAATCGGTTAGTTAGAGAGGGTCTATTTGGCACTCGGGCTAAGATTCAATTGTCTATATGTGAGCATTGTCTTGCTGGAAAAGCAACTTGGAAACCATTTGGTAAGACTATTAGATCTGAATCAGCATTGCAGTTAATTCATTCGGATATTTGTGGTCCAATGAATGTGAAGGCTAGACATGGAGCTTCCTATTTCATTACATTTATTGATGATTTCTCTAGGTTCGGGCATGTGTATTTGATTTCTCACAAATCTGAAGCATTAGATTGCTTCATTCGTTATATGAACGAAGTTGAGAATCAAATGGAACGTAAAGTTAAGACTTTACGCACTGACCATGGAGGGGAGTATTTGTCTGATATGTTCAAGACAATATGTAATGATAGAGGGATTATTAGACAGCTGACAATCCCTGGAACTCCACAGTAAAATGGGGTAGCTGAAAGAAGAAATAGGACTCTTCTTGAAATGGTTAGGTCTATGATGGCACAAGCTAATTTGCCAATCTCCTATTGGGGAGATGTATTATTAACTGCAACCTATATACTTAACAAAGTACCTTCAAAGTCAGTTCCATCTACCCCATATGAACGTTGGACAGGCAGAAAACCAGATTTGAGTAATCTGAGACCCTGGGGGTCAGCTGCTTATATTCTTGATAGTTCTCACAAGTATGGAAAACTAAGGCCTAGGGGTAAGAAATGTATCTTTATAAGATATCATGAGACTGTTGGAATGTATACTGAAAGCCTAAGCTTTGTAAACATTTATTATGAATAAAGAATCACATTTGGTCTAATTGTCTACATTTGTTTGTAGTTGTTCATTTAATTTATATTGTAGATAACATAGTATGTGGTGTCACATACAGAAGATGATGTTATCAGTACCTTATAAATTATAAACAGTAGCTCACGACCAAAACGGAAAAGGAACAAACCATTAGAAGGTCGTAGTGTAATTAGGTATTAGTTTATCTTGACTATATAATTACACTAGTACACTCAGAGTGTATTGAGTAGGACCATTTGAGGTCGTTTCTTTTATACTGACTTTATAAAGGAACAAAGACCTCAGTTATTATGGAAGTGTGTGCTCTTAATCCTAATATAATAACAAGCACATATATTTGATATTTATTTCTTTAATTTATCAATGGGTGAGATTTAGTTCGTTGAATCAATAAACCCGATAAGTTGGGAAATGGTATCACTTATAGTGTGTGTTGTTGATTATAGAAGGAAACCGTGTCCTAGAGATACTAGGTTGATAATGTCCTCAAGAGGAGCTCATAAAGATTGTCATGTTAACCCTGCAGGTGGACTTAGTCCGACATGACAATAAGGTTGAGTGGTACTACTCTTGGACTTAGATATTAATTAAATGAGTTGTCAGAACTCACTTAATTAGTGGACATTCGATATCTTAAACACAGAGACTAACACACTCATAATAAGAAGGAGCCCAAAATGTAATTTGGGATTGGTGCGGTAGTTCAATGATAGTTCTCTAGTGGAATGAATTATCATTGATAAAATTAAGTTGTGTGTTCGGGCAAACATAGGATGCTTAATTTTATCGGAGACCAAAACCAATTCCTCCTCTCGGTCCCTATCGTAGCCTCTTATTTATAGAGTACTATACCCACATATACCCACCTTCTATACCCACCTAAAGGGGGCCGACCAAGCTAGGGCCAAGCTTGGGTTTAGTGGCGGCCCTAGCTTGAACCCAAGCTAGTAGGGCCGGCCATAATTAATTAAAAGAAAATTTAATTTTAATGTTTATTATTATGTGGAAGATTTAATTTAAAAGAGAATTAAAATTAAAATATCTCTCTTGTAAAAGATTTACAAAAGATTAAAGAAAGAGATTAGATCTCTTTCCTTATTTGTAGATTGGAAAGATGTTTTATTTTCTCTTTAAAATTATTCACATGTTAATAAAATTAAAATTATAGATATTTCCTTTTATTAACCATGAAGAGATTTTAAAGAGAAATTTTATTTTTTAAAATTTCCGGAAATAAATAAGGAAAGTTTTAATTGTTGATTGAAACTTGTCCAATTTGCTTCCTATTGATTTGGCCGGCCATCATTGTTTAATTGGGGAAATATTATTTTATTTTTCTCAATTAAATCATGTCAAGGAAATAAAGGAAAATTTATTGTAATTAAATTTCCTAATTTACTTAGGCCAAGGAATATAAAAGAAGGGGTGAGGGTGCCTTCACAAGACACAAAATCTATTATTCCTCTCCCTCTTTTGTTCCTTGGTGTGGCCGGCCATCATCTCCTTCTCTTCCTCTTGTGGTGGCCGAACCTCTCCCTCTCCCTTGGAGTTCTTGTGGTGGCCGGATACTACTTGGAGAAGAAGAAGAAGAAGGAGAGAAAGCTAGCATCTCTTGGAGCTTGGTTAGTATTTTGGTTTTTCTCCTTGGTAAAGCTTTTCTTTTGTGGCCGAACCTTGCTTGGAGGAGAAGAAGGTGGTTGGTGGTTTCTCATCTTGGAAGATCGTTGCCCACACAACGTCCGAGGTTAGAAGAGGAATACGGTAGAAGATCAAGAGGTTTTTCTACAAGGTATAACTAGTAATTTCTATTTCCGCATCATGCTAGTTATTTATGGAAATAATACCAAATACAAGAGGCTTACGCTCTAGTATTTCGAATATGTTTTTTGAAGTTGTGTTCTTTTGTTTCTTTCTTTTCCTTGTGATTTGATTGTTCTCTTTGGTTAACCTAAAGTTATTTTAGGAAATTAAATATTAGCTTTCTATTAAAGGTTTTGTCTAGTCGGTGGTGGTTGCTCCCATATCCAAGAAGGCCATGTGCCTCGCCACGTCAGTACTGGGAACCTTTTATGGAAATTAATATTTAATGGAATTAATAACTTAAGGAGACTTGGGTCGAACGTGTTAAGTTCCGCAGGAGATCCAAGTCAAAACCTAAAAGAACAAATAGATTAAGTTTTGGATCAAACGTGTTAAGTTCCGCAGGCAATCCAAAATTTAATTTAAAAGAACACATGGTAGCTAGGAAAAGGTTCAGACCTTTGTACAAAATTTTTGTACAGTGGAACCTATAGGTTTTCCGAGTAGCAACCAACAATTGGTATCAGAGCTAGGGTTTTGCCTCTGTGTATTTGGTATTTAGTTTAATTATGCACATGTCATACATAATTTAGGCAGGATAATAGTAGGATGTGCTAACTTTGTGGATGCAGGATCCAACTATTATGTCTTTTAGTTAATTATGTGTGTGATTGGACCCTTGGACATGTCAAGGGCAATTTATATGTGTGTGCATGATTGTATTAAAATACAGCAGGATGTTTTCATAGGTAAGCAACTAGATGGAACCATCTCCGAAATAGATTCGAGAGATGCGACTTTTCTCGAAACAGAGTTCCCAATCAGAGGTGATGTTGATAAAAATATTCCTCTATTTGAGGAGGATGAGATATTATCAACGAGAGAGGTGTCAAAAGGGATACCTGAGTCTAGTCAACCGAGTGGGAGTGATATGCCGAGTCATGAGTTGACTTCTCAACAGCCAAACTTACGGAGAAGTGTTCGTAAGATCAAACCTAAGAAGAGGTTTGATATTGAGAATGAGGCATTGGTAACACTTCCAATTGACGATGATGAACCTCAATCCATTGAGGAAGCATTGGGATATAGAGTTAGAGAAAAATGGAAAGCTGGAATGGTTGAAGAGATGGAGTCCATGATTCAAAATCATGTTTGGGACTTAATCGATCTTCCTCCGGGCCGAAGGGCTATTGGGAATAAGTGGATTCTCAAAATAAAGAGGAAAGCAGATAGATCGATTAACAGAAACAAAGCTCGTTTAGTTGCAAAAGGATATACCCAATTGGAGGGTATTGACTTTGAAGAGACATTTTCTCCCGTAGTGAAATTTGTATCAATAAAAGTTATTTTGGCCTTTGTGGCACATTATAACTTAGAATTACATCAAATGGATGTAAAAACCGCTTTCCTTAATGGTGATCTTGACGAAGAAATCTATGTTGGTGCGGTTAGCACTAACGGTCTAACTTAGGTTTTGATGAATGACAAATCAGGTTAAGTTAGGTTCGTCGTTATCTAACACTCTGATCGAGTGTGCAGGATAAGTCCAGCTAGGTCGACGGGCTGACCGGATAGCTGGCGAGAAGTCCAAGCGGGTCGACGAGCTGACCGGACGCTTGGCGAGAAGTCTAGCTAGGTCGACGGGCTGACCGGATAGCTAGCGAGAAGTCTAGCTAGGTCGACGGGCTGACCGGATAGCTAGCAAGAAGTCCAGCTAGGTCGACGGGCTGACCGGATAGCTGGCAAGAAGTCCAGACGGGTCGAAGGGCTGGCAGGTAAGTGAGGTAAGTCACTGGAGGGGAGTGACTGCGAGGACGCGTTCCCGGGAAGGGAACATTAGGCGTCGATCCGGCTTAGATCCATTTCGGATGTCTAAGTCGAGATCGTGACTAGATTCCGGTCTCGGAAAGACGGAATCTAAGTCATACTAACTTATGCTAATTCATACTATTATAAATGTGCTAATAATCTGTTTTGCAGGATATATATTGCCTCGGACTAACTTTGTTTTGCAGGAAAAAGGAGATTTCTGGAACAAGGTGGTCCGGGCGCCCGGAGGGGATCCGGGCGCCCGGAAGGCAAATTATATCCAGCCGAGTCGTCGCCACGTGGAGCATCACGGTTTGTGCAGCTACGTCGCATTCCAGGCGCCCGGAAGGGATCCAGGCGCCCGGAACAGCATATAAAAGAAGCCCCAGGCAGGAGCTTCATCAACAATTCATCTGAGAACTCTTCTACTGCTGGTCTTGCTGCTCGACGTTCAGTGCGATGCCAACAACGCTCCGACAAAGTGCTCCTTCAGTTTTTATTTAATTTCCTTGTCGGTATTGCTTTATTTTCACTAGCATTTCCTGTATTCATTCTGTAATCATATTTCGATTTGTTAGTGATTGCCCAACGAAAGTGGTCAAGGACCACGGGCCTTCGAGTAGGAGTCGTCACAGGCTCCGAACGAAGTAAAAAACATTTGTGTCTATTTTACTTTTCCGCTGCGTTTATACTCTAAGTTTTCGAATCGATATTCACCCCCCCTCTATCGAATCTAACGGTCCTACAAGTGGTATCAGAGCAGGTACCGCTCTGATTTGGTGCAACCACCAATCAGACTGGGGGTGAAATTCTTTCCTTTTCCGGTCTTCAGTTTTACACTCAAAACTCCAATCTGGTTTATAATTTTCTATAATTTTTTTTCTTGCTAAATTGGTGCAACACCAATCTAGATTTTTTTTTATTTTCTCTTCCCGCACTACTAATCCAAGACCAAGTCTTGGGATTTTTTTTGGTTATTTATCTGTGTACAGGATGTCCCAACAAGAAGGCTTCAGCACAGTACGACCTCCACTTTTCAACGGGGACGATTTTCCGTACTGGAAGAAGCGCATGGAGGTCTACCTCAAAACAGACTTCGACCAGTGGATGAGCGTTACGAGGCCCTACAAAATTCCAGCAGACACTTCCGGGAATATACTGGATCCTGAAGACTGGACAGCTGATTTGAAGAAGAAAGCATCAACAGAAAATAAAGCAATCAACACTCTACAGTGTGGATTAACAAGAGAAGAACTAAACATAGTCGGTCCACACAAAAACGCTAAAGAGCTGTGGGACAAATTGATCGAGCTGCACGAGGGAACGAGCGACGCCATGGTAACCAAACGAGACTTGATCTTGAATAAAAATTTTAATATAAAAATGCAGGAAGGTGAAACGGCGAATCAGCTCCACGCAAGGATCAAGGATATCCTCAACAGGCTTCATGCGATAGGCCACCAGATGGATAATAGAGACTTAATAAGGTACGCATTAAACGCCTTTCCACGTAATAGTTTGTGGGCATCAATAGTGGATGCCTACAAAATTTCTAAGAATCTTTCTAAATTAAAATTAGATGAGCTTTTCTGTGAATTAGAATTACACGAACAAACTAATGCTGGAGCCGAGAAAGGTGTAGCTTTATATGCAGGTTCCTCCAAAGAAAAGAAAAGCAAGCTTGAATTTGAAGAAGACTCCGACCAAGACTCCGAAGACGAAGAACACCTGGTGAACTTGGTAAGAAAAATGTTCACCAGGAGAAAGAGGAGCTTCAGCAAAAAGGATCTTCAAAAGATCAGTTCTCCTTCAGAACAAAAGAACGTGACTTGCTACGGCTGCAATAAAAAGGGACACTACAAGAACGAATGCCCAAAACTGAAGTTCGACAAACCAAAGCCAACCAGAAAGAAGGCACTCAAAGCAACGTGGGACGACTCCTCGGACGAATCAGAGGAAGAAGAACAGAAATATCAGAGCCACCTCGCACTGATGGCCCGCGAAGACGAAACAGAAGATGAGTCAGAAGATGAAGACGGGTCTGAACCCGAAACAAGCCACGAGTCCGTACTCGTTTCCGAAGGCCCGAATGAGGTATATTTTAATTAAAAAAAATTTAGAATTATTTCCTGTTTATATAGTAAATTAATTAAAATAGAAAATAAAAACAAATCACTTCTTGAGGAAAATCAAAACCTCAAGGAACAAATCAAAAATTCAAATCCAACTCAAGATCTAACACTTGAGGAGGAGAATTTATCACTAAAAAATGAGATCAACAGTTTAAAAGGAATGTTAGAAAAATTCACAACAAGATCAAAAAATCTTGACTTAATCCTAAACAATCAAAAAGCATGTTATAATAAAACCGGACTCGGATACAAGTCAAACTCAAATAAAACTTTTAAGTCATTAATAACTCAATACAAATCAACTAATCAAGCTTGGGTTCCGAAAGCGTGCTTAACCACGCAAGTAGGACTCAATCAATATTATATACCTAAAGAAAAAATACATTATATAAAATCAAATAAACCAAACCAAAATTCAAAATACAAACCCAAATCAAATTCAAAATCTAAACACTTTAAAAATCAACAAAATTATCATCAAGTTAACCATGACTATAAAAAGAATCGACACAAGCCTAAAATCAAAATTTATTAAAGGCCAATAATTCAGGGGGAGGCTCCAGAATAGCTGGCACCTCCAAAACTAACTTACCCGACAGGGTAACCCAAAATTTACCAACCCGACAGGGTAATTAGGATTAGTTAAAAAGAGACCAAGTTGAATCATGGTACTGGTGAAATTTTTGGATGATAGTACGTTAGGGAAGCTTGGGCATCGCATGTCTAGAAAGATATGGCTTCGATCTGGTGCATTTGGCCAAGTGGAACTGACCGAAGCTACCCTTAAATGAATCCTAACCAGTTAGACCAAGATTTAGTACTAAGTTCCGTGGATAGGACTATTCGAAAAACTTCGAAAGGTTGGTTACTTCTAATGATGTCCATGTGACTCACCAAGCTTAGAAGTTTATCCGAAGAATGCCTATTTGTGGAAACCAAAACTAAATCTGAATCTAACACACGTTAAACTAAAACTCCATAATTAAAAATCCAATTTCATCTCACAAAATCATAGGATTCCCTGATTGATAATATAGATCGGGTGAGATGAATAAGGCTAAAATTTTAAACTTAAAAATTAATTTCAAAATTTTAAATTTTAAACTTAAAAATTAATTTCAAAATTTAATTTTAAACTTAAAAATTCAATTTCAAAATTTAATTTTAAAACTTAAAAATTAATTTCAAAATTTAATTTGAAAACTTAAAATTTAATTTCAAAATTTTAAATTTTAAACTTAAAAATTAATTTCAAAATTTAATTTTAAACTTAAAAATTCAATTTCAAAATTTAATTTTAAAACTTAAAAATTAATTTCAAATTTTAATTTGAAAACTTAAAATTTAATTTCAAAATTTTAAATTTTAAACTTAAAAATTAATTTCAAAATTTTAAATTTTAAACTTAAAAATTAATTTCAAAATTTAATTTTAAAAACAAAATTTTATTTCAAAATTTTAATTTTAAAACTAAAAAATTTAATTTTAAAATTTAATTCTAAAACTTAAAAATTAATTTTAATTTTAAACTTAAATTAATTTTAAACTTAAATAATGCATGCTCAAAAGACTAACTTTAAATCCTACTTACTGTAGGAAACCAAGTGGATTTTGGACAGTGGTTGCTCCAAACATATGACTGGAGATCACACCAAGTTCACTCAACTCACTTACAAAAGCTTAGGAACAGTTGCCTTTGGAAACAACGGCAAACTCAAGGTAATTGGTATAGGTAATATTGAATTAAAATCATACTTTATAATTACAAATGTTTTACTTGTTGAAAATTTTAAATATAATCTTCTAAGTATAAGTCAATTGTGTGATACTAGGTATAAGGTCAAATTTCTATCTACAGAGTGTTTAATCAAACATCTAGATAATCCTACCATAAGCCTAAAAGGTTTTAGAAAAGACAACATCTATGCCATCAACCTAACCATTTCTTCCATTAAGTGTTATTTAACACAAAAAGAAGAAACTTGGTTATGGCATAGGAGGATGTCTCACACCAACTTTAGAAATATAAGTAAAACTAAATGGACTTGTAAAAGGCTTACCAAAGCTACCTAATTTAGATTCAACTATATGTAATGCTTGTCAACAAGGCAAACAAACTAAATCAACCCACA
Source organism: Zingiber officinale (assembly GCF_018446385.1). NCBI lineage: Eukaryota > Viridiplantae > Streptophyta > Magnoliopsida > Zingiberales > Zingiberaceae > Zingiber > Zingiber officinale. The sequence continues at coordinate 76,643,956 of NC_055994.1, forward strand.
AACAAACAAATCAACCACAAATTAACTCAATCTTAGAACTCCTACATTTAGACCTTTTTGACTCCCATGGAGTCAAATCTATAAATGGAAACTTATATTGCTTAGTAATTATAGACGATTATTCTAGGTTTACTTGGGTAAAATTCTTAAAACATAAAGATGAAACTTTTGAAATTTTTACAAATTTTTGTAAACAGATTGAAAACGAAAAAGATATTAAAATTAAGAGAATTAGGAGTGACAACGGGGGAGAATTTAAAAATCACAACTTTAACAGTTTTTGTCTAGAAAACGGTTACCATCATGAGTTCTCATGCCCTAAAACCCCCCAACAAAATGGAATTGTAGAAAGAAAAAATAGAACCTTACTTGAAGCTTCTAGAACAATGTTAAATGAGTATAACCTACCTAAATACTTTTGGGCAGAAGCCGTTAGTACAGTCTGCTATGTACAGAACAGAACAACAATAAATAAAACTCATAACAAAACATTCTTCGAAATGTTTTATAATAAACAACCTAATATAAAATATTTTAAAGTATTTGGGTGCCTAGTCTTTATCTTAAATACAAGAGAACACTTAGGAAAATTCACCTCTAAAATTGAAAATGGAATTTTTGTAGGATATTCCCTAAATAGTAGAGGCTACAGAATTTACAATAAGGTTACCTTAAAAATTGAAGAAACTACTAATGTAAAATTTGAAGAAACTAAACAAGACATAGAACCTACACAAATACCTAAGTTTGTTCCAGAAACCAACCAAACTCTAAGTCATGAAGAAGAGGAACAACATCAAGAGAGTCAACCCCCTAGAACAATAAGGGTCAACCCAAATCATCCAATTGATCAAATAATCGGTGACCCAGACTTAAGAGTTCAAACCAGATCATCTTTTCGAAACCTAAGTCAAATTTCATTAATTTCAAAAATTAAACCCAAAACTGTGGATGAATCCTTACTAGACTCAGATTGGATTATAGCTATGCAAGAAGAACTAGCCCAATTTGAGCGTAATGAGGTTTGGGACCTAGTCCCACCACCTAAGAATAAGAAAATAATAGAAACAAAATGGGTATTCAGAAACAAACTAAGTGAAACTGGGGAAATTACTAGAAATAAGGCTAGGCTGGTTGCCAAAGGATTTAGTCAAGTTGAAGGACTTGACTATGATGAAACATATGCCCCAGTAGCCAGATTAGAATCCATCAGAATGTTACTAAGTTATGCAGCCCATAAGGGATTCAAACTATACCAAATGGATGTTAAGTCTGTCTTTCTTAATGGACTAATTAAAGAAGAAGTTTATGTAGGTCAGCCTCCTGGGTTTGAAAGTCTAGAACATCCTGATTATGTTTTTAAATTAAAGAAAGCACTATATGGACTTAAACAAGCACCCAGGGCATGGTATGAGAGGCTAACATCTTACTTAACATCTAAAGGATTCAAACAAGGTCAAATTGACCCAACCTTGTTTGTTAAATCATTAAATACAGACATATTTATTGCACAAATATATGTAGATGATATAATATTTGGCTCAACAAATTCAGAATTTTTAGAAGAATTTATTAATCTAATGGAAAAAGAATTTGAAATGAGCTTAGTGGGAAAATTAACCTATTTCTTAGGATTACAAATCAAACAAACAAATGAAGGAAATTATATTTATCAACATAAATACACCAAAGAATTACTTAAAAAATTCGGAATGGAAAATACAAAAGAAATAAAGACACCTATGGCAGTAAACACAATCTTAGACAGTGACTCAAATGGAAAACCAATTGATTTAAAACATTATAGAAGTGCAATAGGTAGCCTACTGTACTTAACTGCAAGCCGACCTGATATTTTATTTACCTTGTGCTAAGGAATCCCATTTGACACAAGTCAAAAGAATTTTTAGATATCTTAAAGGAACAACAAATGTAGGAATCTGGTATCCTAGGACAAATAATTTTAAACTAATAGAGTATTCTGACTCAGATTATGCTGGATGCAAATTAGACCGCAAAAGCACAAGTGGTGGATGCCAATTATTAGGTTCATCACTTGTTAGCTGGTTTAGTAGAAAGCAACATTGTGTTGCTCTATCTACAACTGAGTCAGAATACATAGCTATAGGCGAATGTGTTGCACAATTATTATGGATGATGCATACTCTAAAAGATTTCAATTTAAATATCACAAATGTAAAAGTATTAATTGATAATATAAGTTCAATTAACTTAACCAAGAATCCTGTGCATCATTCAAGAACCAAACATATTGAAATTAGGCACCACTTCATCAGGGATCACGTTACTAAAGGTGATATTGAACTCAAATACATTGAGTCCAAATCAAATTTAGCTGACATTTTTACAAAACCATTCCCTGAAAGTGAATTTAGCAACTTACGGCGACAATTAGGGATGTGCCTAATAGACTAGGATTTTTTTTAAAAACTACTTTTAAAATAATTTTTAACTTATAAGTTAAAACTGTATGTTTTCAAAACTTTTCATTTTTAGATTTTCAAAAACAGCTTTGGCCTTAGACTAGTTTCGAATCCATAGAAAGCATGTACCCATAGGTCTAGTTTTTGAGCATCTCACCAACACCTTAGGTTTACCTTGCTTGTGTTTGACAAACATAGAAAAGGGTGAGATGCATAGGCCAATTGTCTGGACTTAAGATGCTTATTTCAGTGCATCAGCATAAGTCTGGACGTTAAATACAACTCAGATATTAATCAGATTAAGTTGATCAGTCAAGTCAACTTAATCTGACTAATCAAGTGAAAGTTACTATCTTCTGATAGTCAGTTAGTACCTAATTGGTTAGACAGCTGGTTAAATTTAAATATCAAGTTCAGGGGGAGAGTCAACTAAAATTTGTGTGTTTGAAAAATGTTTACAAAAAGTTAAACTTAACTAAGTGTTTGAAAAACTTGGAAGATTAATACCACCTAATTTCCAAACCTGATTTAAAAAGTTGACTATTAAACTTTACAAATTTAGCTTTTATCAAATTAGTCTTAAAAATTTATTTTGGCAAAATTTAATCTCACTTAATTTTTGCTTTGTTTTGAAAAAGTGAAAAGTAAAAGTAAATGTTACTTAAACCAATTTTTTTTTTTTGAAAAGTTGAAAAACCTGATTTAAAATTTTTTTTACTTAGATTTTTTCTTGAATTTTTAACCAAACTCAGATATTTTTCAAGATCAGCTGTTTTACAGTAACTCTACACTATGTGTATCCTTGTTCCTTTTTTTTTATGAATGCCAAAGGGGGAGGGTTAGGTGGTTAAGTTAGAGCAACTAAATGCAAACTTGAAAAACTAACCTAATTGAAAAACTAACTTAAAAACCTCGAAAATCATGCTTGATTTTTGCATATATTTATCACTAACTTAACCAGGTTGTCATTCCATCAAAAAGGGGGAGATTGTTGGTGCGGTTAGCACTAACGGTCTAACTCAGGTTTTGATGAATGACAAATCAGGTTAAGTTAGGTTCGTCGTTATCTAAGACTCTGATCGAGTGTGCAGGATAAGTCCAGCTAGGTTGACGGGCTGACCGGATAGCTGGCGAGAAGTCCAAGCGGGTCGATGGGCTAACCGGACGCTTGGCGAGAAGTCTAGCTAGGTCGACGGGCTGACCGGATAGCTAGCGAGAAGTCTAGCTAGGTCGACGGGCTGACCGGATAGCTAGCAAGAAGTCCAGCTAGGTCGACGACCGGATAGAAGAAGTCCAGACGTCGGAAAAGGCCGGACGTCCGCGTAAGTGAGGTAAGTCATGGAGGGGATGCGGAGGACGTCCGGGAAGGGAACATTAGGCGTCGATCCGGCTTAGATCCATTTCGGATGTCTAAGTCGAGATCGTGACTAGATTCCGGTCTCGGAAAGACGGAATCTAAGTCATACTAACTTATGCTAATTCATACTATTATAAATGTGCTAATAATCTGTTTTGCAGGATATATATTGTCTCAGACTAATTTTATTTTGCAGGAAAAAGGAGATTTATGGAACAAGGTGGTCCGGGCGCCCAGAAGGCAAATTACATCCAGCCGAGTCGTCGCCACGTGGAGCATCACGGTTTGTGCAGCTACGTCACATTCCAGGAGCCCGGAAGGGATCCAGGCGCCCGGAACAGCATATAAAAGAAGCCCCAGGCAGGAGCTTCATCAAGAATTCATCTGAGATCTCTTCTACTGCTGGTCTTGCTACTCGACGTTCAGTGCGACGCCAACAACGCTCCGACAAAGTGCTCCTTCAGTTTTTATTTAATTTCCTTGTCGGTATTGCTTTATTTTCACTAGCATATCCTGTATTCATTCTGTAATCATATTTCGATTTGTTAGTGATTGCCCAACGAAAGTGGTCAAGGACCACGGGCCTTCGAGTAGGAGTCGTCACAGGCTCCGAACGAAGTAAAAAACATTTGTGTCTATTTTACTTTTCCGCTCCGTTTATACTCTAAGTTTTCGAATCGATATTCACCCCCCCTCTATCGAATCTAACGGTCCTACAATCTATATGGTTCAACCAGAAGGTTTCATTGCTGAAGGCCAGGAGCAGAAAGTATGTAGACTTAGAAAGTCTATATATGGGCTAAAGCAAGCGTCAAGACAATGGAACATAAGATTTAACGAAGTCGTTTTATCTTATAGTTTCGAGATGATCAATGAGGATCTTTGTGTTTTCCTGAAAAGGTAAAAAGGAAAGTATGTCATTTTATCATTATATGTTGATGATATGCTGATAGCTAGAAATGACATAGGATATGTGAATGAAGTCAAGAAGTGGTTGTCATCACAATTTGATACAATAATAGATATGGGAGAAGCTGAATACATCTTAGGAGTGAAGATCATAATAGATCGTCCTAAAAGACTTTTGGGTCTGTCACAAAAGTCTTATATAAATAAGATGTTACATCGTTTCAGCATGTCTAATTGCAACATAGAACATACACCTATTGTGAAAGGTACTGTGTTGAGCAAGAGTATGTGTCCTAAAACTCCAGAGGAAATAGTTGAGATGAATAAAAAACCATATGCTAGTGCTATTGGTAGTTTGATGTACATTATGTTGTGTACACGTCCCGATATTAGCTATGTTGTGGGCTTGGTCAGTCGCTTCCAGTCAAACCCAGGACCGAGACACTGGAAGGCAGTAAAAAGGATATTCAGATATTTGAAGGCGACAACATATTATTGTCTCTGTTTTCAAGGATCATATATGAGTCTGAAAGGTTATTCAGATGCAGATTGGGTTGGAGACCTGGATGATAGAAAATCCACATCATGCTATGTATTCTTGTTGAATGGAGGCACTATCTCCTGGAACGGCAAGAAACAAGCTTGTGTAGCTTTGTCGACTATGGAAGATGAATATGTGGCATGTTCAGCAGCTGTACAAGAAGTAGTTTGGTTGAGAAGGTTTCTGAAGCATCTGAAAATTGCTGAGGATAGTGGGAGTCCAGTAACTGTCTACTATGATAGTCAAGCTGTAATAGCTTTTTCCAAGGATCTCAAATATCACAGCAAAGGCAAGCATATAGAAATTAAATATAATTTTGTAAGGGATATTGTGGCTAAAAGAAAAGTCATCCTTGAGTATGTCCCTAAACGTGTTATGCTTGCAGATCCTTTTACTAAGCCAATGACTAAAGAGTCATTTAAAGAACATGTAAAGTCTTTGGGACTTCGTAGAATGTAACACCATTGAAATAACAATCAGACTTTGTGTTTTGATTATGTCATTTGCCATAATTTATTCAGTGTATATGTTGTATTTGTTACATTCATATAAGATCTCGGTGAGCATGTTGGCAGGTGGAGATTGGTCCACTCACATGGACAATCATTTCTATTTGCTAAGTACAAATAGGGGTAAGGCCGTTACTTATGAAACAGCTTACGTAGCTGAAATTATGAAATTAGAGACAGATTCATAAGTTGAAGTCGCCTTGATAATTGTGTCAAGATGAGATCATTTATGTGTATATAATGATCTAAGTAAATGAACCCACCATTTACTGAACCTGTTGAAGGCCATATTAGAATTCATATGTTGAATTCAGGATTAGACGTTAAGTATGTCTAGATCAAAATCTGTACGATGTTAAATTTGAAGACAACATGCGCTCTTTTTAGTAAAGAGAATAACATCGTAGCATGTGATTCATACCGCATGTGCTATTGCGACAATAAAGGTAGTAGGAGAATGAATCCCAGTTTCTCTACTATGTGAGACCTTTGAGATTATATGTTAATCTCAATTTTTTGCCTTAGTGACTATTTAACTGTTTACTTGAAGTTTTAATCAGTGTCTACTACTTTAGCGTGTATCCTATGGCTATGGATGATTCGGTCTATGGAGCATAATTAGGAAAGCGACTGATTAAAATGAATAGATTCTAGTTAAAAAGGAAGATTAAATATATTTACATCTTTTGTTGTTATTCACTGGTCGACCCATTTCTGTTTTGTATAGAAATGAATGTGAATATTAGATATGAAACATGCTCTTGACATAATGGTTATTATAAGGGATTAGAGATGTTCATATCGATGTAAATAAAAATTATTTAATCTGGGTAAATAGCAAGACATGGATATCTTCAAGATAATGGTTGTGTGCCACTTGAAGATTGGATGGATCCTGGATAAAGGCTATGTGCCACCAGGAAAGAGGCTATGTGCCATAAAGAGTGTGTCTCTAATTTATTTGAGCAGCTAAGTAAAGTGTAACAACTTTATTAGCATTGATTGCTCAAAGAGCGGCTAAGTCAAGGTGTAACAATCTTCTTAGCAACTATCGCTCAGTGTGCTTGTTGTCGCACGAACCATTTTCTCTAAGTATGGATTGGATGTTCTCATATGGTCTATGTGACCAAACTCTCTAATAGTCTATGTGACTTATTAAGTCTTTGTGACTTACCTGAATGAACTAGTCTTAGTGACTTACCTTAGATGAGTGGGGGATGTTGGAAATGGGAATAGTGGGGATGTGGGAACATGGCCCATGTTCCCCACTACTGATAATGGAAAAGTCCATTATGCCCCTGGTTTATTTCCCTATATAAAGGGGGTGCGTCCAAGAGATCATTCGTGGGTTGGAGACGAGAGTAAGTGAGGAGAATATTCAAGGCGGTGAGATTTGGTTTGTGGAATTGCGGAGGGCTTTCTGATTCTGTGATCACTCTTCCGACAACGGTCATTGCCGATTGCGGGTCTGCGAGAGATCGCTGTAAGTTTTTACCGCTTTAATTTTATTCGTCTTTCATGCATTTAGAATATAAATCTACATCTTGGGCGTGTTGGGATCCTTGCTAGCTTTGGACTTCCTTGGCTTCTTCGCTGCCCGTTCCAATCCTTTCTTCACCGAAAGCCTTTAGAGAGAAGAAAACAACCGTCCAATCTCCCTAAAATCAAACTTTTTCAACATCGATTGATCTGCTAAGAACATTAAAAGGCGAAACAGAATCTTACTTGGTATCAGCCTTCTTAGGAGCGTCAGTCTTCGATTTCCCCCTCTTCATGGTGAGATCTGCAGCAAAGACGATCAGATCCATCCAGAAAAGTAAAATATATATATATATATATATATATATATATATATATATATATATATATATACAAAAATCACATAAATCATGAGAAATCGTAAACTTTACCTTGAGATTAGGGTTCTACGACATAGTAGAGGAGCGATCGATCGATGGGATGCGGAGGCAAAAGCGAAGAGGATAAGAAGAGAAGGCGAGGAGGAGCCTGGAAGAAATAACAACAACAATAACCAAGCATTTTCCCACTAGGTGGGGTCGGTTTTATGAATCATTTTACGCCATTGAGCTCTATCTCCTATTATATCACCATATATATTTAAATATATTTTATCTTGTTTTATTGTTGCTAACCAAGTCTTTTTTGGTCTTCCTCTTCCTCGTTTGATATGCATGTTTATCATAGTTTAACATCGCCTAACTGGAGCATTTATTGGTCGTCTAAGTACATGTCTATACCATCTTAAATGTGTCTCTCAGAGTTTTTCCTCAATAGATGCAACTCTGACTTTCTCTCTAATGCTCTCATTTCTTATTTTGTCTATCTTCGTATGTCCACACATCCACCTTAACATCCTCATCTCTGCAACTCTCATCTTCTGCTCATGTGCTCGAGTCATAGCCCAACATTCAGCTCCATATAACATAGCAGGTATATCTGCGATTTTATAGAACTTACCTTTAAGTTTAAGAGGTACTTTACGGTCACATAAAACACTTGACGCTCTCATCCATTTCACCCATCCTGCTTGTATTCTATGTAAGATATATCTCTCAATCCCTCCATCATTTTGTAAAAATGATCCTAAATATTTAAATCTTTCGGTTCCGGGCAACTCGTCCTCTCCTATCTTAACAATTGTTTTATTACTTCTAATATTGCTAAACTTAAATTTCATATATTCTGTCTTTAATCTACTAAGCTTAAAACCTTTCCCTTCTGGTGTTTCCCTCCAATATTCTAGATTAGCATTTACTCCTTCACGTGTCTCATCTACCAAAATAATATTATCTGCAAACAACATGCACCATGGTACTATGTCTTGAATGTGGCAGTGAGTTCGTCCATAATTAGTGTAAAAAGATAGAGACTTAGAGTTGATCCTTGATGTTACCCTATATTTATTGGAAATGCTTCAGTTACCCCACCTGAAGTCTTTACTCTGGTCATTACATCCTCATACATATCCTTAATTAATTCAATATATGTTACACTAACACCTCTCTTTTTTAAAATTCTCCATATAATTTCTCTTGAGACTCTATCATAAGCTTTTTCTAAGTCAATGAATACCATGTGTAGATCTTATTTTTTCTCCCGATATTTTTTAATTAATTGTCTAAGAAGATGTATAGTCTCTATTGTCGACCTTCCAGGCATGAATCCAAATTGATTTTCTGTCACTGTGGTCTCCTTCCTTAATCTTTTTTTGTTTACTTTTTCCCAAAGTTTCATAGTATGACTCATTAGTTTAATACCCCTATAGTTTATACAATTTTGTACGTCTCCCTTGTTCTTATATAAGGGAACTAGAGTACTTATTCTTTATTGATCAGACATTTTTTTCGTTTTCAATATCATGTTAAATAATTTTGTAACTCATTCAATACCTTGTTTCCCTAAGCACTTCCATACCTCTATCGGAATATCATCTGGTCCAACGACTTTTCTATTGTGTATCTCATTTAAAGTTTGTTTTACTTCTGAAGTTTGAATTCTACGATAAAATTTCTATGCTCATTTGACCTAATTAAATTACCTAAGTTAAGTTGGTCACCTAAACCTTCATTAAAAAGTTGATGAAAATACCTCTTCCACCGCTCTTTTATTTCTCCATCATTTACTAATACCCTATTACATTCATCTTTAATACATTTTATTTGGCTAAGATCTCTTGTTTTCCTTTCTCGCACTTTAGCTATTCTATAAATATCTCTTTCCCCCTTTTTTTGTATCTAATTTTTGATATAACCGTTCAAAAATTTCATTTTTTGCTTAACATACTACTTTCTTAGCTTCTTTCTTGGCTATTGTATATTTTTTTAAGTTTTCCTTATTCTTACAAATATATAATTCCTTATAAGTTATTCGTTTTTCCTTCACTTTTTCTTGTACTTTCTCATTCCACCACCAAGACTCTTTCCTTAGTGGTTAGGCCTGGATCGGTACGATATACCGTACCCAAAGTCGAATACCGTATACCGTACCGAAAAAATCGGTATTCTAAGAAATGATACCGATACCGTACCGACATTTCGGTATACCGAATTTCGGTATACCGAATTTCGGTATACCGAAATGTCGGTACGGTATCGATAAAATACCGTCATGCCGAAGTTATATATTATATTACATATAATATATAAAAAATAATTTTCTTGTAAAGAAGACAGTGATCATATAAGAACAAGAGTTGGGATTTCAGATCCAAATATGCAAGATTGAAGATTAAACCAGTAGCTAGTGGTCCCAGGGTGGTGGCTCGCCGAAGATTTGTGGAAATCTTACCAGAAATAACTAAATGCTAGCTGGAAAAATAGGGGAAGCATATAGGCTTCAATCCCTACTAAAAATATCATAAATCCACCAAACAAACAAAAGCTAAAACTCACCGGAAAATCGGACAAGAACTTGCGCAAGCATAACTCTCAGAACAAAGCTCGGTGATTAGATTTCTTCAGATTCAATGAAGGGAAAAAAATATTAGGGATGGAGAAAAAGTTTCTAAGTTGTTGTACATCTTCTCCAGTGACTACGTGCGGTGGTCGACTGTGGAAGGAAAGAATCGCGAGTCGCGACGTGTGCACCGACGACGCAAGGAGAGAACATGGTTTGGAGCCGTTTAGGGTTTGGTTTAGGCTTTAGGGGAATCTAAATTAATCATTTAATCTATAATTACTCGGTATTTCGGTATACCGAAATATTTTAAATCGTTACCGTTACCGTTACCGAAAAATTCGGTACGGTATGATACCGTATCGAATTTTTCGGTATACCGAAAATTTCGGTATATACGGTATTTTTTCGGTATGATTTTTCGGTATTTCGGTATTTCGATATTTTTTTCCAGCCCTATTAGTGGTGCATGTCCCTTTAACTCACCGAGTACACTCTTAGCTTCTATTTTCAACTTTGATACCATCTTATCCCATATTGTATTAGAGTCATCGAATATTTCACTTAATGCTTGTACTTCTACCTTCTCCTTAAATATATTTTGCTTCCCATCTTTTAACTTCCATCACTTAATTCTAGTAATTGTATATATTTTCTTTCTATTGATACTATGTTTGAGACGTATATACAACACTACTACCCTATGTTGGGTAGTTAAGCTTTCTCCAGGGATGACTTTGCAATCTTTACAAATCTTTCTATCCTTCTTCCTAACCATAAGAAAGTCAATTTGTGATTTATTATTCCCACTTTTGAATGTGACTAAGTGTTCTTCTCTTTTCTTAAAAAACGTATTAGCTAATATAAGGTCATATGCTATCACAAAATCTAATATAGTTTTTCCCTTCCTCATTCCTCGTTCCAAACCCATAACTCCCATGTACTCCCTCATATTCCTCATTTCTCACTCTGACATGTCCATTTAGATCACCTCCTATTCAAATCATTTCATTTGGTGGAATATTTTGTAATATTTCATCTAAATCCTCCCAAAACCTTGATTTGGTAGCTTCATCTAATCCTACTTGTGGTGCATATACGCTAATTATGTTCATAGTTTCTTTCACCACTATTATCTTAAGGGCTATAATGTTGGGAGATTGTTGGTGCAATATTCCCCAGGTCAAGGTTGACCTAGTTTGACTGAGCTTGAATTGGGTCAAGCTCGTGTCTTAATGTTTATGTTTTGATGGTTTGACAATACATGTTGACAATACATGTTTGACAATACATGTAGACAACACATGGAGATTGCAGGTGCAATTGTTCATGTGTGGAGATTGTGATGGAGAGTCAAGTAGATCAAGGTTGACCGGATACTTGACTGGAAAATCCTGGTGAGTGAAGCCAGGTGAAAGTCCTAACTTGGAGGTTAGGCAAAGGAAGTCCTGGTGAGTGAAGCCAGACAAAAGGAAAATCCTGGTGAGTGAAGCCAGGTGAAAGTCCTAGTGAGTGAAGCTAGGCAGAAGGGAAATCCTGGTGAGTGAAGCCAGGTGAAAGTCCTAGTGAGTGAAGCTAGGCAGAAGAGAAATCCTGGTGAGTGAAGCCAAGTGAAAGTCCTGGTGAGTGAAGCCAGGTAGAATGAAAGTCCTAGTGAGTGAAGCTAGGCAGAAGAGAAATCCTGGTGAGTGAAGTCAAGTGAAAGTCCTGGTGAGTGAAGCCAGGCAGAATGAAAGTCCTAGTGAGTGAAGCTAGGCAGAAGAGAAATCCTGGTGAGTGAAGCCAGGTGAAAGACCTGGTGAGTGAAGCCAGGCAGACGGGAAGTCTTGGTGAGTGAAGCCAGGCAAGGAAAATCCAGATGGATCAAGGATGATCAGACATCTGGTGTTGGGAAGTCCAAGTAGGTCAAAGGGATTGACCGGATACTTGGCACGGGAAATCCAGGTGGATCAAGGTTGATCGAACACCTGGTGAAGATAAGTCCAAGTGGGTCAAGGTTGACTGGACACTTGGTGAGCAAGTTCTAGCAGGTTAAGGGTGACCGGATGCTAGGCACAATGTACCAACAGGTCATGGTTGATCAGATGTTGGTGTGGGGGATTTGGGAATTGGTTTTGGGCAAAAACCAAGAGTTGGATCGATCGATCAGTGGATTAATTGGGGAGAAGTGTCGCTCTAACAGAATCCCTCTGGATTGATCGGGCGATCGATCCAGAGGTCCCAATCGATCAGTGGATAGATTGGGAGCTGTTTTTTATGTGTGATAAGCCCTGGATCGATCAACCGATCGATCCAGACAATTCTTGAGAGCACAGAGGCGCTCTGGATCGATCAGTTGATTAATCCAAAGCCTCCCCAATCGATTGGGAGCAATCCAATCGATTGGGATCCAACCGTTAGCATCGATTAAAGTCGCGGGCGTTCGATTCCTTCGGCAGAACTCACGGCATTCATCTCAGATCTTCACAGCAACTCCACAGCTTCTCCACAAGGTTCAGATCGCCAGTTCTTGAAGATTCTTGGAGGTTTTTCCAAGTCAAGAGGCGGATCTACAGCTGAAGAAGAAAGTTAGGGTTAGAGTTTTCTTGTGCTAACTTGTAAGCTTTTGGCTTTTATTTTGTTCCCTTTCCCTTTCTTCTTGTAGTGTGAACTTGTAGGGATTTTCCGCCTTTGGTAGTTACCATAAAGGTGTGTTTTATTAGTGGAGGGTGCGTGCGTGTGTGGATCCTTGGACTAGTCACCTCTTGTGAGGTGGATATCAAGTAAATCCGTAAGTGTTAGCGTTGTATGTTTTTGTTTCTTGTATTTCCGCTGCACACCATCAAAGAAACAAGCAACGAAGAACATGAAGCGTGCGACGAGCTATTCACCCCCCCCCCCTCTAGCTACATTTCGATCCCAACAAGTGGTATCAGAGCGAGGCCGCTCTTCACCGGAATCATCGCCGGGAGGGGCAAAGCTAGAGGGTGAAGAAGTTGGAGCAATTCTACAAGTCGAAGACTTCATCACAAGAAGCTCAACTTCAAATGGAATTCCGAGATGGACTCGGATTCAACACGAGGGTGCCTCCACCATTCACCATAATAAGCTTCGATCTTTGGAGATCAAGGATCGAGAATTTCTTGATGGTGGAGATAGAGAAATGGTTTGCTCTCATGGAAGGTTTCGAGGCTCCAACAAATTCCAAGGGCAAAGTCCTCAAGAAAAGAAAATGGAGCCAAGAACAAATCCAAAGATGTGAGGCCAATGATAAAGTGACCAAGCTTTTGGTCAATCTATTGCCTAGCCATATTCTTGGAAAAATTGGAGAGTTCAAGGATGTCAAGGAGCTTTGGAGCAAATTAGCATCAATTCATGAGATCCTCTCCACTGTACCAGACCAAGAAAAATCCAAAGAGGGTGACTCATTGGATCAAAATAAAGAGCAAGAGGACTCCAAAGTTGAGAGATGCTCAACTTCCGAAAGAGAGGAAGTCCAAGAAGCTTCATCTTCAAAGGAATGCAATGAAGAAGGCAAGGAGGGAGCATACTCCTTGTTCCATGTACAAGATGAGAATGAGGAAATCTCCACCTCTAGGGTTGAGGGGGAGCAATTTTCATTGACACCGGATCAAGAGCAAGAAGAAGCCTCCACATCCGGGTCAAAATAAGAAGAGGATGAAGATGCTTCCACCTCAACAAGTCAAGACAAATTTATTGGAGGAGTATCAAGTTCGGATCAAGAGGAAACTTCTACATCAGGATCAAAAGGAGAAGATGCCACCCCTACAAGCAAAGGTATAACAATTTCAATAGAAAATAAAAAAAATCATATCATTTGCTTTGAGTGTAGGGAAAAAGGGCATTACAAAAGTAAATGCCCTAAATTGGCCAAGAATAAGGGCCAAGTGGCGCAAAAGGGCAAGGAGAAGCCCAAGGAGACCGCTCCCGGAACAAAAAGGAGCAAGGAGCACATTGTGTGCTTTTTGTGCAATCAAAAGGGACATTACTGGAGTCAATGTCTCAAGGGGAAGAAGGTGGTCAAGGCTCATGGAGGAAGCATGAGTCAAGGGGGAGCCTCCAAGGTAAAAAGAAAGGTATCATTTATTGAGCCTACTCCCTTGAACAATGGTAAAAAGAATGCTAAGTCAAGTCTTTATCATTTTAATGCTATTTACTATAAGAATAGAGAGCATAATAGCATTAAGGAAAAACACATGGCTCTCCATGCTAAAACTACCACACCTAGGGTTAGGAAGGTAGATGGAATTTTAGGGAAGAACTCTAAGGATTTTAACTACAGGCCTAGAAACAAAAATGCTCATGGACTAAATGGAAAACCAAAAACTAAGGACTTAGTGATGGAAAATCAAGTCTTGAGGTCAAGACTTGACAAACTAGAAAAGACCCTAAAAAGAATGGAAAATATCCTTAAAGGAAAAAAATGAGCAAAATCTAGGTTTAGGACAACAAGGGTCATCCAAGGGCTATAGAGGTTTGGGATACAAACCTAAAACCAAAAAGGATGTACCTACTTACCATAGAGTTCCATATAGTTATGGAACAAACCCTAGGTCTAGTGGTCAAGTCACGAATACTAGGGAGGTTATTCCTAAGAGTATTTTTACAACAAATGTGACTAAGACTTCTAAGAAGTCCAAGAAAGTCACAAAGAAGGTCACAAGGGAAGTAATCCCTAGGGTTGACTTAGAAAATGTGACCAAGGCTTCTAAGAAGCCAAACAAGGTCACTAGGAAGGTATCTAGGGAAGTTATCCCTAGTGAGTACCTAGAGCATCCAAGGAGCACCAATAGGTTTTGGGTTCCTAGGAGCATCTTCTCTACCCCATAGATGGGTTAGAGAGTGTCAACTCTAAGTGGAAGGGTAGTTAACCCAATCATGATGAAGTTGACACTCAAGGAGCATTTTGAAGGTTGTTATTGTTGGTGCGGGTAGCACTAACGGTCTAACATAGGTTTTGATGAATGACAAATAGGTTAAATTAGTTTTGTTGTTATCTGACACTTTGATCGAGTGTGCAGGAGAAGTCCAAACAGGTCGACGGGCTGACCGGATGTCTGGCAAGAAGTCCAGCTAGGTCGACGGGCTGACCGGATAGCTGGCGAGAAGTCCAAGCGGGTCGACGGGCTGACCGGACACTGGAGGGGAGTGACTGCGAGGACGCGTTCCCGGGAAGGGAATATTAGGCGTCGATCCGACTTAGATCCATTTCGGATATCTAAGTCGAGATCGTGACTAGATTCCGGTCTCGGAAAGACGGAATCTAAGTCATACTTTTTGTGCTAATTCATACTATTATAAAATGTGCTAACAATCTATGTTGCAGGTTATATATTGCTTCGGACTAACTTTGTTTTGCAGGAAAAGGGAGTTTTCTGGAACAAAGTGGTCCGGGCGCCCGGAGGGGATCCGGGCGCCCGGAAGACAAATTATATCCAGCCAAGTCGTCGCCACGTGGAGCATCACGGTTTGAGCAGCTACGTCACATTCCAGGCACCTGGAAGGAATCCAGGCGCCCGGAACAACATCAATCATCAATCTGAGAACTCTTCTATTGCTGGTCCTGCTGCGACGCCAACAAAGCTCCGACAAAGTGCTCCTTCGGTTTTTAGTTAAATTCCTTGTCGGTATTACTTTGTTTCATTAGCATTTCCTGTATTCATCTTGTAATTATATTCGAATTGCTAGTGATTGCCCAACGAAAGTGGTCAAGGACCACGGGCCTTCGAGTAGGAGTCGTCACAGGCTCCGAACGAAGTAAAAACAACTGTGTTCATTTACTTTTCCGCTGCGCTTATACTCTGTATTTTCGAATCGATATTCACCCCCCCCCCCCCCTCTATCGAATCTAACGGTCCTATAAGTGGTATCAGAGCAGGTATCGCTCTGATTTGGTGCAACCACCAATCAGACTGGGGGTGAAATTTTTTTTGTTTCTTTTTTTCGGTCTTCAGTTTTACACTTAAACTCAAAACTGGTTTATCATTTTTTTTTAATATTTTTTGTTGCAATTAAATCTAAATTGGTGCAACACCAATCTAGATTTTTCTTCTATTCTCTCTTCCCGCACTACTAATCCAAGACCAAGTCTTGGGATTTTTTTTCGGTTATTTATCTGTGTACAGGATGTCCCAACAAGAAGGCTTCAGCACAGTACGACCTCCACTCTTCAACGGGGACGATGTCTGCCTCAAAACAGACTTCGACCAGTGGATGAGCGTTACGAGATCCTACAAAATTCCAGCAGACACTTCCAGGAATATACTGGATCCTGAAGACTGGACAGCTGATTTGAAAAAGAAAGCGTCAACAGAAAATAAAGCAATCAACACTCTACAGTGCGGATTAACAAGAGAAGAACTAAACAGAGTCGGTCCACACAAAAATGCTAAAGAGTTGTGGGACAAATTGATCGAGCTGCACGAGGGAACGAGCGACGCTCTTAAATGCAGGAAGGTGAAATGGTGAACCAGCTCCACGCGAGGATCAAGGATATCCTCAACGGGCTTCATGCGATAGGCCACCAGATGGAAAATAGAGACTTAATAAGGTACGCATTAAATGCTTTTCCACATAATAGTTTGTGGGCATCAATAGTAGATGCCTACAAAATTTCTAAAAATCTTTCCAAGTTAAAGTTAGATGAGCTTTTCTGTGAATTAGAATTACATGAACAAACTAATGCTGGAGCCGAGAAAGGTATAGCCTTATTTGCAGGTTCCACCAAAGAAAAGAAAAGCAAGCCTGAATTTGAAGAAGATTCCGACCAAGATTCTGAAGACGAAGAACACCTGGTGAACTTGGTAAGAAAAAGGAGCTTCAGCAAAAAGGATCTTCAAAAGATCAGTTCTCCCTCAGAACAAAAGAACGTGACTTGCTACGGCTGCAATAAAAAGGGACACTACAAGAACGAATGCCCAAAACTGAAGTTCGACAAATCAAAGCCAACCAAAAAGAAGGCACTCAAAGCAACGTGGAACGACTCCTCGGACGAATCGGAGGAAGAAGAGCAGAAACATCAGAGCCACCTCGCACTGATGGCCCGCGAAGACGAAACAGAAGACGAGTCCGTACTCGTTTCCGAAGGCCCGAATGAGGTAAATTTTAATTTAAACAAAAAAAATTTTAGAATTATTTCCTGTTTAAATAGTAAATTAACTAAAATAGAAAATGAAAACAAATCACTTCTTAAGGAAAATCAAAACCTCAAGGAACAAATCAAAATTTCAAATCCAACTCAAGATCTAACACTTGAGGAGGAGAATTTATCACTAAAAAATGAGATTAACAATTTAAAAGAAATGTTAGAAAAATTCACAACAAGATCAAAAAATCTTGACTTAATCCTGAACAATCAAAAAGCATGTTATAATAAAACCGGACTCAGATACAAGTCAAACTCAAATAAAACTTTTAAGTCATTAATAACTCAATACAAATCAACTAATCAAGCTTGGGTTCCAAAAGCATGTCTGACTACGCAAATAGGACTTAATCAATATTATATACCTAAAGAAAAAATACATTATATAAAATCGAATAAACCAAACCAAAATCCAAAATACAAACCTAAATCAAATTCAAAATCTAAACACTTTAAAAATCAACAGAATTATCACCAAGTTAACCATAACTATAAAAAGAATCGACACAAACCTAAAACCAAAATTTAAATTAATGGCCAATAATTCAGGGGGAGGCTCCAGAATAGCTGGCACCTCCAAAACTAACCTAAAACTAACCCGGCAGGGTAATTAGGATTAGAGACCAAGTTTAACTTGAATCATGGTACTGGTGAAATTTTTGGATGATAGTACGTTAGGGAAGCTTGGGCATCGCATGTCTAGAAAGATATGGCTTCGATCTGGTGCATTTGGCCAAGTGGAACTGATCGAAGCTACCCTCAAATGGATCCTAATCAGTTGGACCAAGATTTAGTACTAAGCTCCGTGGATAGGACTATTCGGAAAATCTCGAAAGGTTGGTTACTTCTAATGACGTCCATGTGAGTCACCAAGCTTAGAAATTTATCCGAAGAATGCCTATTTGTGGAGACCAAAGCTAAATCTGAATCTAACACAAGTTAAACCAAAACTCCATAAGTAAAAAAAAAAAAATCTAATTTCATCTCACAAAATCATAGGATTTCCTGATTGATAATATAGATCGGGTGAGATGAATAAGGTTCAAAATTTTAATTTTAAACTTAAAAATTAATTTCAAAATTTTAATTTTAAACTTAAAAATTAATTTCAAAATTTTAATTTTAAACTTAAAAGTTAATTTCAAAATTTTAATTTTAAACTTAAAAATTAATTTCAAAATTTTAATTTTAACTTAAAAAATTTATTTCAAAATTTTAATTTTAAACTTAAAAATTAATTTCAAAATTTTAATTTTAAACTTAAATTAATTTTAAACCAAAAAAAAAAATTATTTCAAAATTTTAATTTTAAACTCAAAAATTAATTTCAAAATTTTAATTTTAAACTTAAAAATTAATTTCAAAATTTTAATTTTAAACTTAAAAATTAATTTCAAAATTTTAATTTTAAACTTAAAAATTAATTTCAAAATTTTAATTTTAAACTTAAAAATTAATTTCAAAATTTTAATTTTAAACTTAAAAATTAATTTAAATTTTTAAATTTTAAACTTAAAAATAAATTTCAAAATTTTAATTTTAAACTTAAAAATTAATTTCAAAATTTTAATTTTAAACTTAAAAATTAATTTCAAAATTTTAATTTTAAACTTAAAAATTAATTTCAAAATTTTAATTTTAAACTTAAAAATTAATTTCAAAATTTTAATTTTAAACTTAAAAATTAATTTCAAAATTTTAATTTTAAACTTAAAAATTAATTTCAAAATTTTAATTTTAAACTTAAAAATTAATTTCAAAATTTTAAACTTAAAAATTAATTTCAAAATTTTAATTTTAAACTTAAAAATTAATTTCAAAATTTTAATTTTAAACTTAAAATTTAATTTCAAAATTTTAAACTTAAAAATTAATTTCAAAATTTAAACTTAATTTTAAACTTAAAATTAATTTCAAAATTTAATTTTAAACTTAAAAATTAATTTCAAAATTTTAAACTTAAAATTAATTTCAAAATTTTAATTTTAAAAATTTTAAACTTAAAAAGTTAATTTCAAAATTTAAATTAATTTCAAAATTTTAAACTTAAATTTCAAAATTTAAACTTAAAAGTTAATTTCAAAATTTTAATTTTAAACTTAAAATTTAATTTCAAAATTTTAAACTTAAAAATTAATTTCAAAATTTTAATTTTAAACTTAAAAATTAATTTCAAAATTTTAATTTTAAACTTAAAAATTAATTTCAAAATTTTAATTTTAAACTCAAAAATTAATTTCAAGGGATCCGGGCGCCCGGAGTCCCCTATAAATAAGGGGCAGCAGGCGCCCCCAACCTTTGCCCCACCAATTCTCACTTTTGCCAAGGTTCACTCCGAACCTCAGTGCGAAAGTATTTTAAATCAAAGTTTCTTGCGGTGAAGACGCTGTTGCGATTCAACCGAGGTCGTCTGATCTATATTTGTCGATGGCTCCTCGGTAAAAATTCTTCCCCTCTCTAAAACTTTATTTTTTGTCCTCTTATTTTTTATTAGAATATTTTCTTATATATACAGTAGGAAACGAACAAATACTGATGCTGGACCCTCTAATGCTAGCTCTGACCCTAGGTTTCCCACAGATGAACTAAGGATTAAGTTTGAGTCAACCATTTATAAAGTCATTAGGACTACCTGCATAGATAGATCATTCTTTCTAGAGTCATGTCCCTCCGTTTTAGAGGTTATATGTAACGCCCCGACCCGGGCGGGTCCCCCCCCGGACCGAACCAGGAACGACACCAGAATTACCTATCGGTTTGATGACTAGCTCCACAAACCACCGGAGGTCCTTTCAGCGTGCTTTGTCCTCACTCGCACGCACCCTGGAAAACTTCCCAGGAGGTCACCCATCCTCAGATTTCTCCAAGACAAGCACGCTTAACTTTGGAGTTCTTAAGTTTGGGCTTCCGAAAAGGAAGGTGCACCTTGGTGATATGGATAGTACCATCTAACCTTTTAAGTCATACTTAACTAGAATCTCAGAACCGGGGTATTACATTATAGAACACTATAACTTAAGGAACCTTGTAGAATGTACCAGTCCAATAAACATAAGTCTGTGTGTCGAATTTTGCAATAACCTAGTGAAAGTAGACGATCTCACCTATACCACTAGGGCAGCAGGCACTGATATCATATTTTCCCCTACGACTATCCGAGAGTTTTTAGAGTTGCGTCCATCTACTTGTTCCTTTTTGTGCTATCCTCCCAGGGATCTACCATACGGAGATCCCTACTCACATATTACTCTCGATACTATTTATTCGTATTTTTTTGGGGGAGAGCGAGATCCCACTATGACACAGTTTAGGTCGGTAGAACTTTGGGTCCAGGACTACGCTCTTTATAGGGTTTTAGTCCTTTGCATTTTACCACTGACTACTCGGGACATCGCTGTGATGCGCCCATTCCATTCGTTCTTACTCTATGCCCTGAGTCATAGGTTAGATATTGACATCAGCCTACATATCTTCTCCACCATTATCTACTCGGCTGGATTCGTGACTGATAGACGAGTCCATATACCATTTGGTCACATTCTCACAGCCTATATGTCCTCGTTGCACATTGATGTCACTAGAGGAGACATTGCCCATATGACCGAGTTCGATGTTATAGCAGCTCGGAACTTCTCCCTAGCTGGTGTCCAGATAGATAGAGATGACGGGACTATGTCTTGGCGGAGGGGGGCACAGCACCAGCCTGATCCAGACGCAGCTCCCCGCACTCTAGCCGACCGTATGACCGGACTAGAGAGAGCTATGGCGAGTCTCCAGCAGGAGAACTCTGATTTTCATCGGGACATTCGGCGAGAGGTGGCCGAGTTACGAGCTGCCAGGGATACCCGACACACTGAGCTGATGGCCCTTCTCCGATCCTTGGGATCTGGACCAACCCCTTCATCATCTCAGTAGATCTAGTTATGACTCATTTCTGTAGCTACACTACCTGTAAAATATTTTGGATCCATCTAGTGATATTTCAGACTTCATTGTTTATGTTCTATCTTGATAGACTAGGATTTTTCAAAAATACTTTCAAAAATGGTTTTATAAAATTATAAGTTAAACTTGTTTGTTTTCAAAACTTTCCATTTTTAGATTTTCAAAAACAGTTTTTGGCCTTAGACTAGTTTTGAATCCTTAGAAAACATGTACCCATAGGACTAGTTTTTGAGCATCTCACCAACACCTTAGGTTTACCTTGCTTGTGTTTAACAAACATAGAAAGGGGTGAGATGCATAGGCAAATTGTCTGGACTTAAGATGCTTATTTCAGTGCATCAGCATAAGTCTGGACGTTAAATATAACTCAGATATTAATCAGATTAAGTTCATCAGTCAAGTCAACTTAATCTGACTAACCAAGTGAAAACTACTATCTTCTGATAGTTAGTTAGTACCTAATTGGTTAGACAGCTGGTTAAATTTAAGTATCAAGTTCAGGAAGAGAAATTAATTAAAACTTTGTGTGTTTAAAAAAATACTTTTTAAAATTAATCTATGTTTGAACATTAGTTTACAAAAAGTTAAATTTAACTAAGTGTTTGAAAAACGTGGAATTTAATTCCACCTAATTTTCAAACCTGATTTAAAAAGTTGACTATTGAAAATTAAACTTTCCAAATTTAGCTTTTATCAAATTAGCCTTAAAAATTTATTTTGGCAAATTTAATCTTACTTAATTTTTGCTTTGTTTTAAAAAATTGAAGTTGAAAATTTACCTTTTGAAAAGTAAATGTTACTTAAATCGAAAAAAAAAAATTTTGAAAAGTTGAAAACCTGATTTAAAATTTTACACGCTTGAAAAGTTAAAACTTGATCAACTTTAAATTTATACTTTTCAAAATTCAACTTATCTCCCCTAAGTCAACTTGATTTTTTTTACTTTGAATGTTGAACCAAACTTAGATATTTTTCAAGATCAGCTGTTTTATAGTAACTCTACACTTTGTTTACCCTTGTTTTTTTGATGAATGCCAAAGGGGTTAGGCGGTTAAGTTAGATAAACCAAATTGAAAACACTAAAACTAACTTTAAAACCGATCTACCTGTTTTTTTGCGTTCTTTCACTAACTTAACCAGGTTGTCATTCCATCAAAAAGGGGGAGATTGTTGGTGCGGGTAGCACTAACGGTCTAACCTAGGTTTTGATGAATGACAAATAGGTTAAGTTAGTTTTGTTGTTATCTGACACTTTGATCGAGTGTGCAGGAGAAGTCGGACGTGGGATGTCACACACGAAGTCCCACTAGGTCGAGGTGGCCGGATGGTGGCAAGAAGCTAGGTCTACGGGCTGACCGGATAGCTGGCGAGAAGTCCAGACGGGTCGACAGGCTGACCGGACGTCTGGCAGGTAAGTAAGGTAAGTCACTGGAGGGGAGTGACTGCGAGGACGCGTTCCCGGGAAGGGAATATTAGGCGTCGATCCGACTTAGATCCATTTCGGATATCTAAGTCGAGATCGTGACTAGATTCCGGTCTCGGAAAGACAGAATCTAAGTCATACTATTTGTGCTAATTCATACTATTATAAAATGTGCTAACAATCTATGTTGCGGGTTATATATTGCCTCGGACTAACTTTGTTTTGCAGGAAAAGGGAGTTTTCTGGAACAAAGTGGTCCGGGCGCCCGAAGGGGATCCGGGCGCCCGGAGGTCTAGGCGCCCGGAAGGGATCCGGGCGCCCGGAAGGCAAATTATATCCAGCCAAGTCGTCGCCACGTGGAGCATCACGGTTTGAGCAGCTACGTCACATTCCAGGCGCCCGGAAGGAATCCAGGCGCCCGGAACAACATATAAAAGAAGCCCCAGGCAGGAGCTTCAAAGCATCAATCATCAATCTGAGAACTCTTCTACTGCTGGTCCTGCTGCTCTGCTGTGACGCCAACAAAGCTCTGACAAAGTGCTCCTTCAGTTTTTAGTTAAATTCCTTGTCGGTATTACTTTGTTTCATTAGCATTTCCTGTATTCATCCTGTAATTATATTCGAATTGCTAGTGATTGCCCAACGAAAGTGGTCAAGGACCACGGGCCTTCGAGTAGGAGTCATCACAGGCTCCGAACGAAGTAAAAACAACTGTGTTCATTTACTTTTCCGCTGCGCTTATACTTTGTATTTTCGAATCGATATTCACCCCCCCTCTATCGAATCTAAACGGTCCTACAGTTATTAACCTTTGAAAATGAAAAGGAAAAAGGGTTTACTCTTGGAAAGAGTAAAATGTGTCATATTTTGAGAAATTGGATGAAATTTTAAATGACACAATTTGAGAAAATCATAAGAACTACCAAGTTGGAATTTTGGTATGTTCTTAGGAAGTTAAAGGCAAATTTAAGCCTTAACTCATTTGGTTACTCTTTAAAGGAGTAATTTGTGCCAAAATTAGAGGAATATGTTTAATTTAAATTGACACAAATTAGGGAAAGCAAAAGAAATGTCAAAATTGGGTTTTGGCATTTTCTTGATGAAATAGAGGCAATCTAGGTTTTAAATCTCATTCTAGCTAAGGATTAAGGATACTTAGGTAGACAACCTAGGTATTTTATTCATGCTAATTTTCCATGCTTTGTTTGCTTGTCATATGCCATGACATCATGTTTATTTTTGCACTCATGATTATTATGAAAAACAACACAAAAATACCATGTCATGTCATACATACATTATATTGTCATAGGAAATTTTCTTTTGAAAATTATTTACGTTTGATGTATGCCATAACATTATCATGCATTTTTTTAATTCCTTGCAATTTAAGGACAAACAGCATTTATTAACAAATTACATCCTTGGTGGATGTTTATAATCTCAAAATGCCTAGGTAGATATGCATGATCCCTAGATTAGGGCAAAACCAAACTTTACATCTCACAAAAACTCATAAGGTGACTTGTATGTGTTTTAGTGCATATTAGATACAAGTGAGATGTTAGGATGATGAACAAAACTCAAGATGTTGATTTAGTGCATTCTTTTGAGTTGTAAGTTCATCAAAACACACAGTTATGTGTTTTCTAATCATTGGGAAAGCTAATTTACAAGTCATGTGCATTGAGCCCAAAGAACATGGTTGGAGATTGGTTTTTAAAAATCATTTTAAAATACTTTTGGAAAACCTTGGTGAAGGCTATCTTTTGATTGTACTCATCATTGAATAGTTGAGCACAAACTAGAAGAAAACACTAAAGTTTTTACAAGTTTTCTAGTTTGTGTCAATCTTTAAAAATATGAAGTATTTTTGTAGAAAACTATTTTTCCCTGATACTATATGCCCTAAATAATGTCTACAACGATTTTTATGATTTTTGGAATTTTGTAGATTTTTCTAAGGGTTTCTGAAATTGACTGAAATTGAATTTCAGTTTTTTCAGAGCTTCAATCGATCACCCGATCGATTAAGGGTCTCAATCGATCGGGCGATCGATTGAGAGCAAGCTTCTTGCAAACAGAAGCTTCCTGGATCGATCCACCGATTGATCCAGCCCTCTTGAATCGATCAGTGGATCGATTCAAGCTGGTTCAATCGATTGGGACCCAACTCCAATCGATTGAGGAAGCTGATTTTGGCTGGGAAAGCCTAATTTCAGCATTCCAAACCAAGTTTAGTCTAGGAAACTATTCCTAACCCCTCAAAATACATTTGTATACATAAAAAGGGTGTTTTCATGTTGAAAACAAGGATGGATTGGTTGAGGAAGACTGAATTGAAGTTTAGGTTGAGGTTTGGTTTCAATATTGAATTTTTGAACCTCAAACTTCTAAATTTGGGTTTCCTAAAGGTTTAGGGATTCCAAGTCATTGTTGGTGCAATGATAGAAGTTCACGACCATGTCTTTAGGGGGAGTTACTCTTTAGGACATGAAAATTATTTTTCATACACCTTGGAAGGTGATTAACCTTCTTTAGTAAAAATGCTCAAGGTTGAGCATATGTTTACAATGGAGAGTGGATATCTTCATTGTTTAAGTTAAAAATGCTCAAGGATGGGCATTTCTCTACATTGGGGAAGAATGTAGGGTTAAAGGAAAATGAAAGGTATGGGACTTTCATTATCGGGTTGATGACAACGAGTGAAGTTGTGAACAACGTTGAGTAACTCTTCAGGGGGAGAGTTTGTTTTGATGTGTGCCAATAGGGGGAGAAGTGTAGGGTTTAAGTTAGGACTTCATTATCTAAGAGGGAGTTTGCCCTCTTAGGAGGAGAATGAAGGGTTTAACTTATGCCTTCATTACCTAGTGGCATGAAGGAGGTTTAGGCTATGGGATTGGCCTAACTTAAAGAAGGTATTGTCAAACATCAAAAAGGGGGAGATTGTTGGGAGATTGTTGGTGCAATATTCCCCAGGTCAAGGTTGACCTAGTTTGACTGAGCTTGAATTGGGTCAAGCTCGTGTCTTAATGTTTATGTTTTGATGGTTTGACAATACATGTTGACAATACATGTAGACAACACATGGAGATTGCAGGTGCAATTGTTCATGTGTGGAGATTGTGATGGAGAGTCAAGTAGGTCAAGGTTGACCGGATACTTGACTGGAAAATCCTGGTGAGTGAAGCCAGGTGAAAGTCCTAACTTGGAGGTTAGGCAAAGGAAGTCCTCGTGAGTGAAGCCAGGCAAAAGGAAAATCCTGGTGAGTGAAGCCAGGTGAAAGTTCTAGTGAGTGAAGCTAGGCAGAAGGGAAATCCTGGTGAGTGAAGCCAGGTGGAAGTCCTAGTGAGTGAAGCTAGGCAGAAGAGAAATCCTGGTGAGTGCCATGCAAAATGAAAGTCCTAGTGAATGAAGCTAGGCAGAAGAGAAATCTTGGAGAGTGAAGTCAGGTGAAAGTCCTGGTGAGTGAAGTCAGGCAGAATGAAAGTCCTAGTGAGTTAAGCTAAGCAGAAGAGAAATCCTGGTGAGTGAAGCTAAGCAGAATAAAAGTCCTAGTGAGTGAAGCTAGGCAGAAGAGAAATCCTGGTGAGTGAAGCCAGGTGAAAGACCTGGTGAGTGAAGCCAGGCAGACGGGAAGTCCTAGTGAGTGAAGCTAGGCAAGGAAAATCTAGATGGATCAAAGATGATCGGACTGTTAGAATGTATACTAAAAACCTGCCTTTTGGTATAAACATTTATCTAGAAATAAGAATCACATTGGTCAAATGTCTACATTTATGATAAATGTAGTTGTTCAATTAATTTATATTATAGATAACATGGTGTGTAGTGTCACACACAGAAGATCATGTTATCAGTACCTTATAAATTATAAACAGTAGCTCACGACCAAGATGGAAAGGAATAAACCATTGGAAGGTCGTAGTGTAATTAGGTATTAGTTTATCTTAACTATATAATTATACTAGTACACTTAGAGTGTATTGAGTAGGACCATTAGAGGTCGTTTCTTTTATACTGACTTTATAAAGGAACAAAGACCTCAGTTATTATGGAAGTGTGTGCTCTTAATCCCAATATAATAACAAGCACATATATTTGATATTTATTTCTTTAATTTATCAATGGGTGAGATTTAGTTCGATAAATCAATAAGCCCGATAAGTTGGAAAATGATATCACTTATAGTGTGTGTTGTTGATTATAGAAGGAAATTGTGTCCTAGTGATCTAGGTTGAGAATGGTCCCAAGAGGAGCTCATAAGGATTGTCATGTTAAACCCTGCAGGTGGACTTAGTCCGACATGACGATGAAGTTGAGTGGTACTACTCTTGGAGCTAGATATTAATTAAGTGAGTTGTCAGTAACTTACTTAATTAGTGGACATTTGTTATCTTAAACACAGGGAGACTAACACACTCATAATAAGAAGGAGCCCAAAATGTAATTTGGGATTGGTGCGGTAGTTCAATAATAGTTCTCTAGTGGATTAAATTATTATTGATAAAATTAAGTTGTGTATTCAGGGCGAACACGGGATACTTAATTTTATCGGGAGACCAAAACCAATTCCTCCTCTCGGTCCCTATCGTAGCCTCTTAATTATAGAGTACTATACCCACCTATACCCACCTTCTTACCCATCCCATAGGGGTCGACTAAGCTAGCTTGGAGATCAAGCTAGGGTCGGCCAAAGTTTGGTTCATGGGTGCTTCAAAGTGGCCAGTACAAATTAAAATAAAAGGATTTTTATTTTTAAAATTTTTCTTATGTGGATAACATGATTTAAAAGAGAGTTTAAAAATTTAAATCTTTCCTTTTATAAGATTCTACAAAAGATTAAGAGAAGAGTCAAATCTTTTTCCTTATTTGTAGATTAAAAGGTTGATTTTAATTTTGGTAAAATCTTTCCTTTTAATTAATGTTCATGATTTAAAAGAAAGTTTAAAAATTAAAAATTCTCTTTTATTAGTTTCTACAAAAGATTAAGAAAAGATTTAATATCTTTCCTTATTTGTATATTGAAAGGAGATTTTAATTTTTAGAGATACCTTTTCTTTTTGAAAATTATCCACATGTTTAAAAGAAAGATTTTAATTTATAAAATTTCTTTTTATTAACCAATCATGAAAGGATTAAAATTATTGGAGAAATTTTTATAAACAAATTAGGAAGTTTTAATTTTTTGATTTAATTAAAACTCTCCTTGTTTTGGGGAAAGAGGTGGCCGGCCAAATAAATTAGAGAAGAGAAAATTATTTTTAATTAAATAAAATTTTCTTTTCATGGCAAAAGAATTAAGGAAGTTTTTATTTAAATTTCCTTATTTGCCAAGACCAAGAATTATAAAAGTGGGGGTAGAGGAGGCTTCATTGTGAATAACTCTATTCTATTTTCTCCCTCTTTTCTTCCTTGGTGTGGCCGGCCCCTAGAGGTTCCCCTTCTCTTTCTCTCTTCTCCTTCTTGTGGTCGAGCCTTCATCATATCTTGGAGGCATAGAAGTGGTCGGATCTAGCTTGGAGAAAAGGAGAGAAAGAAGTCTTGTTTCATGCATCCCTTGGAGCTTGGTTGGTGGAAAAAGATCTTCATCTTTTGGAAGCATTGTGCTTGGCCGAAACTTGAAGAAAGGAGAAGAAGGTGCTTTGGTGGTTTCTCATCTCGGAAGATCGTTGCCCACACAACGTCCGAGGTTAGAAGAGGAATACGGTAGAAGATCAAGAGGTCTTTCTAAAAGGTATAACTAGTATTTTTCCTTTCCGCATCATACTAGTTATTTTTGGAAATAATACCAAATACAAGAGGCATGCGATTCTAGTATTTCGAATTTGTTTTCGAGGTTGTGTTCTTTTGTTTTTTTTCTTTTCCTTGTGATTTGATTGTTCTTTTCGGTTGACCTAAAGTTATTTAAGGAAATTAAATATTAATTTTCCTTAAAAGGCTTTGTCTAATCGGTGGTGGTTGTTCCCATATCCAAGAAGGCCATGTGCCTCACCACGTCAGTACTGGAAGCCAATTTTGAAAATTAATATTTAATGAAATTAATAACCTAGGTGATTTGGATCGAACGTGTTAAGTTCCGCAGGAGATCCGAGTCTAAACCTAAAAGAACAAATAGATTAAACTTTGGATCAAACGTGTTAAGTTCCGCAGGAGATCCAAGTTTAATTTGAAAGAACACATGGTAGCTAGGAAAAGGTTCAGACCTTTGTACAAAATTTTTGTACAGTAGAACCATTAGGTTTTTCGAGTAGCAACCAACACGGACATCTGGTGTTGGGAAGTCCAAGTAGGTCAAAGGGATTGACCGGATACTTGGCACGGGAAATCTAGGTGGATCAAGGTTGATCGGACACCTGGTGAAGATAAGTCCAAGTGGGTCAAGGTTGACTGGACACTTGGTGAGCAAGTTCTAGCAGGTTAAGGGTGACCGGATGCTAGGCACAATGTACCAACAGGTCATGGTTGATCAGATGTTGGTGTGGGGGATTTGGGAATTGGTTTTGGGCAAAAACCAAGAGTTGGATCGATCAGCCGATCGATTGGCTCATGCCCAATCGATCGGCTGATCGATCGGGTGAGTCCCCGCGACAAGCATCCTCCCAATCGATCAATGGATCGATTGAGGAGAAGTGTCACACGAACAGAATCCCTCTGGATCGATCGGGCGATCGATCCAGAGGTCCCAATCGATCAGTGGATCGATTGGGAGCTGCTGTTTCTGCGCGATAAGCCCTGGATCGATCAACCGATCGATCCAGGCAATTCCTGAGAGCACAGAGGCGCTCTAGATCGATCAGCCAATCAATCCAAAGCCTCCCCAATCGATTGGGAGCAATCCAATCGATTGGGATCTGACCGTTAGCGTCGATTAAAGCTACAAGCGTTCGATTCCTTCGGCAAAACTCACGGCATTCATCTCAGATCTTTACAGTAACTCCACAGCTTCTCCACAAGGTTCAGATCGCCAGTTCTTGAAGATTCTTGGAGGTTTTTCCAAGTCAAGAGGCGGATCTACAACTGAAGAAGAAAGTTAGTGTTAGGGTTTTCTTGTGCTAACTTGTAAGCTTTTGGCTTGTATTTTGTTCCCTTTCCCTTTCTTCTTGTAGTGTGAACTTGTAGGCTTCTCCGCCTTTGGTAGTTACCATAAAAGAGTGTTTTATTAGTGGAGGGTGCGTGCGTGTGTGGATCCTTGGACTAGTCACCTCTTGTGAGGTGGATACCAAGTAATTCCGTAAGTGTTAGCGTTGTATGTTTTTGTTTCTTGTATTTCCGCTGCACACCATCAAAGAAACAAGGAACGAAGAACACGAAGCGTGCGACGAGCTATTCACCCCCCCCCCCCCCTCTAGCTACATTTCGGTCCCAACATATAATTCTATCCCCTTTTCTAACTACTCCTACAACTTCATCCTTTAACAAACTATCTACAATAATATCCACTCCATTTCTTGCTTTACTCTTTCCAGTGTACCATAACTTAAAACCTGAGTTCTCTATCATCTTTGCCTTCTCGCCTGTCCATTTTGTCTCTTGTACACACAAAATACTAATTTTTCTCCTAATCATCATATCTACTACCTCCATTGATTTACCAGTGAAAGTTCCTATGTTTCATGTTCCAAATCATAGATTATTAGTTTTTTTATCATATTTGTTCTTATCCAACCTATGGTGTGAGAACTCTTGCCTATTTAACACTACACCTAAGTTCTCATGGAGATATAGCGGTCTTTGCTGAGACGTTATAATCGGACCCTGTAACGCGAACTCTTGCATATTTATCACTACACCCGAGTTCTGGAGATGTAGCGGTCATTGCCGAGATGTTACAGTCGGACCCTACAACGCGTTCCTTCTGGGGAACAACTTAGCATTAGCACAATAATTTAATGTATTCATTTATTGAATATTTGGCATACTTTGACAGTGGCTGGTAACCTAACGCAACCCTCCTCCTTTATCCGGGCTTGGGACCGAAAGAAGAGGCAAAAAATTGGAATCCGACGGCTCGAGATCGGGTCGGGGAAACTAGGGTGAAGAGAAAGGGTTTGCGTCAGAGATTTTGTACTTTGACACGTCTGTTGGGACCGAAAAGTAGCTAGAGGGGGGTGAATAGTTCGGCACGATCTCGTGTTCGTCATTGCTTGTTTCTTCAAAGATATGTAGCGAAAAATACAAGAACCAACACAACAATGCTAACTCTAGGGATTTACTTGGTATCCACCTCAAGAAGAGGTGACTAGTCCAAGGATCCACACACTCACGCACCCTCCACTATGAAAACACTCCTTTACGGTGACTACCGTAGACAGAGAAGCCTTACAAGCTCTCAGTACAAGAAGAAAGGTAAGGGAAATAAAATACAATAAGATCTTACAAGTCTGCACACGAAACCCTAACTTCTTCCTCGCCTCTTTGTTGTTCCCCGTGGGTGTTTTGATGTGATCAACCAAGTTGGTTAGGTCCTGCGTTTTGTCTGATCCCTGTGTCTGAGTGTGCAGGAGCTTAGGAGCGTAGGAAGTTGAGAGGAAGATGCAGCTAGCGAGAAGGACGACACGGGAAAGGAGTCGACGGGCTCGGTGCGTCCGAAGGACGAGAAAGCTGCGGAAGAGTACTCCGGTGGAGCGAGAAGAACGTGCGCGGCATTCGAGGGACGAGAAGCCGGACGAAAGACTACTCGAGGAGAAGGCCGGGAATTGGGTTCGGGTGAGCCCTATTTCGGTAAAGCGAAGAAGAAAAGGAGACAAAAGAGGCTAAAATTACTGTGGCTGAAATTACTGTAGCAGAAACCTTGAAGGCACCTTAAACATATTGAAGGCACCTTAAACATATTCAAGGCGCCTTCAACATTGAAGGCGCCTTGAAAGGCTTGTTTAAGGCGCCTTGAGCCAGGTCAGTTTGACCGTTTGCGCTGCGGATAAAGTTTTATCCGCTGACCGAGCTGGAGGCACCTTGAACCTTGTTGGAGGCGCCTTAGACTCTCGGGATAAGATTTCCAGGACCTATATAAAGGCCCCTGGAGCTAGGAAAGTGACAACAACTCAAGCAATCATTGTGTAGCCATTCCTAGCAATAGTTCTAAGCTTCCAAAGTGTAAAAGGCTTCTCCGCCTTCAGAGAAGGAGAATTTTTCTACTGAGCCCTTCATCGCCCTGGATTAACAACCATCTTGGTTGTAACCAGGTTAACTTCCTATCTTCTCTGTTTTTCTGTATTTAGTTTTTATTGCTTTACTATTTTATTACTATTGCACTAATTGAGTTGAAAGTACGAGGAGGGTATATTTTATTTTTTTATTTACAGCAATTCACCCCCCCCTCTTGTCGGCTTCCGCTGCACCTACAATTGGTATCAGAGCACGATGGTCGGAGACAGTGACTACCCACCTGCATTCGAGGGGGAGTTTACTTCATGGAAGCAAAAGATGGAGGTATACCTTAACTCTGATTTTTCTACTTATTTAATAATGAAATCTGGTTATGAAGCACCAAAGAAAGCAAAAGGAGCAAGAAGCCAGCTCGAACCAAACACAACCTAAAAGTCACGTGGGATGATTCGTCATCCTCCGAATCGGAAATCGAAGAATTCTCGGGACTAGCACTGATGGCCAACCATCAGCTAGAAGAAACGTCCAGCTCAGAGATGAGCATCGACGAAGGGGGAGCATCACCGAGTCAGGTAAGTAAGGTACGTAATCTAACCCCGACTTAGTCCTTTAAATTTATAAAAGCACTTTCAAAAGAATTAGATAAATTTGAAAAGGAAAATAAAATTTTGAAATCAGAAAATACAAAATTAAAAAATGATATTGAAAAATTGAAAAATGATGCATGCTTAAAGAAGTTTCCAAATTCAAAAATTAGAATTTATGGTAAATTAAATTGGTACATTAGAAATCATCAGGGTCAACTTAGAAAAGTACCAAGAAACTATGTACCCCCTAAATATTTGAATAACCCTGTAGGAAGGAACCTCTATTGGGTTCCAAAATCTGTACTAAATTAATATTTTTTTAAAAAAGCTTTAAGAGAGAAAATTAAACATTGAAATTCTTTATGGAAGCTTTGTCTAAGGAAGTGGTTGTTGCTCCAATAACCAAGAAGGCCTAGTGCCTCGCCACGACCTGGAAGCTAAAATATTGAAAGAAAATGCTTAATTAACTTTCTGAAAAAGCATTAAAAACAAGAATTAAATAATGTTTTGAAAGTTTATCAACCATTTTTTTTAAAAAAAAAGAACTATTCTTAAAAATTCTAACTTAGAAATTTTATTTAAGGATTTTTTTTCTGGAGAAATTCTAAAATAACTTCACTTGACTTAGAAATATTTTTTTTGAACATTCAAAAAGTTTACTTAGGATTTTTTTTACTTAGAAATTTTTTTTATAAAATTCTAAAAATTCACTTTTGCTCAGAATTTGTTTTACCTTAATAATCTGCTTAATATTCTCTTATTGGTACCCCATTTTTACTGTGATCAAAGGGGGAGAGGAAGGTACAAGTTAGGGGGAGTACGAAACGTATATTTTTAATATTTTTTCTAAATTGTGTTGCAATTTTAATAATTGTAAATTTATGCTTACATATGTTAGTTTAGTAATTTACTTTAAAATTACAATTTATGTCTAGTTACCCTACTTGAACTTGGGTTGATGCACATCAAAAAGGGGGAGATTGTTGTTCCCCGTGGGTGTTTTGATGTGATCAACCAAGTTGGTTAGATCCTGCGTTTTGTCTGATCCCTGTGTCTGAGTGTGCAGGAGCTTAGGAGCGCAGGAAGTCGAGCGGAAGACACAGCTAGCGAGAAGGACGGCATGGGAAAGGAGCCGATGGGCTCGGTGCGTCCGAAAGACGAGAAAGCTGCGGAAGAGTACTCAGGTGGGGCGAGAAGAACGTGCACGGCGTTCGAGGAACGAGAAACCGGACGGAAGACTACTCGAGGAGAAGGTCGGGAATTGGGTTCGGGTGAGCCCTATTTCGGTTGGCCACAATCACCCAAAAGAACGGAGCTTCGGAAGCCAAAATTACTGTAGCAGGAACCTTGAATGCGCCTTAAACATATTCAAGGCGCCTTCAACATTGAAGGCGCCTTGGAAGGCTTGTTTAAGGCGCCTTGAACAGTCAAAATCCATTGATCGAGCTGGAGGCGCCTTGAACCTTGTTGGAGGCGCCTTGGACTCTCGGGATAAGATTTCCAGGACCTATATAAAGGCCCCTGGAGCTAGGAAAGTGACAACAGCTCGAGCAATCATTGTGTAGCCATTCCTAGCAATAGTTCTAAGCTTCCAAAGTGTAAAAGGCTTCTCCGCCTTCAGAGAAGGAGAATTTTTCTACTGAGCCCTTCATCGCCCTGGATTAACAACCGTCTTGGTTGTAACCAGGTTAACTCCCTGTCTTCTCTGTTTTTCTGTATTTAGTTTTTATTGCTTTACTATTTTATTACTATTGCACTAATTGAGTTGAAAGTACGAGGAGGGTATATTTTATTTTTTTATTTACAGCAATTCACCCCCTCTTGCTGGCTTCCGCTGCACCTACACTCTTGACTTGGACGTGCACCAGCACAAGCCTCCAAGAATCTTCAAGAACTGGCGATGAGAACTCTGTGGAGAAGCTGTTGTGATCGCCTGTGGAGTGGAATTAAAGAGGTGCTGAGAAAAACGCTCGCCAACGTCTTTATCTGCGCCAACAGTCTGATCTCAATCGATTGGATTGCTCCCAATCGATTGGGGAGGCTTTGGATCGATTGGACGATCGATCCAGAGTGCCTCTGTGCTCTCGGGAATTGCCTGGATCGATTGGCCGATCGATCCAGGGCTTATCGCGCGAAATCTCACCTCTCAATCGATTGGTCGATCGATTGGAGGCTCCCAATCAATCGGCCGATCGATTGGAGGCTCCCAATCGATCGGCTGATCGATTGGGAGGCTTTCTGTTTGTGCGACACTTCTCCCCAATCGATTCACTGATCGATTGGGAAGAGAGTTCCTGCGGGGACTCACCCAATCGATCAGCCGATCGATTGGGCATGGGCCAATCGATCGGTTGATCGATCCAACTCCTTGTTTTCGTCCAAAACCAAGTCTAAAGTCCCCTAAACCAACATCCGGTCAACCATGACCTGTTAGTACATCATATCTAGCATCTGACCACCCTTGACTTGCTAGGACTCCCTCACCAACTGTCCAGTCAATCCCTTTGACCCACTTGGACTTTTCTCCTCGTGCCAAGTGTCTGGTCATCCTTGACCCACTTGGACTTATCTCCACCAGGTGTCCAATCAACCTTGATCCACCTGGATTTCTCGTGCCTGGCTTCACTCACCAGGACTTCCCTTCTGCCTATCTTCACTCACTAGAACTTCTTATCTGCCTAGCTTCACTCACCAGGACTTTCCTTCTGCCTAACTCACTAGGACTTCTCATCTTCCTGGCTTCACTCACCAGGACTTTCCTTCTGCCTAGCTTCACTCACTAGGACTTCTCATCCGCCTGGCTTCACTCACCAGGATTTTCCATACTGCCTAGCTTCACTCACTAGGTCTTTCACCTGCCTTCACTCACCAGGATTTCCCAGTCAAGTATCCAGTCAACATTGACCTACTTGACTCTTCTTCACAATCTCCCCACATGAAACAATTGCACCTGCAATCTTCATGTATTGTCAAACATCGAAACTCAGACATCAAGACTCGAGCTTGAATCAATTCAACTCAGTCAACCAAGTCAACCTTTACTTACGGAATATTGCACCAACAACGTCATCGATCCGTGGGATCGTTAGTGATTGGCTATAAGCTTGTGACTTTTCCCACCTCCTCCTGATTCTCCGGATTCGCTTCACCAATCGAGATTCACAAGATTTAAAATAGCCAATCGGAAAGTTGTTTTGGCGGAGCCGGGTGATCATCAACATGATCTCTGGATTTTTCATATTTACGATAACACCCTCGAGGTTTAAATTTTTATAGAACTCAAATTTTCTTATTTTTTTTAATCTATTATAAATGATTTTAGATATATAAAGTCTTTATATTATAATAAGATCAAATTTATAATTATATATATATATATATATATATATAAATTATTGATGAACCTTATCAATAAATCAAGTTTACTAGGTGGAGCATTGTGTTAAAATTGAATGGAACTAATCCAAACCAAATAAATAAATTTTCTTTATTATTAAAATTGAACCAACTGAGATACACATAATTTATTCAATTGATTACTGAATTAGTCAATTTTTTTTACCGAATATTACGAGGACTGTTAAACTTTGTTAGTAAAAAGATAAAGTCGTCATCTTAACGACCCTTTCAGAATAGCTTCACATACTCTAGAATATGATAAATCACAGAGGAGAATTGTGAAATAGCTCTCAATCAAAAACTATTCCCTTCTAACTTAGAGAAATAAACTCTCCCTTCTCTCTAGGATTCTCAGAGGGATGGTAGTTGAAAGTTGGTTAGGAGTCTTTGGGTTGTGCTACCGACAGTCATGTAAGCTTTTTCTCCTCCCATCGACGGTGAGGGACCTTGTACATGGCAATGGAGTTGTTTTCTATGGAGTTGATGGTGTTTTTCGATAAAGATAGTGGCCGAAGTTAGAGGAACAATTGTTGGATAGTATGTGAAGTTGTAGGTTAGTTTTCCTTCCCATCTCCCTCGCATACCCTCTCCTCAGTGCTTCTTCTTTCCTTCTTTTGATTTTGATGTTTCCATCACTAGTGTTGTTTATAGATACCTCGAAGTAATTTTGACGTGGTCAATTGAGTTAAGTTAGATCCTGTGTGTGTTTAATATCTTATGTCTAAGTGTGCAAGAACTTAGGAGTACAAGAAGTCAAGCGAAAGACGCAACTAGAGAGAAAATTAACATAGGAGAGTGTCGATGGGCTTGGTGCTTTCAAGGGACGAGATGCTGCGGAAGAGTACGCTAGCGGATGAAAAGGAAGTGCATGACATTTCCAAGTGATGAGAAGACGGAGCGGAAGCTTGCTCTAGGACAAGGCCGGAAAATGGATTTGGGTGAGCCCTATTCTGGATGACCAAAATCATCCAAGCGAACCGAGCTGGAATGGAGGAAAATCTAGATAGTCAACTTGCTATTGATTTTCCAAGTGCCTGGACCAAGTCCAGGCACCTGAATAGTCTGGGCGCCTGGACCCCCTGGGCACCCCCAAGGGCTCCTCCTCGAACGTGAGGCTGAGCAAGGGCATTCAGGTGCCCAGAGTTGAGACACCCGGACCAGAAAAAGTCTATCCTTTGCAAACCATTATGACGTGAATAAAGTTTTATCCATGCCCAGGCGTCTGAAGCTGCCACATTAGCAAACGGTCAGATCTAACCAACAGGCTATAAATAGAGTCCTGGTCTTAGTAGTAGAGATCATCACTTGTACATGAATTCATTTTATTTTTTGTTCTACTACTTTGATTGTGAGCTGTCAATATTGTAAGAAACTACTCCACCCGAAGAAAAATTCTAGCGAGCTTTTCATAGTCTTAGATTAGCAATCTTATTGCAAACCAAGTGAATTCTATACCTCTTTCTTTCATCAATTAGCTTATTATTTTTTTATACAAGTGTTTTTCTAACTTAATTCAAAAGTTCGAGAAAGGTATATTTATATTTTCAGGGCAATTCACCCCCCCCCCCCCTCTTGCCGATCGCACCATAAAGGGGCCTATAAGTAGTATTAGAGCCAAGTTCACTTCAGAAGGACTAACCTCCATCCAAAGCAGAAGAAATGGTCGAATCCAGCATCTATCCGTCGAAATTTGAGGGAGACTTCACAATGTGGAAAAAACTCATGGAGATATTCTTCAAGACCGATTTTGAAATTTTGCTAATTATAAAGTACTATTGTGTAGCACCTAAGGATCGGCAAGGAGCCGATAAAGAAGAGTACACGTGTATGAAGAAGGAACAAGCCAACTTCGTGGCTAATGAAAAAAATAAAGTTTCATCTGCTTAGTGTTCTTTCACCCGAGGAGGTTAGCCGGATGGGAAGTGTAACGACCCGCCTCCTACTAACTAGGCTGTAAGGCCGATCGTTACGTAATGTTGTGCTAAATTACTATTGCGGAAACCTGGATTGATTAAAATTTTACTAAACTGATTACTGTAAAATCTGAACTTAATATTCTAGGTGTACCTAGGAGTTGTACACAAGCTAGGGAAGATAATCTATGCCTCCCGGGTGTCCTGCTAGCTGTAATCAGGCATTTCAATCGATCCATGAATCGATTGGGCTGTCGGATCGATCCCGTGATCGATCGGGGCGAAGCCGTCGGATCGGCGACCGATCCACAAGCTATCGGCGGTGGATCGCCACCGACCGATCCAGAGCACACCGATCGATCCGGATCGTCGGTCGCCGACCGATCGGTGAGCTCGCATCGGATCGGTCGGTCGAGCGATCCATAAACTGTTTCGATCGATCGGTGACCGATCCGTCAACTCGATCGATCCGTGATCGATCGATTCCTGCTGAAACTCTTATTTGGCAAAACCTCACACAACAATTCTAAAATCAATTGGAATATACTCTAGCAACTATTAACCAGCATTCTAACATAATTACTAACAAACTAAATAAATCTCCCATGGTTTAAACATTCTAAGGTTTAAAATGCATGAAAGAAGAAATACTAAGAATTCAACTATTTAAGCTTGCTAAAACCCCTGAGAATCTTTTATTCCAGTTCCTACCACACACACCATCTTTGCATTGAACTCCAGCTTCCTCTGCTAGTTCATTTTCCCTTTACCTTTATCTGCAGTATAAGGAAAGTAGAATCTGTAAGCTTAAAGCTTAGTAAGAAACCAACTACCTCACTAAAACATGCAACGATGCAAACATGCTTTTAAAGAATGCTATTTGAAAACATGTACTGGCATGGCATACTATGGTTGCAAAATAACTGAACATGTAAGCTGAAACATGGCATAGCAAGCTAATCACATAGAACAATAATAGAGAACTAAGCTAACCGAAGCTAACTTGAAGCTGAAATCAAACTCAACTAACATAACTGGTTTTATGAGTTTTGAAAACTAATAGCATAGTAGATCAAAATAATAATCATGTGCTGTTGGGCTCGGCAACTGTACTTACTGTGCGCGCATCCCTAACTAAACAGGGTTTACTAGGTTATCTGAACCTAGGGACGACTGTGGGAGTCCAACCCAATGGATATCTAATCCGGTACAGTGCCAACTGAAAAGTAAAATACTGAATATAGCTAAACTGTTCTAAATTGCTGTTTCTAGGTTATCTGAACCTAGAGCTAGGTTGTCTGAACCCAGAGGCGACTGTGAGAGCCCACCCATTGGACCGTAGTCTCATATAAGATAGAATAAACTGATTTACTGATTTAGATGCTTCTAATGCATTCAACTGAGCTGTTAAAATGCCTAATTTGTATTTTTACTTCACTAGCTATTTTATCGAACACTTAGTGTGCCCCAACTCTCCTCTCTATTAGGGAGACCACTTCTAGGCACCCGACAACGTCTAGAAACCCCCACTGAAGAGGGATTACATGTCTGGCCCATCTAGAAGTGCTCACTAAATCCCTAAACCTGCGAGGAGGGTCAATTTCACGCTAAGCGTCGATAAAAATCTGCGTATAGCTAAACTAATGCGTAGAAAACCCAAACGGAGCTACTTATACTGCAGGTGAGGGGTTTCTTACCTCTTACGCTAATTTCCTTACAATTCTATTCGCTAGAATTCCAGTGGAGACGACTTCTCGACGATCTTCTCGCGTCTAAGCGTTCCCTTCGCGAAGGAGAGCGTCCTCGTGCCGGAGTTGTCACCGAAAGATGACCTTGGGGCCCTAGGGAGGGAACCCTAGGTCTTCCTTGTGGTTGGCGCTGAGAGAAGGAGAGAAGAAGGGTGTTCGGCGTGAGGGTTTGGAGGGGAGGAGTTTGCCGAACCAAATTCTAAAATAAACCAAACCCAACCTAACTCTTCTATTTATACTAAGTGGATAATTGAACCCAACTCTAATATAAATATAATTGATTCCTCTTTCTTTCAGCACGGCCCTGCTGGGTTCACCGATTACTAAGGCTAACTAAAAGTTATCGGATCCAAGAGGTTCCGGGTTCGATTCCCGCCTAAGCTATTTTGCGGTTCTAATTATTTTTACTGCCTCCGCTACTCCGAAAATTCCGGAAAAATATCTAAAAATTCCAGAAAAATCATAGAATATTTATAATATAGTTTTGAGAATTTTCGGGCATTACAATCCCCCATACCTTATAAAAAGTTCATCCTCGAACTTAAAATAACTCTGGGTACTTCTGTCTCAAGCTGGCCTTTGTCTCCCAAGTTGCCTCTTCTGCTGTGTGACTGTGCCAAATGACTTTGACTAATGATACTTCCTTGTTCCGTAATTTCTTAACTGCTCGGTCTATTATCTGAATAGGCCGACTGTCATAGCTCTGGGGCTCAATCACCTGGGTGGCATCTGGGGTATGCTTCTTCAGCATAGAGACATGAAATACGTTGTGGACAGCTGACATTTCCTGGGGTAGCTCTAGCTCATATGCTACCTTGCCCACTCTCCTGCTGATAAGGTATGGTCCCACATATCTGGGACTTAGCTTGCCCTTTTTCCCAAAACACATTACTCCCTTCATGGGAGCTACTCTGAGGAACACTGAATCCCCAACTGAAAACTCTAAAGGTCTGCGCCGTGTATCAGCATCTGTGGTATCTACCACTAGATCTGTCTGAAGTTCTAGTTCTTTCTGCTCACCACTCTCATACCAGCAGATTGGAAATCTACACCTCCGCCCATAGAGAGCCTCATAAGGTGTCATACCGATAGTGGCCTGATAGCTGTTATTATATGCAAATTCTGCTAAACTCAGATATTTGCACCAACTTCCCTTGAAATCTAGGGCACATGCTCGGAGCATATCCTCGAGTACCTGATTTACTCGTGCCCAAAGCTGTCTGTACACACTCCCAGAAGTGTGACGTGAACCTGCTGTCTTTGTCTGAAATAATGGTTCGTGGGACTCCATGTAATCTAACGATCTCCTTGAGATACAACTGAGCTAGCTGTTCCATGGAGTAGGATATCCTGATAGCTAAGAAGTGAGCTGATTTAGTCAATCTGTCGACTATTACCCAGATGTATCAAAACCATTCGTGGTTCTAGGTAATCCCACTATAAAATCTATAGAAATGTCTTCCCACTTCCATTCTGGTATCTGTATGGGCTGCAAAACTCCTCCTGGTCTCTGATGTTCTGCCTTAACCCTCTGACAGGTTAGGAAGGTGCTGACATATCGGGCGACGTCTCTCTTCATCCCAGGCCACCAAAAACGTTTCTTCAAGTCCTGATACATTTTGGTGGAGCCAGGATGCATCGCATAGGGAGTCTTGTGAGCCTCATCTAAAATCTTCTTTTTGAGCTCCTCCTGATCTGGAACACATAGCCTGTCACCAAAATACAACACCCCGCTATCTGATATTCTGAACTCTCCACCTTCTGATTCTGCTAAGCCTTGCTTGATCCTCTGAATTTCAGGATCCTGCTCCTGAGCTGTCTAGATGTCACCGAGCAAGGTAGACTCTAATGTCATAGTAGAGAGCTGTCCGACTATGAGCTCGAGACCGAAATCTGAGATCTCCTTCTGTAGGGGCGGTGACATGGCTGCTAGAGATAATAGGCCAGCACTGGACTTTCTGCTGAGGGTGTCTGCTACCCTA
Source organism: Zingiber officinale (assembly GCF_018446385.1). Taxonomy (NCBI): domain Eukaryota; kingdom Viridiplantae; phylum Streptophyta; class Magnoliopsida; order Zingiberales; family Zingiberaceae; genus Zingiber; species Zingiber officinale. Next base: position 76,685,381 of record NC_055994.1, read on the forward strand.
TTCACTTTTCCTGGGTGGTAGAGGATATCTATGTCGTAGTCTTTGACCAGTTCTAGCCATCTGTGCTGTCGCATATTCAGATCCTTCTGAAGAAGTACTTCAGACTCTGATGATCTGTATACACTCTGCACTGAGCTCCATACAAGTAATGTCTCCAAATCTTGAGAGCGAACACCACTGCTGCAAGCTCAAGGTCATGAGTAGGATAGTTCTTCTCATAATCCTTAAGTTGTCTGGAGGCATAGGCGATCACCTTGCCATCTTGCATCAGCACTGCTCCTAGTCCCAACTTAGAGGCATCACTATATATGTCAAAACTATCTGCGTTCTCTGGTAGAGACAGAATAGGTGCACTGATCAATCTCCTTTTCAGCTTGCTGTCCTCTGTCCACTGAAATTTTCTGTTCTTTCTGGTAAGAGCTGTCAGTGGGGAGGCTATCCTGGAGAAGTCCTCTACGAATTTCCTGTAGTAACCTGCTAATCCCAGAAAGCTTCTGATCTCACTGGCGTTCTTGGGTCTTTTCCAGTTGCTCACAGCTTCTATCTTACTGGGGTCTACCATGATACCATCCTTGGAGATGACGTGACCCAGGAAGGACACCTGATCTAACCAAAATTCACATTTCGTGAACTTGGCATATAGTTGATTCTGCTGAAGGGTCTGTAACACTATTCTCAGGTGCTCTGCGTGTTCTTCCTGAGTTCTCGAATAGATAAGGATGTCATCAATGAATACGATGACAAACTTATCTAAGTATTCTCTGAATACTCTGTTCATAAGGTCCATGAAAGTAGCTGGAGCATTTGTCACACCGAAGGGCATGACTACGAAATCGTAGTGTCCGTATCTGGTCCTGAAAGCTGTCTTAGGTATATCCCCTTCTTTAACCTTCACCTGATGATAACCTGATCTGAGATCTATTTTAGAGAACACTGCTACTCCCTTTAATTGATCAAACAGGTCATCTATTCTGGGAAGAGGATACCTGTTCTTGATTGTGACTTGGTTCAGTGCCCGGTAATCTATACACAGGCGCATGCTCCCGTCCTTCTTCTTCACGAACAATACAAGCGCTCCCCATGGTGAGTGACTAGGGCGTATGAAGCCTTTGTCAAGCAGCTCCTGTAATTGCTCATGAAGTTCCTTCAGTTCTGCTGGAGCCATGCGGTAAGGTGCTTTGGAAATAGGATTTGTACCGGGTATGAGCTCTATCTCCCTGTCTGGTGCTAGGCCTGGTAACTCTTCAGGGAAGACCGCTGGGTAGTCACATACGACTCGGACCTCTGCTAGCTGTTGGTCCTTGTCCTGACTGGTACTAACTACATGTGCTAAGAACCCCGTACATCCTGAATCCATCAACCTCTGTGCCTTCATAGCTGAGAGAAACTTCTTGGCTTTTCTCCTAGGTTCTCCGACAAATTGAAGCTTCGGGTTGGAATATGACTCTGCACTCGATGGAAGCACCGATTCGATCAAGAAGTTCGCCCAAAATGACATCGTAGTCATCATATTTAGCACGATCGATCACGTAAGAGTTCTCGTCCGCTATAATGCCTGAGCCCCGTGGATGCCATAATTTCTCCTGAAGGTAGTGTCATCAGAGGTATCGCTAACTTCTCAAGAAATGCCCCGGATATATATGAATGGGTTGCCCAAGTATCGAATAAGATTGCTTTTGAAATACTAATCGACCTGTAACAACTGTCGAGGCATTTGCTACATCCTCTCGGTGAGGGAGTAGATCCTCGCATTGGTCGAGCTGGAGGGGCTTCTACCCTGGCTGATATGTGGACCTTCTAAAGCGGCTTGCATCTGATGTCTGGCCTCCATACTGAATCTGCCGTGGCCGAGGAAGACCGGTCTTGTTTGGACACTGCCATATGCCCTTCCTGTTCGCATTCAAAGCATCCTCGTGTGCCCTTACGACAAACTCGGGATGGAATTTCCCACAAGTAGCACACTTTGGATAACTGGGCTGCTTGCTGGCTGGCCCTCCTTTGGGTAACTCCCTGTCGAGTTGGCCAGCTGTGGCCTGTTGTTTCGAGTGCGAGCCTCCTTGACCTTTAGCTTCCGAGAGGACTTGCTTCTGCTGCTTTGGTAATGCTCAGTGATTAGAGCACTGCTCACTAGCTCTTCTGTGGTTTGTGGCCTATGAACGCCACCAGCCACATTCATTGCTATTTCCGGCCTCAGCATCATGAGCATCAACCGGATTCGTTCCCTTTCTGTGCTGACTAGTTCAGGGCATAGACGAGCCAATCTGTTGAATTTCTTCACGGCTTCCTCCACTGAAAGGTTGCCCTGACGAAACTCAGTGAACTCGTCGTAGTGGCAGTTTGTAACCCGCATGTGAAAGAATTCCTCAAAGAACTCCTTCTCGAAGTCATCCCATGTCATCTGGTTTACTGGGCGCTTCGCTCTAATTCTCTCCCACCACATGCGTGCATCTCCTGTCACCAGGCTTGTGCATCCCATAGTTCACTAGTGCCTGAGAAGTTCTCTGGCTTGACTCTCTGCCACTAGATCAGATAAGCTTCTCTTCTTGCCTCTGCTACTGGGGCTGCTGGTGCTGTAGGCTGGACTAGTGGAACCTCTATAAATGCTGGGGTTGCTAGGTCAGGTTCAGGGGTGACGGTGGGGGTATTCTGCCGATTAGCCCTAAGAGTGGCTATTTCTTCTGCTGATCAGCTAACTGCTGTTGTAATTGAGCCACTAACTGTAAGGTCCGGGGAGGCACCTGGGCGTCCTCGTGCCATTTCTAAAGACATGGAGGACAGGACATGCATAACTAATACAATTATAATTGTATAACTATTGCTATCATGTTATATACTATCACATACTAACATGCATCAATTATTTATAAACATGAGCTATAACAAGAAAGAAAGAAACATAAATAAAGCAGAGGTATTCTTACTTGGAAGCTGCAGGTTCAATGCTGATGTGTGTGTAGGAAGTATGGAACTTGGCTCTGATACCACTCTGTAACGACCCGCCTCCTACTGACTAGGCTGTAAGGCCGATCGTTACGTAATGCTGTGCTAAATTACTATTGCGGAAACCTGGATTGATTAAAATTTTACTAAACTGATTACTGTAAAATCTGAACTTAATATTCTAGGTGTACCTAGGAGTTGTACACAAGCTAGGGAAGATAATCTATGCCTCCCGGACGTGTAATCAGGAATTTCAATCGATCCATGAATCGATTGGGCCGTCGGATCGATCGACAATCTTGGCACGGAAGGCTCGGATCGGTCGATCGACCGATCCATAAGCTATGCGGTGGATCGGCCCACCGACCGATCCAGAGCACACCGATCGGTAGACCGATCGGCTCACCGATCGGTGATCGCGCAATCGGTGAACGATCCATAAACTCTCTGTTCGCGACTGGATCGGTCAGCTGACCGATCCAGTGGCACAACTCAACTCTGATCGATCCGTAGATCGATCGGAGTTTCTGATTTCACACTGAAACTCTTATTTCAGCACTCTGGCGTGCCAAAACCTCACACAACAATTCTAAAATCAATTGGAATATACTCTAGCAACTATTAACCAACATTCTAACATAATTACTAACAAACTAAATAAATCTCCCATGGTTTAAACATTCTAAGGTCTAAAATGCATGAAAGAAGAAATACTAAGAATTCAACTATTTAAGCTTGCTAAAACCCCTGAGAATCTTTTATTCCAGTTCCTGCCACACACACTATCTTTGCATTGAACTCCAGCTTCCTCTGCTAGTCCATTTTCCCTTTACCTTTATCTGCAGTATAAGGAAAGTAGAATCTGTAAGCTTAAAGCTTAGTAAGAAACCAACTACCTCACTAAAACATGCAACGATGCAAACATGCTTTTAAAGAATGCTATTTGAAAACATGTACTGGCATGGCATACTATGGTTGCAAGCATAAACTGAAATAACTGAACATGTAAGCTGAAACATGGCATAGCAAGCTAATCACATAGAACAATAATAGAGAACTAAGCTAACCGAAGCTAACCTGAAGCTGAAATCAAACTCAACTAACATAACTGGTTTTATGAGTTTTGAAAACTAATAGCATAGTAGATCAAAATAATAATCATGTGCTGTTGGGCGCGCATCCCTAACTAAACCCGGGTTTGCAAGTCCCGAATTTAGTAGGGTTTACTAAGTTATCTGAACCTAGGGGCGACTGTGGGAGTCCAACCCAATGGATATCTAATCCGGTATAGTGCCAACTGAAAAGTAAAATACTGAATATAGCTAAACTGTTCTAAATTGTTGTTTCTAGGTTATCTGAACCTAGAGCTAGGTTGTCTAAACCCAGAGGCGACTGTGAGAGCCCACCCATTGGACCGTAGTCCCATATAAGATAGAATAAACTGATTTACTGATTTAGATGCTTCTAATGCATTCAACTGAGCTGTTAAAATGCCTAATTTGCATTTTTACTTCACTAGCTGTTTTATCGAACACTTAGTGTGCCCCAACTCTCCTCTCTATTAGGGAGACCACTTCTAGGCACCCGACAACGTCTAGAAACTCCCACTGAAGAGGGATTACGTGTCCGGCCCATCTAGAAGTGCTCACTAAATCCCTAAACCTGCGAGGAGGGTCAATTTCACGCTAAGCGTCGATAAAAATCTGCGTATAGCTAAACTAATGCGTAGAAAACCCAAACGGAGCTACTTATACTGCAGGTGAGGGGTTTCTTACCTCGTACGCTAATTTCCTTACAATTCTATTCGCTAGAATTCCAGTGGAGACGACTTCTCGACGATCTTCTCGCGTCTAAGCGTTCCCTTCGCGAAGGAGAGCGTTCTCGTGTCGGAGTTATCACCGGAAGATGACCTTGGGGCCCTAGGGAGGGAACCCTAGGTCTTCCTTGTGGTTGGCGCCGAGAGAAGGAGAGAAGAAGGGTGTTCGGCGTGAGGGTTTGGAGGGGAGGAGTTTGCCGAACCAAATTCTAAAATAAATCAAACCCAACCTAACTCTTCTATTTATACTAAGTGGATAATTGAACTCAACTCTAATATAAATATAATTGATTCCTCTTTCTTTCAGCACGGCCCTGCTGGGTTCACCGGTTACTAAGGCTAACTAAAAGTTATCGGATCCGAGAGGTTCCGGGTTCGATTCCCGCCTATGATATTTTGCGGTTCTAATTATTTTTACTGCCTCCGCTACTCGGAAAATTCCGGAAAAATATCTAAAAATTCCAGAAAAATCATAGAATATTTATAATATAGTTTTGAGAATTTTCGGGCGTTACAGGAAGCTACGACTCTACTAAAGATCTCTAGGAAAATTTCCTGGAACTTCACAAGGAGGGTACATCGGAAGCCAAATTAGCAAAGTGGGACATCCTCCGAAGTCAACTAATGAACCTCCGAATGAACAAAGGAGAAAAGGTAGCCCAACTCCATGCGAGGATCAAAGATCTAATCACCCAGCTCAACAACCTTGGAGAAAAGGTAACAAATTGTGACTCTTTAAGGTACACACTTAACGCCTTTCTGAGAACTCAAAAGTGGTCAGTCTTAGTAGATGTTTACATATATCTCTAAGGATCTCGAGGCAAGTACACTTGAAAGTTTATTTTCTACTTTTGAACTTTATGAGTCTCATTGTGAGATACTCAAGACTTAGATAATCAAATAACATTGCCCTAAAAGCTAAAAAGGATGAATCAAATGCTGACACTTCCCTAGTCGATGATGAAATAGCATTTATAGTAAGGAAATTTAAGAATTTTTTTAGATCTAATAAATTTAATCACATGCAGGCCAAGAAAAGAAGAGCAAGGAAGATCAGATGTTATAACTACAATGAAGAAAGGCACATCAAGGATGACTGCCCAAAGCTGAAGAAGAAGGATAACAAGAAAGGACCAAGCACAAGCAAGCATAAAACCCTGAAGGCGACTTGAGACGAGTCATCATCAAAATCTAATCTGGAGGAGTACGCTGGACCTATACTGATGGTAAGTCACCAGGAGGAGAGCATAGACAAAGGGGGAGACTCCTCAAAAGAAACCCGCAGTAAGGAGAAAGAAACAAACTTTAGAACGAATCTGATAAGTGAGGTATATTTACTACCTCCTGACAAATTATATTCATGTATTAAATTTATGACTAGATCATTATATAAGCTTAAATCTAAAAATAATAATTTGAAAAAGAAATTTTAGAATTAAAAACAATTTTAGCGAATACATATCCTCTAGAAATGTATGATAAACTAAAAAATGAAAAAGAAAAATTGAAGTTTCAAATTAAAAAATCAAAAAATTCTGCATGTGTTAAATCTAAATTAGTACCTGAAATATCATAAAGGTAAAATTAGAAAAATATCACAACAATATGTTCTAAAGAAATTTCTTATCAATCCTACAGGTAAAAATTTATTTTGGATCCTAAAATCGTGTTTAATATAAATAAATGATTATACATATTTTATGTTTAGAAATATTAATTTTATTTCCAAAATTAAGTTCGCATGCTAATTATTAACATTTATTGTTGAAATTTTTTCTTCTATTGCTAAAACGAATAATCTCTTAGTATTAAATTTTATAGATTTTTTAATTAAAAAATTATTTATAAATTTTTGATAGAAAAATCATAATTTAAAATTTAAAATTTTTTGAATATGTAATTTTAAAAAAAAATTGAATTTTAGGAGAATTGCCGTTATATTTTGAATAAATAAAAAAAATTAGCCTGCTTTTTAGATTAATAAAATTATTTTTAAATATTTATTTTTGAAAAGAATCATGTCTATTTAAAATATTTTTCGCATAATCTTTCTTTTCCAAATTCTTATCCAAATTTTTTATAGTACTAGAACAGTTGAATTTCTATTTGAAAATATTTTTTGGAAAATTTTTTGATAAATAATGAATTTTCTATCAATTATTTAACGAAAACCTTATTCTTAAAACTAAAAATTATCAAAAATTTAATTTTTTATTAATTGTGCATTCTGTTCTCAATACTTAAAAAATTTTGAGAGATTTGTTTCAATAAAAAATGATTTTTAAAATTCAACCTGCAAAAACTATATTTTTTGTGTAAAATAATTTATTTATGCTAAAATTGTTTTAAAAAATTCATGAACATTTTATGAATATTCATATACTATTGTTTAACTTTAAGAAAAAATTTCAAAATTTTGCAAATTGTTAAACCTATTTTTAAATTAAATTTGCAAGTATAACTATTAAATCTTAGAAATTCATATTTTTAAAACAATATTTTGTACAAATTTGTTTAGAATTCTATTTCTTTAACCTTTAGAAAAAGTTTTAAATTTTTATCTAACTTTATTTTTTCCTAACTTTATTTTTTGATGTGATCAAATGGGGAGAATGAGAGATAAGAGCTTAAGTCTAGGGGGAGGTTATATTTGTTATTTGTAGTTTACAAAAATTCCAATTTTAATTATCATTTTATTAATTATATGTTTTTTACCCTAACTCTAACTTGAGTTGATACACATCAAAAATGCAGAGATTGTAGGTACCCCGAGGTAGTTTTAGTATGGTCAACAGAGTTAAATTAGGTCCTGTGTATGTTTGATACCTTGTGTCTAAGTGTGTAGGAACTTAGGAGCACAGGAAGTCGAGCGAAAGACGCAGCTAGAGAGAAGGAAGACACGGGAGAGAGTCGACGGGCTCGGTGCGTTCGAGGGATGAGGTGTTGCCGAAGAATACGCTGGCGGATGAAAAGGAAGCGCGCAACGTTTTCAAGGGACAAGAAGCCGGAGCGGAAGCTTGCACGAGGAGAAGGTCAGAACTGGGTTTGGGTGAGCCCTATTCTGGATGACCGAAATCACCCAAGCGAACGGAGCCGGAATGAAGGAAAATCCGAATATTCAACTTACTATTGACTGTCCTAGCACCTGGACCAAGTCCATATGCCCGAATAGTCCGGGTGCCCGGACTAGTTCGGGTGCCCGAATTGGTCTGGGCACCTGGACCCCCTAGTCACCCCCAGGGGCGCCTCCTCGAACGTGAGGCTGAGCAAGGACGTCTGGGCGCCTAGACTAGAAAAAGTCTATCCTTTGAGAACTATTGCGAACCGTTATGACGTGGATAAAGTTTTATCCATTCCTAGGCACTGGAGCCATTTCAAGCGTCCGGAGCTGCCACATCAGCAAACAGTCGGATCTGACCAACATGCTATAAATAGAGCCCTAGTCTCAATAGTAAAGATCATCACTTGTACACGATTTCATTTTCTCTTCTGTTCTACTACTTTGATTATGAGTTGTCAACACTGTAAGAGGCTACTCGCTGAAAGGAGAATTCTAGTGAGCTTTTCATAGTCTTGGATCAACAATCCTCTGATTGCAAATCAAGTAAATTCTGTACCTTTTTCTTTCATCAATTAGCATATTATTTATTTTTATATAAGTATTTGTCTAACTTAATTCAAAAGTTTGAGAAAGGTTTGTTTGTATTTTCAGGACAATTCACCCTCTCTTGTTGTCTGTACCATAAAATGACCTACATTGTTTGGCGAAGGATTTGTTCTAGGATTTCTTTATGCAAGCAAGCTATTGTGTTTCTGGTTCACCGATACAAACAAACTGTTGTGTTTCTATTTTCAAGATTTTTGGGCGATCGTCGGAGCTTTTCTTAGCCTGGGAGGAAGGCGAAGCAAAAGGAAAAAATATACTAAACTTGATAGGTGTTTAAAGCAGTCTTGCGCAAGGCAATAGATAGGTTGTTCTTTTCAATTTTGGCACCTACAACTAAATACCAAGTTGTTCAGATCCTTTTTCCATTATTTCATGCATCGAAATAACAAGAAAGAAATTGTCTACTGCTATGGCTAGATATTAGAATCAATTAACATCTCAAAGTGGTTCCCAATCAACTCTTCTAGCTGGCAAGTCTGCTACTGGCCCTATTGATGCCAACAAGGATGCTAAGATGCCACAGGCTGCTGATGTGATTGTACCCAACTTAGGGATAACGAAACAATTGCTGAGGTAGTTGGCACAACTAGACCAGATGGTGTGGAACTTATTGGACAAGTTGAGGATGTGATATTGACGCCAGGTGGGACTATAAGTATAGATAATCACGGTAGCGGATAGACGACATAGGCGGATCATGGAAAATATTGGGATAATCTATTCAAAGATAATTGAAAACAAGTATGGATGCCCCTCTATACAAGTTTGAATGATCAGAGCATCAGATTCAAATTGAGACTAATGATATTGATATTATGGAGCATTCAATGGGTCATTACTTGGTGGGATATTTCATGGGATGCATACCGAACGTGGAGTGGAGTTCATTGTGAATTGTTAGGGTGTTCTTAGTAGCTTTTTCATGCATAAGGGCGATGTATTGTTTACAATTTGACAAAGCGGAGAATAGGGATCATATTCTGCTTGTAGAGTCATACTTTATTTTTGGTATTCCACTATTTTTAAAGCACATGTCAAGTTATTTTCTCTTTGATGAAGATGGTCGTTATATTCCGGTTTGGGTTCAAATCCATAGTCTTCTTCCGAATTGTTAGACTCTAAGGGTGCTTAATTTGATTAGTTCAGAAATTGAGAAGCCCTTGTATACAGACAAGCTTACACAGACTCGGGAGCGGATCACATATGCTCAGCTTCTTATGGAGATCAATGTCCAAGCAAAAAGGGTGCTTAAGGTGCCAATTGCTTTACCTACTGGAGCACAAGTTGAATTGAAGGTCACATATGAAATTACACTGGATTTTTGTAAAACTTGCAATCGAATTGGCCACAAGCAAGGGGAATATATGAAATAAACTGCCCTTGAAGTTGCACGTGTAGGGGAGAGGCTCGGACGTTCCCAATCAGTTCGTTGACAGTTTCAATCACGACAGTGATGAAGAGGACTAGAGCACCGAGTAGGGCGACTAATGTGAATGGTGCATCTAACACAATGGTGGCTACGAGTGGAAGGGGCATGACCTTGATGGTAATTAAGAATCCAGAGTTGATTGTCTTAGTGTCTATGCAAGATGTGCAGTTTACCTCACATGAAGTAAGCACAGGGAATTCGGGCTTGGTGAAGGCAATGACTCAGCAACAAGGAGAGGCGATTTTGTCTATTATTTTGCAACAATCTACACATGGGGTTGCTCCACTAATGCCTAGTGCCTCAGTAGTGCATGATGATCCAGTAGCTCCAACTGCGGTGCAGACCTCCTCTGTGGCAGTGAACTCGCAATAGGATAGCACTGATGATGGAAGTCAGACTTTGGGCTATTCTACCATAGTTTCCTCAACATAATCAGCGGGAACAAGTATTATGGAAGCAATCACATTGGGCACTACTGGGAGTAATGCATAGGACTAACAGCCAGCAGTGCGAGAGAGTGGGTGACAAAGATGGGTGAGAGTAGCGCAAGTTGTCCTTTTATGAAGATTGTTACATGAAATATTTGGGACTTTCACAAGCCCCTAAAACATGGGAGGTACAACACCTTCTCAAGCACTATAGTATTCAAGTAATAATGCTCTTGAAGACAAAGCTCACTGAAAATGAGCTAGATACTATTGTTCAAAAATGGTTCATAAGTATATGATCGATAAATAATTTTCATTTTTCTAATCGTGGTCGCATTTCACGTCTTTTGAGATATGCAACAGGTTTTCTTGGAGGTTTTTATTACGACGGTGCAATTTATACATTGTCGCATACGGTGCTATATTACAGGGTGGAATTTCTTGGCTACCTTTATTTATGATTTTCACCCAATTGTTGTTAGACACAAATAATCTAATGCCGGAGATTTACGGGTATTAGTTGAATTTAAGCTACACTGAATTAAATTCAACTTACAGTCGAAATGACCTGAGCGGATAATCTCAGGCTGCCGGCAGGGGCTGATTTCCGCTACGTGCCAAAGAGCGGCTGGGCAGGTCTGCAGAGCGGTAGAGAAGGTCTACAGAGCGGCAGACTAGAGCGTCAGAGCAGGTCTCGAGACCAGATTTGTAGAGCGGAAGATCAGGTCTGCAGAGCGGAAGACCAGGTCCGTAGAGCAGAGCGACAGGGCTGGTCTGCAAAGTAGAAGACTAGGTCTGCAGAGCGGAAGACAAGGTCTGCAGGTAGAGCGGAAGACCAGAGAGGTAGAGCAGGTCTGTAGAGCGCCAGACCAGATCTGCAAAGCGGAAGACTAGGTCTGCAGAACGGAACGATAGGGTTGGTCTGCAGAACAGAATGATAGGGTTGGTCTGCAGAGAGGAAGACCAGGTCTGCAGAGCGGGAGACCAGGTCTGCAGAGTGGGAAACCAGGTCTGCAGAGTGGGAGACCAGGTCTGCAGAGCGGGAGACCAGGTCTACAGAGCGGGAGACCAGATCTGCAGAACGGGAGGCCAGGTCTAGAGAACGGAAGACCAGGTCTGCAGAGCGGAAGACCAGGTCTGCAGAGTGGGAATTGATCTGGCATAAGATAGATCAGGCGAGCAGACTGGCCGACTGGGAAAACTGACCGAGGCCTGCGAGAATTGCAGTTTCCTTGAAACAGATTCGCCCACTTCCGGCTGTGCTTCGAGGCTTACAAGGGTCGTCTGTTTTCCAGGATACAACGGCCGACCGTGAATCTGACCAAGCACTGGTGGTCACAGCGAATTGAGTAGCACCCGATTGCTATCATGGGCACTTCTCCGAGCAGGAGTTGCACGACAGAGGAGGAGGGAAAAATGGAGAGCCTTTGCTTTGCTGTGTGTCCTTTCTGCCTATGATCGGAGCCTCCTTATATAGGAGCTCGGATCAATGGCCAGAGTTAATGATCATTATTAGCCGAGCAGTGAAACGGCCATCGTTTCACTCATTACTACTCAGTCGATTTTATTCTGCATTAATCTCAAATTTAATGCATCCGTTTCACAGCAACAAAAGATCTACGTGGCAAAATGTTGGTTATTCCACTTGGGGCAAATTTTTCCCCGACCGATCCGGCATTCGTGTGTCTCTCCCCATGTATTTGTTCACAACCTCAATATATGTGAATCAATATAAACCAATAAAAGTGCCTTGAAACTTTCAATGTGGGACTAAAGTTCCATTCACAATGGAGCCTCTTTCCTATTCCATTTCTTCTCCATTCACTTATTCAACAATCTCCCACATGAATGGAGATAGGGTAAGTGATAGCATTCAGCAGTTGAGTCAAGTATAGGATAGGTAGATTTTACCATTTGAACCTTCCCTTGTGAAGATTTAGTTGCTTACTGGCTGATAGTAGACACGATGTCCTTGAACTATACTGTCGTCTGTGTAAGCAGTGACAAATCTCACCCAAGACTCTCCCTGATACAACTCAGTTCTCATGAGTGTGTTCGTTCTTGGCCCATGAACACGCCTGGTTCTGTGAGAAACCCTAAGAATTGTGCCTCCAATTCTCTTCGAAGCGACCCCACTTCTTTCTCACATAGGTGATCCCTCAAGAGTTGTCATCTACTCTTCTTGATCATTAAAAGCCCATCAGCTTACTCTGGTCTAGTAACTGTTTCATTGGGATATCCCCCTACAGTGTGTCTAGTCAATGCAGATTAGTTGTCCCTTTGAATCTAGTTCTTGGGATCTCCAGTCAACATAGGTTAGGTGTCCTCTGCACTTATCACTGACAATGGCATCAAGTCCAATCCTCTTGATGAGCTTGCAACTAACTCTTGATTTAACCCCTTGGTTAGCGGATCCGCTAAGTTATCTTTTAACTTCACATAGTCAATAGTGATAACTCCCGTTGAGAGTAGTTGTCTAATGGTATTATGTCTACGACGTATATGTCTACACTTACCATTATACATATGGCTTTGTGTCCGACCGATTGTTGATTGACTATCGCAATGTATGCAAATCTCCAGCACAGGTTTCGACCATCGTGGAATATCTTCTAAGAATTGTCGTAGTCATTCAGCTTCTTCACCACATTTGTCAAGAGCTACAAACTCATATTCCATCGTGGATTTGGTTATTACGGTTTGCTTAGAAGATTTCCAGGAAATGACTGCACCTGCTAGAGTGAAAACATATCCACTCGTAGACTTAGAGTCTTTTATATCAGATATCTAACTCGCATCGCTGTATCTTTCGATCACAGTAGGATATCTTATATAGTGCAATCCATATTCACGAGTATGCCTCAAGTACCTCAGTACTCTTGTTATCCCTTTCCAGTGCATAACACCGGAATTACTCGTGTATCTACTCAGTTTGCTTACTACATAGGTCAAGTCTGGTCGTGTACAACTCATCAAGTACATCAGACTTCCAATTACTCGAGAGTACTCTATCTGAGAGATACTTTCACCTCGATTTTTCGATAGATGTTGACTTGTACCTATCGGCATTCATGCCAACGCAGTATCACCCTTGGTGAATTTCTCAAGAATTTTGTCCACGTAATGGGACTGACTAAGAACAAGTCCTTCTGTTGTTCTAAGAATTTTGATTCCCAGAATCACATCAGCTAAGTCCATGTCTTTCATATCAAATCTTGAGCTTAACATACCTTTTTGTGGATTTTATTATCTTATCATTACTTTCAATGATAAGTATGCCATCTACATAGAGGCACAAGATGATATAGTCACTCTTTGTGGCTCTCATGTAGACACATTTATCACATTCATTGATCTTGAATCCACATTCCTTCATGGCATTATCAAATTTCTCATGTCACTGCTTTAGTGCTTGTTTCAAGCCATATAATGACTTTACCAATCTACAGACCTTGTTTTTCTGTCTTGGCACAGAAAACCCCTTAGGTTGGTCCATGTATATTTCCTCTTCTAAATCCCCATTCAGAAAGGCTATCTTTATATCCATTTGATGTATTTCAAGATTCCATAGAGCGGCAATAGCCAATAATACTCTAATGGAAGTTATTCTCGACACCGGAGAGTATGTATCAAAATAATCAAGGTCTTCTCATTGTCGGTATCCTTTGATTACCAATCTGGCCTTGTATTTATTGATTGTGCCATCTGATTTCATTTTCTTCTTGAAGATCCACTTGCAGCCTAGTGGTTTACTTCCTGGAGGAAGATCCACGAGTTTCCAAGTGTGATTTTGCAAGATAGATTCTATCTCAGATGTAATTGCCTCTCTCCAGTGAGGTCCTTCAGACGAGCTTACTACTTCTGAGTAACTCTGAGGCTCACTTTCCAACATGAAAGTGATAAAATCCGATCCGTAGGATTTTTCTACCCGAGCTCTTTTACTCCATCTAAGCTCAACCTCAACTGGTTCATCATCATCATCATCATCTTCTTCGCCTTGTGTTTCATTTGCCCATTTTGAGGAGTGAAACACATGCTCGAAGAACGAGGCATTTCTCGATTCGATTATCGAGTTCTTATGTATCTCCAGTATGTGTGACTCATACACACTAAATCTATACGCAGTGTTGTTTTGTGCATATCCAATAAATATGCAATTAACAATCTTTGGTCCTATCTTAACCCTTTTCGGATCAAGCACCAATACTTTGGCAAGACACCTCCACGTTCATAAATATTTATAGGACGGTTGTCTTCCATTCCATAACTCATAAGGGCTCTTATCTATTTTCTTCCAGGGCACCTTATTTAAAAGGTAATTAGTTGTTACCACAGCTTCCCCCCCCCCCCCCACATGGACTCTGGTAATCCAGAGCTCAATAGAAGAGTATTCATCATCTCCTTTAGAGTTTGATTCTTTCACTCAGCAACTCCATTTTGCTGAGGAGTATAAGGAGCTGTTGTTTCGTGTCTGATCCCATGTTCAGCACATAACTTAGCGAACGGTGACACATATTCACCGCCTCGGTCACTTCGAACCACCTTAATTTTCCTATTAAGTTGGTTTTCAACCTCATTCTTATAGAGAGCAAATTTCTCTATAGCTTCATCCTTACTTTTGAGAAGATACACATAACAATATTTTATGTTATCATCTACAAAAGTGATGAAGTATTTATTACCACCACGTATTGGTGTACCTTTTAGGTCGCACACAGCAGTGTGGATTAGGTCAAGTGGTTCATTACTTCTTTCAATATGTTGAAAGGATGACCTTGTCATTTTCGCTTCAACACAAATCTCACACTTGTGTTTTAGGTCAAGGTGGAATGTAGGTATGCTTTACATATTAATTAATCTACGCAATACATCGTAGTTAACATATCCTAGTCTACCATGCCATAAACACGAAGACTCAAGCATATAAGTGGAAGAACTTTCAGTTTTATTTATCTTAGGTCTAATCGCCATTACATTGAGCTTAAACAACCCATCAAATACATAGCCCCTTCCTACAAACACTCCATTCTTGGACAATACAACTCTGTCCGACTCAAAGACAATGTGAAAGCCATGCTTGCTTAATAGTGATCCGGACACTAGATTCTTTTGAATCTCCGGAACATACATCACATTGTTCAGAGTGAGATCCTTGCCCGAGGTCATCTTCAGCACCACCTTTTCTTGGCCCATGATGTCCGAGGTTTCTGAGTTCCCCATGTACAGTTTGTATCTAGTGACTTCCTCGAAGTTGTGGAGCAGCTCCTTGTTGCAGCACACATGTCTGGTGGCTCTAATATCGATCCACCATTGTCACTGATTTAAACCGATCAGGTTCAACTCAGAGACCACAGCGCAGAGGTCGTCCATTTCTGGTCCCTTGTTCAGGTTGGCCTCTTGCTTCTTCTTCGGCTTTCTACACTCCGAAGATTTGTGACCCACTTTGTCACAGTTAAAGCACTTCCCAGAGAACTTCTTCTTGCTGATGCCTCCTCTGGGTCTCATCTTGGAAGACTTGGGGTTCTTCCATTTTGAGCTTTGACCGTACTCGACCACGTTGGCTTTCACAGTAGCTTGAGAGAACAATTTCCTCTCTGAACTCTTGTTGTCTTCTTCGATGTGAAGTCGAACAATGAGTTCCTCCACATTCATCTCCTTCCACTTGTGCTTCAGGTAGTTCTTGAAGTCCTTCCAGTTGGGAGGCAGCTTCTCAATGATAGCAGCCACCTGGAAGGTTTCAGTCAGAACTATCCCTTCTGAGTGGATCTCGTGCAAGATCACCTGAAGCTCCTGGACTTGGCTGATCACCGTCTTGGAGTCAACCATCTTGTAGTCCAGGAATCAGCTCATGATGAACTTCTTTGCCCCTGCATCCTCCATCTTGTATTTCTTGTCCAGGGACTCCCACAGCTCCTTAGCAGTTCTCTTCATGCTATACACAGTGTACAGCAAGTCAGAAAAGCAGTTGAGGATGTAGTTTCGGCAAAGGAACTCAGAATGAGTCCATGCTTTCACTGTACTGATAGTCTGCGCATCAACATCCTCAGCTCACTTAGTAGGGTCCTTGGTTAAGAACTGAGCTATATTAAGCGTGGTCAAGTAGAAGAGCATCTTCTGCTGTCACCTCTTGAAGTTCAGTCCGCTGAACTTCTCTAGCTTTTCCCCGTGGTTGATTGACACAGTTCCAATCGGGGCAGAGGGGGCCTGCACATGTTCAGTTTGTTGCACCTCAACATTTCGTTTCGTGGCCATCTCAACAGAGTCGATTCTGTTTCAAGATTGTTAGACACAAGCAATCTAATGCCGGAGATTTATAGGTATTAGTTGATTTAAGCTACACTGAATTAAATTCAACTTACAGTCGAAATGACCTGAGCGGATAATCTCAGGCTGCCAACAGGGGCAGCTGACCAGATCTGTAGAGCGGAAGATCAGGTCTATAGAGCGAAAGACCAGGTCTATAGAGAGGAGTAATAGGGCTGGTCTGCAAAGCAGAAGACCAGGTCTGCAGAGCGGAAGACAAGGTTTGCAGGCAGAGCGGAAGACCAGAGAGGTAGAGTAGGTCTGCAGAGCGCCAGACCAGATCTTCAGAGCGGGAGACCAGGTTTGCAGAGTGGAAGACCAGGGAAAACTGGCCGAGACCTGCGAGAGTCGCAGTTTCCTTGAAACAGATTCGCCCACCTTCGGCTATGCTTCGAGGCTTACAGGGGTCGTCTGGGTCTGCGGAGCGCCAGACCAGGTCTGCAGAGCGGAAGACTAGGTCTACAGAGCGGAAGACCAGGTCTGCAAAGCGGAAGACCAGGTCTGCAGAGCGGGACTTGATCTGGCAAAAGATAGATCGGGCGAGCAAACTGGCCGACAGGGAAAACTGGCCGAGGCCTGCGAGAGTCGCAGTTTCCTTGAAACAGATTCGCCCACCTCCGGTTGTGCTTCGAGGCTTACAAGGGTAGTCTGTTTCCCAGGATACAACGGTCGACCATGAATTCGATCAAGCACTGGTGGTCACGATGAACTGAGTGACACCCGATTGCTATTATGGGCACTCTGCTGAGCAGGAGTTGCACAACAGAGGAGGAGGGAAAAATGGAGAGCCTTTGTTTTGCTGTGTGCCCTTTTTGCCCATGATCGAAGCCTCCTTATATTGGAGCTCGGATCAATGACTAGAGTTAATGATCATTATTAGCCGAGCAGTGAAACGGACACCGTTTCACTCATTATTACTTGGTCGGTTTTATTCTATTTAATACATCTCGCTTACACAACAATCAACATATCTCAGTGCAAATTCCGGGCCAAATTTCCGACTCGAACCCAGCATTCGTGTGCCTCTCCCCATGCATTTGTTCACAACCTCAATGTATGTGAATCAATATAAACCAATAAAAGTGCCTTGAAACTTCCAATGTGGGACTAAAGTCTCATTCACAATGGAGCATCTTCCCTATTCCATTTCTTCTCCATCCACTTATTCAACAATTGTCACTCATTGGTCTTTATTGAGTAACCTCACTACACTTAGGGAGGGCATATCGGAGCCGTGACTTCTTATCGGGGATTTCAACTCTCTATTGACGGTTCATGATAAAGAAGGAGGGCAACCAATTACATATTATGAGTTACCTGATTTGGAGATTTTTGTTCAAGTTTGTGGACTAGTAGACTATTATTTGATCGAATGCCTCTTGGTATGGTCAAATGGTATGGTTTCTTGTAAACTTGATGTGCTTTAGTTGATTCACATTGGCTCTAGAAGGACTATAATAGCTTTATGGAGTACACTGCCCCTGGTTGCTTATCGGATCATTCTTGTGGTATCGTCTCTATGCTTGACTTGGACTATACCTTTTGATGTCTTTTCAAATTTTACAACATGTGAACTTTACATGAAGATTGCTAGGACTTGGTGGCCGATTCATGGGGGAGCCGGTCTATGACATTGCTAAATTGGTTGGTTGCGTCATCTTGATAAGTTGCACTTCTATCACATTTTAGAGCAATCTTTAAGAGTCAAACAAGCTTTGGACATGGCACAACACAACATGTTGTCAGGGGGAAGACCCTGACGAATTATAGATTACTAAGATGGCATGTCACCATACTTGCTGAGGCAGAGAAGAGTTTCTATCAACAAAGGGCGAAAAGCAATAATCTCAAAAACAGTGATACATACACCAAATTCTTTCATAATTTGGTGAAGCGTAATAACAAGAGGAATGTCATTATCACTATCACCAAATAATGAAGACCCCGACGAATTATAGATTACTTGTTAGATTTTTCGGGCCGTAAAAACCGCTCTTTACGTTGCGAAAACCCCGAAACCCCAGCTACCGGATCCGTGCGAAGATTAAAATTTCGAAAACATTATGAGTATGAGTTTCTTACACTAGTTCTAAACTAGATCTACAAGGAGAAGGAATTTACCCTTGATGCGAAGCCCTTCGCAATCCCGCTCGTCCTCGATTCGCCGGATCTCGAAAGTGTTAAAGTAGACATTTCTCTATGTGCATCCACACAAGCAAGAGATGGAGAAGAACCTCTAAGGATGTGCTAGCAACCTTAGAGATCAGTAATAGAGGAGAGGGAGAGCAAGAAGAAAACTGGAGAGGAAGAAGATGATGGAGTTACTCACAGAAACATAAAATGCACTAACTACTCATCAAAAGTGCCCAGCCACTTTTAGGGGAATTGTAACCTCCATGGGATGCCAAGAGTCACAACTCTTGGTAACTCCCATGAGGTGGCATTCCACTTAAGCAACCATGATGATGTGGAGCATCATCATTGGACCACTTAATGCCAACTCACCAATGAGGTGGCAAATGGTCAAGTCAAAATTGACCCTTCATCTTCTTCTCAAGTCAAGTCAAACTTGACCACTTCTCTCCCTTGGTTGATCTAATCTAACCATTGGTTCAAGTCAATTTTAATTTAATGAATCTCTATTCATTGAATTAAATTGATTAAATGAGTCTAAGTCCAAATTAGACTCACTTAACACATGAACCAAATTGAGTCCAACTCAATTAGCCTACTTTGGATTACTCTTAATCCAATTTGGTTCATCATATGAACCTAATCATTTGGATTCATCAAATGAACATAATCTCCATCTAATTACCCTTTGTGTGTGACCCTATAGGTTCTTGTAACGTTGACAATGCTCCTAAACCCATTTAGAAGCATAAGTAATGAGTGGTATCTAGCAACACATCATTACTACCCAAATTACAAGAATGTTGAGATCCAACATCACCTTGTGACTACTAATTGTGACTCCTCACAATATATGACATTGTCCTTCTATCCTAGACATCTAGATTGATCAATATGAGACATAGACCGTGTCATCCTCTAATCAATCTAAATCTTGAACTCCAAGTAGACTCACTCAATCAAATGAGCTCAATATCTCATATTGATTCATTTGGGCATGGCCATGCACTTAGTGGTCTCACTCTATCGAGAATATCGATGTCACTCCCGTCATATAGGAAGGATAGATCCCATCTACATCACTCACATCCCTCCGCATAATTTGTTACATACCTAGTAATCGCCTTTATAGTCCACTCAGTTACGGGTGACGTTTGACGAAACCAAAGTACGTAACTCCTTATATAGGGAACCATGGTGACTTCAGGTCCAAGGACTAGTAGTCATACTAATAGCCACATGAGAAAGTATATGACACTCATATAACGATCCATGATACTTTCTCATGGCGGGTCATTCAGTATACATTCTCCCATGCATACCCATGTGTCAACTTGATATCTCCATATCCATGACTTGTGAGATCAAGTCATCGAGTTGACCTACATGCTAGTCTCGTCGTATTAACATTGTCCCTGAATGTTAATACTTGTCTATGAATGATTAAGAGTAGTATTCCCTATATCATCTCACTATCAGTTCAACTAACCGATTGATATAGGTAAGAACCCTCTACTCAAGGACGCTATTATACTTAGTTATTTAGTACCAATACAAGTAAGTATAATAACCAAAACAAATGCTTTTATTTATATAGAAGAATATGATACAATGAATCCATACAACAATCATCAAATGATTGGCTCTAGGGCTCTAACTAACATTACTATGATGGCATGTCACCATACTTGCGGAGGCGGAAAAGAGTTTCTATCAACAAAGGGCGAAAAGCAATAATCTCAAGAACAACGATAGATACACCAAATTCTTTCATAATTTGGTGAAGAGTAAAAACAAGAGGAATGTCATTATCACTATCACCAAATAGTCTGGGGAGCAAACTATCTGCCTTGGGGAGGTTGCGACGGAGTTTGTAGGATATTTTTGGGAGCTATTGGACATAAATGAATAGATTTTACCTCTGCACAACGAAGGGTTGTCAGGCCGTAGATTGTCTAGTACGTAGGGCGGTAACCATCGAGAAGATACGAGTTGTGGTCTTTAGAATTGGGAGGGACAGAACCCTGGGTCCAGATGGATACAATGCCAAGTTCTACACCTTCGCTTGGGACATAGTGGGTGTCGAAGTCATAGATGCAATGCATGAATTTTTTTCTCCATGGGCAGCTACTCAAACAATAGAATCACACACTGATAGCCTCAGTTACAAAATCCAATCATGATCCGATGTTAGTGATTATCGGTCAATATCTTGTTGCACGATTTTCTACAAAGTGAGCTTCAAATACTAGTGAGGTGCCTAGCATGAGTCATGGATTGTTTATTGGATCCGACACAAGCAGATTTTGTCCAAGACTGTTCCATTGGTGAGAACATTCATCTAGATCAAGAGTTACTTCAGAAATATGCATGCAAGTGGATCTCCTCAATGCATGATCAAGGAGGACATGAGGAAGGCTTTGATATTATGGATTGGGGTTTTTTTTATGGAGGCTCTTGTTGGTTATGGTTTTTCCCAACAATTCCGTAATTGAATTCACGAATGCATCACCATGGTTTTATACTCCATTAGCCTTAATGACGACTTATATGACTTCTTTAGTGGACGGCGTGGCTTGCGACAAGACGACCCACTTTCTTCTTTGTTATTCAGGCTTTGTCTTAAGGTATTCTCGCGACAATTAAAGGTAGCATGGCATCATATATGTGAAGTGACCCAAGTCACACATTTAGCAATGCTGATGAGCTTTTTATGATTGCAAAGGCAGATGCATCCGTCGTCTCTATGATCACCGATTGTTTGAAGAGTTTGGGGACAAAGCGAGGCTTCAAGCTAACCCGTTGAAGTCCAATATGTACATGGCGGGTGTCGATGAACAAACAAAGAGTGAGCTTCTACAAATTATGGATTTTCAATAGAATACCTTCCCCTTTAGGTACATTGGAGTTCCTTTAGCTATGATGAAGCTTGGAATTGCAAATTATGGATCCCTTCTTAATGCGGTGACTAAGAAGATTATCTCTTGGCGGAAGCACTTGGACCTAGTTCGATCGGTACTACAAGGCTTTGAATACTATTGATTATCTATTCTCCCCATTCCAAGTGAGGTGATTGACAAGTTCTATGAAATTTACTAGTCCTTTGTTTGGTCCACTAGACATACGTCGATCTCATGGGTGAGTATTTGCTTATCCAAAGACGAATGAGGCTATGACATTCGGGACTTGCATGGATAGAACAACGCTTTACTATGACGAATATTATGGAACATTCAAACTAAGAAGGATTTGTTTTGGGTTCATTGGATACATCACCATTACGTCAGGGGTATAGATTTTTGGCAATGGAAATGCAAAGCATCAGTCTCCTCTTTGATCAAGAAGTTAGTCTATATTCATGGCAAAATTGTGCAGCAAGATGGAGGCTATGGGGAGCCAACATGAAGCTTTTGTAGTGGTTTGCAGCAAAAAAGAATGGCATAGCTAATGTCTATCTGTTTTTCTAGCCACGGGCAACGGTTGTCTCTTGGGCACCAATTGTATGGAAAGTCGACAGCTCTCCAAGCACCGATTTTGTTGTGGGTTGCTTGCGCACGGGCGATTACGAATAGTGGACGGATTGATGTTTGAACCTCACAAGCAATGTTCCCTATGCCAGTAAGTTGTGAAGTCAAATGATCATATTTGTCCGATGCCCCATCATGAGACAGCTTTGGAACAGGGATCGGGAATGGTTGGACATCCCACCAGCCATCTATATGGCAAGAAGTTTGTTTAGAGTTTTCCGGAAATAATTTCGAGACAAAGGTCAACTAATAAAGGCTCACTATTTAACGACAACTTTGTGATTTTTCTTGTATGACAAGTTTGAAATCGATTTTGTTTCCAAGGTAGATACCTTGTATTGAGAGGATATTTCTTAAAGTCCAAGCTCATGTCTACTATTTTATAGACATTGAATTCATGTAACTTTCTTGACTTCTATATATGTTTATCCTTCCTTAAAAAAAGATAAATTAGGAAAATTTATTCATCTTTAACTGAACGACGTTCTTAGACAGGGGACACAAGAATTCATGCAACTTTCTTGATTTCTATATATGTTTATCGTTCCTTAAAAAAAGATAAATTAGGAAAATTTATTCATCTTACTGAACGACCGTCTTGGACAGGAGACACAAGTTCACCTAAAATAATATTTATATCTATTGAATAATGCCTCTCTATTGAGAAGCCCTATCCAAGTACTAACTACTCCCACGGAGGCATGTGGGCAGTCATACTTGATTTGTGAATCAACAATATGAATCAACAATCTACTATTAACGGTTTTATTTAATCGATTTTATTAAAATTTAAATTTTATAACTGAAATCAAATAGCATAAATCGAAATAATTAAGATTTCAAAAAATAAATAAATTTCTAAATTAACCAAACTAAAACCTCAAAAATAAATTTACAAAATCAAATTTACTAATAATCAAACAACCTCAAAAATAAAAAAATAAAATAAAAATGAACTTATAACATCTAAACAAATCTAACTCAAATTTTAAAAAAAAAACTAAACTCAAATTTGAACGACTATTTCAATAACTTCATTTTATAATGGACTTGTTTGTACTTAAATAGAAATAGACAGAGCTATATTATATTTTGTAAAAAAAATAAAAAAAAAGTTTGCAAACTTACCCCTCTCAGAAATAGGGGGCATTATTCAAACACTGACTTAATTCATTTGAATATATCATCCAATGAAATCAAACAACCACAAATAATGCATCCACCAACTGATAACTCCTGTGCACTCAAAATGAAGTAAAAGGACAACCTAAATATTTGAAAACTTATAATGGATAAACAGGTTGTGAACTATCATAAACTTGAATACCAGGAAAGTTCTGGCACATGGATTAACTTAGTGTATGGAAACTGAAAAGCTGAGAATTCAACAGATCTTACATTTTTAATGTTTAGGTGATCCTCAACCATCAAAGGATATATTTACTATCCACCTCTGCAAATGGAACTTCAATGTCCTCTAAGATTGCGACAATTATGCATAAATCACATAGCAGTCGTGTCTCAGACAAGGCCTCTCAGCTTCTTGTAATCTTCATGACTCGATAGGGAATCCTTGATCTTAAGCCAATCTGTTGGCTTTGGCATCATTATGGCTACATATCCTTCTCTGTCAGCCTGCAATTGCATGTACAAAAATTGACACTGCCGAAAAATTATCCTATTACTTAGAAATTTTTAGCTTCGATATGTGCATAATTTTCTAGATTTATATCGTATCTGGGAGTTTACTACAAAATGGCTTCTTCCTCTCCTTAATTTGACATTTCTAGCTTAGTTTACCAGCTGAATATGCTATAAGTAACTTACTAATTCCTTCAACACAAATCAGACTTTTTTCGATATCACATCAAATTTGTTATGGGCATTTATATTTTTTTCTTCTTCTGATAATTAGGGAAGTAGATAACCATCTCCAATCCTCTTTGCAAGTGCACTAGTTTTCTGTATGTCATTTCCCTAAGCAGTTACAAGGTTCTAACTAACAGTCATGTTGCTTCAAAAATGCCAAAACAGTGTCTCCTCGACAAATGACACAGCATTCTAAACTCCCTTCTCCAATTTTCAGCAAATTGTTCTGGTTGTGAATATATTGGAGGCCTATTCATGGCAACACAACTGTGAACAACCTTCTACAATTTAATCATTTTGCATTAGTTGTTTGAATTTCATAGGAAAAAAAATTATCCCCAGTAGAAGAATTGATCTCAACAATTGCAAATCACTTATACACCACAATCCACATAATTGTCTAGCAAATTAGTAATATCAACCTCTATGCATATTCCCAAATGAATATTGGCTAACAATAACTTATTTTTTTCAACCAGAAAATTAGGCAAAACATTTTTGTAAAGGATGATCATGTATATATAAAAAAGAGAAGCATTTGGTCTCACCAATGAGTTAAGCAGATCTGGCTGCTTAAGCAGCCTGTCATTAACCTCTAAGAGGGAACCTTTAACACAGCACCTGCATGTCTCAATTCTCAACCATCAAAATTATATGTTTACTGAAGGAATCAAAGAAGTAATTGAATCAGACCTGACAATAAACTCTTTCCCATTTGCAGAAACTTTACACAATGCAGTATTTGTTTCAAAATGCTGTGCGTTCTGCATCATTAAGAAATTCACTCATCCATGAGCTTAGCAAACGCATGTCCTGCAAGCTCAGTTACTCTACCAGGCAGAGATACTATTTAAGGCGTGCTTACTCGCTTGCGCTTTCCGGTGACCTTCATCTCGCTTCGATCAGACTTTCCCACGTTGAAATCCACAGACGTGACTCCACCTTCCTCCTTCAACGCAACATGGGTAGGAGCCAAACCCACGACGCACAATCTTATCATAGCAACAAGGAAAAGAAAACATGAAGTTATGGTTCCTCACAGAATCATAAAGAAAAAAGATCGGATTTTGATTCATGTTGAATGTACCCATTGGCATGGCGATATACATACTGATCATGCCCTGGCTTGAGAAAATCTGGATGAGAATTTTCATAATTTGAGATCAATCCTTCGATTTCCTCACACTATTGATAAAGTTCATCGGGCCTTAAAGTAGTACCTATGGCATAGTAGCGAACGAAGTTGTATTCCACGGCGGAAGGAGGAACTTCTGGCAGGTTGTTTGCATCAGGGAAGAGAAGAGACCTGAGCTCCTCGTCTTCCACTCCCGTTGTCGCTAGGGTTCCGCCCTCGTCTTTACTTCCCTCCATTGGTTGCGCAGTATCCGGTGTTTCGGAGGCCAGGGAAGATTTTTAATAGGTCAAGCATCGCTGATCTAACGGTTTGTATTGGATCTTCCGAAGGATTATGAAAGATCCATCATCCACCTGCCAACGGCGAGACAAAACCATTTTCAAAAACCCTACCTTTTCTCGAGCGCCAACATCTCATCGGAGCCCTAAATCAGATCGCTACGGCAATGGAGTAGCGTGGCGGCGGCAAGAGGTGCTGGAGCAGATGCGTTTAGCCTTCTCTCTTCTGCCGCCGCTCCAGCCTCCGCATCTACGTCCATCACGGCGTCTGTGACGCCGCCTATCGATCGATCGATCGTTTCCGTACTGCGGAAAGAAAAAAGGGAACAAATTTTCGGACAAAAGTCATAATTGTCTCCTCGTGTCCATTATCATGAAAAGGATAATCAGGCGCAAAATTTGGGATTTTTAATTGGGGGAAAATGAAAACTGAGCTCAAAATAAGAACTGGAGAAAAATTGCCGAAGTAAAAAAAGGGGCAAAAAAAAAACCCAGCACGAAAAGGGCGTTTTTTTGACAAATCATCACAACGTCCCATCACTTCGTTATTCAACCGCTTATTGTCCCGGGATTATGATATAGCAATCAAGTATCTAGGTTATCATTGAGATATCTACTATTCAAACCCCAATTATAATGAATTTGTAAAAAAAAAAATTTACAAATAAGACACATAATTAAAGAATACTGGACTCCTAACTTGTTCACTCAAGCACTTCCCAATTTATCCTAGTGACCGATGAAAAATTTTCATAGGACAGGACCAATCACCCCAACTCAATGTTACCAGCCTGATTAATTTTTCTTTTTTGTTATTCAACCGCTTACCGTTATCCAATTATCTGGATTATTATTTAATAATATGCTTATTATTATTTCCATCTAAATTTTCAACTTAAATTTTGAATTAATCGGATATATTATAAGCCGGTTAAATCTACATCGTAATAATAGTTATGAAATTATAATGACTATAACGTGAATATTTTTAAATAGATTAAATATATGTTATAATAGTTATGAAATTATAACGGTTATAATATGCTCGATTGATAAAAGAATTAGTTGAGAGATTTAGACAAAAGATTCGATCGACAAAAGAATTAGTTGAGAGATTTAGGCAGAAGATAATAATGTGAACAGTTTTAGAGAGTAGTAACTCCGCTCGTAACAAATCAGTCACGGTCTATCTTAAGTCCGGATAAAGGAGAAGGGTTGCGTTTAGGGGTGAGTATTCGGTTAAAACCAAACCGAACCGAACCGAATTAACCGAACCGAACAGAACCGATTTGTTTTCGATTAAACCGAACCAAACCGATTTTCGATAAAAACCGAACCGAACCGAATTTTCAATAAAACCGAACAAACCGAACCGAACAAACCGAATAAACCGATTTTTTCTAAAAATTTAGTTTAGCTTAATAAAAATTTGGTTTGGTCTAAAATTTATGGTCTAAAAAACCGATTTGGTTTAAAAATTCGGTCTATTCGGTTTATTCGGTTTAACCGAATAAAAAAAATCAAAACCGAACCCGAACCGAATTAACCGATTTTTTAGAAATAAAAAACCGAATTTCCGAATAAACCGAACCGAATTTTTAAATTCGGTCGGTTTATTCGGTTTAACCGAACTTTTGCTCACCCCTAGTTGCGTTAGGTTATCAGTCACTGTTTAAACTATGACAAATGTTTAATAAATGGATCAATTAAATTATTAAGTTGGATTGTTGAAATAGAGGAGAGCGCCGGATTTTTTATATGAGTGTAAAGTACATCTAAAACAAAAGAAAGTTCTATAAAACTGTAGTTAGACATTATATGTTATATAAAATTAAATATTGGGTTATAACTTGAGCACATAGGCAGAAAATGAGAGTTGTAGAGAAGAGGATGTTAAGGTGAATGTGCGAACATACGAGGATAAACAGAATAATAAATGAGAGCATTAAAGAGAAAGTTAGAATTACATCTATTGAAGAAAAAAAACTCCGAGAGACATGTTTAAGATAATATGATATATACGTAGACCACTAATAAATATTCTAATTAGGCGATGTGAAATTATGACAAACATACATAAGGAAAAGAAGAATCTAAAAAAACTTGATTAGAAACAATAAAATAAGATAAAATTTATTAAAGTATAAATGATGGATAAAGGCTAATGGCGTAAAAGGATTCATATAGTTGATCTATCTAATAGGATAAGGCTTGGTTATTATTGTTGTATTATAAAGTGTAGGTCCCGTGGCGACCGGCAAGAGGGGGTGAATTGCCCTAAAAAAACAAATATACCCTTTTCGAAACTTTCGACTGTAGATTAGAAAAATATTTTAATAAACTAAATTAAAATGAATAAAATAAGTATAAGACATAAATGATTTACTTGGTTTGCAACTGGGGAGAATGCTAATATAAGGCAAATGAATGTCAACTAATTAACTCGTTCGACACAAGTCAGAGGCGAAGAAGCTTCATACAAAACATTGAACATGCAAATTTTGAAGAACAAAGTGAAATAACTTGAAATAAAAAAAAAAGTATTGTTTCAAACTAATTAGACCAAAGCTCTATTTATAATCTGCTAGTCGAATTTGACTGTTTACTGACGGGCATGATCTGGGCATTCAGATCCCTCTCAGGATGTCCCCATCGAGGCAAACTCTATCTTCATGCAATGGCTACGTAATAACAAAGGGATAAGAATTTATCCACTCCCGAACGCTCGGACCTCTGCTGACATGGCCTCAACTATGATCCATAGTAACGGGCACCTCTTTGGCACCAAAACTGGTCTGAGTGCCCGGACCAGTCGGCCTCGTGTTGATTGTCTGACGCCTTCTCTAGTCGTTGGCTTCGTCTCCGATCGCTCCAGCCTTACAGAGTTGAGCTCACCCGAACCCAACTCCGGCCTTCTCCTCAAGCAGTCTTCCACTTCAGCTTCTCATCCATTGGACGTCGCACATGTTCTTCTCATCCACCGGTGTACCACTATGTGAAAAATGACTTTTTACTTCATCACAATTTACTTCGTCAATTTAAATATACGAAGTAAAAGTGTATAAGCAACTTCGCTGCAAAAACCGATGAAGTATATACAAATATAGACTTTGCAGGTTTAAAAACACGGGCTTCGCTTTAAACTGAAATAAGCTATTACTTCGGAAATTTGTTAAATACCGAAGTAGTAACGTCGTGAATATATTTTTTAGTGTTTACTATAGGACCGTTAGGCCGGCTAGAAGGGGGGGTTGAATAGCCCTGCAAAAATCAAAACACAAACCAACCCTTCTCGAACTCTTAAACTGACACTTGTAGAATAATCAAAGCAATAAACTAAGATCAGAACAGAAAACGAGGCACCAGGTTTTGACTTGGTTACAACCGGGGAGGTTGTTAATCCAAGAAAGATGATCGCACTAGAATTTCTCCTTCAGGCGGAGAAGCCTCTTACAAAGTTGAAGCGCACAACAGAAGCTAACTACAGAAAGTCAAGTGTTTGAAAGAAATGCGTGTGTTGATGAGCTTCTCGGACCAAGGCTATATTTATAGCCTTGGCCGGGGCGCCTGGAAGGGTTCCAGGCGCCTGGGAGGAGATAAAATTTTATCGCTTCTCGCATAGATCGTGTTTGACTGCGATCTGGATAACATCCAGGTCCGAGCGCCTGAAAGGGTTCCGGGCGCCCCGGACTGGTCCGGGCACCCGGAATCGTTCCGGACGCCCAGACCAAGAAAGTCAACAGAGTTGACTTTTTCGTCCGGACCCTCTGTCCCAGTTTATCTCGCCTCCGCAAAAGGGCTCACCCGAACCCAACTTCCGGTCTTCTCGAGCGGCTTCCTCCGTCTTCTCGCCCTAATCCCAGTGTTTCCCTCGTCCATCCGGTACTCATCAGATCTTCATCCCTCAGGCAGGCACCAGGTGTCCTTCTCGCTTAGCGTCTCTTGCTCCCGAGCAATCTTCCAGGCCTTCACCTCTGAACCACCGCACGCTTCCTCGCCCTCCGGTACTCTTCCGCAAACCCCTCGTCCTTCTCGCTAGCTGCGTCTTCCGCTCGACTACCTGTGTTCCTAAGCTCCTGCACACTTAGACACAAGGTTAGAAACACACAGGACCTAACTTAACTTGTTGATCACACCAAAACAACCTTGGGTTTCCAACAATCTCCCCCTTTTTGGTATGATCAACCCAAGTTAAGCTAGGGTAAAATCGACTTTAAATAAAATTAAGTAACTTAACTTAATTTACAATTTAAGTACAAAAAGATAGAAAAAAAATAACTCTATCTACCTCAGTAAAAAAGATAGACAAAAAATTAAATCTATCTACCTCCCCCTAGACTTATACTTTCCCTTCTCCCCCTTTGATCACAAAAAATGGGGTTCCAAGAAAAACAATCTAAGGGTTAAAGACTTAGAAAAAGTATTTCTAAAAGAAATTCTAAATTTTTAAGAGATTTAGAAAAATTTTCTAAGTAATTTAAGCTGAGATTTCTAGTTTAAAAAAAAAGTTCTTAACTAAAAAATGATTTCTAAAAAAAAAAATCCTTAAAAATTTTAATTTAAAAAAATCCTAACTTACATTTTTAAGTATTTTTTTTTTTAATATTGACTTAGGCAAAAATAATTTCTAAGTAAGTAAATTTCTAATTTGAAATAAAATGTTTTGAATAACATTTTTCAAGCACTAATTAATTCTTGTATTAATGCTTCATTAGTAAGTTAATTAAACATTTATTTCAATATTTTGGCTTCCAGGTCGTGGCGAGGCACTAGGCCTTCTTGGTTATTGGAACAACAACCACTTCCTTAGACAAAGCCTCATAAAGAAATTCTTTGTTTAATTTTCTCACTTAAAGCGTTAATTTTAATTTTAAAATTAATTTAAGCATGATTTAGGAATCCAATATAGGTTCCAACCTACTGGATTAACTAAAAAGTTTTTAGGAACATATTTTCTTGAAATGTTCCTAATTTGTCCAGGGTGATATTTAAAGTACCAATTTAAATTATTAAATCTTCTAACATTGGTTTTAGATGAACATGCATGGTTTTTCAAGTTATCTACTTGAATTTTCAAATCATCATTTTCAAGTTTCAATTTTTCATTTGCTAGTTTTAATTTATCTAATTCTTCTAGGGGACAAGACTTAGCTAGAATTACTTTTAAATTTTTATTTTCACTTTCTAATTTGCAGCAATCTTTTGTTAAAAGTTTAACAAACTTAAACATTTTATCGGGAGGTCGAGTTCGTTGTCCGTTTCTCCCCCTGAGCTGCTGCTTTCTTCCGACGTGTCTCCCCCTTCATCGATGCTCTCATGCTCATTTCGGAAGAGCTTGAATCGCAGTCGTCGTCTTGATGATTCGCCATCAGTGCGAGTCCAGAGAAGGCTTCGACTTCCGATTCGGACGATGTATCGTCCCACGTCGCCTTTAGGGCCTTTCGCTTTTGGATAGGCTTCTTACCCTTCTCCTTGTCCTTGTTCTTCAGCTTGGGGCAGTTGTCCTTGACGTGTCCTTCTTCGTCGCAGTGGTAGCAGCGAATCGTTCTTTTCCTCTTTCCCTGCGGATGGTTAGTAGATCTGGATTTACAAAGTTTCTTGAATCTTCTTACCATCATTACCATTTCCTCGTCGTCGAGAGAGGATTCCGATTCTGGTTCGTCTCTCGAGGCTTTGAGGGCGACGTTGTTTTTAGGCTCCTTCATTCCTGCACATCTTGACTCATGCACTTCAAATGTTGAAAAGAATTCTTCTAATGAAATCTTTTCTAAATCTTTAGAAATGTAAAATGCATCTACTAATGATGCCCATTTGGTATTTCTAGGAAAGGAATTTAAAGCGTACCTGAGCTGTAACGCTCGCCCTTCTTCCGAGATCAAAGGCGATGATAATTTCTTTATTCTAGTTACGTAGATGCTTTGGTTATACTATAGCATGTGCGTAAGTAGTTTAAAGGACGTAGGCTCGAGGAACTTCTCCCAAAGTTCCTTTGCAGAGTTGTTTTTACCGATCCTGTTGACTTCTTGAGGTGGAAGAACGCTTAGCAGATGGTACTCTGCTTTGTCGTTCGCTACGAAGTCGGCCTGCTCCTTTTTTGTCCATTTATATATTTCCTTGTCCTCTGGAGCTTGAAAGCCAAGTTTCATTGTTAAAAATAATTCAATATCTGTTGTAAGAAATACCTGCATATGTTTTTTCCAAGTGGCGAAATCCCCTTCAAATTTCGGCGGGTGAATGCTTGGTCCGACCATCTCGTTGCTTCGTTCGGCGGTTAGTCCTCCTGAAGCGCCTTGGCTCTGATACCACTTGTAGGACCGTTAGGCCGGCTAGAAGGGGGGTTGAATAGCCCTGCAAAAATCAAAACACAAACCAACCATTCTCGAACTCTTAAACTGACACTTGTAGAATAATCAAAGCAATAAACTAAGATCAGAACAGAAAACAAGGCACCAGGTTTTGACTTGGTTACAACCGGGGAGGTTGTTAATCCAAGAAAGATGATCGCACTAGAATTTCTCCTTCAGGCGGAGAAGCCTCTTACAAAGTTGAAGTGCACAACAGAAGCTAACTAGCGAAGCGTAAGTGTTTGAAAGAAATCGTGAGTTAAATCAATGAAAGCTGGACCAAGGCTATATTTATAGCTTGGTGAAGCACTGGAAGGGTAAGGCGTAGGGATAAATTTTATCCTCCATCGGATCGAAGTTTGACTCGATCTTGGGTTCGTCTTCAAGCGGCGGCGTTCCCGGGCCTGCCCGGGGCTCAAGGCTTCGGGTTGCAAGTCCAACCATGACGCTTTGTCCGGACCTCTTCTCAGTCCCGCCTTGCCCGGGTTCTCTCCTCCGATCCGCTCACTTGGGTGATCTCCATCCGGAAAGGTTTCACCCGAACCCAACTCCAGTTCTGGCGGGCTTCTTCCTCCGCCGTCCCTCCGAATCGCGCGTGTTTCCTTTCTCGCGCGTCCGCAAGATCATCCATGATCTCGGGCGCACGCGTCCAGTCCTGTCTTCTCTAGTCTTGTGTCTCTCTCTCACAGCAATCTTCCGCTCGGTTTTAACTCTCCGCGCACTACGCTCTTCCCTCCACCGGGTACTCTTCCGCATCTCCCCTCGGATGTCGTCCTTCTCGCATTCCGCTCGCTCGACTACCTGTGTTCCTAAGCTCCTGCACACTTAGACATAAGGTTAGAAACACACAGGACCTAACTTAACTTGTTGATCACACCAAAACAACCTTGGGGTTCCAACATTTACTCCGAAGTAATAGTACAAAGAGTTAACTTTTATTTTTACAAAGATACTCTGACCACTTTTATTTCCCCCCACTTCCTTTTGTTTTCTTGGGTTAGGGCTTCCGATGCTCCTCTTCCGAAATTGAGTTGTTGGACCTCCTCTTCCTTCCCCTTCATTTCAGTCCTCTCCGTTCCCCCTTGTTAGGGCTTCCGATTTGGAGTCTTAGGCAACAGAGACGAAGGTTTGCAGCAGTCAGCCAAAAATAAGGTTTGGCAACTTGAACTTTCTTACGCAGGGTTTAGGTTGCAAGTGTTTGAGATATACCATATGTTTTCAATTTGACAAAGTTGGCGGAAGGCTGAGGTCCAGGTTTCTTTCCTTCGATTTCTTTTTCTTATTCTTCTTCTTTTTCTCCTCCTTTATTTTGCAAAATCATGTTTTAGACGGTCTCCAATTTGTTGTAGGTTTGGTGTTATTCTTCCAACAAAGACAAGTGTTTGGATTTTTTTTTTGCTTTTTTTTTCAGTCTCTATGTTTACGAGGTCATTACCTAAAGGGTTGATTCATGATGCTTTCTTGGAGTAGATACTTCTGTTTTCGGTTGTTCTTTATTTGGTTTGTTGTTGTGGATCGTGTATTGTGGGATTGATTTTTGTTGTGAAAGTTTATACCAATTAAAATTGTTGGTTTTTGATGTAGAAGAATGCATTTCAGCTGCACAAATATAGATTTTTATTGAGCACTGACTATACTTCATGAGATTTATGAGTCATCCCATGCTTTCATTCTTTATATATCCACATATTGTACAAAATACGTATTATTTTTCTTCATGATGAGTAGAAAATATTGATAGCTGTTGGAATGAGTATAAAATACGAAACTGTGCTCGATATGAATTTGACTACCTTTTTGCAGTCTTACTCTAACTTTTGCTTAACATATATGTAGTATCTTCAGGTTTTGATCAAAGAACACATTGAGCTAGCGGTAAATAATTTTAGAATGATAATTCTGAAGAAGTTTCTTGGGATTCTGTTGTACTATAATGGATAAATCCTGGATTTACTTAGATAGGAGGTCCAAAGAGTAGGAGGAGGGTCTGGAACAATTCATTAGAAGTTGTTTGCAGAATCCACATATCGACTCCAATTTAATTCATTGTCCTTGTTGCAAATGTATGAATCTTAAAAAGGGAGCGGTTATGTGGATTCGGGAGCATCTTTACTTCAATGGTTTCAGTAAAAATTATTTGAATTGGATTTGGCATGGTGAGACTGTGGAGAAGGATAGATTAAATTCGAGTGTCAACCAAGAGCCAACTGATAATTGTCATGATGATTTTGAAACTGTTAATTTGTGTGAGGCAGCGTATGATAACCATACAGAAAATCCAGAAGCATTTATGAAGTTTTTGGAGGAAGCAGAGAAGCCACTGTATAAGGGATGCAAACGTTATACAAAGTTTAGTGCACTTGTAAAACTATACAATACCAAAGCAAGGCATGGGATGAGTGATGTTCTATTTTCAAATCTACTAGCAGATTTTGGGGACATGCTGCCAGATAACCACAATCTGCCATCGTCAATTTATGAAGCAAAGAAGACGTTGAGTTGTTTGGCTTTGAGTCATGAAAAGATTCATGCTTGTTCCAATGATTGCATCCTTTATAGGAAACAATATAAAGACTACATAAGCTGCCCGAAATGTGGCTTATCAAGATGGAAGCTAACCAAGAAAAATGTTGAGAAGAAATGTGTTCCTGCCAAAGTGGTTTGGTATTTCCCTCCCATACCAAGATTTAAGCGCATGTTTAAATCTTTAGAAACTTCCAGAAATTTAACATGGCATTCAGATAGCACAAGAGTTGTTGGTCAGTTACGCCATCCAGTTGATTCACCGTCATGGGAATTGGTGGATCATATGTGGCCCGACTTTGGAAGTGAGGCAAGAAATATTCGCTTGGCACTTGCAGCCGATGAAATTAATCCTCACAGCAATCTTAGTAGTCGCTACAGCTGCTGGCCAATCATGCTGGCCACATATAATTTGCCTCCAGACATGTGCATGAAAAGGAAATTCATCATGCTAACGATGCTCATTTCAGGGCCGAAACAGCCTGGAAACGATATCGACGTCTACCTTGAGGTTCTGGTTGATGATTTGCAGCTGTTGTGGGAAGGAGTTGATGGAGTTTATGATGCTTATCGAAGGGAGGTTTTCACTCTTAAAGCAGTTCTTTTATGGACCATCAACGACTTTCCTGCATATAGTAACCTTAGTAGATGTACTACACATGGTTATTACGCATGCCCAATATGTGGTGAGGATACTTATGCAAAGCACTTACAAAATGGGAAGAAAATGTCATTTGCTGGGCATAGACGATTCCTACCACGATTTCATCCATATCGGAGGCAAATAAAGGAGTTTAATGGCATGGAGGAACTTGGTGAAGCGGGTAGGCCATTATCTGGAATTAAGTTGTTTGACAAGCTTTCAGACATAACATGTGAGTTTGGAAAGAAAACAAGTGTGAAGGGGAAAATAAGGAAAAAAGCAATGGAGAATATTGTGGAAGACATTGAAGAAGAAAAGTATGTTGAAGCTACAAATTTCAGTAAATATTGGAAGAAAAAGTCAATTTTTTTCAATCTTCCATACTGGAAATACCTACATGTTAGGCATTGTCTCGATGTTATGCACATTGAGAAAAACGTTTTCGAGTCTCTGATTAATACTTTGATGAACATCAAGGGAAAAATCAAGGACAATGTGGTAGCTAGGTTGGACATGGTTCAGATGGGAATTAGGCCTCAATTGGCTCCTAAAATTGGTGAGAAAAGAACATATCTACCTCCTGCAGCATGCTCATTCACAAAAAATGAGAGATTACAAGTATGTAGGTCATTAATGGATATAAAAGTTCCGGAAGGTTTCTCATCAAACATGAAGAATCTTGTCTACATGGATGAGATGAAGCTGATTAGCTTGAAATCACATGATTCTCATGTTATAATGCAGCACTTCCTACCAATAGTCATACATAATTCTCTGCCAAAATATGTTAGATATGCTGTCATAAGATTATGCTTCTTCTTCAAAGATATTTGTTGCAAGATTATCGATGTAGCCAAGTTAGATAAGCTGCAATCTGACTTGATTGTTACACTCTGCTTATTGGAGCAGTATTTCCCCCCTTCTTTTTTCGATATCATGCTCTACTTAACAGTTCATCTTGTTCATGAAGTCCAATTATGTGGACCAGTCTACTTCAGATAGATGTACCCATTTGAAAGATGCATGAAGGTGTTGAAAAGTTACGTAGGCAGTCGAAAATATCCGGAAGGTTGCATTGTTCGGAGATATGCAGCAGAAGAAGCAGTTGAATTTTGTTCAGAATATCTCAATGACCTTAATCCTGTTGGGGTCCCTAAATCACTACGTGACCCAAACGCAAGCATTCCTGGATTCTCAGCAAGCAATTCATCAATCATCGTCCAACAAATTGATCTCCAACAAGCACACTTGACTGTTCTAAGAAAATATAGAAGAAATATCTCCATACATTATGTAAGTGTACTGCATAACTAATAATTATATGTACTTGGCAGTCCATATGTATTCATGAAAATAAAACTTTAGAACTTTACTTCTTCGGTGAACACAAATCCTTCTTGAAGACAATGTTTCCCAAGAAACAGAAAGATTCAAGGTGGATACAAGATGCTCATAATAAGAGGTTCATTGACTGGTTTTGTGCAAAGGTGATGTAGAAGATGCTAACATACAATATTTGTTAATCATTGTTTTGATCACACTAATTAATAGGAATGCATGTCAGGTGGCTGCTGAAATCGATAGTTGCAATGGTGGAATGACATCGTCATTGAGATGGCTGGCCCATGGACCACGTGTGCGAGTCTTAAAGTGTGATAGCTATGTCATAAATGACAATTTATACCAAACAAAAGAGCGGGATGATGAGAAAGTTTGTCAAAACAGTGGTGTTTCTCTACTTGCCAACATGATGCTTGTTTGTAGTGCCAAAGATAAGAATCCCATGTTAGAGAATGTGACTTTTTATGGAGTTATTGAAGAGATATGAGAACTAGACTATCATCAATTTCAAGTTCCTCTTTTCAAGTGCGCATGGGTATCAAATGACAAAGGAATACAATACAATGATGAATGTGGTTTCACCTTAGTTAATCTAAACAAACGAGACCACCAGAAGGATGAATTTGTGCTTGCAAGTCAAGTTAGACAAGTATTTTATGTTGCTGACCCACTGAACAAAGGGTGGTCAATAGTGCTTCCAGTTCCAAATAGATGTTACGAGGGAGAAGAGGATCTTTGGACCAGAATTCCCGAATCTCGACCAATTGATAATGTTGATATTCATTGTATTCCTACACGTGAAGGATACTTTAGATCTTCTAAAGAGGGTTTCTTTGTAACAAACAAGAAAAAAATGATGTTTTCCACTTTTATGTCATCTGCATTAATATTTATTGCTTTTACTAGTATTATTTTTACTTGTTCGTATGTGTTAATGTTATTATTTATCCGTTTTTTATTATATTGTCACGGACTTTATACCTTTATATCTCATCATTTATTTTCCTATATGCGGAAAAGAAAACGTCCCAGTGAAAAGGACACCGAACTACACCAAGATGTTGATGGGTTAGCCGCACGAAGCTACGAGGAGAGAAATAATAGAAGAACCTGGCTTTGGGGAAGAAGACACATCAGGGCATGTGACTTATTCTTTTTTGCAAGATGGGAAAAAAGTCACGATTGAATATGACACAGTGACTGGGTGTACAATAAAATGGGAAGGCACTACAATCTTTCATAGGCATTGTTAGATCCATGGTGCCAAGTAACATAAAGTCATAGCCTCTTGTTCGAGAAACAGAAATGTGGGAAGAAATATTGAGTATAATCCAATAATACTTCCCTTATAAGATTGTTTATGTTTTTTTTTCATTGTGATTTTTCAATATACAAATATAGCAATGTCATTCTGTTATCGACTTAGCACCTCAAGCGAGGCTGATGAGTTCAAGGAAATGGAGAGACTTCAAAAACAAACTCAACAGTAGGTTTGTCTGGCCATATAGAGATAATCCTGAAAAACTGAGGTCACCACCAGAGCAGTATCAGATCCCATCTGTAATTTGGAAAGTTTTTGTCGATGAGAGACTACATTAATCTTGGGAGGTACTTGATGATATTATCATGTTATATTTAAATTATTATATGCACCAAGATTTAAAACATTTAGGGCATTTAATTAACAAAATGAAGTTCTGTACAGCAGAAATATATATAATAAGTTCATGTACAACAGGAATATATATAATAAGTTCATCATACTCCATCCTATTGTTTTTAAATTCTAGCAATTCTTCTATAAATTTACTTTTTTTTTACGTGATATAGGTCACTCATGAAAAACAAAAGGAACGGACAAGCCATTGCAAGTATCATCACAAAATGTCTCGCAAAGGTTACATTGGCTTGGAGACTGAATTGGTAATCCATGGAACATTATATTATCCTTTTCATGTAGTACGTCATGTTTTAAATGATCGTTTTTTGGAATTGTAGAGGCAGAGAAAAATATTCAGGGAGGATGAGGAAGTTGATAGGTCATTACTTTGGCGTAAGGCCCGCGAGGACAAATCCAGAAACATCACAAATACAGAGACTGCTGAAGTTGCTGAAAAAATTGTATTATTTTAGTTTTATTTCAAGTTCATTCATAATAAGTGAAAAAAGTGTCTTCATTGGATATTTAATGTTACCTCCATATTTTTAGGACGATTTGTTGGACAAGAAAAAGAGGGAGAGTTCATATCTTCTGGAAACAATAACGTATTAACTACTGCATTAGGGAGCCAAGAACATTACGGCAGGGTTAGAGGTGTAGGGGGATTTGTGAAGCCCCAAGTCTACTTCAAAACTCCAAGGAAGAAGAGGGAGTTGGTGTCAAAGGCTTTGGCTGAAAACTACAAAGAGCAAGCGGAGGAAGCAAAGAGTTTGAAAGCTGAAGTTGAAAAACTCAAGGCTCTTCTTGCTCGATTTATGCCAGAAACAAGTTTCTGAACGTGTAGCATCTAACAAGTCATCGCACATGGCAGTTCAAAGATTGGAAGATGATGTGGAAGTTTTTGAATGCGGCAGTTCATTCAATGAAATTTTATATTATATTTGGTACATTAAATTTGTTTCCTAGCTTTAGATATTAAAACATAATATCTTATTGTTCAGGGGAAAAAATGTCATTTGGCTCTGAAGAATAAAGGGAATGTCATTAGCATATATGGCACAATAGTATCATGGAGGCCCAAATGTTATCTTGCACAATGCTCCACTTGGGAAGGCAACAAAATTATGTATTGATGTTTGTTTTATAGAGCGGGCTTCAATTCCATAATCAGGTAAGCGGTAATTGTTAGGATCGGCGTACTCGGCTAGAAATTGTGAATAAGCGGAGTCCAAATTGGCGTTTCTTTCTACAAATCAAAGTTAAGCGCCATGAAATAACAAATAGAAATGAAAAGGAGAAGCAAACCTCAACACGAAGATATAGCGAGGTTGGAGATGACCACTCTACTCCTCGTGTAGTAAGGTGTGGGCAGAAGCCTATCATTTAAAATCGATGGATAGGTCCCAGGAAAGCCAGCTAATCTCCGACTCACTATGGGTGGGAGAAACCTGCCACAAAACACAAGCATGACAAGAAGGAGTACAGGTAGAAAGCGAGCAAAACAGTAAAATGTAAAACCCCTTTTCTTACCTTCGTTTAATGGTGAATCACAGTGAAACTTAACAACTTCTAGGATCAGCTCGGCTGAGCAATGAGAGCTCTTTAGAAGCAGTGAAACTCGACAAAGCCTTTCATGGAAGACCGAGGAAGAACTTGCGAGCAAGAAGGAAGAGGTTTTTTCTTGTAAGAAGCCCTTGAACTCCTTTTATATCTGCACTCGACACCTTGCTGCGAAGAGCGGAAAACGAGCTAAGCGTTGTGTCTGGCTAGGACTAGATCGTCGAGCCACCTCTGGTGGTCGGACCTTCTGATCGGTCTTGGGGACCCGATCGGGACCTTATATGGATCCCCGACAGGCATCAACACTAGATGAGAGAATCACGCGCGCGAACATGATCATAGACCGGATCAGGACCGGGTCCGGACGTTCCCGGACCAGTTACAGTTACGCGACGATCCAAGAAGATGCACCGATCAAGTACGTCCGACTCGGTCCTGCACATCAGAGGCCGTCACAGGCACACACTCGATCGCCGCTTCTCCGCCTTGACAAGAAATCGAAACTAGAACGGATCGTGCATCGCATCAGATGTCTTGGTTGCCCAAACCAAGTCCATCATCCTCCAACGACCTACATCATGCCGTATTCCGGCCGACGCACCCAAGACACACGCTCAATCTTTGACCCACGGACTTTCTCTTCGTGTCAAGTATCCGATCTCCCTTGGACCTGCATTTGACCTTCTCAACACATGTCCCACCCTCCGATCCATCTTGATTTTCCCTTCGGCCACCGACCAGATTCCCACTGTGATTCTTTATTGCACGTCGGCTGACTCACTCCACGGGACCGCCTGCCTCCACTCACCACAGACCTGCCCGGCTCCTCACCAGACTCACCAGCTTCACTTTCACCTTTTCAACCCGACTCACCGTGACTCACAGACTTTCACTGCCTTCGCTTCACTCACAGGGACTTTCACTTTCACTGTAGGCTGCTTCCATATCAGAGTTTACCTGCTTCACTAGGATTTTCCTTCACTCCTCACTACCTAGGACCGCTGGCTGGCTTTAGTACCAGATTTCACCTGTACCGGCTTCACTTCCTTGACGCGTGAACCACACCTAACATAACTCACAGACTTCTAGTTACCATCCCGCCAGGACATCCCGCGGCACACGGACCTACCCAACTCGACTTAATTCAACCTGACTCGACTCTGACTCATTTCCGCATGGATCCGCTGCATTGTCCGTATACACAACTCCTCCGATTGTCAAACATCGAAACCATGACCAAGGTTTACGCTTGGTTGGTCAACTCGACCCATCTCACCGACCTCGGAAATGCACCAAAATCTCTCCCCTTTTATGTTACAATACTCAAGTTAGGCTAACTGTCCAATAGCCTCAACTCTTCATGCCACTAGGTAACAAACATGTTGTAACCTTACATTCTCCTTCTAAGAAGGCTACCTCCTTCTTGGGATAATGAAGGCCCAATTTGAAACCCTTCCTATCTCCACGCACACACACATCAACAAACTCTCCCCGAAGAGTGTTGTTGTTCACAACTTCACCCGCCGCGAATAAACTCTCCCACTAACCTTAAATGTTCTTCCTTGAACATTCTCTAGACATTCTTCCCTTTATCACATCAAAAGGAGTGAATCAAGGTCAAGAGTTTCTTCCCAATGAAAGTCTCACACCTTTCTATCAAACCCTTTAATTTCCTCGATACTGTAAATTCAACAATCAACCTAGGTGATAATCCCATATCACCATCCTCAAAAATTTCGGGACGCAGCAAAACTCCCCTAAAAAGCCCAACTCCTCCTTGACTAACAGGGTAAACTCCCCAAAGGTCAACTCCCTCGACTATTGCACCAACAATGTCTCTGAGAGTCAACCCAACTCCCCAAAACACTACTCCATAGCCAGCAACTTCGCATAAACAAACAAATTCAACAGCTGGCACGCCTGATCGGGTCACTGCATCATCAAAGCCCTCCGGATCGCCCACAAGGACCCATCCAGCCCTCCTGACCCGATCGTAAACCCTCCGATCAGTCCACAAACCGATAAAGAAACCGATAGTTCGATTTTCCAAATTCAGAAACCCTAGAAATTAGGTAAAATTCCAAAATTGTGAAATTTTGAGGATATTCCTCATAACATATACTATCAAGGAAAAATAGTTTTCTAAGAAAAATAACTCTTATTTAATCTTGATACAAAGTTCACAAGTTCAAAATGCCTCAAAGTTAACTCATCTTTGTATCACTTTGCTCAATGATGAATGCTATCACTAGAAAAGCTTCATCAAGGTTTTTCAAATCAATTTTGAAATGATTTTAAACCCTTTAATTTGGGACCACAATCTTAGGGCTAAATGTACATGACCTGTACATAAGCTTTCCCTATGATCTCCAATTTAGAATTAGGCTCATCTAGGTACAAGAACTATGCACCTTGATCCTAACTCATCATCCTAATATCTCACACACATCTAAGGTGTATCAAACACATTCAAGTCAATTTTGATGTGAGATAGGGGTTTAGGTCATCTTAAGCTAAGTTCTCATGCATTTTCTAAACATCAATTTGATCTCCATATCAAATTGTGTTTTTAACCTTAAATCAATTTCATTGATTATAAATGCAAGAAATGATGACATGGCATAAAATAATATCATACATAATAACATGTGTCAATGTCATGATGTCATGGCATAAAGCATGAAACTTAAATAAAGCATGACATATAAATAACCTAAGCATTATCATGACGTTTTAAATGATCATAAAATAAATATGATGTCATGACATGGCATATGGCAAACAATATATGGCAAATAGCACATAAAGGTATAGAAAATACCTAATTCTAGCCTTAGTTGTCATTTTTGATAATTTTGATCATTTTGCCATAAATTCTATATTCCTAAGTGTATTAGACCTAAAATCATATACTAAGGATTTTTAGATCACTATGTGCCAATTAGATTGACCCTAGAAAACTCTTCAATTGTGATTGGCACATCCTAAACACCTTAGGCATAATTTTCCATTTCATTTCCAAGGCTTGATTACACCTTGAAAATTCCTAAAGTGCCACCTTTTGC
Source organism: Zingiber officinale (assembly GCF_018446385.1). NCBI lineage: Eukaryota > Viridiplantae > Streptophyta > Magnoliopsida > Zingiberales > Zingiberaceae > Zingiber > Zingiber officinale. Next base: position 76,728,042 of record NC_055994.1, read on the forward strand.
CATGATTAGGTTAACTACCTATTCAAGTAAGGTTGGCACACCCTAACTCATCTAGCGTGATGAAATCACGCTCCTAGGAACCCAATACCTATTGGAGCTCATTGGGTTCACTAAATATTCACTAGGGATGACTTCCCTAGCAACCCACCTAATGACCCTCCTAGGCTTTAAAGCCTTGGTCATTTGGGACTCATCAAGATCCACTCTAGGGGTGACTCCCCTTGTGACCTTGGTGATGGTCTTCCTAGTCCTAGGTTTTGTTCCATAATCGAATGGAACATCATGGTAAGTGGGCTTGACCACTTGGGACTTAGGTTTGTGACCCAAACATTTCTTGTCCTTGGACTTGGGTTTTTGACCCCTAGACTCTAGAGTCAAATCCTCAAGAGCCTTTTCTAGAGAGTCAAGTCTTGATCTCAAGACTTGATTTTCTTTCTCTAATACCTCAAGCTTTAATTTATCATTTTTCTTTGAGGTATTCCTAGGCATATGTCTAGATGATTTTGGATTTCTACCTAGATTTTCCTTAGCCTTAGATGGGTTAATTCTAGGGTTGACATTTCTAGTATTATCCTTATCTAGGTTAACATGTTTGGCTCCTAAGCTCATGTATTGGTTCCTAAAGTTAACATGCTTATCATTCTTGACAATAGCAATAAGGCTACTAGCATGCATCCTACTAGAATTGCAAGAGTGTGCCTTAGAGATTACCTTAGGGTTTGCCCTAGCTCCCCCTATACATGTGCTTGATCTCTTGTCCTTGTGAGGTTGCCTCCCACTCGGACATTGGCTCCTATAGTGTCCCCTTCGCTTGCATTGGAAGCACACCACGTGCTCCTTGCCCTTGCATATCGGGACTCCGGCTTCCTTGACTTTTGGTGCCGGTAGAGTCTTCCTAATCCTCCTTGGACACTTACTCTTGTAATGTCCATACTCCCTACACTCAAAGCACATTATGTGTAATTTATTTGAAATTGAAATGTTTGAGTTACCTAGGGTTGAGGATGGATTAAGACTTTCTTCTTCATCCCTTCCGGAGATAGAAGCTTCTTCTTCTTGCTCCGATCTTGAAGAGGAACTCTCCTCCTCTTCTTCCTTAGATGTTGAGTAGCCCTCAACTTCTAAATCCATGCCTCCATGATGTGATCTACTTGGCTCACTTGACTCCTCTTCATGACTTGAAGTGGAGTTCTCCTCATGGAACTTTGCCAAGTTATTCCACAACTCCTTAGCATCGTTATATCCACCTATCCTACACAAAACATCATTAGGTAAAGAAAATTCAAAAATTTTCAATACCTCATCGTTGACTAGGGATTGGTGGACTTGTTCCTTGGTCCACTCCTTCTTCTCTAGGGTTTCTCCTTTCTTGTCCATCGGAGGCTTGAAACCTAATTGAACACAACTCCAATTTTCAAGGTTAGTCATAAGAAAGTACTTCATTCTTACCTTCCAAAACGCGAAGTCGTCGCGATCGTAGAAGGGTGGAATCGTGACATCTTCTCCAAATAGATCCATTCTCTAGCTCGTGCTCCCCCGGGTGTTGATCCAATCGAAGGATCGATGATCGCGGCTAGAGAGGGGGGGTGTGAATAGCCGCCCCAAATCCTCCGTTTCTTTCTACGATTAGGGTTAGCGCAGCAGAAATAAAAATAATAGAAACGAGAGCGGAGAAATCAAACCTCAACACGCGTCGATGTAACGAGGTTCGGAGATATACTCCTACTCCTCGGCGTGTCCGTAAGGTGGACAAAGCCTATCAATCCGTCAGTGGATGAGACCCCGGAAACCCGGCTAATAATCACTCCTTCTGGGTGGAGAAACCTCACCACAATGTCTTGCAACAGCAAGAAGGAGTACAACAGTAGAGAAAGCAAACAAGAACAATCGAAATGTAAAACCCCTTTGCTTGCCTTCTCGTTGTCGACTGGAATCCTGATGAAGCAGCAACTTCTCGGATCCAAGCTCACAAGGACAAGAGGACGAGCACATCGATAGGGGGAGTTTTTACTCGTCGAAATTTTTGAGGATGAGTGATATGGGATTATCACTAAGTTAATTGTTGACCTTAGTATCAAGGAGGAAATTAAGGGTTTCAATGAAAGGTATGGGACTTCATTCTTACCTTCCAAAACGCGAAGTCGTCGCGATCGTAGAAGGGTGGAATCGTGACATCTTCTCCAAATAGATCCATTCTCTAGCTCGTGTTGATCCAACGGGCGGTTTCTACCCGCCTGATACCACTTGTTAGGACCGGCTGATCGCGGCCAGAGAGGGGTGCAATAGCCGCCCCAAACCTCCGCTTCTTTCTCACGCATTAGTTGAAGCAGCTGAAATAAAACAATAGAAACCTAGATCTGAGAAATCAAACCAACATCACGATGTACCCAGGTCTTGAGATATACTCCCATCTCTGCCGCGTCCGCAAGGTGGACGGGTTTAACAATCCGCTTCTACATTTGTCCTCTAAACCCGCTAATATAAACCCTTATGGCGGAGAACCTCGCCACAAAAGCTTTACAATAAAAGAAGAAGGAGTACAAGAGAAAGCAAACAAGAACAATCAAATGTAAAACCCTTTGCTTGTCGTGGATCGAATCCTCGATGAAACAAAGAACTTCCTGATCCAAGTCAAATGAACTAGCGGTGAAGCTCACCAAGCTCGGGTGCTGGGAGAGTCAACAGTGCTCGCATGAACCAAAGAACTGCGTAAGCAAGAAGGAAGAAGAGGTTTTTTTTTTACCGTAGAAGCTCTCAACTCCTTTATCCTCGACCAACCGCACCGCACCCGCCACAAGAATGTAGAAGATGAAGACTAGCCGTCAGGTTAATAACGTTGCACCGGACCCCATCGTGTAATACCTGATCGGGTTCATTTTCCGATCGGTCTTAATTTATCAAAGATTTCATACGATCGTCCCCTCGCATCGTATCAAGACATCACGGAGAGTTTGCGAATCACAAGGTGTTCTTTTATCGGTCCTTGATCATCGTTATTTATTTGTCTCGCATCGATCAAGAGCTCAGAGTAATCGACGCTTCGATCGGTGTCCGTACCCATCAAGAAACTACAAGATCACCGATCGTCATCAGATTGATCCAGTGTCTTTGGTTTCTTTTGCCTAAACCAAAGTCCAAACCAATATCCGGTCAACCTTGACCTATTGGGTACATTTTAGCATCCGGCTACTCCTGACCAAGACTCCCCTGACCAAGCAAGTCCGTCAACCTTTGACCCAGACTTGATTCTTTCTCTCAGGCCGTAAGTATCCGATCACCCTCGACCCACAACTCCTCTCAACACCGTACGTCCAATCACCCTCGATCCATTCGGGATTTCTTCCTTGCCCCGCCTCACTCACCGTGACCTCCCAAACGTCTCGGCTTCACTCACCGTGACTTTTTTCAATCGGCCCCGCTTCACTCACTGTGACTTTCCTCAACCGCTCGCTTCACTTACGAATTTTCAAATCGCTCGGCTCCACCACCAGATTCTTCCTAACGCCTGCCTACCACCGTGACTTTCCAACCGCCTCGGGCTTCACTCACTGTGACTTTTCTCAACCGCCTCGGCTCACCACCGTGACTTTCACTTCACCTAGCTTCACCTACCAGGATTTTCTCCGCCTACCACCAGATTTCCTCGATCGCTCGGCTTCACTCACTGTGACTTCCCGACCGCCTCCGGCTTTACTCACCAGACTTCCTAACCGCCTGTCATCCCGCTTAGACTTCCCAACGTCAAGCATCCGTCAACCTTGACCTACTTGACTCTTCTTCATTCAACCTGATCAGACCCTGATCAGTATCTCTCCGCATGGACAACTGCACTTGCATTGTCCATGTCTACATGTCTTTCTGTATTGTCAAACATCGAAACCATAACCAAGGTTTACGCTTGGTCAACTAGGTCAACCTTGACCTACTGGAAATTGCACCAACAGTAATGATAGATGCTGTTGGAACTGTGGTTGGCTGGCCAAAAGAGTTGGTGACATTTCCGACGACAAAGGTATTTTCAGTTCACTTTTCTGTTGCTATAGTTATATATTTTGCTACAATTATTTAAAATTACAGAAAAAGGAGAAACATGCACCACCATTTGCTATTTTGGAGGTTCCTGATGAGAAAAATAAATTCAAAGAAGTTGAAAGTGCTCTACCAATGCCATGCATGTTTTTGTATTCTTATGTTGTTAGACTGATGACTGAGGAGGAGACCATTCCTATCGAATTTGATGAAGCCATGTTTGGACGTAATGTGAGTACATCGTTGTTGAGAGAGGATGTCATGCGCTGTATGGAAATGAGAGAGATAGGGGCCAGGCAAATTTTGGTTTACATGGGGTAAGTTATGTCTTATATACAATTCTTCTCTTTGCATTAGTTCATGTCTTAAGTAACCATGTTTTTTATTACTTGAATGCAGTTACTTGTACAAGTACTTGAATGAAACAAACAGGGCTAAGTATGTGTCGTTTGTGGATCCCAACAAAATACCAGCCGCTCAAGATGGCAGTACCTCTTCACAACACATTGCTAATCAGTTGAAAGCATCAAACAGAGACAGCATATGCCTTATCCCATACAACACTGGGTATATTTTTAATCCCTGCTCAATTCCTAATACATAGTAGCTTAGTTATATATTGACAATCATACAGGAACCACTGGATCTTGACCGTTATAAATGAGGACAAAGATACAATTTATTTGTTGGACTCAATGGATAATAGGAACCGAGATAACGCTTGGAAAACTACAGTGTGCAAGTATGTTTTAGATTATGTAGATTGTGAATAGATTGATTAGCAAATATGAAATGAAATAAGTTCTATTTTTACAATGTAGTGGAGTGAGGATGTACCTTTGTATGAGGGGTAATCCAAAATGACCAACTTTCAAACAGTTGACGGTATGTCTTATTGAAAACATGCATTTCTGGTTCTTATATATTGGTTTTTCACTTTGCATTAACTTTGATTCATTAGGGTAATCTGAAACAATAAGGTTGTGTTGAATGTGGATATTGTGTCATGCGGTACATGAAAGAGATTGTTGAATGTGAGGATCTACAGTTGGAGAGGAAGGTGTGTGAATTTCTTCCATTTTGAACAGGAATGCACATACTGAATCAAATCGATATAGTGTTGCACACTGAATCAAATCGTTCACGCCCTGCTACTGCTTTCTTCTCATGCTTTGATATGGTTTCTTTCTTTTTTCCTCGCCTTAGATGACACCATGCTTATGGTTTTATACAAAATCGTAAGTTATGCATAGTTCTATTAGTAGCCGGGGAAATGTAACCGATTTGAAGGATGCGACTTTCCATGGAAGAGGGGGAAAGGTGAATAGGGGTACATTTTTTCGAGTTATTTATTATAAAGTGTGTACGTGCTTAGTAATGGGTGTGTGTGTGTGTGTGCTTAGGTAAGTATTCTCGCAAAACCATTCCAAATCGGGTCATAGCCACTAAGCTTACTCAAGCATCCAAGTTGTTGGGTTATATTTCTTTGATTTTTAGGATCCCGCAATTGCCTTCCATAAAATACAAATGTATTTTTCGCAGTGTTAGCTATATATAAGCAACCCAAGCCTACACAACCTTAGCTACTTAGCGTAATTCTTTAGGATTCCAAAAATTATCTTTGTGGATACATGATCCGCGAAGACGGGACCCCATGGGCGAGGGTCAAAGACACGTGAGTAAGTCAACCCCAAGTTCGCGTCTACGGCCTGCGGAATCGGCCCCGGACCACGGATGCACGCCGCCCCTCACGGTTTAAGGCATGCGCCGCAGGAAGGATGCCGATGCCGAACGGAAGGATCGGCAACGAGAAGATGCCTGACCGGAAGCTTAGAGAAACTTCGGGCGGACGGCATCAGCAGGCATCTGCCGTGCGAGGGCGATTAAGGCGGCCGTCGAACGCCGGATCGAACGGAGCGGCGAGAAGAACGACCGCGGACAAGCTTTCATTCTGAAGAACCAACGCCATGCGGCTCACGTTAGTCCTCCGTGCCTCATAGAAGTGTCACCGAAATATTGGCGGCGGAGCCCGCCCCGCTTCATAAAGCATCATTCTTTATTGGACCGACCACCCTTACGGTCGGTCGGGACGTCTTGTGCGGTCCCGTCAACTTTGGCCTAGAAGAGGACAAAGGATCGGGGAAAACATCCCACAAAGTATGTTCAACGTTCAATTCGATCTCACAGCGGCAGGGTATGTTCACCATTATCGTTACAAAGTAGTACGATCACCAGCCCTACGCCACATAGGCCATCCCATCGTAGATGTGTCTGGACTGTGGGAAAGCGGATGTCGTGTTTTCGTTGCCCGACCGGTATGGATAGATAGGAGTATGCACTCTTTATGTGCCAAACCTCTTCGAGCTCATTCACATATATAAAGGTCACTGGCTGAGTCACGTGCGCTGATATCTCGGCCAGCCACCTTGCCGTCACTGCTTTGCTGGGTGCACGGAATTGAGCCGGGCCGCGTCACGCTTCCTTCCCCCAGTGTTTCGATGGTTCACCGAGGACCATACGATCGGGAGATCTAGCGCCGAGGAGCCTACTGTGGCTGATTCATTCAAGGATTTTTGACAGTCAAATGCAAGGCCGGAACAGCCACACGCAACAGACAAGCGGAAGCAACGGTGGGACCGACCGCAATGTCACGAAGGCTCGACGATCTAATCAAGGCAAGAGGCCAAGCTCATGAGAGAACATGGTGGTAATTTGAAAGCAGCAAACAGGCCTGCGTGTCAGAATTCGTGCGTCAAGGCCGAGGCCAAGATCGTCGGAGGCGCAATCTCGGCAGAAAGCCACTCAGAGTTCTATGATCAGAAGTCAGTATAAATCTCCGGAAGAACCTATAAACCCTCAGACGGAAGAGTCAGTTAAACCCGAGATGCTCGTCGCACACTTCCGAACCTCCGGCGACCCTCCGCGTCGGAAAGGCGGCGGGAAGGAAGCCGTCGAGGAATCGTCGATTAATATGAAGGGGCACGCCAAGCCGTTTATAAACTTGACGTCGGTCCGAAGGGTCGCGGAAGGTTGTTCGAGAGCTCGGACGTTAAATATCGAAGGCATGGACAGGCGGCCTATAACCTCATGAAAGGGCCGTGACCGACGTGAAAATCGACGACGACGACGCTGCCATAAACTCGGCGAAGGAGAGTTGTTGAGCTCTTTGGCGGTAGATCGAGCCAGCCCGCTATAAACCCTCCGGCCGTTGTTTGCTCGGCGTGCAAATCGCAATGGCGCAAAGACCCTCCGGCGCAGGACGGTCGGCGGTAGACTCTCGCCGTCGTGTCGACTAATATTCATAGAAGGGCGCTATCGGTACACCGGCGAGGGCCGGTCGACGCTCAAGCGCTTAATATCGAGACCTCCGCCATCAGCCGAGGAGTCCCAAGCGTTAAATCGAGGACTATAAACAAATTGTAAACTAAGACCCCGGCGGCCGAGACAGTAGCCGGCCAAATCGATGTTTCATAGGTGAGTCATTCTCGAGCCGAGTTAAGTACTTGTCAGACAACCGAATGACCTCTTTTAGGACAGGAAACCCCAGGGGCGACAATGCAATAAAAGCTCAAAGTACTTCGTCCAAGTCCAGCTTTGTGATATGAAGAGCGAGCTAAAATACTGCGGCTGGCATATCCCGCATGCGAAAATACTTCTTCTTAGAGAGGTAGGATGAGGCGACTAGCGAGTGGAGGATGGTTCTTGGATGCACCGCTCATTTTCACAGGCCGGTCCGGTCAGTTCTCCGCCTCCTTGACTAGACTTGAAGGGAGGCTGTGATCACAGCAGGCCAGGGCAGGGGGACCCTCCTTGGGCGGAGGGTCAAAGACACGTGGAGGTCAACCCCAAGTTACAGCGAGCGGAAGCATGCAGGCTGAGCGGAAGGATGCAGCCGAGCGGAAGCATCTTGGGGCAGTGAGGCTTGTCTTGGGTAGAGGCAGGCTATCTTGAGAGTAGGAAGGATGCCTCATGAGCCAGATCATCTTGGGCCAAGCGGAGCATGCCGGGCGAGCGGAAGGATCGCGCGAGCAGGCATCGGGCGAGCCAGACATCTGGGGGCGACGGAGGATCTTTGTGGCCCAGAGCAGGCATCTTAGGAGGCGAGCGGGCTTGTCGGTCGAGGCAGGCATGCCTGTAAGCGGAAGCATGCCTCGTAGGAACGGAAAACCTTGACCATGGCAAGGGGTTAAGCCTCATGTTGAGCAGTCGTATGGCAGTGGGTAGCCCTTTCGGTAGAAGAGAAACCTAAAGCTAGCAACATGCGCGAGCAGTCCACCTGACGTAAGGCCAGGTCGGACGTAGAAGTTGCCGGTAGGGGCGTACACTCGAGGCAATTAAGAATAGACAGCAGGACAGAGCATCCTCGTATGTTGGGAGTAGGCCATGAGGGATCTTATAGCGGGGAGTCCTTTGTCCCATCGAGCGTTAACAAGAGATTTGTAGCGATGAGGTCGAGAATGGCTCTTCGACAAGCCCATGCAGGGGTGGGAGGACACGTATGCACCTCGGTATGTGTGCACGACCCTTCCACTGACTATATAAAGGGTCCTCACCTGGAGGTCGCGTTCTTTGATATTGCCACCTGGTCGCTTGCACTTGGCAGGCGTCGGAGGGTCGGAACCCCTTCGCCCTTCGCCGAGGACCATACGACGGGATCCGTACGCCAGAACGCCAGCACCACGTGCCCAGCTGTTTCTGACTTTCGGACAAGATCATGATAGATAATGCTTACTTCAGTTAGCTTACTGCAAGTATTGCTGGTCTCCAGTTAGCTTACTTCAAGTATTGCTGGACTTCACACAACCTGAGCTTACTTCAGGCAGATTTTTTTAAAAATATTCTTTTGTGATAGACAATGCCTCAACTTTTAGTCCAGTAAAATAATTAGCATGTAAGGCCCAAATTTATTTAGGCTTCTGTGACCCACATGTTATAATTCGAACAAAATTGTTACTATAAGAGTGCATATAAAAATACATATTTATTTGTCTTATCATGCTTTTGTTAATTTAATTCATGATTTTTTTGTCAACTTACTGTGTTTTGATTTAAAGTTTTCAGTTACAAAACATAACATGATGGTTCTTTCTAAATTGCAGTTTACAGGTTGTGTGAAGAACTAGTACTATACGCAGACACAATATGATGAAGTGAGAATTGAATGGAGTGGAATTTACTACGCTGATGAAGTGTTGTGTGAATGAACCGATATGTTTTTAGTTTTTATGGCTTATTTTGACCATATTTAGGAGATTGTGTACTTGTTTTTTATGGTTGTGAATTGCGTTGTGAGATTTGTTTTATATCAAGGCTTATGGCTTATTTGTGGCTTATAGTTCATTATTAGTTACTAAAAATAATGAAGTAAAAGAGAATACTTCACTTTATTCATAAAATCCGTAAAATCTACTTATAACTTGCAATACAATTTGTTTCTAAAATAGACTCGATTATCAAAAATTCAAGTAGTATCTATCTATTACTTTCCAACGAAGCTAAATGTAATTTAATCGAATTACTTCAGGAATTAACGATATATGTCAAGTAAAAGTAATCCATTACTTCATTTTAACCGAGTTAAAGTAGGTATATTACTTCACAACAAATACTAAATGATGAAGTCGAAAAGGATTAATTACTTCGGTGTTTTTAAAAACCGATGAAGTTAAATGCACTTTACTTAGTAATATGTCGAACCCGACACCCAATAAAACTTCTTTTTTCTAGGAGGATGCTTGTATGCTCTTTACCTGAAAAAGTCCTGCGACTAAAGGTAATCAACCTTAAAAGTTTCATAGCATACCTTCGACCGAGTCAAGACTGAACGAATGTGAGGATGCTTGTATGCCCTCTGTTAGTGCAAGGAGCACCAGACGATCAAACTTATATTTTGATAATGACAAAGGATTCAAAAGTTAAGATGTCTTGTTATCTAACAAGTGTCTTGAGCTTGTAGGAAAGTCCTAAGTGTTCTTAGGAAAAAGTCCTAGTGGATTCTAGGCAGGAGAAAACCCTAGGGGGAGGTAATGCTAGGTCCCAGGGGGTGGTAACCCTAGGTGGAAAGTCTTGGCGGGTCGTGTACTTTGGGAAAAATTCTAGAGTCGAGGACTCTAGGTGAAAATCTTAGTGGTCGCGGACCAGGTGAAAGTCTGGACGGGTCGTGGAGTGGACGTCCAGCATGAAGAGCCGAAGTCTCGGGCACTGAGCAAAACTTCAATCAGTCTGGAGGACCGGTCTAGCAACAGGTAACTTCTCCTGAGAAGAGTAGGTGAGGACACGTTTCTCGAAGAGGGAACAGTAGGCGTTGGTTAGACCTAGGGTTTTAGGAGAAAATATGAAAGTCAGAACCGGATAGTCTGAAGGCTGTCAAAAGTTATTCTTTCTTATTATTTTATTTGCTACTTGTCTAACTCTATTTTACAGCAGATTAACACTTTTTGCAGGGTTAGATTCGACCTTGATCCGTTGACCGAACATCCAGTTCGGTCGACCGAACACTCAAACAGAAGGATCAAATTTCCGACGAGCAGATCAGGTTCGACAAAGAGATCGATCGATTGAACCTAGGGTTCAGTCGACCGAATAGTGGATAAGCATAGGCGTCGTCAAGCCAAGTTGATCGGACAAGATAAGATAGGGATCGATTGATCGAAAGGTGGGATCAGTCGACCGAACAAAGACTTCTATCTGAGCAGCAGAACCTGGATGAGAAACTGAGCTGATTCGAGTAGGATTGGTCGACCGATTCGGGGGATCAATCGACTAACAGAGTCGGGTCAAACTTGATTCGAAGATCAGTAGATCTGGATCAGGTCTGAGGTGGCTATAAAAAGGGGTCTCAATCAGCACTTCAAACAAGACACTCAGAACATTCTTCTTACGTGCACGCTGTTACGGAACAACTCAACAATGCCTAACTGCGACAATCGACGATCAACTATTTATTCTTTGTTGTCGGTAAATATTGTTTTCATTATTACACTTTTACTAGTCTTTGTAAAGTGTTTCCGAACTTATAGTGATTGCCCAACGTAAGCGATCAGCGATCGCGGACTTTGAAATAAGAGCCGCCACAGGCTCCGAACCAAGTAACCAAAAGTGTTAGCGATTGTTCTCTTATTTCTTTCAAAAATAACAGGACCTAACTTAATCCGGTTGATCACATCAAAACTTACCCAATGTACTTACATAAAATAGTTAGATAATTGTATATGATTAGAGCAAAAGATGAAGCCATCACCTTAGTGGCACCTCTAGGATGACCCCACACACTCTAGAAGGGGATAAATCATAAGGGACATTTGTCCTAGTACAATAACCATTTGCATGAAGAGGTCAAACACCTAACGAGTTATTTTACATCCGATGAATATTGACTCCAAAATTTATTAGAATAACCACTCATATAAGTATCAACTCTGCTAACCCGTGAGGGTGATAATTGTACCAGATTAAATAACAAGAGGGAAGCCTTTTATCAAAAAATCAAAGTAGGACCTGCTTTTGACTTTTGAAAAAAAAAAACTATTTCCAAACTTTATTAGAAAATAAGTTTATTCCAAGTGTTGATTTGCTTACATTCATCATGTATAGTTCAAATTCGATAATTTATCAAAAGGCACACTCAGGTTTGTGAATTGACCAAAAAGTGTACTATACTTTGATATTTATCAAAGGACACACTTATTTGACTACTATTCATATTTTACCCCTCAGACATTTCTCTCATCTCTTTCTTTTCTCTTATGCATACAATTTCTCTTTGTTCGAACAATCAGTATGACCCTAGGTTTTAATATTTGAATAAAGGTTTAAGTTAGGTTATTGTTGTATTTGATATGCACTTGTGAGTGTGCATGATGCATGCACAACAAGACAAAGTCCAAGTGTGGAAGCTTGACGATGTAAGTCCAAGTGTGTAGTCTTGGCAATGTAAATCCAAATGTGACTTGGCAATGTTAAAGTCCCAGAGCAAGGAACTCTTGGCACTGGAAGACCCGACAATAAAGGACAAGGCCGAAGGAAGCTTTTGAAGGCAAAGCATGAAGGATGGGGAAGCATCCTGTTGGTGCAATATCCCCTTGGTCAAGGTTGACGAAGTTGACTAAGCTTGAGTCTTGATTTGGCTTTCGATGTTTGACAATATATGGAGATTGCAGTTGCAATCGTCCATTTGGGGAAATTGCTGGAACAATTCCCCACTGGTCAATGTTTGACTAGGTTGATAAGAAGAAGAGTCAAGTAAGTCAAAGTTGACTGGATACTTGACTGAGAAAGTCCTAACTGGAGGTTAAGCAAGGATAAATCTAACGGAAAGGTTGGTAGAAAAGGGAAATTCAAGTGGGTCAGTGTTGACCAGACACTTGGTGTTGAAAGTCCTAGTGAGTGAAGCCAACTGAAAGACCTAGTGAGTGAAGCTAGGCAGATGAAAGATCCTAATGAGTAAAGCTAGGTGAAAGACCTGGTGAGTGAAGTTGGGCAGATGGAAAGTCTTGGTAAGTGAAGTCAGGCAATTGGAAAGTCCTAGTGAGTGAAGCTAGACAGTTGGGAAAATCCTGGTGAGTAAAGCCCTGGTGAGTAAAACCATGCATGAGGAAAATCTAAGTGGGTCAAGGAGGACCGCACATGGTAATCGGAAGTTTAGCGAAAAGTTGGAAAAGAGAAAGTCTAGATGGGTCAAAGGTTGACCGAACACTTGGCGGTCGTAAGTCTAATAGGGAGTTGGCATAGAACTAGGAAGTTTAGACGTAGCAAACTTTCGAATGTCATAACTTTTGACTTGGATATCAGAATGAGGTGATCTAGGATGTGAAACAAAGCTCGTGTCGAGATCTACACATTTTGCTACTTTCCAATCGATTGGCCAATTGATTGGAAGAGTTTGGGAGCAAACATTGAGGTTCTGAATGAATTGAGTGATTGATTGAAGCTGTCAATTGATCAAGTGATCGATTGAGAGCATTTCTTTATGGCAAATAGTGAGTTTCCCAATCGATTGGGAGAAGATTTATGCGAATCACAGTGAGAGCACAGAGGCTCTCTCAATCGATTGGTCGATCGATTCAATGCTCCTCAATTGATTGAGATATAACCGTTGAGTTGGTGGCGAGGTTTGGATGGCTAGGATCATTTAGATCTAACATGGTAATCAATTGGGAGCCTAAAAGCGCATATATAAAGGTGACGATGAATTCAAACGCTGCATCTCTCTTCTCCATCTTCTTCACCAGTTCTTGGAAGTCTTGGGAGAAAAAGTGCTACTGTATTTCCCATCTTCAAGGGGCATTCAAAACAAGAAAAGCTCAAGAATTCAAGGTTCAAAGTGTCAAGTCATTTTTGATTTGTATTTAAATTTTGTTTCCTTGTTTCGAGTTGTATTTTCTTATTCTTGAGTTGTAGAGATTTCTCCACCTCGAGTTGTTCCGAGAATGAGTTGTTTTCATAGTGGAGAGTGTGCTCGGCGTAGATCCTTGGATTAGTCATCTAATCTTGAGGTGGATACAAAGTAAATCCTACTTGTTAGTATTAAGAGCATGCTTTGAGTTTATTTGCTGCAAAATCAACATCGACAAAGAAAGCTAGTGAGCGAGATGAGGTATTCATCCCCCTCTAGCTCTAAAGTGTCCCAACAAGTGGTATTAGAGCAAGGTCGCTATTCACTGGAATCATCACCGGAAGGGCAACGAGCTAGAGGAAGAAGAAGTTGAAGCACTAAAGTCAACAAGTCAAAGATTTCAAAAGGTTCAACTTCAAATCGATTTTCAAGATGGACTAAGATTCAACACAAGAATGCCTCCACCATTCATATCGACAAGCTTCGATTCATGAAAATCAAGAATCAAAAACTTCTTCATGATGGAGATAGAGCAATGGTTTGCTCTAATGGAGGGATTTGAAGCTCCAACGGATTCAAAAGGCAAAATTCTCAAGAAAAACAAATGGAGCAAGGAGCAAATTCAATGGTGCGAGGCAAATGACAAGGTAACTAAATTATTGGTTAGTTTATTGCCAAGCATAATTTTATGAAAGATTGGAGAATGCAAATATGCCAAGGAGCTTTAGAGTAAATTGGCAAGAATTCCTGAAGAACCCTCCACTACACCAAATCAAGATAAATCTAAAGAGGATAACTCATCAGATCAAGAAGAAGAAAACTCCGAGGTTGAGAGGTACTCAACATTGGAAGAAGAAGAAGTCCAAGAAGCTTAATCCTCAATGGAGGATAACAAAAAAGGCAAAGAGGGAGCATACTCTTTATTCAATGTGCAAAAGGATGAACAAGAAGAGGCCTCCACCTCTAGGATTAAGGGGGAGTGTCATTCATTGACTCCGAAGCAAAAAGAAGCTTCTACGTCCGGGTCAAATGGAGAGGAAGATGATGCCACCTCCACAAGTAAAAAAAAAAAAAAAAATCAAATGTAGGATCATGTGTCACCCCTGCAAGCAAAGATATAGAAATTTCAATTAGCAATAATAAAAATCATATTATTTGCTTGAGTGTAGGGAGAAAGGGCATTACAAAAGCAAGTTCCCTAAATTAATTAAGAAGAAAGGTCAAGCAGTACCAAAGGGCATGGAGAAGCCTAAGAAGGTCAGCCCCATAACAAGAAGAGCAAGGAATATATTGTGTATTTCTAGTGCAATCAAAGAGGGTATTATCGGAGTTAATGTCCTAAGGGGAGGAAACCGACCAAAGTCAAAGGAGGAAGCTCAAGTCAAGGGAGAGCTTTAAAGGGAAAACTCAAGGTATCATTTATTGAGCCAATTCCTTTGACCCATAATAAAAAGAATGCTAGAAATATTTTATATCATTTCAATGCTATTTATCATGAAAATAGAAGGCATGATAGAATCAAAGAAAAATATGTAGCTCTTTATACCAAGTCTACCTCACCTAAAGTTAGGAAGGTAAATAACAATCTAGGCAAAAATTCTAAGGATTTTATATATATGCCTAGAAATAGAAATGCTTAAGGACTAAATGGAAAATCAAAATCTATGGATTTAAGGATGAAAAACCAAGTCTTGAGGTTAAGGCTTAATAAATTAGAAAATGGCCTACAAAGAATGGAAAATATCCTTAAGGGGTCAAATGAGTAAAACCTAGGTTTAGAACATCAAGAGTCATCCAATAGTCATAGAAGTTTGGGATACAAACCTAAGGCTAAGAAGGATGTGACCTCTTATCATAGAGTTTCATATAGTTATGGAACTAAGCCTAGGTCTAGGGGGCAAACCAAGGTTACAAGGGAGGTCATTCCTAAAATTAACCTTGAAAAGAACAATGTCACTAAGACTTCTAAGAAGTCAAAGAAAGTCACCAAGAGGGTCAAAAGGGAAGCTATCCCTGGAGTTGACCTAAATGAGTCTAGTGTGACCAAGACTTCTAATAAGTCAAGGAAGGTCACTAGGAAGGTATCTAGGGAAGTTATTTCTAGTGAATACCTAGAACATCCAAGGAGAACCAATCATTTTTGGATTCCTATGATTGTATTTTCTACACCCTAGATGTGTTTGAAGAGTGTCAACTCTAATTGGAAGGGTAGTTAACCCAACCTCAATGAAGTTGTCACTCGGAGAACATTTTCAAGGTAGTTGTATTCCTTAAAAATGAAATGGATTATATTGGTTACTTTTTGGAAGAGAAAATGTGCCAAAATTTGAGAAATTTGACTTAATTTAAATTGACACAATTAGGAGAGAAGCAAAAGAAATGTCAAGTTGGGATCTTGGCATTTGCTAGGATGTTTTCCTTTAATCTAGCAAATTATTTAGGGAAACTTAAATAGATAATCTAGGTATATTTATTTATGCTAAATCGTCATACTTTGTTTGCCCATCATATGCTATGACATCATATTTTGTATTCATATTTATTATGAAAAATAAATAAAAATATCATGTCATGTCATACATACATCATATAACAATAGTATATTTTCTTTTGAAAATTATTCTTTTTGATATATGTCATAACTCATCATGCATTATTTTAAATTCCTTGTAATTAAGGACAATGACATTAACCAACAAATGGTAAAGGAATTTATCAACAAGTAACATCTTAGGTGGATGTTCATAGATTAAAATGCCTAAATATATATGCATGATCCCTTAGTTTAGGAAAAATCAATATCTACATCTTACAAAGACTATAAGGTGACTTGTATATGTTTTTAGTACACATTAGATACAAGTGAGATGTTAGGATGATGAACAAGACTTAAGAAATTGATTTAGTGCATCCATTTGAGTTGTAGCTTCATCAAAACACATAGTTATATGTTATCCAATCATTGGAAAAGCTAATGTACAAATCATGTGCATTGAGTCCAAAGAATAAGATTGAAAATTAGTTTTAAAAATTATTTTAAATATACTTTGGAAAACCTTGGTGAAGACTATCTTTTGATAGTAATCACCATTGAAAAGTTAAACACAAACTAGAAGAAAACATTGAAGTTTTTACAAATTTTCAAGTTTGTGTCAATCTTTAAAAATAAGAAGTATTTTATTATAAAACTATTTTTCCTTGTTAGTATATGTCTTAAATAATGTCTACAAGAATTTTCATGATTTTTAAACTTTTATAGATTTATTGGGGTATTTTTGAATTTTGATTGAAATTTGATTTTAGAAATTCAGACCCAATCGATTAGTCGATCAATTGGGAGAGTTCAATCAATCAGTCGATTAATTGAACTGGGTTTTCTCATGAGTAGAAGCTCACAGAATTGATCAGCCGATCGATTCAACCCTACCTGGATCGATCAGTTGATCGATTCAAGAGTATTTCCTGCGAACATAAGCTCGCAGAATCGATTAGTGGATCGATTGAATGACTTCAATCGATTGAATCCCAACTTCAATAGATTGTAAAGGCTGATCTTGACTGTAAATGTCTAATTTTATCACACTAAGCCATTTTTAGTTGTGATAACCACTTCTAACCGCTTAAAATACATTTAGATATTTTTAAGGGTGGGTTTCTTGATGAAAACAAGAATGAATTGGTTAAGGAAGACTAAGTTGAAGTTTAAGTTGAGGTTTGCATTCAAATTTTGATATTTAAACCTCAAAACTTTAAGTTTTTGGGTTTCCTAAAGTCTTAGAAATTTCAAGTCATTGTTGGTGCAATGACAGAAGTTTGGAGCATGTTTTTAGGGGGGCTACTCTTTAAAGACATGAAAACTATTTTCACAAAACTTTAGAAGGAAGTAAAACCTTCGCTATGATGAATGCTCTAGGATGAACATTGTGAAGTGGTTAATGCTCAAGGGTGAGCATTGGAGACAATAAAGGGTATGTGACCTTCATTGTAGTGTTGTGAACAACAAGTGAGGTTGTAAACAATATATGATAACTCTTATGGAGAAAAGTTTTTGATGTGTGCCAAAGGGGGAGAATGTAGGGTTTAAGTTAGGTCTTCATTATCCAAAGAGGGAGCTTGCCCTCTAAGAAAGGGAAAAAATGAAGGAAACTCTCATTCATGTTTTGGCATGAAGAATGTGATGCTATTGGATTAGTCTAACTTAAAGGTATTGTCAAACATCAAAAAGAGGAAGATTATTGGTGCAATATCCCTTGGGTCAAGGTTGACCGGGTTATCTAAGCTTGAGTTAGCTCAAACTTGAGCCTTGATTTTGGTTTCAATGTTTGACTATATATGAAGATTGCAGGTGTAATCGTCCATTTGGGGAGATTATTGAAATAATTCCCCACTGATAAATATTTGACCAGGTTGACAAGAAGAAGAGTCAAGTAGGTCAAGGTTGACCGAATACTTGACTAGGAAAGTCTTAATTAGAGGTTAGGAAAGGATAAGTCTAACGGGAAGGTTGGCAGAAGAGGGAAATCCAGGTGGGTCAGTGTTGACCGGACACTTGGTGTTGAAAGTCCTAGTGAGTAAATCCAGGTAAAAGACCTAGTGAGTGAAGCTAAGTAGATGAAAGATTCTAGTGAGTAAAGCTAGGTGAAAGACTCGGTGAGTGAAGTCGTACATATAGAAAATCCTGGTAAGTGAAGCCAGGCAGTTGGAAAGTCCTAGTGAGTGAAGTTAGGCAGTTGGAAAAATCATGGTGAGTAAAGCCAGGTGAAAAGCCCTGGTGAGTGAAATCAAGCATGAGGAAAATCTAAGTGGGTCAAGGAGGACCGCACTTGGTAATCGGAAGTTCAATGAGAAGTTGGCAAAGAGAAGTCCAGATGGTCAAAGGTTGACCGAACACTTGGTGGTCATAAGTCCAATAGGGAGTTGGCATGAAACTAGAAAGTTCAGAGTAGCAAACTTCCGAATGTCATAACTTTTGACTCGAATATCAGAATGGGGTGATCTCAGATGTGAAACGAAGCTCATTTCGATCTCTACACATTTTTCTCCTTTTATTGGGGGGGGGGGGGGGGGGGTCAATCCATTGATTGATGAAGAAATGGAGAAAAATGTCTTGATCAATTGGGTAATCGATCAAGATCTTCTCCAATTGATTGGTCAATCGATTGGGAGAGTTTGGGAGCGAACAGTGAGGTTCTGAATTGATTGGGTGATCGATTGAAGCTGCTAATTGATCAGGTAATTGATTGAGAGCATTTCTTCACGACGAATAGTGAGTTTCCCAATCGATTAGTCAATCGATTGGGAGAAGATTTCTGTGAAGCACAGTGAGAGCACAGAGGTGCTTTGAATCGATCGGTCAATCGATTCAAGCCTCCCCAATCAATTGGGATATGACCATTACACAGGTTACAAGATTTGGATGGCTAGGATTGCTGGGATCTGACATGGTAATCAATTGGAAGAAGGCCCAATCGTTAGGAGTCCTAAAAGTGCATATATAAAAGCAACGACGAGTTCAAACGTTGCATCTCTCTTCTCCATCTTCTCTGCCAGTTCTTGGAAGTCTTGGGAGGAAAGTGTTGCTGCATTTCTCATCTTCAAGAGGCATTCAAAGTAAGAAAAGCTCAAGGATTCAAGGTTCAAAGTGTCAAGTTGTTTTCGATTTGTATTTACATTTCATTTCCTTGTTTTGAGTTGTATTTTCTTGTTCTTGAGTTGTAGAGGTTTCTCCACTTCCAGTTGTTCCGAGAAGAAGTTGTTTTCATAGTGGAGAGTGTGTTCATCATGGATCCTTGGATTAGTCACCTCATCTTGAGGTGGATACTAAGTAAATCCTACTTGTTAGTATTGAGAGCTTGCTTTGAGTTTATCCGTTGCAAAATCAACATCGACGAAGTGAGCTAGTGAGCGAGACGAGCTATTCACCCCTCCCCCCCCCCTCCCCCCTTTAGCTCCAAAGTATCCCAACATACCAATCAATTGGTGACTTTACCAGTCGACTGATAGCAAAAAAATAGCTTGGATGTTTTCCCCCATGCTCTATATAATGGAGCTTGGGATGGCTAGTTTGGGTGACAATAATAGACTTGGTTAAAGCCTATTAGAGTTTCCAAAGCTTTCAGTGTGATCCTTGTGTGTGATCAAGAGATTGTGGTAAGGTTTTCCACTGAGAAAGAGGATTAAGCTAGCCAGAGTTTCGAGGATTAATCCATCGAGGGATTGAGGGATTGTCCATATTACGGGCAGTCATGGAGTAGGAGCCCTAATCTCCGAACCATGTAAATCAACATGTTAGGTTTACTCTCTTATTTTCATTTAGTTTTTGTATTTATATTTCCGTTGTGAGCTAACGAGTGTAGAAAGCAAACGAATGATTTGGGGTGGACCGTCTATTCAGCCCCTCTAGCCAGGCTTTAAGATCCCAACACTCTTCTCTTTCCTCAAACCTCTCTTCTCTTCTCTTTCCTCTCTTTTTTGGATGCATACATGCATATATATGATTCCATATCAGGCTCATGAGGGTTAGGGTTTAGCTTATTCTTTCGATAAAATTTTAACACCTCCAGACAAGTCAAAATATGTAATGGATGACACCGTTGGACTCCTTGTAGTCTCAAAAATCCATAGGAACTAAAATGGGTCTAATCGGGCATGTCTAGGTCCATCAGTAGATCTTAACCAAAACTCATTAATCAACCTAGAAACCTCAGATTGCAATCATTTTGGGTCCTGTGGATTTTTGAGGTTGTAAGGACTCCAACGATATCATCCATTGCATATTTCGACTTCTTTAGAGGTGTTAAAATTTTATTGAAAAAATTAGCTAAACTAAAGCTCTTTCATATCAAGCCCATGTTAGGCCTGATATTTTTCCATATCAGGCCTATAGGGTTAAGATTTAACTAATTTTTTTGATAATATTTTAACATCTCCAGAGAAGCCAAAATATGTAATGGATGTCACTGTTGGACTCTTTGCGAACTTCGAAATCTACAAGATCTAAAATGGATATAATTAGACATGTATAGGTCCATCAGTGAATTTTGATCAAAACTCACTAATCGGCCTAGAGACCTCAGATTGTAACCATTTTAGATCCTGTGAATTTTTAAGGTTGTAAAGAATCCAACGGTGTTGTCCATTATATATTTCAGCTTCTCCGGAGGTGTTGAAATTTTATCAAAAAAATCAACTAAATCTTAACCCTATGCGCCTGATATGAATCATATAAGACCCACGTTGGGCCTAATATAGGAAAATATCAGACCCACGTTAAGCTAGATATGAAAAATATCAGGTCTATGTTGGGCCTAATATGAAAACATATTAGCCCCAATGTGGGCTTGATATGAATGAGTTTTACTTTAGCTGATTTTTTGATAAAATTTTAAGACCTCCGGAGAAGCCAAAATATGCAATGTACGATACTGTTGGACTCCTTGCAACCTCAAAAATCCACAAAGACTAAAATGGTTGTAATCTGATGTCTCTAAATCGATCAGTGGATTTTGGCCAAAACCAATGATGGACCTATATAGGTCCGATTGAACCTATTTTAGGTCCTGTGGATTTCTAAGGCTACAAAGAGTCCAACAATGCAGTCCATTATATATTTCAGCTTCTCTATATATGTTAAAATATTATTAAAAAAATCAGCTAAATCCTAACCCCCGTAGGCCTGATATGAAAAATATAAGGCCCACGTTGGGCCTGATATAAAAAAATATCAGGCCCAACATGGGCTTGATATGAATAAGTTTTACTTTAGTTGATTTTTCTTATATAAAATTTGAACACTTCCGGAGAAACAAAATATGCAATGGACGTCACTATTGGACTTCTTATAATCTCAAAAATCTATAGGACCTAAAATGGTCGCAATCTGAGGTCTCTAGGTCGATCAGTGGATTTTGACCAAAATCCACTGATGGACCTAGACAGGTATGATTGGACTTATTTCAGGTCTTATGGATTTTTGAGACTATAAGGAGTCCAACGGTGTAATCTATTGCATATTTCAACTTTTCTGAATGTGTTAAAATTTTATCGAAGGAATCAGCTAAACCCTAATCCCTATGGGTCTGATATGAAATCATATACTTGCATGCATCTAAAAGAGAGAGGAAAGAGAAGATAAGAGAGGTTGTGTCACGCTCCAAAGGTATATTTGTCCGACAGAATAGATGATACTCTTTAATGACAATATATGATACAACATGATATAAGTCCACAGCACATACACAAATACACAACGGAAGACATAAAACATAGAAAACAAAAATAACTGACTGCATGCCGATATAACTTAAACCACATAACGGAATAAAAGTAGCCTCAAGACTAAAATCCATAACCAAGTTAAAAAGTCAAAGTGTAAGAAAAACAATATGAAATAACACGGAAAACATAAATCTCAAGTGTGACGTGAGACTGACAGACAGGATTCTCCAAGCGACTCTATACATCATCTATTTGCTAACCTAAAAGTCAAAGAAAAAACAAGAGATAGTAAATATCACAACTTAGTGGATATAAGAATATAGTGCATGATACTAAATATAAAGAGATCAAAGGAAGTAGTCTTAGGTAAAATACTTACTACAAAAGTAAAAGCACCTATATAATCATCTGCTAACTAAAAACATAATCAATAATATAACACCCACTAACCGTCTCAACCAGGTATAACTAATAACTTAGGAGTACACAAATAGTACATTCAAACCTGCATGAACAAATACATGACTGACATGTTAGGACACTCCGGTGAGCTAGAGGGAGGGGGTGATTAGCTCCAATCGTTTCATCAATGATTTGTTGCAGCAAAAAACACTCGAAGTAATGCTAACACCTGGATTTACTTGGTATCTAGTTCAACGAGGTGACTAATCCAATGATCCACACATAGTACACTCTTCACTATGAAAATACTCCTTCTTGGAAATACTTCAGAGGTGGAGAAACCTAGTATAAGCTCTTAATAAGAAAATACTGAAGGGCGCTGGAATTCCGTTCTATTTAAATTTTCTGTACAAAAATTGTACAAGTACAGAACTATTCCTAGCAACCCACATGTTCGATCAGATATGTGTTTGATCAATCAAGCAAGTTCTTGAATGATCAAAGCACACCTTGATCGAAGTACAAAATTGCTGGCCTCTTGTGTTGGTATCCAAAATCGATATCCAAAATCGATATGAAGAGAACAAAACTAGATACGCAACGGAATTAAAGAACTAGTTGTACCTTTCTTCATAGCTAAAGACCTCTTGATCTTCTGCCGTATTCCTCTCCTCTTCTTGGACGTCGTATGGGCGACGATCTACCCAAGATGACACCACCCTTCTTTTCTTCTCTTCCAAAACCTTGCTTTTCTTCCTCTTCTTCCCTTTCTTCAAGCCGTCGGCCACCAAGATGAAGAAGTGGCGCCGGCCACCAAGGAGGAGGAGGGGATAAGGGCGCTGACCCTAAGCAAGGAGGAGGAGGGTGAAAGGGGCGCCGACCCTAAGCTAGGAGAGGGAAAGGGCGCCGACCACAAGGAGGAGGAGAGGGGGTTGTGCCACCAACCCTACGAGGAGGAGAGGGGGCGGCAACCACAAGGAGAGAAGGGAGTTATGGAATAATAGAAAGTTAGGTTTTAGGGGCCACATCCTACTCCTTTTTATAAACTTGTCGTCAGTTACAAGAAAAGAAAAATTAACAAAATTTTGTTTAGAAAAAATCTAAATAAACTATGTTAAAACAAACCAAGTTAAACCAAACCCGATTATAGAAAGGTGGATGCAAGGCTTTATATATTGAGGCTACAACAGGGACCTAGAGGAGGAATTGGTTTAGGCCTCCCGATGGGCTTGGGTTTCCCGTGTTCGCCCCGAATACCCAATTCAAGTCCATCAATAATAACTCATACCACTAAAGGGTCATTATTGAACTACCACACCAGTCTCATATTACAATATGAGCTCCTTCTTATTATGAGTGTGTTAATCTCCCCATGTTTAAGATACCATATGTCTGTTAATTAAATAAGTTACTGACAACTCAGTTAATTAATATCTGAGTCCAAGAGTAGTACCACTCAACTTTATTATCATACCGGACTAAGTCCACCTACAGGGTGTACATGATAATCCTTATGAGCCCCTCAAGAGGCATCATCAGCCTAAATAATTAGGACACAGATTCCTTCTATAATTAACAACACACCATATAAATAATACTATCTCCCAACTCATCGGACCTATTGATTTAACGGATAAATCTCACCCATTGATAAGTCAAAGAAATAAATACTAAGTATACGTGCTTGTTATTATATAGAAATTAAGAGGACACACATCCATAATAACAGAGGTTCTGTTCTTTTATGTAATCAGTATAAATTGAACAATCTCAAATGGTCCTGCTCAATACACACATAGTATACTAGTGTAATTTTATAGTCAAGATAGACTAATATTAAATTATACTACAACTATTTCAATGGTTTGTCCCAATCCATCTTGGTTGTGAACTACTATTTATAATTTATAAGAAACTGATAACATAATCTTCTGTGTGACACCACACACTATGTTATCTACAATAGAAATTAAATGGACAACGACATTGACATATATAGAAATATAAAATGCAGTCATTTGACCAAAGTGATTCTCATTTCAAAATATTTCAAAACAGATGTTCATACAAAAGCTAGGCTTATAGTATACATCCCAACAAATACAACAAGGAAATGAATGAACAGTACAATGAACACCTTGCTAGATCTCTTGTAGATTGTAGATGCCCCTTGCAGACTCAGAAATGCAGGATCACTTTGCCTTGAATCTTCCAAGAATAGGCGGTGAAGAGTGGAGAGAAGAGTTGGGTTCGAATCTCCCTAGACGTCTTTATATGTTGTGATCTAGGGTTCCCAATCAATTGACCTTACCCCTTATTGATTGTGATCACGTCAAATTTGAGTGATCCCAATCATCCAAATTTTGCAACGTCTCTTTTTCGTGTCTCCTAATTGATTACTTAATTGATTAAGTGCTTCTTGATCGATTACCCAATCAATCAAGAATTCCTATGTGCTCTTGCGAAAACTCCTCTCAATCGATTTCCCAATCGATTACTCAGCTTCAATCGATTACCTGATTGATTCAGAAGCCTACTATTTGCTTCATGAACTTCTCTTAATCGATTGAGCACTTTCCCAATCAATTTAGCACAGAAAACATTGTACTTCATGAAACTCCCCTTTAATCAATTACCTAATCAATTGACTTCAGGGTGAATCGATCACCTAATCAATTCACCACACGCGTGTCACGCAGAGATGCATTTAATCGATTAGCTAATCGATTAACATAGATCTCAATCAATCACTTAATTGATTTCCCAACCCTAACTTGCTTAACCCAAGTCTAGGGTTTCCTTACCTAATTTTTGGTCAACCATGACCTGTTGGGACTTCTCCACCAAGTGTCTGGTCAACCTTGTGACCCACTTGGACTTTGTCAACTTTCCATTGGACTTCCGATCACCAAGTGCTATCCTCCTTGACCAATTTGAATTTTTCTCTTACCTAACCGTAGTTAGGGAACCTTGCCAACATGTGGTCCACCTTGACCCACTTGGACTTCCCTTTGCCTAACCGCAGTTAGAATTTTCCTTTGTCAATGTGTGATTCTCCTTGATCTACTTGGACTTTTCTTGCCCAACCGTAGTTAAAACTTTCCTTGCCAACCCACGGTCCTCCTTGACCACTTAGAATTTCCTTTCTAATGTGCGGTCATCCCTGATCCACTTGGACTTTTGATTTGCCTAATCGTAGTTAGGAATTTCCTTACCAATGTGCAGTTATCTTTGACCCACTTGGACTTTCCTTGCCAATATGAGGTCCTCCTCGATCCACTTGGACTTTTTCATTGCCTAACCACAGTTAAGAATTTTCTTGCCAACGTACGGTCCTCCTTGACCCACTTAAACTTTCCTTGCCAACGTGCGGTCCTCCCTGACTCACTTGGAATTTTCCTTTGCCTAATTGCAGTTAGGACTTTCCTTGCCAACGTGCTATCCTCCTTGACCCACTTGGACTTCCCTTGCCAACGTATGGTCCTCCCTAACCCACTTGGATTTTTCCTTTGTCAAACCACAGTTAGGACTTTCCTTGCCAATGTGCAGTCCTCCCTGACTCACTTGGATTTTTCCTTTGCCTAACCATAGTTAGGACTTTCCTTGCCTAACCTCTAGTTAGGATTTTACCAGTCAAGTACCAGTCTTTCTTGACCTACTTGACCTTTCTCACAGATTATCCAACAATATATTATCCAAACGTGTTGTTTACAACATATTGTTCAAAAATCAAAACTCAATCTCGAAGACACTCAAGCTTAGTTAAATTGGTCAACCTTGACCGAAAGAACGATTGCATTAATAATCTCCCAACACAACATATAACAAGCATAACAAGTCTTGACTAGCGCAATAACATGTTATCATGAATGAGTCTCATTGACAGTCAGGGCATATAAATAGTCACTGTTCACGGGAGAACGCTCTAACATAGATGACCCCATGGGCAAATAGGATGAGGTAGCTATATAGCTCCTCAGTCACTGACTGCGGGAAAATGCTTTAACATGAATGGCCCCATGGGCAGACAGAATGAGGTAGCTATCTAGCTCCTCATTTATTGACTACGAGAGAATACTCTACCACGAATGGTCCTGTGGGTAGTTAGAGTATGTAAATAGTCACTGTCTGTTGGAGAACGCTCTACCATGGATGACCCACTAGGCAGACAGGATATATACGTGATTATCTAGCTATAGATTATGGGTGAATATGTTACCATAGATGGTCACGTGGACATTCATATACATCATGATCACTGATGACTTTCTCAACCACGAATGAGAGAGAATGACCGACAAGATATACTAACGGTTACTGACGACTCTCTCAACCACGAATGGGAGACAACAATCATCAGGATAGAACAACGTAATGATAAGCAAAAGGTGAATAATCACATCCTATATAACCTTCTATAGTCACACCTCGGTCTAACCTCATTAGCGTATAGGTATGAGCCTAACAAACAAACAAAGGTCTAGTAAGATACTCGACTACGGTATATCTTACTAATGCATAGGTATGAGCCTAAAGAACAAAGTAGGATACTCAGAGCTATCTAGCAATGGACTATGTACGATAGCTCAATACCACTATCTGGTCTAATAGGCTATTCAAATGCATAAGAATGTAATAAGTAACAAGTCTATAAACATGTATCTAAGTACAACAATAACAAGTAAAGCAATAACAATCTTATGGTCTAACCTTAGTAGTGTATAAGCATGAGCCTAATAACAACCAAAGGTCTAATAGAATACTCAATATCCTACACTACAGTATGATTTTACTAATATATAGGCATGAGTCAACATATCAAACAAAGGTCTAGTAGGATACTTGATATCCTGTATTATGGTATTGCTACCAAAAGACACAAGTATAAATAGCATAGATAGTAAATAAGACTGCATGGATATCAAGTAAATCAAACTAACTACAAGCAACTAAGTATCAACTCAAGAAGTAAATAGAGTGAAGTCAAGATAAGTTGTAATTGTTGGTGCAGTTAACATTAATGGTCAAACTTAGGTTTTGATGAATGACAAATAGATTAAAGTTAGATATTGTGTTATCTAACCTTGTTACAAAGTGTGCAAGAATTGATGAGTCTAGAGGACCTGACACCAGATTGATGTCTAGTTAGGTCTGAAGACCTGATAATTGGCATAAAATCTAAATAGGTTAAGAAGTGACCCGATATTTGATAGAGAGTTCGGTTGGGTCCGCATGACCTAATAGCTGGCTGAAATCCAGTTGAGTTTATAGACTTGACAACTAGTAGGAATAGTGATCTAGTGAGAACGAGTCTCGATGGGACTGTAGATTCTGAGATCATTTTGGAAGCATAAACTAAGACCATGATTAGATTATAATTTTAGGAAGACAGGATCTAATTAATAATCCCTTATATTTAATTGTGCTAACTCTATTTTATAGGGTATAGTTTATTATTTGGACTAATGTATTTTTACAGGGGTGAAAATGTAAAAGTAACCTCAGATGAACAGTGTCCGAGACGTCTCAGAGTTGTATAGAGGTGCCCTGGATCCAAAGGAAGTGTCCTCATACGGATGACTTTGAGGATAAAGTTCTCATAGTGGCCATGCACCCTGGAGAGTGCTAGAGGTGCCTCGGAGTTGTACGAAGGCACCTCAGAGCGCATAGAAGGCGCCTTGGAGTAGATACAAGTCACAATCCGCGTGACTTATCATGATCAAAGCTTAAGGGATCATATTTACACCTGGTGACACCTCATATGAGGTTGGAGGTTCCCTTAACACTCAATAAAAGAGTTGTTTAAGCAACAAAAGGGGAAAGAACTCATACACAAGCTCTTACGACTATTCTACAACCTTGTACTGCTGCCATAGTCAAGCTTCAATGAAGCAAGAACAATATGATGCCACTATATGATCAAACGAGCCTAGACTTTGGTAACGTATAGTTATTGCATAATTTTTCTATCGCTTTTCCCTTGCTTATTAAATTCTAAGGTTGGTAGTTCTGTTACCAATATATTGTTTGTAAAAAAGTGATTTGATAGTGAATTACTCATTGGAAAGATCCAAAGGACCTAGGTCTTGGAGTAAGAGTCGTCGAAGGCTCCGAACCAAATAAAAATCGATTGTGTGTGTTAGGATCGATGATCGCGGCTAGAGAGGGGGGGTGTGAATAGCCGCCCCAAATCCTCCGTTTCTTTCTACGATTAGGGTTAGCGCAGCGGAAATAAAAATAATAGAAATGAGAGCGGAGAAATCAAACCTCAACACGCGTCGATGTAACGAGGTTCGGAGATATACTCCTACTCCTCGGCGTGTCCGTAAGGTGGACGAAGCCTATCAATCCGATGGATGAGACCTAAAGCTCTAATAATCACTCGGGTGGAGAAATCTCACAATGTCTTGGCAGCGAAGAAGGAGTACAACAAAGAGAAAGCAAACAAGAACAATCGAAATGTAAACCCTTTGCTGCTCTCGCTTGCGACGTTACGCTCAGAAGCGCTCGGATCCAAGCTCACGAAGCGGAAGCCGGAAAGCTCGCTTGACGGGAAGCCGCTGAAAGAGGAAGCTTGCAGCAAGGAAACGGAAGAACTTGCGGCAACTGACCGCACCGGAAAGGAAGAAGAGGATAGTTTTAGCCGATCCTGAACGCCTGCATGAGACTCGTCACTCACGAGCGCTTCTCGAACCCGACGACTTGGGACGATCGTATCTCTCCGGTCCCCCGGATCGATTCAAGTTTCGCCCCCGCGAATTCGACCGATCAGAGAATGGCATCGAGCGGATCGGTCCGAGCCGTCGAGTCAACCGACATCATCCCCAGCCAGACCCTGCTCCACGAACCTGAGGCGGACTCGGTCATCAAAACCACATATCATCAAAATCCAAGTCGTGTCCTTGTTTTTGCCCAAACCAAGTCCAAACCAATATCCGTCAACCTTGACCTATTGGTACATCATGCTTAGCATCCTGCACCCTCCGACCACCCCCACTTGTCTTCGTCCCTGACCCACTGGACTTCTCGTGTAAGTATCCGATCACCCTCCATCCCGATTTCCTCACTCCACCGTACACGCCCCGTCCTCAATCTGGTCCGTCCCACAGACCGACTCACTCCAACCTGCTCACTCACCAGACAGGGCATGCATTGGCTTACTTGGGACTTTTCCAACCGCCTGGTTCCTCTCACGGCTTCTCCACGGTGACTTTCTCCAACCGCTGCTTCCCTCACGGGACTTTCACTTTCACCTAGCTTCACTCACTAGGATTTTCACCGCTTCACTCACCATGATTGTCCTGCTTCACCAGCGCTTCACTCCACTGTGACTTCTCTGCTGGCTTACTCACCCTTCTGATCAGCCTCCGCTTAGGACTTCCCAGTCAAGTATCGTCAACCTCGACTCTGACCTTCTTCATTCAACTGATCGGGACCATGATCTCTCCCGCATGGACAACTGCACCTGCATTGTCCATGTCTACATGTCTTTCTGTATTGTCAAACATCGAAACCATGACCAAGGTTTACGCTTGGTCAACTAGGTCAACCTTGACCTACTGGAAATTGCACCAACAGTGTGTTCTTTCGTTTATTTTTATTGTTTCTATTTTCCACTATGTACTCATCTCAAAAACCATAAAAATTAAGTTTTTTTTTAAATACATATGATTCACCCCCTCTCATGTGTGTATCGATCCTACATTAATTGTTGTCTAATCAATATATGATAATAAATCATCATGCACTGAGATAAAAGAAACTATAGAGGTCAAAGCAGGAACTACCCGCCTCGAAATGAAGCTCGGATCAAATAACTCCCTCGTCGAGATGCTCATCTTAAATCAGAGTCTTGCATTGAAATGTATAGTTTAGCTACTCCAACAAGTCTCAACTAGCTAAACTAAATCCCAAAGCTAAATAGATAACCTATTCCTCCAATCTTTCGAATCATTGAATCCATTGAATCATGAGAATTAATCTCTTTTAAAACCCATCACCAGTTATAACAATAAAAAGAGAAAGATAAGCATTAAGCACAAGTAATTTTTTAAGTCAACCTACCAACTGATTTACCCAAGGACCATTGAAAGTGCTTTTGTTGGGCAATCTATTAATAGTTTGAAATGTTACAAAACTTAAGTACAAGAACTATAATGAAAGGTTACCGATAACAAAGAAAGTAAATAAAACTTGATTGGCGGTTATCGAAGGAGTATTACAGCATCGTAGAAGCCTTTTTAGAGTAACACGCAAGATCTAAAGTCGGAGCACTTGTCGTATTAAAGCTACTGGTCAAAGACTCCTTATATAGCCTCGTCTGGGCACCTAGATCCCCTCCTAGGCACTTGGATTGTGCTAATGTGACAAACTTTGGTCGAAACTTTATACTCAAAGTTTATCCATCTCTGGACGCCTGGACCCCCTCCGAGGCCCTAGATCGTTGACATGGGTTCGGCTAGTCGACACACTCCAACTTAGTTTTTGGATTAACTTTTCTAGTCCAGGTACCTAGACCAACTCCGGATGCTCGGACCACCTAGGTGCTTGGCCAGGAACCCGCCCGAGCGCTCAGACCAACTCCAAGCGCCCGGACCAACTCTGAGCGCCCGGACAACTCTTTTTCACCCTTCTCTTTCCTGCAAAAAAGAGTTAGTCTAGGCAACTATAATATGTTTATCTTGTAAAACAAAATTAGCATAATAAGATAGTAGCATTAATTATATCTTGTCTCCCCAATGTTAGGGTCGATTTGTAGCTAGAGGAGGGGGGGAGTGAATAGCTCATTGCGTTTCATTTTCTTGCTTCGTGATGATAATATGCAGCGGATAGAACTTGAAGCAACACTTACAACGCTAACACAAGAATTTACTTGGTATCCACCTCAAGAAGAGGTGACTAATCCAAGGATCCATACATGACACTCTCTCCACAATGAAAAATACTCCTTCTCGGTAACTATCAAAGGTGGAAAAACCTCGTACAACACACACACAACAAGATACAATGCACGCAAGAAGAAATAAACCTCTTCTTGCTTGATCTCTTATTGATGAAGACTCCTTTGGACCCTTTGGAAAGTGAAATAGCACCTCTCTTCCAAACTCTAAGTCCGGCAGTGAGTAGTGAGGAGAATGTCGCGTGCACTGGAAGAAGGCTCGAGAGAATAACTATTGAGAAGAAAGCTCGTCACGGCTTTATACATTGTGCCTCTAGGGCTCTTAATCGATTGGGCTTGCTCCCAATCGATTGCCACGTGAGATCCATGCCATCCCAGCCGTCCAAAGCTAGCTACTTGTGCAACAGTCATATCCCAATCGATTGGGGAGGCTTAAATCAATCGGCTGATCGATTAAGAGTGCTTTTGTGCTCTCACTGAAAAAGGCCTGAATCGATCGCCCGGTCGATTCAGCCTTCCTTTTGTGCTCGCGATTCAGACTCCCAATCGATCGGCCGATTAATTGGGTCAGCCTTCACTCGCAACACACCTCCAATCGATCGACTGATCGATTAGATTATGGTTTAATCGATCGATTGATCGATTGGACTACGGTTCAATCGATCAGTTGATCGATTGACCTCCCTTTGACTTACTTAACTTAAGTCCAAAGGTTCCCAAATCCAACATCCAGTCAACCGTGACCTGTTGAAACTCCTCGTGCCTAGTATCCGATCAACCTTAACCTGCTGGGACTTCTTCGCCAAGTGTTCGGCCAATCCTTTGACTCACTTGGACTTTTCTCCTCGTACCAAGTGATCGATCAACCTTGACTCACTTGGACTTATCATCTCATGCCAAGTGTCCAGTCCTCCATGACTCACTTGGACTTTCTTCTACCAAATGTCTAGTCATCCTTGACCCATTTGGATTTCCTTGTGCCAAGTATCCGGTCACTCCTTTGACCTACTTGGATTTCCCAGCACTAGGTGTCCGATCAACCTTGATCCACCTAGATTTTCACGTGTCTGGCTGCACTCACCAAGTCTTTCCATCTGCCTAGCTTCACTGACTAGGACTTTTATCTAGTTTCACTCACTAGGATTTTCCATCTGCATGGCTTTACTCACTAGGACTCTCACCTAGGTTCACTCACCAGGATTTTTCTACTGCCCGGCTTCACTCATCGGGACTTTCATCTACCTGGCTTCACTCACCAGGACTTTCGCCTAACTTCACTCACTAAGATTTTCCACCACTACCCGACTTCACTCACCGGGACTTTCACCTGCCTGGCTTCACTCACCAGGACTTTCCTTTCTACCAACATTCCTGTTGGACTTGCCTTTACTTAACCTCCAGTTAGGACTTTCCCAGTCAAGTAACCGGTCAACCTTGACTTACTTGACTCTTCTTCACATCAAACAAGTCAAACATTGACCAGAGGAGAATTACATCAACAATCTCTCCAATCAGACGATTGCACCTACAATCTCCATATATTGTCAAATATTGAACCCCAATAATCAAGACTCAAGATTGAGCCAACTCAAGCTTAGTCAACCTGGTCAACCTTGACCTAGGGAATATTACACCAACAATCTCTCTCTTTTTGATGTTTGACATTACCTTTAAGTTAGGCTAATCTTATAGCCTCAACTTCTTCTTCATGCCAAATCATGAATGAGGGTTTCCTTCATTCTCTCCCTTTCGTAGAGGGCAAACTCCCCCTTTGGATAATGAATACCTAACTTAAACCCTATATTCTCCTCCTTTGGCGTGCATCAAAAACTCTCCCCCTGAATATTTACTCATAAGTTGTTCACAATCTCGCATGTTGTTCACAACGCGACAATGAAGGTCTTATGCCCTTCATTGTATCTAATGCTCGCCCTTGAGTATTAAACCACTTCATAATGCTTATCCAAGAGCATTCATAACTCAACAATAAATATATCCACTCTTCTTTTATTGTTCAATGCTCAACCTTGAGCATTTATTCTAGCGAAGATTAACCACCTTCCATGGTGTTTGAAAAATAATTTTTATGTCCTTAAAGAGTGGCTCCCTCTAAAGACATGTTCCAAACTTCTGTTATTGTACCAACAATGAATTGGAATCCCTAAACCTTTAGGAAACCCAAAACTTGAAATTTTGAGGTTTAAGTATCAATATTTGAATGTAAACCTCAACCTAAACTTCAACTTAGTCTACTTTTAACCAAACCATTCTCGTGTCAACAAGAATATCACCCTTAAATGTATATAAATATATTCTAAGGGGTTATGAATGGTTAATGAGACTAAAAATAGCTTAAAGTGTTAAAATCAAACTTCTACAGCCAAAATCAGTCTTTTCAATGGATTGGGGTTGGGACTCAATCAATTGGGAATGTTTCAATCAACCTATGGATTGATTCCGTGAGCTTCTGTTTGCGGAGAAACTGCTTGAATCGATCTACTTATCGATTCAGCAGCGTTGAACCAATTGGCTAATCGGTTCCGCGAGCTTCTGTTCGTGAGAAACCCCATCTCAATCGATCGGTTGATCGATTGACATGCTCCAATCGATAGGATGATCGATTGAAGCTCTGATTTCCTAAAAATGAATTTCAGCCAAAAATTCAGAAATACCCTAAAAATTCTACAAAATTCTAAAAATCATAGAAATTCTTATAGACATTATTTAGGATATATACTATCATGGAAAAATAGTTTTATAAGAAAATACACCTTATTTTCAAAGATTGACACAAACTTGAAAACTTCAATATTTTCTTCTAGTTTGTGTCTAACTTTTCAATGATGATTACTATCAAAAGATAGCCTTCACTAAGGTTTTCCAAAGTATATTTAAAATAATTTTCAAAATCAATTTCCAACTATGTTCTTTGGGCTCAATACACATGACTTGTATATTATCTTTCCCAATGATTGGAGTACACATAAATATCAATTTTGATAAAATCAAAACTCAAATAGATGCACTAAATCAATATCTTGAGTCTTGTTCATCATCCTAGCATCTTACTTGTATCTAATGTGCACTAAAACACATACAAGTCGACTTATAGCCTTTGTGAGATGTAGATTTTGGTTTTGCCCTAAACTAGGGATCATGCATATCTATCTAGGCATTTTTAATTCATAAACATCCACTTAGGAAGTCACTTGTTAGTAAATGTCATTGTCCTTAATTATAAAAAAATTTAAAACTAATGCATGATGGTTTTATAGCATACAACAAAATGTGTAATTTTCAAAAGAAAACATACTATAGCTACATGATGTATATATGACATGACATGATATTTTTTATTTATTTTTCATAATAAGCATGAATACAACATGTGATATCATGGCATATGATGGGCAAACAATCATGATAATTAGCATAAATAAATTATACCTAGATAATCTATCTAAGTATCCTTAATCCTTAGCTAAACTAAATAAAACCATCCTAGGTTGCCCTTATTTTCATAAGAAAATGCCAAACTCCCAACTTGACATTTCTTTTGATTTTTCTCATTTGTGCCAATTTAAATTAACTCAAATTTCTCAAATTTTAGTACATTTTATTCTTCCAAAGAGTAAACAATTTATCCTCTACATTTTCAAAGGTTAATAAAAACCTTAAAAATGTCTCCAAGTGTCAACTTTATCAAGGTTGGGTTAACCACCCTACCCATTTAGAGTTAAAATTCTCTAACCCATCTAGGGTGTAGAGAATATACTCCTAGGAACCCAAAGTCTATTGGTACTCCTTGGATGCTCTAAGTACTCACTAGGGATAACTTCCCTAGATACCTTCCTAATGGCCTTTCTAGGCTTCTTAGAAGCCTTAGTCACTTTCTCTAAGTCAACTCTAGGAATAACTTCCCTTGTGACTTTCTTGGTGACTTTTTTTTGACTTCTTAGAAGCTTTAGTCACGTTGGTCTTGGCAAAAATACTTCTAGAGATAACTTTCCTTGTATCTTTAACTTGACCCCTAAACTTAGGGTTGGTTCCATAACTGTATGGAACTCTATGATAAAAAGCCACATCCTTCTTGGTTTTATGTTTGTATCCCAAACCTCTATGACCATTAGATGACCCTTATTGTCTAACTATTCCTAGGTTATGATTCTTGGATCCATGTGTTTCATTTGTGATATTTCTAAGGGTCTTTTCCATTTTATCAAATCTTGACCTCAAGACTTGATTTTCTTTCCATAACTCCTCAACCTTAGATTTTTCACTAAAGCTTTGATTTTTTTCTTTTCTTAGGCATATACTTAAAACCCTTAGAATTATTGTCTAATTTGTTATCTACCTTTCTAACCTTAGGTTGAGTGGTTTTAGCAATATAAGCTACATAATTTTCCTTAATTCTATCATACTTCCTATTTTCATGATAAATAACATTAAAATGATATACATTATTCTTAGCATGCTTTTTATCATGACTAAAATGAATAAGCTCAATAATTGATACCTTGGGTTTGCTCTTGAGAGCTCAACCTTGACTTGAGCTTCCTCCTTTGAGCTTGGTTGATTTCTTCCCCTTAGGACATTAACTCCGGTAATGTCCTTTTTGATTGCAAGAGAAGCACATTATGTGCTCCTTGGTCTTCTTTATCATGGGGCGGTCTCATTGGGCTTCTCCTTGCCCTTAGGTGCCACTTGACCCTTCTTCTTGGCTAATTTAGAACACTTACTCTTGTAGTGCCCTTTTCCCCTACACTAAAAGTATATAATGTAATTTTATTATTTAAAATTGATATAGTTATACCTTCTTTGCTTGTAGGGGTGACACATGATCCTCCATTTGATTCGGAGGTAAAAGCTTCTTCATGCTCTAATGTCAAGGAATGACATCCCCCCTCAATCTTAGAGGTGGAGGCCTCTTCATCTTCATCCTCTTGCACATGAAACAAAGTGTATACTTCCTATTTGCTCTTTTGGTTGCACTCCTTTGAGGATGAAGCTTCTTGGACTTCTTCTTCAGAAGTTGGGTATCTCTCAACTTCGGAGTCATCTTCCTCTTGATCTTACTCCAATGAGTCACTCTCTTTAGATTTCTCTTAGTTTGGTGCAGTGGAGGGTTCTTTGTGAAGCTTGGCCAACTTACTCCATAGTTCATTTGCATCCTTGTATTCTCAAAATTTATAAATGATTGTACTTGGCAATAGACTTACCAATAATTTGGCTACCTTGTCATTCACCACACACCTTTGAATTTGCTTCTTGCTCCATTTGCTTTTCTTGAGAATTTTTCCTTTTGAAGCTTCAAAGCCTTCCATTAGAGCAAGTCATTGCTCTATCTCCATCATAAGAAAATTTTTGATCCTTTATTTCCAAGAATCAAAGCTTGTCATTGTGAATGGTAGAGGCACCCTTGTGTCGTATCCAAATCCATCTTGGAATTCCATTTGAAGTTGAGCTCTTTTGAAGTCTTTGACTTTGTTGAACTTGCTTCAACTTCTTCTCCCTCTAGCTTGTTGCCCTTTCCGATGATGATTCCGGTGAAGAACGACCTTGCTCTAATACCACTTTTTAGGGTCGATTTATAGCTAGAAAGGGGGGAGGGGGAGGGGGTGAATAGCTCATCGTGCTTTGTTTACTTGCTTCGTGATGATAATATGCAGTGGATAGAACTCGAGGCAACACTTACAATGCTAACACAAGGATTTACTTGGTATCCACCTCAAGAAGAGGTGACTAATCCAAGGATCCACACACAACACACTCTCCACTATGAAAAATACTTCTTCTTGGTAACTATCGAAGGTGGAGAAACCTTGTATAACACTCACACAACAAGATACAACGCACGCAAGAAGAAAATACAAGAATACAAATGAAAATCTCTTCTTGCTTCATCTCTTGTTGATGAAGATGCCTCTGGACCCTTTGGAAAGCACAAAAACACCTCTCTTCCAAACTCTAAGTTCGGCGGTGAGTAGAGAGGAGAATGTCGCATATACTGGAAGAAGGCTTGAGAGAAGAACTACTGAGAAGAAAGCTCGCCACGACTTTATACACTGCCCCTTTAGGGCTCCCAATCGATTGAGCTTACTCCCAATCAATTGCCACGTGAGATCCGCACCATTCCAGCCATCCAAAGCTCGCTACCTGTGCAACGGTCATATCGTAATCAATTGGGGAGGCTTGAATTGATCGGCTAATCGATTAAGAGCTCCTATGTGCTCTCACTGGAAAAGGCCTGAATCGATCGCTCGATCGATTCAGCCTTGACCCACTTGGACTTACTGTCTAGTGCAAAGTGTCCAGTCCTCCATGACCCACTTGAACTTTCTTCTACCAAATGTCTGGTCATCCTTAACACATCTAGATTTTCTTGTGCTAAGTATCCTGTTCCTTTGACCTACTTGGACTTCCCAGTACCAGGTGTCCTGTCAACCTTGATCCACCTGGATTTCCATGTGCCTGACTTCACTCACCAGGTCTTTCCATCCGCCTAGCTTCACTCACCAGGATTTTCACCTAGCTTCATTCACTAAGATTTCCATCTGCCTAGCTTCACTCATCAGGACTTTCGCCTAGTTTCACTCACTAAGATTTTCCTATTGCCCGGCTTCACTCATCGAGACTTTTACCTACCTGGCTTCACTGACCAGGACTTTTACTTAGCTTCACTCACTAGGATTTTCCAGCACTTCCCGACTTTACTCATCGGGACTTTCACCTGCCTAGCTTCACTCACCTGGACTTTCCTTTCTGCCAACATTCCTGTTGGACCTGCCTTTGTCTAACCTCCAGTTAGGACTTTTCCAGTCAAGTAACTGGTCAACCTTAATCTACTTGACTCTTCTTCATATCAAATAGGTCTAACCTTGACTAGAGGGGAATTGCATCAACAATCTCCCCAATCGGACGATTTCACCTTTAATCTCCATATATTGTCAAACATCAAAACTCAAACATCAAGACTCAAGATTGAGCCAACTCAAGCTTAGTCAACTTGGTCAACCTTGACCTAGGGGATATTGCACCAACACCTGAGACCAAGATCTAATCATGATCTCAGCTTAGATTTTCTAGATGGACCCAAGCTAGACCAACACCTACTGTTCCCTCAACTGGGAATGCATCCTCACTAGATCTATGCTCCATTGACTTACCTTACTTACCATTTGCAGACTTCGTTGATGTCAGGTCCCTTGATCCACTAGGAATTTCTTCCAGATTTCAACCAATCTAGACTTCCTCCTGCCAGATCTCAACTGATGTGGACTTCATGTCAGCTATCAACCTAGCTGGAAATCTTCTACCAGATCTCAATCAGTCTAGACTTCATGTCAGCTATCAACCTAACTTGACTTCAGCCTAGTGTCCCGATCCTCTAGACCCATCAATTCTTGCACACTTGATAAAAAAGTTAGAGAAACAAACACATCTAACTTTAACATATTTGTCATACATCAAAACTTGATTATCAATGCAACTTGCACCAACAATCTTTTTCTTTTTGATGTAATGACAACCTGAATTAAAGTTAGAAAAAAATATACAATAAGCATTAAACATGTCATGCTAAATTTAAGTGAGTTGGATTTTTCTAACCTAACCCATTATCTTCCCCTTTTGGCATACATCAAAAATTAAGACAACTTATTAAGCCCAAATTTCCAATTATTTATAAAAGTTGAAAACAAAAGTTGTAAATTTTCAACCAATTATTTAACTAATGTTTAGAAATTTTTGAACAACTTAAATAAAGTTTTAGTAAAATGAATAAATTTTGCAAATTAAGTTTTTCAAACAAGTTTTCAAATAATGAATTCAAATTTTTAAATAGTGTTTTTAAAAACAAGTTTTTGAAACTATTTCAAGTAAATAAATTTTACAAAGATACAATTGTCTCAGAAAAACTTTTAGGTTTATTATAGGTAGGAGTAAATGAAAAAACTTGAAAGTAGTTCCTCAAAATTTATAAAGGATTTTCAAAATTTTAAAAATTAAATTTTACAAAAAAACATTTCGCAAAGTATTTCTAAATTATTTTCAAAAAGCATTTTTCAAGAATGCTTTTTAAAGCAAGTTTGTTAAAAGAATTTATACAATAATTTTCGAAACATATTACATAAAGGATTTGAAAAAAACCTTAGAAAGAAATTTTTAAAATAATTAAGGAAATTTTGAAAGAAATTTTCAAAAACAAAATATTTTATAAATGGTTTTCCAATGTTTGAAAAATAAAACAAAAACAAAACATTTTGTAAAGATAAATTTTACAAGAATTTAATAAAACTTTTCAAAACTTTTCAAAGTGTTTTCGAAAACATCTTTCAATGCAATTTGCAAAATATTTTCATTTCATTTTTTAAAACAGATATTAATTTTTTTATCATTTGCAAAGTAAGTTCCAAAAGAATTTTTAAACCAACACTTTACCAAAAAAAATAAAATAGAATTTGAAAGGAGTTTTCAAATATCCTCCCTCTGAACCTGATATTATTTTAAAAAATAATACTTACCTAAAAATCATTATGAAATGTTTAACCGTTAGTTACTAACTAACTATCAGAAGATAGCAGTGTTCACTTGGTTAATCAAGTTAAGTATTAATGTCCAGTTACAAATTTACTTTAAAAGAACTAAACTTGATCAATGTACTGTTATATTTACAGTCCATACTTGTTTTGATGTACTGATACAAGCATCCGAAGTCTAGGTATAAGGCTTACGCATTTCACGCCATTCTAAGTTTTGAATACACAATTAAGGTAAACCTAGTGTGTTTGTGAGATACTCATTATCTAGATCTATAGAATTATACTTTCTAAGGGTTCGACCTAGATTAAGGCCAAAATAATTTTGCAACACTAGAGAAATAATTTTTTTTTTAAAACATAAGTAGATAATTTTCCTAGAATTTGTAAAGCACTTGAAAATTTATTTGATAATAAGAGTCAGTCCCAGTTCCCTTCTTAGGTTCAAGTTAAGTTCGAAGTTTTTAGTTTCGAATTGCGTGTATATTTGGATTGATAATTCTTTTAGATTTAAGTTAATTGATTAGTAATTTGATTGATTTGAATTAGGTTAGTTTAAAATTTTATTTAGGTTGAATTAAGGTATTAATTAAATTGAGTTCTCAATTAAGGTATCCTAAATTACCAATTAAGGTTAGATTAATTAAAGTTAACTTAAATTTGATTTTAATTTTAAGTTTAAGTTTAAATTTGATTTTAATTTTTTTAAGTTTTAAATTAATTTTTAAGTTAAGTTTAACGTTGATTTTAATTTTAAGTTTTAAGTTTGAATTTTCATTTTAATTTTTTAAGTTAATTTTTAAGTTAAATTTAATTTCTTTTACTTTAATTTAATTTAATTTATTTTATTTTATTTTTAATTTAATTTAATTTATTTTATTTTAAATTTAATTTAATTTAATCCTTATTTATCTCATCCGATCTATATTTTTAATCAAGGAATTATATAATTTTATGAGATGAGTTAATTTAAATTTCAAGATTTAGTTTAACTTGTCGACAAGATTTAAGTTTTACTAACAAGGTCTACATAAACGAGTGCAGTCATTCAAGATAGTAAATACACATTGAATCAAAATAGTCTATCTAATTGAACTAGTACAAAACTTTGATTTACTTTAGGATTGATAGTTCAAATAGCTAAGTCAAATGCATATCATCTTATAAAGATTATTTATCAAGCGAACTTTATCTCAATAATTAGTCATAATTACCCGACTATTAAGCTATTATTTCGAGGTGATCCGGGGAGTAAGATGCAAAGCCACCAAGGGAAGCACTCCAGCAGCCCCGCCCATCGTGGACGAGGTGGTCCGACGATCACCAGTCAGAAGTGGAATCGGCCACTGGATGGGTCCCCACACTTATGGTGGAGGCACTCACAAATCGGGTTCCGGTCAGCAAAAGCTGACCTTTGGATCGAAATGAATTTTGATCGACTACGTACTGCCCACTTCGCTTATTAGTCTCCACAAAAGCACAAGTAAACCATGATGTCCGGCTTGATGATAAGTTGAGGGATCTGTCACGGACGACAAGTTTGAGTAAAAAAGGCTGTAGGATTTCTCTCTCCACACGGTGGTTTCACGTGTTGCTCCAAATCTCGTGAGGTGGGATCAACCGTCCATCGAGGCGCTTTGACCTTGTAGCGATATGGGTCGGGTTTCCGATGCACATACCTAGGAAAGGGCAGTCCTGAGACACCTAGAAAGGACACAGGTTACATTTATGCACACGCATACGGTGCACGTGCCCAAACCCTTCATGTTTATAAAAGAACCTCGGGTTTGTGGGAGGTAAGATTCCGAGACTTTGGGAGCCACCTGTTCATCGAATTACCGACTTGAGCGGAGGGCCGGAACCCCTTCCCTACCGACTGTGGCAAAGAAGGAGATCTCGCCACCCGTAGGAGATCTACGGCCAGCCGAGCGCCAGCGTCTCGCTGACTTCGGTTCGACAGATCACCCGTGCAGTTCGCACCCTTCCCTACCGACCTGCAAAGAAGCCGAGCATCGCGCCACCCGTAGGAGATCTACACCGCCGAGCCGAGCGAGCGACGCGCCCAAAATAGCCTGTCAGATCGTGGTTGGACAGATCAATTTTGGCGCCTGCCCAACGCACTGCATCCAAAGGGGTCGATGGGCGGACGGGCAACACACGTGACGCTTTCGTGGAAGAACTCACGCCTGCCCGAGATGAGGGCACAAACTTATGGAGCTAAACAGAAGCAGCCGTGAAGCGGCTACGGGCATAAATAAGCAACATCCTGCGCGTGGCCGAAGGAGCACCTCGGCCATCGCGATTTCCCTCACTGCACTCTTAGTCCCTCATACTACCACGGGGAGTAAGGATTCATCTAATGAGCCTCAGTTCCCTGCTCGATCATAAGAAGGCAAATCCTCCGGAGCGTGCATTCTCCGGCGCACCGATCGCTACAGTTCCATTTCCTCTAAAAAGTAGATACTTCATCTCCTAATTCACTTATAGCAAGCCCTCCTTCGGAACCTCAAGAACGGAGTTTGATGTCGCGATCAACGGCCTTATCTTATGGACGAGTCACTGAAATGGATGAAGAGGGATTGGCATTTGGATCCACCACAAATTATCTCTCTCAGTCCGGCAGGCAAGAGGCACTAATAGAATGTGTCTATATATTTTGGTTGTCTATTCAAATGTAGAAGGTAAAATGTTATAATGTGCGTAATGGAATTATTGGCCGAGCCTATCTTCATGGTGTATAGTAAGATACGAGCAAGCTGGCTCGATGAAGAACCTCGGCCCCTGAGTCGCCTGGGCCGAGGTATAGTATGGAGCAAAATGGGAGCGGAAGGCTCAGTAAAAGGATAAAGAGCCTCACTCAATTGGCCGAGCGCCATGGAGAACCGATCGAAGTTTCAGCCATCCTCCCGGCCTTGATAAATTTCGGACGGTACATTGTATCCACCTCACTCCACGTATTCGGAGTTGAGAAATTGGCGCGATTATGCCTTGTTTTTATAGTTTATTTCGGCGAGAATTCATTGTACTTTGAATGAGACAACGGTTGTCTGGACTGGGTTTGTTGCCGAGGAACGATATCTCAGGCCGGTCTAAGTGGGTAGAGATGAAAGCACGAGTATTCACTGAAGGAAGGTCAAGGTCGCCGACCAAAAGGCCTGAAGGCCGCTCAGCCTGGACAAAACCAGAGCCGCTATATAACGTAACGACAGCAACCAGCGTTAGAGCACCGAGTTAAAATCGAGCAGACCATAAATCCGGCGAACCGAAGACCAACGAGTCATACCGACTTCATAACAACTAGCCGAGCAATCGGCGTAAAAATCGAGAGAGTGCCGCCATAAAAATCGGCCAAGACCGACCGTTGGTTAAGATCGAGCGCCGCGCCCGACCGACTATAATAACCGCGCTGGCCGAGCACGACGTTAAAATCAGATCAGCAGGCCTCTATAAATCGGAAGATCGTGACGCACCGCCGTCACCAGAGCTCGACCGGTTAACAACCGAGAGCTGCGACCGCCCGAAAAAATCGCAGACAATGACGTCTAAATCCGGCGAGCCCCCGATCGTGAGCACCGTCGTTAAACATCGAGCAGCTGTATAGCTATAAATAAAAGACGGAGAGATCGCCGCGTAAATAATCGAGAAGATCGAGGACGGTCGCGATCGGCTAACATCGAAGCCGCTGACCATATAGCCAGCGCGTCGAGCGTTAAAAATCGAGAGACGAACTGCTATAATCCCTCGAGGAGATCGACGAGTTAACCGCTGATCGCAGTCGACCGATACTATAATCGACAGCACCCGTTAAAATCGAGAGAGCAGGCGCTATAAATCCCGGCGAAGATCGGACGAGCACCGTCATTAAACATCGAGGCCGGGCCAATGCAATAAGCTGCTGCGAAAGCACCGGACGTTAAACATCTAGGCTTGTCTATAACTAATCCAGCGGAATATCACGACACTACAATTATCCGATTCTCCCGATAGTTAGACCGAGCTAAGTTCTTCAGCTCGAGGTACAAAAGTTCGATCGGCTTATAACGAGCGATTCTTGGCAACATCGGATGATATTCGCCTAACGGAAGGGTCGGGAAAACACTTTAGAATGCACCTCAAGGTCAAAGGTGTGATAGAGCAGACGAGCAAGCAAGATGAAGGCAAAAGAGGGGGTGCACAAAAGGAAAGTATTTCATTGAAATTAAAACCCTTAGGTGAGTGGCTAAGTACAAAAAGATTCATGTTGAAATGGCGGTAAATTACAAGAACTACTCGATGTAGTCGAAGGTCCCTCGAATGTTGTTCGGAGCTCCACGATCGGCGTCCGAATATTGGTGGACTCGAAGAAGGCCCTTCGACATAAGTCATAGTGTAATGGCCAAGTCGCGAGTACATCCGGTCAGAATTTTCTCCGAGAACTCGGGCGATCGGATATGGTTTTGTCGTGCAAAGAACTCGCTCCTACGGCATCCCGGTATTCTTTCAAGGTTGCACGGAGCTTGTGAGGGCTCTGGATCGACGGATGTTCGCTTCACCGGCGAGGTCCTCTCATCCTTTATCTTCAACTGTGCCGCCTCTTTCTCTTCTCCATCGGAGATGGCTGTGTTCTTAAGTGGCCAGAGTTATCTTTGTGTCAAGCGACTTGACTTGTCGCCGGACCTAGGGCGTGGCGGCGGGTTGTCTTCTTCGCTCAGTCAAAGCCCAGAGCTTTGAGCTTCTCATTTCGGAGTAGGAAGGGCCTTTGGGAGCCGGACCACACCCGCCTTTAGTTGCCTTATCTCTTCATCGTCATGGCGGTGGTTGGAAATCGCTATCTCTTCCACCCATCTCTGAAGCAAGGCGTCAAAAGCCGAGCGGAAATATTATGACAAAACTTCAACAAGCTTACCCCCGTAGCCGCTTGCATGTGGCTGTTGGCTAAGTTCCGAAGGGATCGGCC
This sequence comes from Zingiber officinale, assembly GCF_018446385.1. Classification (NCBI taxonomy): domain Eukaryota; kingdom Viridiplantae; phylum Streptophyta; class Magnoliopsida; order Zingiberales; family Zingiberaceae; genus Zingiber; species Zingiber officinale. The sequence goes on from NC_055994.1 coordinate 76,772,396, forward strand.
CACATCTCGGCGAGGGGCCCCTTCAAAGTAATGGTGTTTCCGCAGGCTATTGGTCACGGTAGCAACTCTTCACCAAGATGAAGAGTTACCTGTGTCAGGCGACCGTGACGTGATCGCCTACGGGGTGCCGGCAAGCCGCGAATGGATGGTCGGCGCTGGGTGGAGGGGAGAGTGTCGATGGAATGGCCTCAACCGAGGCCACTCGGCCTTCGACTGGGAGTCCCGGTCACGAAATGGTCTCACAGCGCCTTGCCTTTACACGCTACGGCCCGGAGGGTCGGACGGCGAGGTAGCCGATCGCCAATGAGTCTCTACCGCGCCTTTTGTAGTGGTCGTTTTCCCGAACGGACCCTTCCTCGGCCTCGTTGGTTCCCTCGGGGTTGCTCGCCGCCACCGCTGAGAGGCAGCCGAGGACCGCCTCTCTCCTTCGTGAGAACCGGACCGTTGGATACAGGCTCATTTGGCCCTGCGGCCTGCCCAACAGCGCCCTTTCTCTTGACCATCACGAGTCCATAACGATGTCAGATGAAAAGAAGAAGAAATCGGCAATTAAAGCAAATGCCCAAGCAAAATTCTTACCGAAGAGGAGTCCGTATAGGACTCACCTAAAATGTACATCACTCCTCGTGAAGAAGTTTGTTGATGTCGAGCCGCAGACCGGCTAGTACATTTGCGGCGTGAAGATAATCCGGTCGGGTCTTTTGCCACTGGGTCGGAAAGTTTGGCTGACTGGGCATGCGGATGTAGAAATAATAGTCCTTCCAATGTTTATTGGAAGTGGGTAGTTTATTGAAGAAGACCAGACCGGGCCGAGCTTGGAACATAAAGGTGCCCGGCTCGGCTTGCTTAGGGTAATAGAAGTAAAAGAAGACCTCCGGTCGGAGGGGAATGTTATGAATCTTAAACAAAACGACAACACCGCAGAGGAGAAGGAAGGTATTTGGTACTAAACTTCCGAGCGGCACGCCAAAATAATGACAAACGTCTACTATAAAAGGATGCACGGGGAACCGTAGACCGGCGGTAAATTGGTCGCGGAAGACACAGAAACCGCCGCGCAGCGGTCGGTGTGGCCGAGCGGCGGGACCAGCTAGGCGAACTTCGAAATCCTCGGGAATTTCGAAATTGTCAGCCAAAATATCAAAATCCCGTTGTTCGAAACGGGACCGCATGGTGGTATACCATGGGCCTAGGGATTGTTCTTCAGGATGAGAAGAACTGGCCATGATCCGGACAGAAGAAAGCAAAAAGGAAGTTTCAAAGACGAAGAAAAGGAGTTTTAAAGTCCGGAGCTAGGGGAAGAAATGCGAATTAGATACCGGAAAGGAAGAAGGAAAGATCTAAAAGCTTACTGAGATGAGAGGGATCAAAGAAAGGCGCCGAAGAGCGTCAAAGGGCAGAAACAAGATCGCTGGAACTCCAAAGCGCAGAGGGCAACAGTAGAGGTAATGGAGGCAAGTGAAGGTGAGAAGGAAGTGTAAGAATTTATAGGGTGAGGGTCGGGCGGCCTCCACCGTCGGATCCAGGTTACAGGAATCGAAGCATGCATCTAGCCGTTTATTTCGAATTGCTTCGATCACATCAAAACATCATGCCACCGCCTCCGTACTCCGATGGCGTTGCTCCACGTGGCAGTCAATCATTCGGAGCATTTAATGAAGGTATGATCAACCTTGATGTCGAAGATTGGCGCAGAACGCGAGGAGATCCGGTGAAGGCCATCCTTGATTCATTCAAGGATATCTCTGCCGCTGACCGGGCGGAGAGTATTAGCATGGACGAGCGGTTCGGCTAGACTCACGACTATTCGCCTCCTTCGACTAGACTTGAAGGAGGCAAGTGATCCAGAGTAAGAGCGGCCTGCCCGCCTCTTGCAAAGCCAACGCCAATGGAAGTCATCGGGCCCCATCCGTGTGGTGGTCCACCTCGATCACGAGCCGATGGAATCAATACCCGGATGGGTCGGCCTGCACTTATGGTGGGAGGCACCACCGTCGGACCCTAAAAAGGTCATGGACCGGTGACCTTTGATGATCGTCGTAAGCACCGCACACATTTATTAGTCTCCACAAGCACAAGTAAACCACCGGATGTCCCTCGGATGTTGAGGATCATCCTCGGACGACAAGTTTGGAGCAAAGGAAAAGGCGGAGGATTTCTTTCTGACGACGTAGGTTTCACGTGCGTGCTGCTCCAAATCTTGTGAGGGATTATCTGTCCATCGAGGCATGTTTTGGACCGAAGGATATGGGTCGTGTAAGCTCCGTACCGCATACCTAGGAAAGGACAGTAAGCTGGCGATCGCATACCTAGGAAAGAGAGGACACGAGCACGTGATGCACGCGTGCTCAAACCCTTCAAATTCTATATAAAGAACTGCGTTTATTAGGAGGTAAGATCGACTACGAGACTTGGGAGCCACCTTGTTCATCGAATTTACGCCGGAGGGAGGGTCGCCACGGAACCCCCCTTCGCGACTGTAGGTTAGCCGGAGCATCGCGCCACTCGTAGGAGATCTACATCAGCGAGCCGGAGAGCGCCACGTGCCCAGCGTCTGTTGACTTCTGATTCGAACAAGATCACAACTAATTTGTTGTCTCTCCCTGAATTATTAAACTTAAGTTATGTTTAATTAAGATTAATTAACTTTTAGTTAAGCTTTAATTAATTATTACTTTACTTTTTTATTCAATTTTAATTTTTAATTTTTAATTTTTAATTTTTAATTTTTAATTAATTAAATTGGTTAAATTATCTTTCTTTAAAAGATTATCTTTAATATTTAAATTTTTATAATTTTTAATTTTTAATTTTTTAAGTTGATTAAGTTATCTTTGTTTTAAAAATTATTTAAATTTTTATTAATTTTAAATTTTAAATTTTAAATTAATTAATTTGGTTGTGTTTAAGATTCATCTTTAGTGTTTATCTTTTTATTAATTTTTAATTTTGAATTAGTATGATTTAATTTTGATTTTATCAAATTAATTTTATCTATAGGTTTTGTTGGGACCGAAAAGTAGCTAGAAGGTGGGGGGTGAATAGCTCGTCGCGTGCTAGATGCTCGTTGTAGCTCGTTTCTTCAGAAATATGTAGCGGAAAATATAGAAACAAACTACACAATGCTAACAAGGAGGGTTTACTTGGTATCCACCTCACAAGAGGTGACTAGTCCAAGGATCCACACCTACTCACGCACCCTCCACTATGAATAACACTCCTTTATGGTAACTACCAAAGGCGGAGAAGCCCTACAGATTCACACTACAAGAAGAAAGGAAAAGGGAAACAAAATATAGCACAAGCTTACAAGAAAACCCTAACCCTAGCTTTCTTCTTCAGCTGTAGATCCGCCTCTTGACTTGGAAAACCTCCAAGAACCTTCAAGAACTGGAGATCTGAACTTTGTGGAGAAGTTGTGGAGTTGCTTAGATGAATCGTGTGAGCTCTCGGAAGTTTCTATCGAAGGAATCGAGCATCTCTTATCGGCGGCTAACGATCAAATCCGATCGATTAGAATGCTCCCATCGATCGGGAGGCTTTGATCGATCATGGATCGATCGGGCCTCGTTCTATTTGCACGGAGAATCGATCGATCGATCGCTGGGTTATCGATCCGCAAACGCTCCCATCCGACACGATCTCGGATCGATCGACGATCGGACCTCGGTCGATCGTCGATCCAGGGAAGGCGTCCTGCCACTTTTCCTCAAATCGATCCACCGATCGATTGGGATGAAGGCTTCGAGGACACCCAATCGATCGGACGATCGATTCTCTCTCAATCGATCGGCTGATCGATCCACCGAATTTTTGCCCAAACCAAGTCTCGAAGCCTCAAACCAACATCCAACAACCGGACGGCCGTTGGTTCATCATGTCTAACATGTCACCAGACCTTCTCACAAGTGTCCGGTCAACCTGACCCACTTGGACTTTTCTTCATCATGCCACTCCCTGACCTACTTGGACTTTTCCTTCTATATCCCCAACCCTACTGACCTGGACTTTCGGGCCTGTCGAATGGCCATGACTTCACTCGACTTCCGCCTGCTTCTCTTCACTTACGCAGCGCTGTTCCTTACTTCACCGTCTTACCGGCTTCGGGACTTTCTTCGCTCACAGACTTTCACCTATCTTCTTCACCTCTAGGTTTCTTACACACTAACCTAACATCCCGGGACTTTCTAGTCAAGTATCCGTCAACTCGACCTCATACTCTCTTACAGACGCAGCACCACGATGCAACAATCTCCTCAAATGAACAACTGCACCTGCACTTGTCCATATCATCGAAGTCTTGTATTGTCAAACGTCGAAACTCTAACCAAGACTCAAGCTTGGTCAGCCAGGTCAGCCTTGACCTGAGGGATATTGCACCAACATGTTTATCCTTAAGATTTAAATTCTTATTTATTAAATTATTTTTATTTTGGATAGAAATTCTTAGATTGACATTATCTAGATTATCAAATATTTATTAAGAAATTTATTAATTTTATCCAGATCTATATTAAGTTTGTCAATATTATCACTTGAATTTTTAGTTATTATTTAAATTTTTAAATGCATTTAAATTTAAATTTTTTGATTTAATTATGACTAAAGTTTTATTAATTATTTTATTTAATTTTAAAATTTCTGATTTAATTAAATCTAAATTATTTAATATGTTTATAGGAGTATTTTTATGAATATCTAAATTATCTTATACATTTATAGAAGAATTTTCTAAACTATCATGTATATTATTTAAATTGCTACTGATAGGGGTATTTTGATGAATATTACTAACCTTAAGCATGATCTCTAATTCTGTAGGCCTCTTTGTTGGATTGAACTCGAGTTTAGATTCATTTTTGTCTTGCTCCTTCAACTTCAATGGCTCCTCATGAAGTTTGGTCAGGCGTGTCCAAAACTTGTGGGCATCTTTGGTCTTTCCTATTCTACATATAACTTTGTTAGGTAATAAATTTGAAATTAATTTTATTACATTTGAGTTTGCTTCAGAGTTTTGAGAAGATCGTTTCAGCACCATACCACCATTGAAGTCGTTCATCCTATATAACTTGAATTCGTCCTTCTTGTATATCTTGTATGGAGGTGGTTGGTTGACGTTCCGCTTGAGCATCTCTTTGTGCTTCATTTCACTTACACAACACAATTTCACAAAGAAATTCAAGATTAGGTCTTGGGATAAGTAGTGTGGGAGGATAATAAATATAAAAAAAAAACTCAATTGGTGTTGCACCAATTTAGAGTATTTTACAATGCGAAAAGCTTGTCTGAGAGAGGTGATTGCACCAATTTGAACTAGGTCAAAAATCTTAAAATCGGACGAGATTTAAAAGGAAAGAAAACAAAAGAATCCCCCTTTGCTTTTATTGGTGGTTACACCAATTTAGAGCGGTACCTCGTACTAATGGATTGTTAACACATGAAGGGGGGGGGGGTGTGAATCACATGATTTTGAAATATTCTTTTCTTTTAAAAACACCAAGTTCGTAGCGGAAATAAAGTTAAGGAGAAAGAAGGAAGAAAGAGAAAGACAAGCGCTATCAACCTAGTTGGACTTTAATCTGGTGTTCCGGTCCTCTAGACCCATGTAAAAAGGTTAGACAAATAATACATTTAACTTTAACCTATTTGTCATACATCAAAACATGATTATCAGTGTAACCTATACTAACAAAAACCAAATTACAATATGAAGTGGTTAACTAAGTTTTGATTGATCCAATCTATAATTAATCTTAACTAATTAATATAATCTACATTAACACTCCCTACATAAATAATTTATTAGTAAATCCAAATCTGTTACTCAATTACATATCAATTAATCCACGACTAAATTAATCTTCCTTTAGATTAATCAATTCCAAGCTTAATTACTCATAACAACCAATTCAATCCATAAATTTCAATTAACCCTTATTTAACTAATCCAATTCGTCTCTTCAATTATGTGAACAAATAAATTTCCATTCAATTAAACCTTACCCCACTATCGACGACGACCTCTTCTCCAAGAATGGCCCACAGTGGGCGGCGGCGGTGGATAGCTACAGGGAGATGGCTTGCACGGTGCTCTCAGCTGGCAACGGGAGAAAGCGACCGAGATGGTAGGGAAGCTACTGTTGGTACCGATCGCGTGAACAACAGAGCAGATGGCCAGCTGTGGTAGTCGCGAGGATGGCCGGGCTTGTAGGCTACCGAAAACGGAGGGGAGACATCACCGGCGAAGGGCGACGCACGAGGTTCCGTCGGCACAAGAGAGAAAAAGGGTGTCGCATAAGGGAGGCCGACAACTCTCACTCGTGGTTGAAGAAGGGTTGGCAATGACACTCACACCCCGATCAGTGACGTTCAACGATTGGGCAGTGATGGCTTCGACAGCGCAGTAGGGAGAGCAAAGGAGGTGGAGTCGTCTTCGATTGCTCAGGAGATGAAAGCGACGTCTGGCCTAAACCTGCAGCAGCTGCTGCGGCGACAAGGCAACAGACGCAGAGACACAAGGGAGAAGGGAGAGGATGATAGATCGCGGAAATAAGATAGGGGATTAAGAAAATAGATTTAGGTTTTAATAATATATAGTTGGGTTAATCAAGTAAACTTAGATTTAATTAAATTAATCAACTCTACGAATTTGATTTAAATCCTCAAAAATTTCTACAAAGTTCTATAAGGTAATTTCTTAATTAACCTTAATTTTTTTTAATTATCATATCTTATACATGCATAGAAAACAAAAAGAGAAGAGAAATAATTGAGGGTAGAACATGAAAAATAGTAAATTAAGTGTGTCATTTGGTCAATACTAAAGTATAATACATTTTTGATCAATTCACAGACCTAAGTACATCATTTGGTAAATTACCGATTCAAATTTATAATCAATTTATATGTATTTGGTGATTTAACCTTGTTTCTTAAGTAAACGATGCATTTACATAGATTTTTTCTTTTTTCAAATAAGGCGTGCAATCAAGATGCTGAGCTTTCTAATTTAACTTAATAGTTAGTAAAAAAGTTTCATAGAATCTGGTTCATCAATTTTGTTTAAGCAAATTAAGATTTGAATTGCAAATTTATTGGGTTGACTAAGTAGATTTAGCCCACAATGACACAAATATTAAGTAAATGAATACTTTTAAAAAAAATACCATTGTGCTCATTGAATTTGCAGGTATGTTTTAGGGTATTTTATCTTCGTTAGCTATCAGAAAAGCTGAAAACAAGCACAGAAGATTTGGTCAAATTCGTACTTATTTTCTAATACAATTAAATGCAATTATTATTATTATTATTATTATTATTATTATTTTTATTTGTATGTTGCACATGGTTGATTATTCATCGTTTGTGAAAATAATTAAAAGACGATAATTCTTTTTATTTCTTTAATTAAGCACGTGGTTTTGATTAATCTGTTTTTTATATATAAAAAAAAAAGTGGGCCCCATCAGCCGGGCTTGAGGCGCCGAGGGAGGGATCGTTATCCGCTCATCGGACGGTAGTCGGAGCGCCGCGGGGATGGAGAGGTCGCGGGCCCCACTGGCCGCGACGGAGGGGGCCACACCGGCTGTCGCCGCTTCGTCATAATTTATATCCCCGCACGGACCGGGAAGGAATCAGCTCGGCGACGCCTCTCTTCTCGTCTTCGCTTCTATGGAGGAAGTGGAGCTCCCGAGTCGCCTGGCGATCTTGCCCTTCAGGAACAAGGTTCTCTTGCCCGGAGCGATCATCCGGATCCGCTGCACTTCTCCAAGCAGGTAATTTGGGAAAGAGAGTAGGTTGTATCTTGATTATTCTGTGCTTTTATCGCCCTAAGCCTAGTTTTGCGGTTCAATTCCACTGCTTTTGGATCCGATTTTCCTGAAAAACAGACTCCTTTTTAGAAAGAGAAGCATGCGATTAGGTTAAAAGTGCGCGTCGTTTTGAAATCTTGTTGAAAAGGGGGAATTTGTCGTAATTGCTTAGTTTGATTGCATTGTTGTGCGGGATGCTTTAATTTTGGACGGATTTTGCTGAAAACGTTTTCTTTTGGGTGTAATCATTTGATTGATTGCAAGGGATTCTGGTGCTTACCTTTTTATTTATTTATTTTTGGGGCAGTGTGAAACTGGTAGAGCAAGAGCTGTGGCAGAAGGAGGATAAGGGTTTGATCGGTGTTCTTCCAGTTAGGGACGCTGAGGCTGCGACTGTGGGTTCACTGATAGCTCCAGGTGATTTGACTTGGCGCACAAGTCTCAAGACAAGTCTTTTAATGAATTGCTAAGTTTTTTCCATTTTGAAGGAATGGGCAGCGATTCCGAGGAGCGCGGGCTGAAAGGATCTGCTGATGCTGTGGGAGATTCTCAGAAGCAGGATGGGAAGAACCCACAGGAACTTATTCATTGGCATAACAGGTGGATATAATAAATAACCATCTCATTCAATTCTTTCATTTCTTTTTAAAAAGTTTTGGAAATTTGCAGTAGAAGATTATTCTGTTTCTTTTGCTAATAGCTGTGGAAATAGTATTTTCATTCAAGTGTTAAGGTATGGACAATCTTCACCTTAAAGGCATCATCTCTAACCATATTTCCAAAAGATGATAATTTGAGCTCAGCTATATCTGACATTTATAGGGTGAAAAAAAAAAGATAGTGAGTCTAGTCTTGAGGATTAACATGCCAAATTGTATCCTGTTAAAATTCTGGCACACTCTAGTACTTAAGTGTTTCATTATTTACAAATTCCAGTTTAGATTTTGTCAATAAAGGAAAGGACACATTGCTTGATTAGCCTTAATACAAAAGTAGTTAACTTAGAATATCAATGAGCCATGATTAAGATAACAAGAATGTGATACTAAATCCAAAATCCAGTTTCTATGTTTTTTAGTAGTCAATAATCATATTGTTAGTATGGCTCAGGCAAGGCAAACTTGTCACATGTACAAGTTGCAATCCCAATATTATAGGGTAAGTTATATGGGTATCATCCTATCATTAAACTCTTTGGAAGATTATATTGCAAGTAATATCCATATTTTATAAATCACGTTTAGTTAGATGGAGTTTTCTTTAGTCTGTCTTTACTCCTAGACCTTCAATCCTAAACTATTCAGCTTGTCTAATAGAAAATCTATTGTTATTTTAATATGTATTTACCATCTTATTTATCTCATTTTCTTCTATTTGAGCTGCCTCTAAATATGCTGGTAATAATATTTGTTTTTATTTTTTAATAACTCCACTCATTCATCTTAACATTATTTTTATCTTTACTATGCTATTTTTTTCTCACATTATTTTTATCTCATAAAGTATGGTGGACATATCTCGTCTATGTTTTAACTATCAAAATTTTGTTTTCATAGTAATGATATCTTGATCAATATGTCTTTTTGTTGAATAATATGTCTGAGGTATATAATGTTGTTACTCATGATTTGTTGCACATCTATGTTAATAACTCGCTCATTTCTTTTATTGTTGTATTTTTCTGGTTCCATTTTGTTTTCTGAATTGTTCAAGATGAAACCGTTCTCATGAAATTTGTCCATCTATGTTAATTATGCTTTCATTTCCTTTTCTTGTTGAAACTTTTTATAAATTCAATTTAGTTTCATCGTAGTACAAGTGATACTCTTGCATTTAGCTAATAAGATTTGAATTGCCGAATCCAAATAGTCGGGTCCTTTTTATTTCTACATTAGTTGTCTTGTCAAAGAAGTGACATTTATAATTGAGTTTTGTGGCATAAGATGAAATTTATTTTCAGAAATCAATTTAAAGCAACATGATAGTACTTATGCAACATTCATGGTACTATGTTAGTATGTTTTAACTTGCTTGGGTACTAAGTTGGGAGGAAAGATGTACTGAATTTTTAGCATAGTAAAAATACACCAGATACATACAAGTCTGAACTTGCAAGAAAGGAAATAAATAAATTTATGGAACTAAGGGACTATTTATTTCTAACAAGAATACTTAAGTTATTTAAGATTTAACGCTAGAAAATTTGATTGAAGATTTTCTATTAACTTCTTCCCAATTACTTTCTATTCTGCCATGTAATTGATTTTGGGCATTTCAATCATTGATATATACATTTTAAAGGGTTGGTTTTCCTTTTATTGACTTCTTAATAAACTGTCTCCTTAAGCTTGCTCTTTGTACATGAATTTCTTCCGTATAATTATAGCTGGTCTTTGTGATTCAACTAACCTTGGTCTGGTTTCCAGGGGTGTTGCTGCTAGAGCTCTGCAGCTCTCTAGGGGAGTTGAAAAACCAAGTGGCAGGGTCACATACATTGTTGTTCTTGAGGGGTTATGTAGGTTTAGTGTTCAGGAACTCAGTGCAAGAGGAACCTATTATGTTGCACGTATCAACCGCCTTGATTTAACAAAATCTGGTAAGTGATCTATCATTCAGTAACAGGATTTTACTCCAATCATAAGTCTCCATTTAGAAAGTTTTCTTCTCTGTTTATATGACATAATTGTTTCTATAAACTGGACCTTTTATACAAGGTTTATATGCGCTTGTGGTGGGAGATTGCAAGATTTATGTCCATAATCAATTACAATATGTTTGTTGCATCATGTTTCTTACAAATATTATGAAAGTTGGGACCTTCAATTGCATTGCATTATTGATTGAACTCTCCATGAAGGGTTTGATATCGAACCTAGTAATGAAGATATGTCTATTGCTCATTTAAATTCTCTCATAAAGCTGTTCAATAGTGAATTGTATAGTTGCCCAGTGGGTCTTTTTTTTTTCCTGGCGAATGCATAATGAAGATAATGACTCTTTGTATATTCTCTCAGCTAGAAATCTTGCTTATACTGCACTTGAAAAGAAGTATTAAGTGTATATTATTCCTGAAAGCCATTGTAATACTAGATGCTAGATAGAAAGAAACTTTAGATTCAAAGATGATAAAAGCTTGATTATTTATTATTTATTTATTTTCACAGATTGAATAAGTTTGAGCTCTTGTACTCAAACTTTTCATCTATCCTGACAACAATGTCGTACATTCAACAAATGAAGTTGGACACAAAATCCCACTTACACACCTAAACTTTTTAGAAAAATGAGGTACAACACAACTAGATCCATACCCGTGTTAGAGACTTGTATCTGAGCCACTTCCTGAGTAATGTAGCTTTCTAGAACAAAGTGAAGAAGGATTATCCCAGAAAATATGCACAAAACTTGAAGATAATATAATATTCAGATCATGCTTCATGATTTTGGTTTTTGAGACCATTGTTTAAGGGTTTATTCCCTTAGAGGTTGAGATCCATAATAAAACAAGAGTAATCTAGAAAAATTGCTCCAACTCTAGTGATTGTATAATTATATCCTGATCATACATCATTATTTAAGTGTTTAAGGCCCTGTTTAAGGGATTGTTACCTAAGAGGCTAAGACTTAGAATGTTTCCTTTGATCAATTCTCTGTGAAACAAGTTATTTTTTACATTTGACTTTTTTGCCAATTTGAATTATTATATTTGTTTTTAGAAAAGTGGACTCTCCCTTCATTCTCTTCCAGATATGCAGACATGTAGCTTACTAACTGACAGTGCATTCTAAATATTGAATATATAGCAAAAGACACTACATAACCTATATCACTAGCAATGATCAGCTTTCTGTAATTGTAAACTTGATCTTTTAGTTTTAATATGACAACCCTTGAACATAATGGTAAGAGTGAACAATGAGTCAAACACCTCTGGCTATTGTACTATTTATCATAATGTAGAATTTGTGTTGCTTGAATTTTCACACAATATTTCAATGCTGGTTGTCATTTGTTGATGATGTTCATAGATTAAATTCCGTTGTCCTTTTTGAACTCCACGGTATGATATCCTTGATTGTATGCTGTTAGTGTACTTATTAATTTGTGTCAGTGTGTTTTATGTGACATGTTTGTGGTGTGCTAGAGCTGGAGCAAGCTGAACAAGATCAAGATCTTATTTTGCTGTCTCGCCAATTTAAAGCTGCTGCAATGGAGTTAATTTCTATTCTTGAGCAGGTACGCTGTTGTATTGAAGGACATATTTCCAATATTACATGAGTTTCAGTTAAACTAAAGCTTATGTCTACTCTGTGTGGTGGTTCAAGTAAGTTACACTAACTAGAATATAGACCGCTTGGTATCCTTTCTAAAATCCAAAATTTTATAAATCACACCTATTCGTCATGGCGTAATTGCTCAAGCTTTTGGTATGTGTAGTTACCCTATCAAATTGTTATTGGAGCACAGGTCATTCATTCATATCCTTGTTTGCCCCATACTATTCTTCCATTAACTTTTGGCTTATAAGATCAATTGATTATGAAGTTTCTATCTACGATGCTCTATGCACTTTTTCCGGTTGTTATGATTATTTGCTAATATTATTAAACTTCTAGTGCCTTCTAATTCTCCTTTTTAAGTTTATTTTGTGACATATTCTGTAGAATTGATTAGTTTATCTGTAATGCTACTCACCCTGTTTATACTACTCTCAGAAGCAGAAAACTGCTGGTAGGACAAAGGTTCTTCTTGAGACAGTTCCAGTGCATAGGTTGGCAGACATTTTTGTTGCCAGCTTTGAAATAAGCTTCGAGGAGCAATTGTCAATGCTGGATTCAGTTGATTTGAAAGTTCGGATCACAAAGGCCACTGAACTAGTTGACAGACACTTGCAGGTAAAGTTTGCCATTTTTTGCTTTTAATAACATAATGTTTCCACATCTAATGTCTTAATGTACTTTGATAAAAAAAAAAATCAATGCACATGAAGGGGTAGAGTATTTAAGGACTTCTACATTGTAAAGTTTCTGTTTTTTATTGATGATGATGTGATTTGTACATAATGTTTCCTTTGTTCAACAGTCAATTCGTGTTGCAGAAAAGATAACTCAAAAGGTAGAGGGCCAGTTATCAAAGTCACAGAAAGAATTTCTTCTCAGACAGCAGGTCTGTTACTCAGTTTATTTACCTATTTACAAGATCAATTCCTTTATTTTTCTCCCATGCTCGAATCTTCTCTAGATGAGAGCTATTAAGGAGGAGCTTGGTGACAATGATGATGATGAAGATGATTTGGCTGCCTTGGAGAGAAAAATGCAGAGTGCTGGAATGCCTCCTAATGTATGGAAGCATGCTCAAAGAGAACTGAGGTGATGTTCATATTGTAATATTCTTTTTCACAGTTGAACTATAGTAAGATCAATTTCCTCACCCAAATCTCCTGTGCAAGCTGTAGTCGTGCACCAGATCTTGAGACAAGAACCATTTGTGTTTTTCCTATGAAAGAAATTATTCTTTTTACACAATAAATATTTATTCTGCGTTTGACAGAATTGAAGGGATAAAACCATATTATTCTCATCCAAAACAGAGGGAAAAAAAAATCTAATATAACATATAATTGCAGAATGTGTGGGCGAAACCTATATATTATAGCACTAATATAGTTAGTATTTTTAATAGTTCCCCAAGCTAGAGCATAGATATAGAATTGACTAAACGATTGATGAAGATAACGAAGGCATAATATTTGTGCATTGCTTGTGGACTTGGTGACATTATCCACTGAAGTAGATTTTCAAGTTGATTTGATCTTCAAAAACATACAATTTCCTCAAGTATAATCTTCATCCTTAATTTTTCTTAAACTGAAGATACCATAGAAGATGAAGTTCTTGAAAATGCAAAGATAAATTGTAGTGGCTGCGGAGAAAGAATTACATTAGCATTCTAACACCTACTCTTGTGACCCAAACAAGGAGAAACTATTGGATGAAATGTTGAGTAAAGTTTGAAATTACTTGAGATCTTGTAGACGATATTGAGTGAAGGTAACTGATCTAGAATGAGAGTGAAATTTACGACTTCACTATTCTTTTTTAGTTGATGATGGATTAGGCATTGGTCGCAAGAGTTGGACATTAATGCAAGTTTTAGTGCAATGATACTGAACCTTTTCATGTCTGAAAAGAAGATAGGGCGTCCAAAGTAGACATGTGTATCAATTGCTTGGGCCACATCAAGGTGGTTGAAGAAGTGTTCCATGTGGCATTGATCTCCTTGATAATCCCCAACTGAACAAGCGGGAGAGGATGTTTATCGAATTGCTACCAAATTGACACAGGGAAAATTGTAAAATATTAGTCCAAAAGAGTAAAATTAGGCCTACATATAGGCCGCTCTCATAACATCTGATAGTACCACCATATGATTATGAATTTTATCAAACACAAGGAATCTATTTGTTTCACACTGGTGCTTTTTGCCCTTTTTGATGTATAGGCCCTAGGTCTCTGATACAAGGGAACATTAAGCTTTATACACATATCATATCTTAGAAGATTAGGACTATACCCAATAATTGGGGCTTCAAGTATGGTCTTGTAAATAGTTCCATAATTCTTCAAGAAAATGTTTGTCATTGCCTTTAATGCCACATTTCTATTCATTTTCTCCTGAACGTATTGTGCTTATAAATAATAGCAGTATGGAAAGAACAAGCGATTACATTCTGGTTTGATTCTACTCTTACAATACGATACCTCTTATGTTTGGATAGTTATCATTTGGCTGTTGGATCCTTTCTATCCAGATATGAACGACACTGTCACGTTTGTGGTGTGAAAAGTCTAACTTTGTCAGTTTGCTTGCAGGCGTCTGAGAAAAATGCAGCCTCAGCAGCCCGGATATAGTAGCTCACGTGGATACTTAGAACTTTTGGCCGATCTTCCTTGGCAGAATGTTAGTGAAGAACCTGAACTTGACTTAAAAGCTGCCAAAGAGAGTCTTGACCGTGATCACTATGGGTTAGTTAAAGTTAAGCAACGGATAATTGAGTATCTTGCTGTTAGAAAGGTAAAATATCTACATTTCTCTTTTTAACTTTTGTTTTCTTTTATTATAGATTGAATTAAGCAATAGAACAGTTGATGAAAAACAATGAAGAGTAAATGATGGAAATTAATGTAATTGCAGCTTAAACCAGATGCCCGAGGCCCTATCCTTTGTTTTGTTGGGCCGCCTGGAGTTGGAAAGACGTCATTAGCATCATCAATTGCTACTGCTCTAAATAGAAAATTTGTACGGATATCTCTTGGTGGTGTCAAGGATGAGGCAGATATCAGAGGTCACCGGAGGACATACATTGGAAGCATGCCAGGGCGCCTTATTGATGGATTGAAGGTTTTCTCTTATACATTTGTAGTGCTTGATTGGTTGATTTATTTTGTTAAAGCATCTTTGTTACTCTATTAGGTTGTTGAGGTGTCTTTCTAAAAGAAGCATTTATTGTTCTTTATGCTTGATTTGCTGAGCTTTGATTGTATTTTTATCATTTCTTATTTCCTCGTATTTCTTCGTTGTGCATGTTCTTAGTAACAGTGACAGATAAGGCTTCTCTAGTTCTTATTTCTTGTTAGACCTAATGGTAGGGAATTTTTGGAGAAATAAATATTGATGAACAATCATGACATCTTTTTTGCCAACACATTAGTTAGGAGTTTTATTTGTTAAGCAATTTACTTTTATCTAAAATTTTCTTTGTCTAACATATTTTGTTACCATTTTGGTTGCCATTGGTGATTTCTTTACTTTTCTTAATTTGTGGAAGCTGTTTCAGCCAACATTCTACACATTCTTGTATCTCTTACCATTGCAGAGAGTTGCTGTTAGCAATCCAGTAATGCTGCTTGATGAAATTGATAAAACCGGTTCTGACGTTCGGGGAGATCCAGCATCAGCATTGTTGGAAGTTCTTGATCCTGAGCAGAACAAAACTTTCAATGATCAGTATCCCTAATATATATATCTTCTATCAATAGAGTCCAAATTTATTTATGTTTATTGGATATTGCTAATCTGGTGCTTGATATGAACTTGGTTGTTGATTATAGTACTTTGGGGTGTTTAATTTATTATGCATTGTTTGCTTCTTTTTTTAAAAAAAAATTGTCCTGAGCACTTCTATTTTTTTTGGTTGGCTTCTTTTCTAATCTTCTCTCTTCATGCAACTGGGTTTCCTGATTCCAGTTTGTAATGAGATTTTGATAAGAAATCAGCATTGCGAGAACTACCTTTTTCACTGAGAAGCTGCAATCTGCCAAGCAAGTATATTAAATTTATTGCTTTTTTTATTGGAGTCTCTTTGTCCCAAATTAAAATTGTGTAAGAAGATTTATATGTTGTTCTAGTAAAATAGTGTGTGCATGGTTTATTTTCTTCAAATCATAGTATCAGTTTTTCTGCACTACTTTGCATAAAATAGTTTCATGTCTTTCAATCATCTTTGTGGTAAAGGTATACAATTATGGAGTCTTTGGAATTTATTAATTAATTAAGTTAGCATGTGTCAGTTACCTTGGTATGGTTCCAGTAAATTCCTTAACTTCAGTTATTTGAATGTTAGAAATTTATTTATTAATTCGGCTTGCATATGTCTATTATCTTGTTTTGGTTCCAATAAATTCCTTGACTTAACTTCAGTTATTTGAATGTTCCCTTCGACCTATCAAAAATTATTTTTGTTGCAACTGCAAATAGAGTTCAACCCATTCCCCCGCCACTTTTAGATCGAATGGAAGTCATTGAACTTCCTGGCTATACACCTGAAGAAAAGCTAAAGATAGCAATGAAGCATCTTATACCACGTGTGTTAGAGCAGCATGGATTAAGCTCTGAATTTCTTCAAATACCTGAGGTACAAATTCATGAAGTAGTAAAATATATTTCTTTCTTCATTTTATGAATACATATCATGTTATCAGTAATTTCAACCATGGTGGATTATTTTGACAAAATATTAACTGAACTATCCATAATGCCATGTTCAATAGTTATTTTGGGAAATGAACACTTTTTAAGAATCAGATATCATTCCACTCCAATAGTTAGGCAACAGAGATATTGAAAGTTCGAGAGTACTATTCTAAGATATTATTAGTGTGATTGATTAAAATCTATGGACAAAAATATACATGTGAAAGAGCATCTCAATTTCTTTTTTTTAAGGCATATACATGCTCTGCTTTATTGTTTACTATATGCATCCAGAATAATATTCACAACCGAGTTGGATCAAAATTAAAGTGCTACTTGTTCTATAAAAATTCAAGGCATTAAAATGCACACTGCAATGATATATTCTACTACATAGTATATACCAGTCTGAATCTATCAAAAGAGGGGCACGAACCTCCATTTTATGCTAAGTTACATCTACTAGGCCTTCTGATATTCTTTGTTGATCCATTCAGTGATGCCATATATGTTTTTTTTCTCTGCAGATATAGACTACCTCATCAACAAACTAGAATGGTAAAATATTTTTTATAATGGTTTAAAGAGAACCCTGAAATATTAGACTGAACAAAAAAAAAAATTCAAGAAACTTTCTTATACAGTATTCTCCTCAAGGCGATCTACATTACCTGGACCAAGCAATTCCTATATATTTGAGGAAGATCTGCTCAACCATGGCTTGCAGAGAGAGATTTAGCATAGCGAAATCTTGATGGAAAGCTAAAGTATAGACCACCAGAAATGGTCTTGCGCCATCCTGGCTTGTGTTAGGCAAAAAAAGAGAGATTTAATTGAGATTCTCGTGAAGTATCTGGCATTATAGTGCCAGAGTTGATAAAAATGCAGAATATTTAAGCCTCTAATCATCTATCAGAAATTCAGTGAATAACTATATACATATCAATTTCCAAGAAGTCTATGTAGATTGAAAAGCCATCTAATTTCAAAATAGGTTGGCAAAACCAGTCCTAGAATTTCTTAGTTAATTAAGCTTGTCAATGTTCCCTGCACTATTACATTGAAACGTGAAAGCTTCAGTTCTAAACTAGATCCTAATTTGATACTTGCTATGTTTGTTGAGGTCTCTGTGTTTTCCCCTATATTTAATGTGTGATACTTGTTTAGTAATACTTTTTTTTCTCTACTTTATATACTTCCTGAAGGCAAGCATCAATGTTAGTGATAGAGAATTGTGGGGCAATTTTGATCCTTTTGCTCTTTGATTCCCCTTTTTTTTTACCAAATTTTATCGATGGATGTTGCTTGAAATCATTTGCACACACACTGGGTATCTATGTTGGCAATTAAAGGATTTTAAGTCGATGATTTAGTTCTAAAATTGATGGGCAGGATATGGTCAAGATAATAATTCAGAGATACACTAGAGAAGCTGGTGTACGTAACCTGGAAAGGAACTTATCTGCTCTGGCTCGTGCAGCTGCGGTTATGGTTGCAGAGCAGGATTGTAACATTCAGTTTAGCAAAGATGTGCAGCCAATGACAACTTCTTTACTCGACTCAAGACTTGCTGACGGTGCTGAAGTTGAAATGGAAGTTATTCCTATGAATGACAATAGACCAGAGATATCTAATGCTTTCGCAAGTGCCTCAGTGCTGGTGGTAGACGAATCTATGCTGGAAAAAGTGCTTGGGGTAGTGATTTATACCTTAAGTTCAAGGAAAATTTTTTGGTAATATTTATGGAATTAATTTTAGTACGTCATACAAAAGATACTAAGACAGGGCCCATTTGGAAACTGCAGCCTCCCAGATATGATGACAGTGAAACCGCAGAACGAGTAGCTACTCCAGGAGTATCTGTTGGGCTTGTTTGGACATCCTTCGGTGGAGAGGTTCAATTTGTTGAAGCCACAGCAATGGTGGGCAAGGGCGACTTGCATCTTACAGGACAACTTGGTGATGTTATTAAAGAATCAGCTCAAATAGCTCTTACATGGGTAATAGCTGTTCGCCTTTGTTTTACATGCTAGTTTTCATGCATTGTTTCTTATGTCAAAATTTTTTGTTTGCAATCTTTGCATGCTATATTTTTCTCGTTAGTACTTGAGTTGATGTTTTAATCGGCAAATTATATGCTTAGTTCAGTCTAGCAATCTGAAGTATAAATTTGGAACTGTAATTATTTGTACTCGTAATTTTGTTTACTTCACATATTCAACTTTTGGATGTGTTAAATCTATTGTTTGCATATTGATGTCCTTTCACCTGGAAGAGATGATGAATATTTGCCCATTAGTTGTGCTTCAGTTTACCCTAATTTAAGTTTTCAAAGAGTGAGAGTGCAAGAACAATGCCCAATGAAAAAGATTCGCATATGCAATGTATGATAAAGGAATCTGTGATTTTTTTTTGTTCGTATATTGATTTATATATATAACAGGAGTGAGATGTTACAATCTCTATCTTCCTTTTTTTCCTTTGGAATGACCATGGGTTATAGAAGGTGCGCCATGACAGAATGACTATTATCATGCACTTATAGTGTCACTGTGTTAAGCTATTGAAAATTCTGCTATCATTGGCATCTCTTCATTGCAAAAATGGTGCTGCATATGAGGACCGAGTTTTGTCTGCAACAACTATTCTCACTATATGCTGCAAGTTAAACAGCAAGTTCGGCATTAAACCAAGAAATAGAAACAAATGAAACCTGTAACAATCTTTTTTCCCCTCTAGTTGCTTCAAGCCTTTTTGGGTATCTTTGTGGAACGGAAGGAAACATATTATAACTCTGTTACTGCTAAGTTTTGTGCCTGTCTATTTCTCTTTCCAAGTGCCAACTGTAATTCGATATATAACATAATAAGTTTTGGATTCCTACATGAACAGGTGAGGGCGAGAGCAGCAAATCTTAAGCTGTCCACTGCAGGCGAAATCAATATTTTAGAAAATCAAGATATTCATATCCATTTTCCCGCTGGTGCTGTGCCCAAGGATGGACCTTCGGCCGGAGTTACTTTAGTGACTTCATTAGTCTCACTGTTTAGTCAAAGAAAAGTTAGAGCAGATACTGCAATGACTGGTGAGATGACACTCAGAGGTCTTGTATTACCTGTGGGTGGTATCAAGGATAAGGTAGGTGCTACTAAATGCATCTTTTTCTCATGTAAAGTTAGCTTTCACCTGGCGACGTTTATTCCTTTTTGATATGATTTATGCTTCTGTTAAAGATAATTTCATTTTGTTTATATGAACCAAGGTATTGGCCGCGCATCGTTATGGCATCAAACGAGTTATATTGCCTGAACGAAATCTGAAGGATTTGACTGAAATTCCATCCCAAATTCTTTCCAGCATGGAGGTAATTATTCATTCAAATGGTTTTCGCGCGATTGTATGTCTCTGGTGCTTACATTCTCTCTGATTCATTGAATATATGCATATGTCGGCATTTTGAGGTTATAAAGTCATTGTGATAGAACTATCAAAATCTCAAATAATTCTAGTAAGAACTGGTTGTGGATTGGTATGCGGAAAACTGGATCTTGTGAATTCGACGCTCAAGTATGATGATGACATAAGACAGTTGCTGTAATTTTTGTCAGATATTGCTCGTGAAGCGAATAGAGGATGTGCTGGAGCATGCATTTGAAGGTGGATTCCCTTGGAGACGACATTCAAAGTTATAGCATCACATGCATCTTCCATTGCCAAGCACACGATGATCGATATGCATCCCAGACCTACGGTGGAGACACAAACACACATGCGATAGGTAAATACAAATCACCTGGATTAACTACTAGTAAATGTACAAACTGAAGGTCATGTTCCAGGTCCAACACTAAGTCACAGAGTAACTCTAATCCTGTATCACTATTTTATTTATACCCAAATGCTACTTTGCGGTGTGTGACGGAGATCAATATGACTTTGTAAATGATAATATTTGAACTGAGCTTGCCTTCTAAATCTGTTAGGTAAAAAATATGCCGATAAGATGCACACATTAGTAGCATGGGTTACAACAATAATTAAGTTTCTATCCATTAGGTGGGGTCAGTTATATAATTTTTTTTTGTATCATTAGATTTGATTAGAGCTATCAATTTGGATTAAGTCCGTCGGATTGATATATCATGTCAAATAATTTAAGTAGGCTATGTTGTAATTTTATCAATCGAAGTCTATCGCGGGCCGACCAACGACTTGCATAGGTTGACTCGTGATGGGTTTAGGTTGGTTCGTCGATTGAAAAATACATGTAAGTTAAATTTTATATTAATTTATAATATTTTTTTTGTTATAATTTTAAAATAAAAATAATACTTCTATTTCATTTGCCCATTTAAATTTAAAATATTTATTTTTAATATATTTGGTTGATGAAATATTTTCGAACTAAAATGTTGAAGGTATGTAATTTTTTTTTTAATTTTTAATTTTTAATGGACTTGTGGATTGGTTCGTCTAATTTGTAATTTGCTTTGGATTTTCAATCATCGAGATGATGTGTCGGCTCACTTCGCCAAATGGATGGTCCATCATGGGTCGATTTGCCTTGTCATGGGTTGGTCAACTCTAAATATCTTGAATTTTATTTGCAATATTATGTAGTAACATGAGTTATAGTTTAGTTTTTATTTCTTTCATGTTTGACCTTAGAATGAATTGACGGGGACGTTGAAGGTGAATGTATTCGCTTTTGCCCCCATGAGTTATAGTTTAGTTTGTCATTAGTTGATAATTTATTCTTTGTCGTAGACATGATTTTATATTTTTACAGGGGTAAAATATATATTCGCCTGTTATAGTTTTGATTTTATATTTTTACAGGGGTAAAATATATATTCGCCTGTTATAGTTTATTGGTGTTCAATCTATTGTAGTCCAAATATTTTAGTTAAACAAGGTAAATTATGTGTGCACCCTTGTTATTTATTATTATAGCACATTACTCCATTAGAATAGGTCAAGTAAATCATACGGACCAAAGCAGAGTTTCTTAGTGCCCCAGGTTATAATGTAATAGTAGGGTGTTCATATAATATCAAAATATTCATAGTTTGATTCTTAATTTCTGTATATTATAGAATATTTTCATTCAATTGGATGATAAATTTAAGATGTTGAATTGTTAGGTCGTCCTTTGTAACCATTCAAATTTATTTTGATGGTGGATAGAAGATGTTGATGGGATTAAATTAATCATCTTCAGGATTAATAACGACTGTATACCTAATGCTAGCTTAAAAAAATTAATAAATTTTGTTAGTAGATCTTTAGGATGTTCATGAAATTTATTCTAAATTAAATTTCACTCCTATGGAGTCGTCATATTAGCTTCCTCCGACCGTCCAGTATTATCAGGAGGGAGGTCAAACAGATAAGTTTAAGTGACGAGTATCTAGGTAGGGGTCTACAGAGAAAATCCTCTACTGAGTTGACCCTTTGACCATAACAGCCTTATCCCAAGTTTTTACCACTAATCATGTCCAGGGCTATGATCAACTTAAAAGAAGATTAGACTTGATCTTGATATTAATATGTAGAATATTGATCGCGTATGAAAAACAATAATGATAATAACAATTAGTCATTTGAAAATTAACAAATTTTGTCCATCGACACTTTATAAATCATCTCGCAGTTGCAAATGCTAAATAGTTAGATATATTTCAAAAGACTATTGGAGCTTGTTCATACTTTTATCATGACCAAACGGTTTAAAAACAATTAAATAAAATTTTAACTAAAACTCTTAATGAATTTTTTACATATATATATATATATATATATATATATATATATATATATATATATATATATATTATATATATATATATATATATATATATATATATATATATATATATATATATATATATATATATATATATATATATATATATATATTAGACTACAAATGCAATTTCAAATTAGTTTACATCATAAATTAACTTGCTATTTAATATTTTATTAAAATTAATATTTTTAGAAATAAAAAACCAAGTCGCCCCTAGTATTATGAAATTTTACCAGTGAAGATAGAGGATACTGTCCTTTATTCGTTGTAAAAATAATCCTTCCATACTTGAATTTCTAAATTCACTATATATATATATATATATATATATATATATATATATATATATATATATATATATATATATATATATATATATATATATATATATGATTTTGTCTTAGGGTTAGTAAAAAAAATTTAGGTGAGGTGTGCGACATAATACATATATATATATATATATATATATATACATGCATATGAAGTGTGTATGCCTCGGTGCAACGTAGTAGGTTTGTGTGTGTGTATATATACATAGAAAAATTAAACTATGGATGTAACCGTATGAACTTCATTCGTGCCTGTACAATTTTCATTTAATTTTTTTTATTATTTTTTTTGAGCTCCCTGATTATGCCAATGAGATTTTGCATTTAGGGTTTAGGGGTTAAGTTATAGTATTAAATACAAAAAAATTTCAAATAAAAAATTATTTGGGGTTGCAAGGAGTGTGCACTGTAAGGTCCTTAAAGGAACATTACTCCACATGCGCACGCGCGCACGCACGCGCACACACACGAATTTGATATACTATACACCCATTCATGAACACCCCATAAGCACTTATATTATTTTTTTTTTAGGACTTAGGGTTTAGAACATAGTATTTAGTGTTTAGGATATAGTATTTATGATAATGGAAGTGAATTTTTTAAAAAATAATAATAATACTATATGCTTTTGTAAGTACTCCAGGTGAGTTTTGATGTAATCAACCGGGTTAAGTTATGATCTCTATTTTTTAATACCTTGTGTCTAAGTGTACAAGGACTTAGGAATATAAGAAATCAAGTGGAAGATGCAGCTAGTGAGAAGGTTGACACGGGAAAAGAGTCAACGGGCTCGGTGTATTCGAGTGACGAGGTATTGCGAAAGAGTACACCGGCAGATTAGAAGAATATGTGTTGCGCTTCTGAGGGACGAGAAGCTGAGGAAAAGACTGCTTGAGGAGAAGGTTGTAGTTAGGTTCGGGTGAGCTCAACTCTGAACGGTCGGAACATCACTCAAGTGATCAAACAAAAGTCAACTGCTCAATTGAATGTGTCTAGGGGTCTGGACCCAAGTCCAAGCGCTCGAGCATGGCCTAGACACCTAGATCCCTTCGGACCATATCAAACAGCCATTGCAGCAAAGAGGATTAGCGTGAAGCCATGTTAGCTAAGTTCAGGCATCCGGACCACATCTAGGCGCCCGAGAACCAATAAATGCTTATTAGGAAGCCATTGCAGAGTGGAACGAAATGACCACGTCCAGGCACTTGGACTAGGTCTAAGCATCCGGGAGCTACCACGTCAGTAAATGGCTATTTTGATCAGTGGGCAATAAATAGTATCCTGGTCCTCATAGTTCAAGGCAACACACACTGTATTTTCATTTCCAAATTCATTCTTAGTTTTTGTTCATGCTTTAATCCGTATAAGAGGCTGCTCCGCCTACTACGAAGGAGAATCTTTGTGAGCTATTATTTACCTTAGATTAACAACCTTCCCAATTGTAATCATTATCTCTTACTATTTCTTTTGCGTGTTATATTTGTCTAATCAATGTGTGCTTGTCCTTACTAAGTAGCAAAAGATTAGTTTCAAATTTATATTACAAGTTATTCACCCTCCCCCTCTAGCCGACCTAATGTGACCATCAATTGATATCAGAGCAAGGTGCGCTTTAGAAGGACTAACCACCAACTAAAGCAATGAAATGGCCAGAGCGAACATTCATCCACCGAAGTTCAAGGGAGATTTTGTAAATTGGAAAAAGAAAATGAAGGTATTCTTTAAAACAGATTTTGATATTTTGTTCACTATTAAATATGATTTTGTAGCACCCATAGATCAACACGAAGCTGAAAAGGAAGAACACATTTTTAGGACCGGTTGAGCTAGGGGGGGGGGGGGTGAATAGCTTGCTTCGATTTCTTGATTGTGCAGCGGAAACTTAGAATCAATGCTAAGTCCTTGTATTTACTTGGTATTCACCTCCTTGAGGTGACTAATCCAAGGATCCACACAACGATCACAGTATCTATTATGAAAATTCACCTTCTCAGAACAATACCGAAGGTGGAAAAACCTTACACGGTTTACAGCTCTCTCTCAAATGAACTAGCTCACAAGGAAGAAGAAGAGAAAATATTAGGATTTTGGTGTAGCTTCTTCTTCTTTGAGTAGCTTGAGGATGTAAGCAACAATGAGAGATTAAATACTTGAACTTGAGCACTTGTGAATAATGAAATAGTTGTCTTTGTTGCGTTGAAACTTCTTATAAACTTTATGAAATCTAGTCATTTCTCACCTTTTTCCCACTTCCAATCGTTTAGTGAAGATCTCAATCGATTATAGTGTATGTGACATATCCGTTGACCACTACCAACTCTAGATCAACGACTCAGACTATTCCATTTTGAATCCCAATCAATTAGTATCTAGCCATGATCAATTACCCATCTTAATCGATCACTTAATCGATTTGGAAGCCTTCTGTTCTCGCAAAGAAACCTTCTCAATGGATTAATCAATCGATTCCAAGATGCTTCTGTTCTCACGAAGGAAGCTTTGAATCGATTAGCCAATCGATTGGGAAGCTTTTTATTCTCGCGACAAAAGCTCTCAATCGATTAGTTGGGGAACTTTCTGTTCTCGTGACAGAAACTCTCAATTGATCGACTGATCGATTGGGGAGCTTTCTGTTCTCATGACAAAAATTCTCAATCGATCGGTTGATTAATTAGGGAGCTTTCTGTTCTCACGACAGAAGCTCTCTATAATGCCCCTAGTTTTTTTTTAGAATAATACATAAACTGCGAACGTCACATACTCATACTTCCATAGCGGTTCTTGGTTCAAATAACATTACATAAATAACTTGAAGAAAAATAAACATAGCTAAATGCGGAATTAAACTGGAAGGTATTCGGGTTATATTGTCATTGTTCCGAGCTGGCTCACTGGTCAATGCCTCCCACCTCATTGGTTTCGTTGTCTTAAAAAAAAGTCAAAGTCTGAGAGTCGAGAGACTCAGCATGTTCAAAAACTGTGTTATGCAATAGTTAACGTCTATAATCTAGTGTACTAAGGAAAACCGCATTCAAGGTAACTTGGGACCTCCCTACTAACATACTATGAACATATGCACAGATAGTGGCATAAGTGTGACAACATAGAGGTAAGCATGGTAGATGAACTAAGCATAATGATAGACTTGATCACGAGCATGTCCAATGGCATATGCATAAGCATAACATGAACATAAACATGAACATAAACATGAACATGACTTGAACATACTTGCATGCATACTTATAAACATATCGTTGGGGTGTCCTAGTTGCACTTAACAATACCGTTACATAAGTTATTGATCAGACAACTACCATAGCGCTAGGTTGGTAGGGGTCCGAACTTAGGACCGGAGTCCCCCTTTATTCTGGCGTGCTCACCGGGCTTAGGTCCTCGGATCATACTGTTGGAACCCCCAAGGTTATTTTTGGTGTGATCAACCAAGTTAGGTTAGGTCCTATTTTGGTTTAATCCCTGTGTCTAAGTGTGCAGGAGCTTAGGAGCACAGGAAGTCGAGTGAAAGATGCGGCTAACAAGAAGGATGACACGAGAGAGAGCTGACGGACTCGGTGCGTCCAAGGGTCGAGGTGCCACGGAGTACACCGGTGGATGAGAAGAACGTACACGACATTCGAGGGACGAGAAGCTGGAGTGGAAGCCTGCTCGAGGAGAAGACAGAAAATGAGTTTGGGTGAGCCCTATTCTGGTAGCCGAAATCACCCAAGCGAGCGAAGCCGGAGCGGAAGACTTGGATCGAGGCGAGCAGAATCGGAGCAGAGGGTCCGGACCAAAAAAAGTCAACCATGTTGACTTTGATGGTCCAAGCACTTGGAACTCAACTTTTATCAAGATCGACGTGTACGTTAGCCAACGTGTTGGGGATAAAATTCTATCCACTCCAAGCGTCCGGAACCCTTCCAGGCGCTCAAAATAGAGCTATAAATATAACCCTGATTTTAGTAGTTCAGATAACAACTTGTAATTCCTTTCTTTCTATTCTACTATTAATTGTGAGCTATTAACGTTGTAAGAGGCTACTCCGCCCGAAAGAGATCTTCATAAAGTGTGCTTCATTTTCCTTGGATTAGCAATCTTCTGATTACAAACCAAGTAATTCTCTTTGTGTCTTTGTCTATTTAATTAATCTATCAACTTTTATTACAAGTGTTCTTAATTAAGTTATAAGTCGAGAAAGGGTTGAGTTTGTTTGTGCAGGACAATTCACCCCTCTCCTCTTGCCGGCCACCAAGGGACCAGCAAGTGGTATCAGATCGAGGACGCTTCAGAAGGACTAACCGTTGACCAAAGCAAAGAAACCAATGGCTGGATCAAGCATTGTTCCACCAAAATTCGAGGGAGAATTCGCACACTGGAAATGCCAAATGGAGGAATTTCTAAAATTTGACTTTGCGATTCGTTTAATAATCAAGTATGGTTTTGTAGTTCCTATGAATCAAAACGGAGAGGAGAAGGAGGAGAGTCTTTGGACGAAGAAAGAACAAAATGATTCCATAGCAAATAATAGACCAGAATATCACTTGCTGAGTGTACTGCTGCCTCAAGAAGTCAATCGCATCGGGAGCTACTTGTCGACCAAAGAATTCTGGGAAAAATTCCTGGAACTCCACGAAAGCACATCCGAAGCCAAGCTCACAAGACGAGATATACTTCAGAATAAACTGACGAATATCCGTCTGGAAAGATGTGAGAAGGTAGCCGATTTACATGCGAAGGTCAAAGAACTAATCACCAGACTCGAAAACCTCGGTGAAACGATAATCAACCGGGACTCGATACGCTACGCACTCAATGTCTTTCCTAGGACTCCAGAATGGACCTCGATAATTGACGTCTACTACATCTCAAAGGACCTGGAGGTAAGTACCCTAGAGGAACTCCTTTCTACTTTAGAATTACATGAAACCAGATGTGAAGGTATAACAAAAGAGTCAAGCCAGATTCTGGCACTAAATGCAACCAAGAAGGATGAATCCGAGTCAGACTCAGAAGAAGATCAAGAAGCTTACATGGTAAGGAAATTCAAAAAATTCTTTAGATCTAATAAATTTAAAGAAATGCAAAACAGGAAAAATCCAAGAAATAGAAGAAGAGTTCAATGCTACCAGTGTCAAAAGGAAGGACAAATAAAAGAGGACTGCCCAGAACTCAAAAAGGAAAAAGACAAGATGCCCAAGCAAAACAAGTATAAGACTCTAAAGGCTACTTGGGACGACGCTCATCATCTGAGTCAGAAATAAAAGAATATGTCGGACTAGCACTGATGGCAAGCCATGAAGAGCAAATCACCTCAGAAGCCAGCATCGATGAAGGGGGAGCGACTTTAGATGAATGCAGTGAAGTAGGGGGAGAATCAGGCTTCAAGTCTGATATGGTAAGTGAGGTATGCCTCTTACCTCCTGATCAACTCTATTTTGGTATTAAATCTATGGCAAAATCAATGTGTAAGTTAAAAAGTAAAAAATGATAAATTAAAAAATGAAAACTTAGAAATAATTTTTTTTTTGGCAAAATCATATCTAATAGAAGATTTTAAAAAAGTAAGACTTGAAAATGCTAAATTAAAGGAATAAATAGAAAACTAAAAAAAATTCTCCATGTTCAAATGTTTCTTTTTTTAAATGTTAGAAACTATAAAGGATTAAACCGGTACTATAGATTTCACAAAGGTCAAATCAGAAAAGTAGCAAAATCTTATATCCCTAGAAAATACCTGATTAACCCTGTAGGAAGGAACCTATATTGGATTCCAAAAGCTTATATAAATTAAAAGTGAAATTAGACTTAGGTCTTTCAGATAAAAGATTAAATATTTGAATTCATTAAAAGGCTTTGTCTAGAAGTGGTTGATGATCCAATAACCAAGAAAGCTTAGTGTCTCGCCATAGTCTGGAAGCTAATTTATGAATTGAATATTTAATTGACAAACTGATAAATATGAAATATTTAAATGCTTTCAATTTTTGTCAATGATTTAACATTTATCAAAATATATTTACTTGACCTGCAATTTTCACTTAGAAATTTATTTTAATTGCAAGTTTCATTTAAAACTTATTTTGTTTACCCTTAGATTTTACTGAGTACCCCAGTTTTTTTATGTGATCAAAGGGGGAGAAGGAAAGGAAAGATTAAGTCTAGGGGGAGGTAGTTCAAATTTTAATTTTTGAAAAAAAAAATTATTGTATAATTGCAACTTTACTTACTTGGTATCGCAATTTTGTTATCTTTACTTTATGATTGTTTTACCCTAACTTAACTTAAGTTGCTCACATCAAAAAAGGAGGAGATTGTTGGAACCCCCAAGGTTATTTTTAGTGTGATCAACGAAGTTAGGTTATGTCATGTTTTGGTTTGATCCCTGTGTCTAAGTGTGCAGGAGCTTAGGAGCACAGAAAGTCAAGCGGAAGACGCGGCTAGCGAAAAAGACAGCACGGGAGAGAGCTGACGAGCTCAGTGCGTCTAAGGAACGAGGTGTCGCGGAAGAGTACATCGGTGGATGAGAAGAACGTACGCGACGTTCAAGGGACGAGAAGTCGAGCGGAAGCTTGCTCGAGGAAAAGACCAAAAATTGGGTTCGAATGAACCCTATTCTGGTTACCGAAATCACCCAAGCGAGCAGAGTTGGAGTAAAAGACCCAGAGCGAGGCAAGCATAACCAGAGCAGAGGGCCCGACCAAAAAAAGTCAACCATATTGACTTTGGTGGTCCGAACGCCCGGAACCCTTCCGGGCATCTGGAACTCAACTTTTATCAAGATTGACATGTACGTTGACCAACGCATCGGGGGTAGAATTTTATCCCACTCCAAGCGCCCAAAACCCTTCCAGGCGCCCGGAACAGAGCTATAAATATAGCCCTGATTTCAATATTTCAGATAACAACTTGTAATTCCTTTCTTTCTGTTCTACTATTAATTGTGAGATGTTAACGTTGTAAGAGGCTACTCCGCCCGAAGAAGATCTTCATAAAGTGTGCTTCATTTTCCTTGGATTAGCAATCTTCTGATTGCAAACCAAGTAATTCTCTTTGTGTCTTTGTCTGTTTAATTAGTCTCTTAACTTTTATTACAAGTGTTCTTAATTATTAAGTTATAAGTCGAGAAATAGTTGAGTTTGTTTGTGCAGGATAATTCACCCCTCCCCTCTTGCCAACCACCAAAGGACCAACACATACCACCATCCTAGAATATATCTTGGTTGATTCTGGCGCACTCACCAGGCTTATCGTCAAGTTCAGCTCCCTCCATCATCAAAGCCTCAAATGGGTCCATGGCTACTGAATACATATCCTGGTCTTACTGAAACAAAGAAACCAACAAAATTACCAGACACAAGAAGCTTCAAATACCAAACACATGGATATATAAAACAAATAAGTATCAAGGCACCAAACAAAATATTAAAATAATCCTTAAATCACCAAACACGGATGTTCCCCGGTAATGGCGCCAAAATTTAATAAGTACCAAATTGAATGTCACATGTATACTTATCAAATTAATAATGTAATTCCAATAAACCCTTTAACTATACAATGATATCGTAATAAAGAGCCTAGGGTTGAATCTCTCTATGAATTAACAGTCGGATGTTTGTCTTAGACTTAGAACTAGTTTTGAGGTTTTCTTCATTAAAATGGGGATTGTTTGATTTTAATTCTAAATCTAACAAATGAAAAAGAAAAATAGTAAAAAACTAATCTAATGCATGAATGAAATCTAACTAAGTGACAATAATTAATCCACAACGCATTATCACTCTACGCAATGGGTTTCATCATCAACACAATTACACTAAAAAATGAAATAGTGAGACACAAATGAAATCTAATCTAAATCAATAATTAAAGCCTAGCTAAAGAAAACTAAACTACTCAATAGAACCTGATCCTGTCCGAACCAGGGGTCAACGAACGCTGGGGACGTGGCGCTCCCTGCTGGATCCTCGAGTGCTCCGGCGAACCTGCAACAAAACTGAGCCAGGAGGGGTGTCCCGGCGACGGCCCTCCGACGCTCAAGTCAGGCGAGGGAATAGATGAAGGAAGTAGCTCCAAGATCAAGACTCGTGTACCCCCGGTTGAAGAAGTGGAGGCCTTATATAGACTTCTGAGGAGGCTGATGTACATATACCGAGGCACACACACGTGTCCTCAACCCATACCCAGTATGGGCTTGTCAGAGGAGCTTGCCTGACTCCTTACTGCTACAGTACGAGCACGTCTTTGATGGGACAGTGAGCATGTCTTTGATGGGACAGTGAGCCCATGCACTACAACAAAATTGCTCATAGACATCGGTTTTCCACCGGTGTCTATTTGATTTTCGACCGATGTCTATGAAGCCGATGTTAAAAGTCTGCCATTTTAGACATCGGGTTAAAACCGGTGTAGTATCACTTAACGACACCGATTTTCGAATCGGTTATTAACCGGTGTAGTATCACTTAACGACACTGTTTCATACACGGTGTAAAATCGATGTAATATTGTATGTTAATAACACCAGTTTTGGCAGCGGTAAATGACCGATGTAATATTACTTTATAACACCGGTTTTACATCGGTGGAAAACCGATGTAATATATATTTTTTCTAACAGCACAGATTTGATTTTAAAACCGACAATAACAAAAAAAAATACACAAATATTCACAAATTGTACAAATATTCTTCATTCAATAATATCCATAAAATACACAAATATTCACAAATTATATAAATAATCTTCTTACAACAATATCCATAAAATACCCAAACATTCTTTTTACATCAAAAGCTAGTTAATAAATATCAAAATCAAGGTAGAACATTCTTTTAACACATCAAGGTAGAACCGCACTTCAAATGTAATCTAGCATGCATTCAGCCCACTCGAACCGCACTTCATCAATTTCAACTCTGGAGTACTTGAGATTTGTAAACTGTAAAAACACATAAATCCACCATATGTCAAATAACTAAAACAAATGTGTACATGTATCAAATAAAATAGAATACTGAGTTTTTAAAGGCTGCTGTGCAAGATAACGAATATAACATAAAATCTAAAACTTTCATAGATGACACTTAGTATATGCTGCTTAGAATATAACATAGATAATTTGCTCCTTCTAATTCAAGTGTACAGATTGATAAGAACCGACAGCATCATACAACAACTTACTAGGCATGATAATGGTTGAACAAAGAAATATGACTACACAACAAATCTAGTGAAGCATAGAAGAACAAAGCTACCTCTGATGAAGAGATATACTATTTATTGTACTACCTCTGATGCCATCTTGGTATCCTGAATATCCTGCACTAAGCCCCCTATTTTCTGTGATTTCTGCTACCAACCACAGCAGCAAGGAATGCGGCAAGAAGGCAGCTGCCTCCTTAGTTCAGCACCCAAAACAGCAAGTTAGAGCTTCCTTTTGGGTCCATTAAATCCTCTAGTAAGTAGAAACTATTTTCCCTTTGGTTTATGATGGATTTGGAGTGTCTTGACCTAAGATATAATCCTCTTGTAGCCCTCTATATTAAAGGCCAAGATACATGGAAAATTCAGCATATTCTTCTGAAGTCATAACAGGGTAGGTAAACTTTACTTGTAGTTTTTATTCATTTGCTTCATGTAGGAGTAGATTCTAGTAAATTCCCACACATTTAATGTTTAATGATCGGCTAGGGATAAGATTAGCGATCAACATGATCATTTCCTCCCTAAAGCCATGTGGTAGAGGTCGAGCTTGTAGCCTAAATAATGTAGTTAGGGGTCTCTATCTGATTAATGAAAAACATGAATATAGGTAAAAACAAAAGATGTGAGTAAAATAATGAAGAGGGGTTAAATCATAAAAACAAAGAGTTCCCTATTCTTGAGGTACCCACAGGCATATTGACACTCACCCTTACTTCTAGTTGAACTTGAAATTCATTGGTATAGCTAAATATGGTAATGGGTACCCTTTAAGTTTGATTACCCATTTATCTTAATAGGTTAGGTTAAATTCGAGTATCAATGTGTTAGATATTTAGAGGAAGTTGAGTAGGTTAAAAATGTAATCAATACTTTAATCCTAAGGTTACCATTTAAGATAGCTTATCCAGCCACTCTACTCACTGCAGCTCCTAATCTCTAATTCCTTTCTTCTTAGGCAATCATTTAGTCTCCAACTAGTATCTGGTTTGTAACAAAAGCATAGCATCCGGTTTGTAACTTATTTTAGGCAAATAAAGCAACCATATAAGCTTATGAAATGAGAGAATGCTACACTCATTAATGGTTGCATAAGGATTGCTTAAGTCAACATATAAATTTTCTTTAATGGGATGTAGGTCAATTAATATGGGTTGTTTAATTCATGTGTTTTATGTTGTGTGAATTGCTTAAGGTCATCCCTAAGCTACTATACATGCTATGTCAGAGCTAAATTCGTCCCAATTTGTGTGGGTTCTTTTCTCCTTTTCACCTAAGCCATATGCATAAACCATGTACATATTAAGTAGAAGCAACTAGTTTTCACTCTTGTGAAACAAAACATCTAATGCTTTTTGTAAACGTTTACATGCTATCAAATTAAGAGTGTCAAGTTTTGATTGGAAGTGTGGATGTTTCCAGCGGTATACAGCTTTCTGAAGAATCAAACATAATCAGATACACCGCTACAATGTGATAGTGTACATAAGCATATCACGCATAACAAGCCACAAGTCCTATCAATCTACCATTAATTATGTACTTACATTCATAGTATTGGTTCAAGTCATATCTAAGTTCATGTCGATCTCTTCACATTTATAAATTTTTCAAATAATTAATATTAGCTTCTGCAAATGATGTTGCCCCTACAGATAAAAACATTCATTGGACAATAAAGGTTGAGAAAAATAACCACCTCAAAGTTTCCTTTCAGTTCTGATTCGAGCTTTTTGGTGAGACTCTCGTTGTACAATTCCTCGTAAGCCAACTGAATCTGCTTTCTTTGGGTGGCATTTCTATGTGCTAAAATGTTGATCAGTGTCTTCTCATTAGTTCCCCATCCTGACACATGTAGATGTCGCGGTAAGGCTATTTAGCTTATACAAATTTTGCTTCACTATTTCTTCATAAATTTATATATGCTATTCAAAACTAGTGTATCTGAGCAAGGTATCGAAATACACTGTAGAAGAACTTGCATCTCTCTTATGCACAATGACATTATATGAGGCCTTGATGAACCCATTGCTAGACATTAGGCTTCAAAGGGACAAGGCTTCAGGGATGGACAAACAGAACACTTTTGCAAACTCCAAGAAAAATTACCATCACAGTCTATGCAGTTTAATAGTATTTCTCCAGCTCCAAGTTCTTGGACAGCTTTTGCAAGTTCAAAAGCTCCAATAGGCCGAACCTCACGTCCACCATTGACCTGCACAAGAAAAGGTCAAATCAGACAAGAGAAAGATTTGAAGACCTTGTTTGTTCATCTGAGGTTAACACAAAGTAATCCAATTTATAGTTACGAGTTTGGGTTGAAGCATCCAGACTAGTTTGAAGAAATTAGTGACAAAATACATGACTAGGGAAAATAATGTGCATAAATAATGAAAAGCTTACTGTGCACTGATACCATGCCTACTCTTCACCTGAGGGGCCTGAAGTTATCATGGAAGAAGAAATGTAATCATAGAGAAGTGGAAAGAAACATATAATGAGAAAAGCAATAATTTGTGGAGCTAAAAGAAGCAAGAAAGGCTAAATTATAATTATATAGTACCTGGGGA
Organism: Zingiber officinale; assembly: GCF_018446385.1. Classification (NCBI taxonomy): domain Eukaryota; kingdom Viridiplantae; phylum Streptophyta; class Magnoliopsida; order Zingiberales; family Zingiberaceae; genus Zingiber; species Zingiber officinale. Next base: position 76,807,096 of record NC_055994.1, read on the forward strand.
AGAAACCTTAATGGTCTTAAATTCAACATCATCAGGGCTCCCGACAAAGACTCTCCGAGGGTCAATGCTCACAACTACTGCCTGATGGAGTTAAAAGTATCGACAATAAACATTATCATTGTCATTGTTTTTTTTAGTAAGTCAGATGCATACTGCACAAAATTGAAAATCCATTTTCCACAATAGTGAATATCAAGAAAAGAAGGTGACAAGAAATGCAACTTGAGTTGTACTCTCAGTAAACAATTAACCTATCACATACTTTCATTGAACAGGTTCAGATAGGGAGAGAGAACAGCTGAAATATAGGTGCAACAAACATAGGATCAAGGTTATAGAATGGGAACAAATAAACATCAAGAATATACGTAGTCACCAGCTCTCCTCATTGCAGCGATAACTCGTTGATAAAGATCAATTTTTAGCACAGAAAGGTCTTCCACCCACCAGTCCTGACAATGCATCATTAATTTTCCTGATCTGCTATCACATTCTAAGTGAGCTAAACCAGAAACCAAATCAAAAGAAATCCGTAAACGATGCTGCAGGGGAAAATTCATTGAGTGGAAATTACCCAAAGATTTCAAATCAACTTCTCACGAAGACACAAATTCGACTCTAAATCATTCCGAAACCCTCCAATTAGGAACCAAAACTTCAAGGAAAGCTCGAATCACTTCTGACCTCTCTGTGACCCATTCTAACAAACAGGTAACGTGCAACTCTCTACAACTTGTTCATCATGGAAAACACAACACAACTCAACCTCAAATCATCGAACACCAGCCAAAATCTCTAGGAAAACCTACTGTGAACACATCAGAAATCACTGTCAAACAATTTTGGGTAACATACGCAAACCAAGCAGTAACCTTCAACCGAAACCTCCAACAAGAACACATCCCACCGAGAAGAATCCAACCCGAATCGTATACAAAGAAAAACCAATCAAACACATCCACAGAAGAGGAAAACATATCGAAAGCGTCTACAAAAGAAGTAAATCAAAACATCTCCAGGAAGAACAATCAAAGCCTTTACCAGAAGAAAACCAGTCGAAATCCATACCAAATCCTCACTTTCTATAGGTTTTCCACCCCACTATACCTCATGGATTTCGAGTTATCACAGGTAGATACACTTGCCTCTTTCTTCTTCGTCTCGCCTCCACTCGTCCTCGCGTTGTGCCCCGTCAGCTGTGGCGCCGCCTGCGAAGCTCAGCTAGGCAGCGAAATGGCGCGACGAGTGGCTCTGTCGACTCGGGAAAAATGGAAAGAAGAGAAGGGTCGGCGGAATCGGGCAGGGAGATGTGACGAGGAAATGAACCCACTGTTCAAAGGGGACGGCGACGGCGAGAAATCGAGGGAGCGGAAGTTGAGGCGGCGCCAGCAGCTAGGGTCGAGGGAGGCGCGGTACCAGGACTTGCAGACGAAGGGGACGGCGACGGCGAGATCTCCGAGGGCGAGACGGCGGAAGGGGAAGAGGGAGATGAGGCTGAGGTTTAGGTTTAGGTTTAGGTTTATGTTGAGAGAAGGGGCACGATATTGGTTTAGGTTTGGAGGGAATTTTGTGAAGTCTTGTAAATTTTAGCAGGTGAAAAAATTAAATTATTTAAGAAGGGGTTTATTAACATCGGATTTTAAAAACCGATGTTAAAATCGGTGTCTATTAACCAAAAAAAGGGCGCTCATAGACATCGCCTAAAAAATCGATGTCTATGAGCTAAAATCTGCGCTCATAGACACCGGTTTTTAGAAAAACCGGTGTAAAATACTCAAAGACTTCGGTTTTAGCCTAAAACCGATGTTGTTCCACTGATGTCTATGAGCGATTTTGTTGTAGTGATGTCCTTGATGGGACAGTGAGCATGTCTTTGATGGGACAGTGAGCTCATGTCCTTGATGGGACAGTGAGCCCATGTCCTAGGATCCTGCATATCATCTGCTGTCAGAAGATGTTCCTATCCTTGCCTTTTCTTACTCCCCGTCAATCGTCCGACCGGTCGGCCGTTTCCTCGCGTCCGGCCGATCGGATGTTCTGATCCGCGCGGGAGCTTCCGGGTCATGTGCTTTGGACTGTTCGCAACGTTGGTGTTTTATTCCTTCGGCCGAGCAGGCCCTCTGCTCGGCCTTTCCTACTGTTCATTATGAGCGTCAGAACCCCGCCTCCGGCGGGGTATATTGCTTCCGCTCGGAAGCCTCAGCTGGTCGTCGCCCTCCTTATCCGCTCGGCCAAGGCCTTTGGCCCTCCTCGCGGCGTTGACTCTGCTAAATGGGGTCCCCCATTCTTACTGCCGGATCAGAACCGAAATCTAAGCTAAAGCAAGATTAGCAACTACTTGGAACTCAATTGAAACTAAGTATCCACTACACTTGAATTCAAACAATTTAGCTAAAAAGAACTACGATTACTGCATCCAAATGACACACATTGAAATCTAAATCTATCAACAATAAAAAAAAATGCCAAAAATGAAATCTAAACCATCTCCACACTAAACCTCCTTCTCAAAGAAGTCTCTCCTTGTTGTCACACAAGGAAGCTCAGTGAAACCTCACTTCGGCAATCGGAGAAGAAGCTCACAACTACTATACTCAACTCCACCTTCACCAAAACCATAGGACACCTCTCCAAGCAAAGCTGATGAAGATCAAAGCTGTCAAACTCAAGAAATCTACAATTCTGTGATTCTGGAAACTCTGATCCGATGTGGCGCTGATGGTTGATGGAAGGTCGTCGAAAGGGATCTAGTGACACCGGAGGAACGCCGCTGATGATCACTACTATGAGGCGGAGCCGCTGAATCGGAGGAACGCCGCCGATCAGGGTGGAAGCAAAGTCGTCGAGCCGAATTGTCGCTGAATGAATACCTGTTAGCAAGCTTGGATGACTAAGAGTCGGATTCCAATAGCTGATAACATCCACGCCAATGAAACTTGCTGAGAAAAGGATCTGGAGGAAGAAGATGGTGGGTTGTGTCGTGCAATGAAGAAGATCGGGGATGAACAGTAGCGCAAGCCACTGCTCATCCGTGAAAACTTAGATTATATACAGTGGTTTAAATCGGGGTCAAATGTGGAATTGGGTTTGCTTCAAATGAGGTTTTAGGGATTTATTGAGGAGGATTTGACTTGGGTTAAGCTTGAGAGGTAAACTCCTTGTGATGGGTTGAATCGATTTGGTTGAGCTTCTTCATCAAGTTGATTAAACCAAACTTGTTTGGGCCTTGATCATGTACCAATTGAATCAACTAAAGTGCCCTACAAAATCAAATTCAAATTGTGAGAATAATATCATGGATTAATAGAAAAAAATGTACATTTGAGTTAAAATAATCTCGATGTATAAACATGATAAAAAGTGCATATAAACATATGTAATTAAATGTAATACACCTAATATCAACCCAAAAGAATGTATCAAATAATAACTTATCACCACCATTGTAGCAGTTACCTGTCGAAGTAGCTGTTACACCATTGTAGCAGTTACCTGTTGAAGTAGCTACTACAACGTTATAGCAGCTAGCTATCAAAGTAGTTGTTATACCGTTGCAGCAGTTAACATTTCAAGTAGCTGCTAAAACATTGTAACAGCTAGCCATCAAAGTTGCCGCTACACCATTATAGCAGTTAACATTCCAATTAGCTGCTACAACGTTATAACAACTAGCCATCGAAGTAGCTGCTACACCATTATAGCAATAACCTGTCAAAGTAGCTGTTGTTGGATTGTGACACACGTAAGAGGAGGGTAAATCACATGGTTTTTTAAAAATTGTTTTCTTTTAAAAATTAAAAACAGAGTATGCAGCGGAAAACAAAAAACCAAGATACAAGAAAACATAGCCAGTTTTTACTTGGTTTGAAGCCTTCAGCGACTCTTACTCCAAGGCCAATGTCCCATGGACCTATCGATGTGCAATTCACTAAAAATCTCTTCCACTACCCCTAGAAGAGAGAATCAAATACAAAAAGATTAAGTCAAGTACAACACACTACACTTGCCCTTTTATAGTAATTAAGTGCAAAAAGTTACCAACACTCTTATAGATCGAAATGAGAGCTCTTCTTGTGTTGATGTCTGTCTGCCGGGCACGATCAGAACTCCTTGGATCAGTCGTCGGACTCAGCAGCTTCGTAGTAGAATTGTAGCAGCAATCGGGAGAAGTTGGAGGCTTGAATGAACGAGCAGTAGCTCGAATGTAGTTGTTGTTACAAAGCCTCCTCGAAATTGCCTTATAAAGGGCTCGGAGGGCGCCTTCCAAAGGCCTTGAAGGCGCCTCCAATGGGATAAAATCTATCTCGACTTCGTTGGGCCTTATCTGTGAACCGGTCAAATTTTATCCGTGGAAGGCGCCTTCCATAGTCATAGAAGCCGCATTCTATGAACAGTACCGAGACACCTTCCATAGCCATGGAAGGCGCCTGCGGGTACTATTCACCCGAAGGCAGCTTTACTTCTTTGCTTGCTTTCTTGTCCTGCAACAAATGTGTCAGTCCAAATACCATGCAAGACAAGTGCTAGTACAAATATGATAAATAAAGTAATTAGTTCCTATCCTCCCAAGACCAGGAACTAGTCAAGGTCTTAGTTTAGGAATCCCAAATGGACCTAAACTGGGTCGACGCCTACTGTCCCTCAACTAGGGCGCGCCCTCACAGTCACTCTCCTCCAGTAACTTACCTTTTGCCAAACATCCGGTCAGCCCATCGACCAGTCTAGAGTTCGTGCCAGCTATCCGGTCAGTCCATCGACCTAGCTGGGCTTCGTGCCAGCTATCCGATCGGCCTGTCGACCTAGCTGGGCTTCGTTCCAGATATCCGGTCAGCCCGTCGACCTATCTGGACTTCTTGCCAGCTATCCGGTCAGCCCGTCGACCTAGCTGGGCTTCGCACCAGCTATTCAGTCGGCCCGTCGACCTAGCTAGATTTCTCCTACACACTCTGTCAAAGTGTTAGATCACAACAAAAATAACTTAACCTACTTTGTCATTCATCAAAACCTGAGGTAGACCATTAGTGCTAACCGCACCAACAATCTCCCTCTTTTTGATGCAATGACAATCTGGGTTAAGTTAGTGAAAAATATGCAAAAATAACTAGACCAATGAAATAATTTTGATTTAGTTAATTTGGTGTTTTGTCTAGTATTTTGCTAACTTAATCCACCTAACCCTCCCCCTTTGGCATTCACCAAAAATAATAAGCATAGTCAAGTGTGGGAAAAGTGGCTAAGTAAAAGGAAGAAATTTTTAACAATAGAAAATTTTCAGGTTTTACTAGGGGAAATTAACCTTTCATCAAAAATAAAGTTTGTAAAATTTTCAAAGTAAAAAAAATCAATAAAGAAGTAAAAAAATTCAAATGTGTCTTAATTCTTCATGGTAGAATTTCTTAAAATAAAGTTGAAATAATTTTCAAAGTCGGCATAATTTGCAAAATTTACTATCTTTTCATTAGATTTTCAAAAGATATGAAATTTGAAAATGCTATAACAGAGTTAGAAAATTAAAGAAATGATATTTTCAAAAAAAAATTGAAAATTATTTAAAAATTGAATATAACTTTCAAAATATTTTGAAAAAACATTGAATTTTGAAAAAGATATAAGGGACGTTTTAAAAATGTCTTTTCAAAAATTTAAGGTTTCAAAAATAAGATGATAATATTTTGAACTATAACTTTTCAAAGAATTTTGGAAAACTTTTCAAAAATGAATTTTTGAAAAAGATATAAGGAAAGTTTTCAAAAAACAAATGGTAAAACTTTAAGTAAGATTTTGAAATCTTAAAAAAACTGATTTTTAAAAGAATTAAAACTTATTGTTTTAATTTTAAAAGAACTTTTGAAATTTTGAAAAGGCTAAAAATTTAAACACAATTTTACAAAATATGTTCAATAGTAATTCTCCCCTTGAAACTGATATTACTTTAAAATAAAATAACTAGAAAACATTCTTATCTGTCTAACCATTAGTTACTTACTAACTATCAGAATATAGCAATTTTCACTTGGTTAGTCAGGTTAAGTTTATTTTATTCAGTCAGTGTTTGACTAATCTGAACAACTTAACTTGATTACTGTAAGTTTGATTTTTAATGCCCAGGCTTGTATTGATGTACTGATATAAGCATCTTTAAGTCCAGGCAATCTGCCTATGCATCTCACCCCTTTCTAAGTTCAGCAATACACAAATAAGGTAGCCCTAATGTGTTGGTGAGATGCTCAAGTCCTAGATATATAGGAGCATGCATTCTAAGGATTTGATCTATACTAAGGCTAAAACTGATTTTGAAAATTCTAAAAATAGGAAATTTTGAGAAATAAAAAGTTTTATCATAGAATTTTAAAGGAAAATTTGAAAATAATTTTGAAATTAAGAATTCTAGACTATTAACCACATTACTAATTTATTAAATAGACCAAAACAAACTGTCTATAAATAGCAAGTCAAATATATACAATGCATAGTAATGTATGTAGTCTGATCAAGTCTGATCATCGTCAGTTGGAGGTGGAGGTAGCGGTCGCTCGGGTGCGCGCAGAGTCTAAAGGATCTCAGCTAATCTGGTGGTCATGTCATCTCGGAGAGACATGAATCCGGAGGTCATCTCCCCCCAAGTGCGCTGAAACCATCTGAGACTGACTGTCAAATATGCGCGGAAGACTCCTTGAGATGAGCGAGTCGATCCTCGACAGACAGTGAAGTTGAGGGTTGGGTCGAAGTCAAGGGTTGTGCCAGAGTGGGAGGATATCCAAATATCTCCTCAGTCGTGAACTCCAGCCACTCATCTCCCTCGGCTAGAACAAAAAACTCATCATCGACTGGAGCAGTTGGCTGTGGCCCACCTCTCCAGGCTAGGATCCCCTGAGCAGTGATGTCTATATGCACTAAAGCTAGCTAACGCTGTCCAAACTCATCATATGCACTAAGGGAGCTAGACGTATACTGGGTCATATCTACTCCTATGGTGGAAAATATATATATCAAGATGTGACAATAGGGCATATGAACCTGACACCTAGTGACTAGACTGGATGCATGTATGACATTATGAAACATATGTAATGTAATATCAATGTCTAGACGTTGACAAAGAGCATATAAAAAGAAAGAGCGGGAGGGTCGCATCATCGCAACGTCGCGAGATGTGATCGGAAAAATACAAGTAGTCAGGACTCGATACAAGATATAGTCCTGGACCCTAAGAGAGAGTAACATGAAGTCAGTCACTACAAGTAGACTCTCCTCCCCAAAATATATATATAGATGGAATCTAATATAATATGGGAGTAGGGCTCACCAAATGGCAGATCTCTACCAGGGTAACATAAAAATGGGCACACAGATGGCCTGAGTCCTAGGGTGGTACGTATAGTAATTCGAGATTTACTGCATGACTATAGTAAACCAATTTTTCTAACTGGTAATAATGCTCAATGAACTGTATGATAGGGTTGCAATACTGGGTGACAAAGGTCCTACTCAAGTATCTAGATTTCAATGGAACATATGTATGTTGTAAAAAGGGCAATCTAAATTGCTCAAAAGGAAACCTAACATCAGTAGATAGGGCATTGCTAGGTCTAGGGGCAACATGTTGTCTCTTCCTAATGTTACACAAACATACATGCATAAATACAAAAAAAACGCATATAAATTAAGTATTGAAGTAATATACTAAGGTCGATTATACCTAGGAGACATCTTGGAGGTTGTGGAGGGGATGATGATGAAAAGACGGGGCTAGAAGGCGCCATAGTGTGGCTGGAGTCATGGAAACAACACTGAGATACGGTCTCTGTTCGCTGGAAAATTCCAGTTTAAAGGCACTTTCAAACTGGATGGAGAGTGCCTTCTATGGGTATGGAAGGTGCCTTCTAGAAGCTGAAGGCATCTTCCACCGCTTATGCGGGATTTTTCCTGCCGCTGTTGAGGGCGCCTACCATCGACGTCGAAGGCGCCTTCTAAGGGCATCTTCGAGAGGCGCCTTCTAAAGGTGCCCCTTTTAGTTTAAGTTAATTCTAAATTTGATTTTTAATTTTAGTTTCATTTTAATTAAATTAGTTTAAAATAATTTTTAAGATAGTTTTTAATTTAAACTAATTTCTAAGATATATATATATATATATATATATATATATATATATATATATATATATATATATATATATATATATATATATATATATATTTGTTAAATAAATTTTTAGGTTAATTTAAAATAATTTTTAAAAATTAAATTTTTAAGTTAATTAAAATAATTTTTCTAAAATAAATTTTTCAGTTAATTTTTAAAATATTTTATCAAATATATTTTTAAAATAAATTTTTAAGTTAAAATAATTTTTAAGTTAAAATAATTAAGTTAAAATAATTTTTTAAGAATAATTTTTAAATTTAAAATAATTTTTTAAGAATAATTTTTAAGTTTAAAATAATTTTTTTTAAGAATAATTTTTTAAGTTTGAAATTTTTTTAAGAATGGTTTTTAAAGTTTAAAATAATTTTTGAGTTAAAATAATTTTTAAGTTAAAATAAAATTTTAAAATAATTTTTTAAGTGAAAATAATTTTTTAGATAAAATAAATTTTAAAATAATTTTAAATTTAAAATAATTTTAAATTTAAATTTTTAAAATAATTGTTAAGTTAAATAAATTTTTAAGTTAAATTAAATTTTTTTAAATAATTTTTAAGATAAAATAATTTTTAATTTAAAACAATTTTTAAAATAATTTTTTAGTTAAAATAATTTTTAAGATAATTTTTAAGTTAAAATAATTTTTAAGATAAAATAAATTTTAAAATAATTTAAAATTGAATTTTCAATTTAATTTTAATTTAATTTGATTTAGTTTAATTTAATTTATTTTTATTTTTATTTTAATTTAAAATTTATTTTAATTTTAATTTTAATTTTAATTTAAGTTAATTTAATTTAAATTTTAAATTTAATTTAATTTTAAGTTCATAGTCATCTCACCCGATCTATGTTTTCAATCAAAAAATTCTATAATTTTTGTGAGATGAGTTAAGTTCAATTTTAGGATTTGGTTTAACTTTGTGTTAAAATCAGATTTAGCTTTGGGCTCAACAAACAGACATTCTTTGGATAAACTTCTGGGTTGTTGGTTGCTACTCGGAAAACCTATAGGTTCCACTGTACAAAAATTTTGTACAAAGGTCTGAACCTTTTCCTAACTACCATGTGTTCTTTTAAATTAAATTTTGGATCGCCTGCTTAAGTTTGATCAAAACTTAATCTATTTGTTCTTTAGGTTTTGACTTGGATCTCCTGCAACTTAACACGTCGACCGTCTAAGTCCCTTTATTAATTATTAAATTTCCATAAGGTTCCCTCGATGGCGAGGCACATGGCCTTCTGGATATGGGACGCACCGACTAGACAAAACCTTTAATAGAAAGCTAATATTTAATTTCCTAAAATAACTTTAGGTTAACCAAAGAGAACAATCAAATCACAAGAAAAGAAAACACAAAGAACACAACTTCAAAAATGAATACTAACGTAAGCCTCTTGTATTTGGTATTATTTCCATAAATAACTAGCATGATACGGAAATAAAATTACTAGTAGTCTTGATCTTGATCTTCTAGAATTCCTCTTCGATCTGATGTGGGCAACGATCTCCGAGATGAGAAACCACCAACCACCTTCTTCTCCCACTTCAGCTCGAGCGAAGTCTCGAAGAACTAGAAGAAGAAACCAACTCATCAAATTTGCTCTCTTCTTCTTCTTCTTCTCCAAGTAGTATCCGGCACCACAAGAGCTCCAAGGAAGGAGAGAGGTTCGGCCACCACAAGAGGAAGAGAGGGAGAGGATGGCCAAAAAGAGAGAGAAAATAATAGATTCGTAAGGCACCCCTACCCTTCTTTATTCTCCTAGGAAAATTAGGAAATTTAATTACAATAAAATTTCCTTAATTTTTCTCTGAATTGAATTGAGAAAAATAAAACAAAATTTCCCAATTAACTTGAGATGGCCGGCCACATCATTGGAAACAAAGAGGACAAGTTTTAATCAACAATTAAAACTTCCTAATTCTAATTTTAAAAATAAAATTTCTCTTTAAAATCTCTTCATGGTTGATAAAGGAAATTTCTATAATTTTAATTTTATCAACATGAATAATTTTAAAATAAAACATCTCTCAATAAGGAAGAAAGATCTAATCTCTTTCTTTAATCTTGTAGATCTTTTACAAGAGAGATATTTCTCAAATATATCTTCCACATAATATAAAAATTAAAATTAAATTTCTTTTATATTTTGCGTCCCTACTGGTTCAAGGGCTTGGGCATGCCACCTATACCTAGGGCGGCCCTAGCTTGGTTCCCAAGCTAGCTTGGCCGGCTGAAGGTGGGTATAGGTGGGTATAGAACTCTATAAATAAGAGGCTACGATATGGACCAAGAGGAGGAATTGGTTTGGTCTCCCGATAAAATTAAGCATCCTGTTCGCTACAACCTTAATCATATCTATTTTCATATTAACATTAGAACTATCATTGAACTACCGCACAATCCCAAATTACATTTTGGGCTCCTTCTTATTATGAGTGTGTTCTCCGTGTTTAAGATATCATGTCCACTAATTAAGTGATCGACAACTCATTTAATTAATATCTAAGTCCAAGAGTAGTACCACTCAACCTTATTGTCATCGGACTAAGTCCACCTGCGGGTTTAACATGACAATCTTACAAGCTCCTAGGACATTATCAACCTAGTATCTCTAGGACACGCTTCCTTCTATAATCAACAACACACACTATAAGTAATACCATTTCCCAACTTATCGGGTTTATTGATTCAACGAACTAAATCTCACCCATTGATAAATTAAAGAAATAAATATCAAATATATGTGCTTGTTATTATATTAGGATTAAGAGCACACACTTCCATAATAACTGAGGTCTTTGTTCCTTTATAAAGTCGGAAGAAACGACCTCAAATGGTCCTACTCAATACACTCGAGTGTACTAGTGTAATTATATAGTCAAGATAAACTAATATCTAATTACACTACGACCTTCTAATGGTTTGTTCCTTTTCCATTTTGGTCGTGAGCTACTGTTTATAATTTATAAGGTACTGATAACATCATCTTCTTTATGTGACACAACATACTATGTTATCTTCAATATAAATTAAATGAACAACTACAAACAAATGTAGATAATTAGACCAAATGTGTATTTTTATTCATAATTAATGTTTACAAAGCTTAGGCTTTAAGATTCCAACAATCTCCACTTATACTAATGACTAAGCTGCCATATCTTCTACGATTCTCATTCCTTCCACATGCCGATCGAAAGCTTTCGCCGGAAGGGCCTTAGTGAAAGGATCCGCCAGGCTGCTGATGCAATCTTGGCGATGACAACTTCTTCTCGCTTCACGATATCTCGTGTCGGTGGTACTTGCGCGCTATATGTTTACTTGCCTTATGAGCTCGTGGTTCCTTCGAGTTGCAACCGCACCGCTATTATCACAATAAATTGTGATGATCTTGGGCAAACCAGAATCACATCTAAGTCCATTAGAAAGTTCTGAGCCATACTTAGAGGCTGCCACATACTCGACTTCCATGGTTGAGTCCGAAACATTTTCGCTTAACACTCCTCCATGAAATGGCTCCACCTCCTAAAGTAAACACATAGCCTGATGTAGACTTACTGTTATCCCTATCTGATTGGAAATCTGAAGCAAATCATCTGCTTGGTAAACTAGCATATAATCTCTAGTCCTTCTCGGTACTAAATGTCCTTGTCGGATATCAGATGTCTCGTAGATTGCATACATTAGGTTTACGGCCAAGCATAATCATGTCCTCTATCTCTTTTGATGTCTTTGGAGACATCTCTTTAGATAGAGCTACTCCATGTCTAAAGGTAAGAAACCTTTCTTGGAATCCTGAAACGAGCAAGGATTGTATCTATATATGAAGCTTGGGATAGACACAACATTCTTTTCGATCCCTTATAACTTTGATCCCAAGAATGTGCACATTCTCCTAAGTCCTTCATATCAAATTGTTTGGACAACCATACCTTACGTTCGATAATACCTTGACATTGTTGCCAATTAACAAAATATCATCTACGTATAGTACAAGAAATACCACCACGTTTCCGTTACACTTCTATATACACAAGACTCATCCGGACTTTGAATAAATCCATATGACTGGATTACTTTATTAAACCGGATGTTCCAAGACCTTGAAGCTTGCTTCATCCATAAATGGACCGATTGAGCTTGCACACTAGATGCTCTTTGCCTTTTCAATGAACCCTTCGGTTGCTTCATATGGATGTTCTCTTCAAGACTTCCATTAAGGAAAGCTGTCTTGACATCCATTTGCCAAATCTCATAATCCATATGAGCAATGGATAAGAGTATCCGGATAGACTTAAGCATGGCTACCGGTGAAAAGGTCTCCTCATAATCGATTCCCTCTTTTGAGTGTACCCTTTTGCAACAAGCCTAGCTTTGAAGGTTTCTACTCTTCATCCCTCTTTTCCTTTTGTAGATCCACTTGCATCCAACGGCTTTTACACCATCGGGTGTAGCTCCCAAACCTTATTAGAGTACATGGACTCTATTTGAATTCATTGCCTTTTGCCAAGATGCTGCATCTATATCTTGGAGTGCTCCGTCATTCACTAGGGATCAAGTCCAAGACTCTCCCAAAACATGAATCTTTCAGGTTGCCTCACCACTGACGAGACACTGTCTATGGTTGTGTATCATGTGTGACACGTGTTGCGACTCTTGTGGTACTTCATCTTGTCTTGTTGTGAAGTAGACATGTCCTCTCTAAGTTCTTCTAAAACAACTTTACTCTGGGCTTGTGATCCATTATATAGTCTTCTTCTAAAAAGGCATTGGTGCTAACAATGACCTTCCGGTCTTTAGGACTATAAAATAAACCACCTTCGTTCCTTTGGGATATCCTACAAACACGCGAACTTCTGTACGAGATTCTAACTTATGGACTACCCCAAATCCGAATATGTCTTAGACGGGTTTTCGCCCATTCCACAATTCTATGGGAGTAGAAGAAACTGATTTAGAAGGTACTAAGTACACTGCTGTTTCCAGAGCATATCCCAAAACGAATTTGGTAATTCTGAATAACTCATCATCGATCTAACCATTTCCATAAGTGTCATATTCCTTCGTTCGCTACACCATTTCAGGTGCGGGCAATTGGGATTGAATCCCAACCTCGATAAGTAATTCCTAAACTCTCCTAAGAGGTATTCGCCACCACGATCGTAGTGTCTTGATACTTTACCTAGTCGTTTCTCCACATCCCTTGTATTCTTTGAACTTATCAAAGCACTCACATGCGCATTAGGTAAATGTATCCATATCTTGAATAATCATCTATGAAAGAGACAAAATATTCAAAACCTCCTCTTGCCTGGACAGACATAGGACGAGTGAACCAACTCTAACACTTCTTTGGCTCTATACCCTTGGCCTTGAACGACCTCTTGGTCATTTTACCTTCCAAGCAGGATTCACAAGTTGGAAAAATTTTCCAACTCTAATGAACCCAAAAGTCCATCGCTATAAGCCTCTGAATCCTACTTAAGTTAATATGACCAAGCCTTAGATGCCAAAGATATGCTTGGTTCATTTTTTTTCTCTTATTAGAATTAGAAGATGAGTTATAAATTTCCATGTTTTGCTTTGTGGAAGAAATTGGATTTAAAATATACAAATTGCCAACTAATGCACGAGCAGATAATCACTTTATTTCTTTTAATAACTACATTGAAAGAAACTGAATATCCATCTATAAACAGTTAGAAACTGAAATTAAATTCTTTCTAAAGCTGGGTACATAAAGACAATTTCTTAAAACCAAATTCTATTTCTACTAAAAGATAAGTAGACGTCTCCTGCAACAGATGCCACCTTAGTAGCATTGCCCATGTAACGTAATTTCTCCTTCGATAGTCGGGTTTCTGGAACCCGCAAGGAATTGCAGACATGATCGATGGCTCCGTATCTACACACGGTCGTAGATAACACCGCTAAAGATGTTTCAACAACTAGAGTATGAGATATACCTTTGTTTTGGTTCCTACGAGGACAGTCCGCCTTACAGCTTCTCCATTCCAGCTTTAAATCCCGTACTCTGAGATTTATTCACTTTCTTTTGAACCGACTTGTTTCTTCTTCTTCTTTCCTTCGGTTTAGAAGTAGAACCATTTTAAGATAGTGAATTTGAGCATTGTGACAAAACGTTTTGTCAGTAGTTCCGCTAATGAATAAACCCTCTTATTCATATTATAGTTCAGGCAAAACTTAGGTAGCGTTGGAGGATCATATCGATCCGGGTTTCCCATCAATTTCTCCTCCAAGGATCTATCTCGTTCGGATAAGCCATCATCTTTAGGATATGATCTCTTACGAGTACCCTCTCATGGTGGTGTCATTATCTTTCTCATGGCTTCTTGCCTAGAAGCCCTATCTTGATGACCGAAGAGTTCCTTGAG